>NC_092423.1:96202569-96818934 GCF_036169615.1 Heliangelus exortis | reverse complement strand
TTACAAAATTCTTTGGTAAAGCAGGAAAGAACCATTAAAGTGCAATAAAAAACAGCACTCCTCCAGGCTTCACAAAAGATATTTGGTGACACCTTGGCTTTTAAGTATTTCTTATAAAATACAGTAAGCTTGCTAAGATATTAAGCAGGTTCCTACACATGATGATTGCTATATCAGAAACCTGACAGAGCCATAGTATATTACAAAAAAGTGCTAGATGTGTGAGAAAAGAGGAGGACAAACAAGAAAAATAAGAAATGCCCATGTTTTTCTTGACTCATAGCTCAGCAATTTGCAAATACATTTGTATTTACAGTTTCTTTCTTTTCAAAATTAATTACTGTTATGTATGGCCACAGTCAAAGAAATGAAATACTCTTATTCATTAAGACTCATGAGTTAAAACCCAGCATGTGGTAAAATGGGAACAAATTAACATATTTATGATTAATATTATGTACTACATTGTTCCCAAACAGAAGATCAAAAGCTTTCTGACCTGTGTTGCAAACAGAATATATGACTTAGCTTAGAGACTGGAGAGAAGTTAGTAAATGAAACACACAAAGCGGACCTTTAAACACATGGTATGGGAAGAGAAAGGACATTAACCTGCAAAAAAATTTGTTGTTCATTAAAATCTTTAGTAAGATCTTCAATTTCCAGTCTGTTCTTGCCAAAGTTGTAGTACCTTGAAAAAGATGAATATACACAGTCTGAGAATTCATCCTATGGAAAGAGATCAAGATGGAGATAAATACAGCTTTCAAAATACTAGGTAGCCTTTAAGTATTTTGGTCGTGATGTCTGGGTTTATGATAGAGAATCTTCATGCTTGTATTTTGCTCCATTTTGACAACAGAAATGTATGTTTACTCTTTAATATACTTTCTTTACCTCCAGTTATGTCTCCATGTCAATATTTGTTATTCAAGATATTACTATGGGCACACCATATATGTGGAGTCAAGAATTCACTTGCAGTGTAAATAATTGTCTAGCAAACACAGGAAAGCCTCCATATTAATACAGCTAAAATGGTTATTAAAACCTTCCTAGTTTGTTGGGTTTTTTTTCTTTTCTGATAGGATGCTTATTCTTCCTCATCTTTTGAATGACATTTGCTCTCTCCTTCAAGGATGAGGAGCAGTATTGTACTGTTAACAGCAGTCTCAGTATCTCCCTCTGAGAAGCAGATGATGTTAATCATGAGGTTTTCTTCCTCCCTGTTGAGTCTGGTTTTACATGTGGGAGGAGTGTTTTTTCTTTGTTCTTTTGTTTTTATTTGTTTTCTCACAGCCCCAACTCCAGCCTCCAGACTTCCAGCTGAAGCAAGGGTGCTACAGCCACCTCCCCTGACCCCAGGTCACCTCCAGACCTGCTGTTTGACACCCAGTCCAAGACTGCGACTTATTTGGTATCATAAGGCTCAAACTAGAGGAGAGATCCCACAGGTACTGCTCGTCTTGGCAGGTCTTTGCACTTTCTAAACCAGCTGAAACTAGGTCAATCTCAGAAACGGCACATGAAGTCCAGAGATTCAGCACTGACAAATCAATACAGAGCCTGTGGTCTCTTGCCAGTGATGGCAAAATTCTATCTATTGGGCTACATAAGTCCCTTTTTAATTAATCTGCTGCAGATTAGATTTGGTCCAGACTTTTTTGTTTCCTCCTTTAGAACAAAGTTTGCATGTGAAAGATGAAAATCTCTATGCTATGACATTCCACTGGAGATTTCTTGTTTTCTGAAACATATTTTTGAAACCGCAAAGCAAACAGATATTTTTGCAGATGTGCTCATCTGCAAATTCACTGTTTCTTGAAGTATTTTATGCATTTTAAAACTTAAACTTGTAATTTAGTTCACAGACATGCAAAACAGCCCAAGCAATAGGAACACAACTCTGAGCCAGTTTCTCTGTCTACTACTCTTAAGTGTCATCTAGACCCATATTTCAACCTTTTGTGTAGTTCACTCAATCATTTCAAGTTTTATATTTCTATCTTTCTTATTCCTGATAAGTTTTCAAATAACAGAAAAGGAATCAGCTTCTCAGCCAAATAAGGCAATCAAACACTCAGTTTGAGGATTTCAGAAATCAAAAGAATAAATACCTTTAGTCAGTAGTTTCAGAACAGTAGAAAGGGAAAAAAATCATTGCTTTGCAGTTGGTCCCAAATGAATTTTAAAAAGCATTGTAAGCACATTACCTTTTGTGTCAGTCCAAATCTGTGTCTGTGCTAAAAGTTCACTGCTGCTGTTTCACAGAAAGCAGAATCCTGTGGATCCCAATTACTGGCTTTTTCTGTAGGCTAGCATCACGGAGACTGAAAACTGGGAGTCACCTACTTTATCTCTGCTTTGAATCTTGTCTTTGAACTACTGTAATAAAGGCCATTTTCTGTCATTATTTCTTAACAAGTGTCTGCAGAGTGTAGGAAATTTTTGAAGACAAGTCAGTTTCCTGTAGAGTTAAATAGAATTATTCAGCTGCAGAAGCTGTACCGTGAATATAGATGTACATATTTTTTCCTTGGTAATGCTTGGTGAGGAATGACTCAAACTCAAATCCTACTAACCTCATACTGTCTTGACAAGTTCTCTAGGTTTCCTACTGTTTCTAAAATTAATTAAAAGAAAAAGAAAAACCAAGAAAAAAATGTGTTGAAGACAGCAAAATACTGAGCCTTGATGTATCTTCATCGTTGTAGCCACTCGGGTCCTTGCCAGCATCTGAAAGACTAATAGTCTTTCTCACAAATGCATTTGAGCTACAGTAATTTAGTACTGCTATGCATCTGTAACTTTTAATTATCTTTTAATCAGGCTGTGAATAAACTAAAGTAGGTTAATTTAAAAAGTCCTATTTGGAGCAAGTGTTTTGCCTGGCTCTCAAATATAACCAGCACTCAATGAGATTATAGAAATAAGGAAAGAATGAGATATTATTTTGAATTTTTTGTATTAATTTGGATATCCCACAGCATTACTTTGTGTATTTCAGTAGACTGACCACTACCATTTTCAACTAATGTGTCACATGGTTACAAAATCACTGAAAGTTTGGATCTGACTGAGAAATATTTATGGTTATGAATTATATCTTTCCAGTCATGCCCTTTGAAAGTTTCCCCTTCAATATAGCCTGCTAGATAAAACTGCTGTGTGTCTATGTGAACAAGCACAGTATTTCCCCCGTCCAGTTTATAGCCTGAAGGAGTCAGGTATTACACAGCATCTTTTGACTACTTGAAGACTGTTCGTTTGCATGCCATTAAGGTGTAATAATAGTCTGGTATCTGTAAAGTGTATTGTTAATCTTGATGTTCATTATCTCCACTTCATGCCTCTAGTGACTACTATGAAAATGCTAATTAATTTCTATATTCAAAGTGTCAGCAACCAGCCTGTCATTTTCACAAAGTGCTGAACCGCTTCTATCGTCTTGAAAGAAAATGGTGTGTGTGAATGTGTGCGTGTGAAAGCTTTTCTGAACTGCAAGGTAGAGAGAAAATTGAAGTTTAAATCACTCTGATATCTGCACTATACTGAGCATTCGGTACAGTACAAAATGCAGTGAAGCTCTCTTTTTTGGATTGAAGACCATTGTTGTGTTTTCTAGTCACTATTCAGACTTCAGGCACTGAAGGTGCTTCGCTGACTATATCCACGTATGACTGTAAATTTATGAATATAAGAAAATGGCTGGGAATGTATATCAGCTAAATGCCTTCCTTCTAGTCACAGTCTATTCTCATATTTTCTCAGCTACCATTGGGTATATCAAATAATAATAAAAATCCACCTCAGGGTTGAGATAAATAATCCTCTGGAAGTAGTTAGGGAATAGGGATTTGCTGTGTTCTAATATATATGTGAGTAACCTCATTGGGCCATTATGCAAAAATATAATGTTCTTTTTAACCTTGACAAGGGTGGGAATTTGTTATTGCTAACATCCCTACAGTTATACCTCATAGTGACTGCAGAAAGAAAGATTAGAGTAAGCAGCCCAGGAAACATATAGATATTTAGAACTGTAAGATAGAAAGAGAAAATGTCTTTGAAATGCAGGACCAATCTCCTATGGCATTATAATATCACATTTGCAAGAAGGATGATCAGAAACCCCTAAAAACAGACCCTTCACATATAATAATTTAATAGCTAAGTAGGTCCAATTTGCTGGGATTTGTTACTTGTACTATGCATGCACAAGAAACATACAGTAACATGCTATCTTTACAGACTGTTTTTCTATCAGCAAATATTTGATCACCCTGACATTTTTTACTCTGCCAAATAAGTTTAAGTACATTAACTTCTTTTATGTGAACATGTAAGTAATAATGAACGCTTCTGACAAATCTTTAATCTTTCATCCAACACAAAACTTACTTTGAAGCATATATATAAATGAAAAGAGTATAAAACAACAGATAAAAACTATTTCATTTGCTTCACCAGAAGAATTGTCATGGAATTCTTTTTGGCCAAGAGGTCAGCTTGTTAATAAAAATGAAAAGCGTTGAGGAACTGGGATGTCAGACAAGGTAAATTGTAATTTATTGTCTTCTAAAATGTTCCAGTCTATTATATATGTTTAAATGTGATTCCTCACATTCCTCACAGTGATTCCTTTGTGTAGTATATAAAGTGTTGATACCTATTTTACTGAAAACTTGTGCATTTACACTTACCCCCATTTTCTTTTGCATTAGCCCATAATGGAAGGATTTTACAATCTAATTTATTAACCCAATCGACAGACCTTTATGAAGAGGCTTTGTGGAACAAAAGCCTGAATAAATATAATCTGCAGTTTGATCTACTCTTTGTCTGAAGTGGTGCAGTAACAGAGATTTGTGAAGAGAAAGATTTTCCACAGATAAAGTCAGATGTAGATTATGATCTACCTGAACTAAGTGTGTTTGCTGTGCATTTGAGTGCTTTCTTATATTTGCAAGGTGGTGTTGTTATGACAAAACAAAAGGACAAAAAGCATCACGAAAATTAAATTTCAAATAGTCATGTAATCCTCCAGGGCTCATGTGCCTTCAGAAGCTAAGGTTCAATGAAAATCATCTTAAGTGGTGGCTTTTAAGTGGACGTGTATACATGGAGTTTAAAAATATAGTTTTAGCAAAATTAAATGTCTGGATAGTATAATTTAATGCTTCTACTTTACATGAATCCTTTGACAATTTGCAGTAACTTCTCTGACATTAAGCTGTCATAAAAAAGTATTTAAACATTCCTTATTGAATCATACAGCTGCATTTGCTTTCAAATTTCAGACCCCTTGCTTGAAAAGAATTGAACATTCTGGGGAAAATGAAAAAGACATAGCTTATTGCCACAAGGGAACCTGTGGCAGACGTTTTCATGTCTTTTATCTTTCCAGATTAGAATGTAAGAGGATGAATTGAATGCTGGCTTTGTTAGAGTTTTATACATCTAAGTCATGTTCAGCACTTATGACACATGCAGAACTCAGGATTCAACACATTTGCTCACAATGAGATCCATACAGGAATGACTGTCTTGGTGAGGCTTTGATGGAGCTCACAAACTTGCCTGTAGAGACCCAAGTCACAGCCTTGGTAGCAAGAGGACAAAGTGAAGATGTTTCAGTTTCAGAAATGAGTAAGCTACCTGAGACCAATAAAAGCTAGAAAGACATAGTTCAACACACCAATACAGTACCTAAGAACATCAGGCATAACCACTACTCTGCCTAGACTGAATTCTCCCTTGGACACTTGCAATAGAGAGGGATATTTAGGAAGAATGTGCAAGCCTGGCATTTTTTTTTTCTGGTCCTTTGGCACACAAAAATGCTTATGATTTTTAGAGGGTATATCTCTTCTTTGTTATTTCTGGATTTGTTTAAGGACTTGTCCACAAATTCTTTAGTCCCTTTTTGAACCTGCAGATACTGTTTCCCTCTGCAGCTTCCTGTGGCATCAAGCTCCAGAAGCTCATTGCCGACTTTTTAGAGAAATTCTTTCTTTCATTAATTTTATTCTCCAACTAGTGTTACCAAGTGCCTCTTAAATCTTCTATACCAGGTCTGGAAAAAGAGTCCTGCTTTAAGCTTCTGCCTCCACACTGCATACTATTGTCTTTGTCATCCTCCCTTCATAGTACAGCTGCAGCTGTGGTTGCTCTCCTTGCCCTTCTCTGTATCTTCCCTGTCTTCGCTGCAGGATGAGGTCACCCTGAAGTTGGTTGTCATCCTTCCTGAGATGTGCTCTTGAAAGGACTATAACTTTTTTTTGTGCATTGCTTTTAGTTAATTGCCTTTGCTAAGCTGGATATTTATGATATACATTCATATGGCTCTTATCATAGATGATGTTATTTTAGTCTTCAATACCTTTTCTGAGGTAAGGCAGTACTGACAACACCATTTAGAAGATAGGACACTGAGGCACAGAGAAATTGGTAGCATCTGGCATTGTTATTATTTTAGTATAAGTCTCTTAGGCTTATGGCAATCAACAGAGGAGCA
The DNA here is from genome assembly GCF_036169615.1 of Heliangelus exortis. Lineage (NCBI taxonomy): Eukaryota > Metazoa > Chordata > Aves > Apodiformes > Trochilidae > Heliangelus > Heliangelus exortis. Next base: position 96,812,417 of record NC_092423.1, on the reverse strand, counting down.
CACTACTGTAGCCAAGTAAATACAATTTCACCCTTACTAACAGAAGGCTACAGGTCTACCAACCTTTTTTAGCTCACCCTCTCTAAATACCTTTGATATTAATAAGAAGACAGACCCAGATTTTTCGTACATACCCTTTAGGAGATTTGGGAACTGGGGGAGATGAGTAATTATAAAAGTCTATCTGGGAACCACTGAAAAGGAAGAAGACTGTGCCAGGAAAAAATATAAAAATAAACCCAAGCATAACTGAAGCAGGGAAAGAAGGTGGTACCAACACAAGCATCATATTCCTCCCAGCAAAGGTATTTGTTTGAATCTTTCTGAGGAATACTGAAATCATCACCCTTGCACTGGGAATATTGAAAGATAGACCCTTAAACTTCAGGAAACCTGATCTAATGGAAGATGTCCCTGTTCATGGAGGGAGGTTAGAACTAAAGGATTTAAAAGGTCCCTTTCAACCCAAAACATTCTGTGATTCTGTGAATCTACAGGCAAAACACAGTAGAAAAGCGGGAGGTACTGGAAATTTTTTGTAGAGCAACTTAACTATGTTAATTATGAAACTTTTTCACATTAACTATATAATTTAGACATGTAAATTATTAACGTGTTAATGCTAGTGATAAATTCTAAGTTTTGTATATGTGGTTCACCCATAGCAAGATTTGGTATGTACCATTGCCTTCTTCATGTGGATTCCTGCATCAAAGTACTTTTAGCTTTAATTTGCCGTAATCATTAAGTACATCTAGAATCATATCTCTGAAATATGTGTGTCTAATTTGATCACAAATTCTAAATGAATCTGACTGCAATTAACATGTGAAATTTGAGTGGTATATGACTCATATGCCTAGCTGTAGCCTGTGATGTAATTTTTACAAGCATTAATTGCTCTACTTTTCAATTTATTTTTTAAAGACAATATTTTGGAAATTGAGTGTTTCCTGAAAATCAATTGAATAAGGTATTAATTCTGTTAATATGATTATTCTGCTAAATAAAGGGATGGAATTTGATACTAATCAAAATCATATGGCTTACATTTTCAGATTTTTTGAAAAGCTCTTCCCCAGATGAAATTCTATAAAGCTATCAATTTTTCAGCTACATTGCAATGTCAGCTCTGTGATGAGTTAAATTAGCAAATTGACAGTTATATTAACAAACTGTCTCCTGAAACAGCAGAGCTGATGTATCTCGAGCTTTTTAATTTACAGATGCTTCCTGTACTTATCTGTTACTCTGACAAGAGCAATATATGTCCATAGGTTAGTGACTGAACATCAAGAAAAGAGGGGGAAAAAAAACATTAACTTTCTGCTTCTCTTATCTATTGCTGCATAAACTTGCATCTGACTCCTTGGAAATAGGGAGTCTCCATCTTCTTTGAAGCCACCCTTTTACTACTGAAGCCACATAATTAGGTCTCCCCTAAGTCTTCTCTTCTCAAGGCTGAACAAACCCAGTTTGCCTCTCCTTGTATGGCAAGTGTTCCAGTTCTCTGATCATCCTTGTGGCCATTCTCTGGGCTCTCTCCAGCCTGTCCTCAGCCTTTTTGTAAAAGGAGGGCCAAAACTGAACTCAGTACTCCAGCTGTGGTCTGCAAGGTGCCAAGCAGAGCCGAATGATGACTTCTCTATCTCTGATGGTGATGCCCTGGTTAATGAAGTCCAACATCCTGTTTGTAATGGATTATTTTAAACAATGATGAAGCTTCTCTTACATAAAAAAATTGAACTACAAGAAGGTTCCTGGGGTTTCCTGGAACTCCTGAGCTCCTGTGATAATTAATTACTAAGTTGCTTGTGAAGAAGGATAAGAATCCAGATAGCCCATTGTCTTCAACAGCCCATTATCTTAACTATGCAGATACTACCAGGGGAGTTCCTTCACCACCTAGGAAGCTGATAACTGAGTATCTGTAGTATGCACATAGGTATAGCCCTGATATATAGCTACATCACAACCATAAATATGAGGCAATCTGGAATTTTCTTCCTCTAGAGTAAATATATCAATTTGCACAGATCTTGCAAAGCCAGGGAATTAGACTTGCCTTTTAATTAAAGCAAGGTATTTACAAAACAAAAAATTTTCTATTACTTTCAAGTGAATTGCTCACCTTGAAGGTTTTTTTTATTTATTCTATCCTTTTAGAGTTCAAATTTTCACCAGTGAATAAGTTGAAAATTCTGAAATATTTATTATGATATTTTCTTATATGTCTATTAGCTTCTAGTAAAAAAAAAAAAAATAAAACCAAAAAACCAACCAAACAAAAAAGACACGAAAAATCCTAACAAAAAACCCACAAAAAACCAAACCCCAAAACAGTGCACATCTTTACCTGCTCAGGCATTGAATAAAATTATCTTTCTTATAAAAATCCACATTAATCTGAGCAACAGTTTTCTTTTTTTTTCTTTATCATTTTAACTGTTTCTAAGTCTTATGTACATTAAGCCCAAAAAAGGGACAAAGTTTTCAGAAATAAACACTCAGAAGCTGAGTAGCAGACAAATAAGCCTACTTTTATTTTGCTCAATATAAATGAGGTAATGTATTGTTAGATATCTACGCTATACAAGTTTACAGATTGCTCTTGTTGCATTCCTTCTATGCATTCCTTCTATGACACATTTCCCTTGCATCTCTCCCAACATATAGTATTAGGAAGCCTGAATAATTGCCCACTAAAAGAACCTCCTTCACTCAGCCTTGACCAAAATCCACAATGTACTCATATGACCCATGACCAATGCAAATCTTTATCAGATCTACAGAGAGAGGCTGGGATGAGGACATTTCTAACATTCCTCATTAGGAATAAGTCTGATCTAACACTGTATTTCTGCTAATTATAGTTTCATAGGTGTGCATAAATACCTGTTTCACAAAATTTCTTTGCTACTCATAGCTTTTCCAAATAATCAGAATTCTTTACCTGTGCTGACTGCTCCCTATTCAAAGGGTGGAAGTAACTTTCTAGTGGTACTGTAACATGCCAGTAAAGTATGTTTCAGAAGTAAGAACAATTTATTTAAAAAAAAAGAGAATGATTGGTATAACAGTCCAGTAAGTAAAAATTGCATATGAGAAATGGCAGTATACTTCATTCTGTGCTCTACTCACTAGCTGGGCTGGAAGTTAGTGACATTATGCAAGGAGGCATAGGTCTAGAAAGAATATAAATATGAGAATGTGATGTTTAATGGCTTGATTACTCCAACAACAAACAAAAGACTATGTTTAAAATATTTCCAATAAAATTAAACCAAGTATAACACAGTGGCCAGGCAAAGAGAATAATACAGCATAATAGCCACATATTAAACGGGGGTGGATTTTCTTCCACAAGCCATAAGTATGTTTATTTCATATAAATTTTCATTTTAGGATATTTTAAACAACTCTTCATTATGACAACACATACATAGTCTCTGCAGGAACCCTTTCTAGTTTGGATGCATTAGAAATATTGATGCATTCTCTTACAGTCCTAAATGATTGCCATGTACAGTGACTTTTTGAGTTTTTATAGAGCCTTACAAGCAGCAGTCATTGCTACTGGGGGTTTATGTGTTTACCTGAAGTCAACAAAACCAAGAAAAAATGAGAGATGTTGTAAAAACTACTCCTTCTAAAAATGTCAGCCTAGAAATGGCTAAGACAGTCAGAAAATATATCACAAAGATTTATAAATCTCTTGCTCTCCTTCCTTTTATTAGTAGAAAATCTGAGAATGAATTGCTAGCTTGGTGAAATGATTGCAGATCTTAGCATCTCAGAGTAAATGTATGAAACAGGCAAATAATCTATTCTCTTTGTGTAATTTGTCTCCTGGTCTGATTTCCAGTGATTTTGTAAGAAGTTAGAAACATCTACGTTGCTATAGCTATCCTAATGTTTTTTTAAAATGCAGAAATACATAACAGGACACCTTGTTACATGGACAGGCAATGATATTGGCTGTTAAAATAAGAAAGTCTTGTTAATACCTGCAGCATTTTATGTCTGGCATTCTAGTAGATAATGATTGTGTCTCTGTGTGGACAGCTTATCTCAGAGTTGGAGGTGTTGTTACGGCAGCAACGCTCCCAGAGCACGGTGGGAACAGATTTTCAGCACCTGGCTCCTTATTTCCCCAGCAGTCCTTGGGGCACAAAGAAAGGAGAAGGGGTGAGGGAGAATTAATTCTCTGCCATGTCATTTCACTTGTTTTTTCAAGGAGGCATGACCTAACCACTTTCCATTACCTATGCTGAAAAGAAAACGGTGGGTGTGAGGAACAGAATTTTCCATTCCCCATCTAGACCTGTGAGTTTGAGAATCCTATCGTTGCCCTTTAAGAAAGCAGGAGTCCAAACGAGGAATTCTCTCAAGGGTGATGAATGTGTAACCAAACTGTGACTGTCCAATTGGAAAAAATTTGGATTTAGTTCATTCAATATTTTTGCTGGTAGGAAATATTTCACTACAGATTGCTGATACCAGCTGTAGTGCTGTTTAAGCCTGTCATAACAGAGACCTTGGCAGCAGTCCTGCCCCATAGAACAATACATGAAATGTTTGTGTCAGAAAACTAAGAAAATTATCAGAATATTAAAGCAGTACTGTATTTTCTCGCCTAAATCTGTCAGTAATTATTATAGTAACAAATTAGTCATGTTTCTCTTCTAAACAGCTATGAACATGTGAAACTCCTTTGGAAAATTCTAACTCTGAGCCATTTTATAATTGCACTACTACACTCCAAGACATATGTCACTATGCCTCTGAGATATGCGTTATCTCACAGTAACACACACCTTGTCATGTATTATTTATCACACTAAAGTGTCTTGTAATTTTCATTAACAATTCAATTTTCAGAATTGAAGAAATAATAGGAGGTAGATTTAAGAAATAGGGAAATACTTCATTTTAACTGTTTCAGTGAAAAATAAATTTAAAACTTTGTATGCCGACACAAACTTCGGGATATTTGTAACATTCTGCCATTTTTACTAACAAAATGATGCAAAAGGCACTAAACAGGAAAAGAAACAAACAAAAAACCCAAACAACAAAACCAAAACCAAATCCTTCTTTCACCTGGAAATGAGAATGTATTTCCATCTTCTCTAGGTGAATCCTGTTAACTTTTACACTATCTTCACACACTCTATTGTCCTCAGGGTCTCACTTCTCTTTTTCCTCTTGACGTGACAGATGCAGTGTGTGATATACGACTGCTGCCCAACTAAGCCAGCATTCTCTTGGAGAAAAGTAATAATGGGTAAGGGTAGCTAAGGGGCTGAACCTACCCTGTATTTGAGGCTAGGCTCTTGTAGTCCAGCAGTTGCAAAAGACACTCCAAGGATCCACCAACTATAAATTGTGTTGGGAAGCGTAGCTTAGCACTCAGGCTCAGTTATTTCTACCTTTCATTTGTACTCCTTAACTGCTGGAAAGCCTCCTGGCTTTGCCCTTGCAGAGATGCAAGGCATTGATTGAGAGTGGAAAGGGCCTGGGATTGTTTGCAAGGAGGTTTTTTTCTCAATGACACCCATCTAGGAGATAACAAAAAGCATGGCAGCAGAGATGAGGACTGTTGCATGCCAGGGGGTCTTTGAGAAAGGTCTCAATCTTTGCTGACTTTACTGTTCTTTATGGCTTTTACTCATTCAGTTATAAGAAATTGTATAAAGAGAAATGTTAATTCATGTTTAGGATTTATGAAAGTTTGTATATTGATTCTATTTCTAAAATCCGTGTAAAATAGTTTAGTAAAAGTTAATATTAAAGTTAATTGGAACTCCTCTGATGCTATGGGAAGCTTCCACAGTTTCTGAGTTGAAAACAAATGAAACAAGCAAACAAAACCCAACAATACCCTCACACACACACTTTTTTGCCTACTTACCTTTGATTAGAGATTTTAGATTATCATGGAGGTGAATGAAACTTAAGAGGGAAAGTTATTTTAATAGAGGAACACAACAAGAAAATGTGCCTCAAACACTATTGTAACTTAAACGAAACGGAAGACTTTGAGCTGCAGCGAGGTATTAAATTAATGAAAGACCATGGTCCTTTTGGGTTGGCTGGGGTTTTTTGTTCATTTTAATCATAGAATCATAGAATCATAGAATCTAAGGTTGGAAGGGACCTCTGAGATCATCAAGTCCAGCCCTTGATCCACTACCGCTGCAGTTACCAGACCATGGCACTGAGTGCCACATCCAGTCTCTTTTTAAATATCTCCAGGGATGGAGAATCCACCACTTCCCGGGGCAGCCCATTCCAATGCTTGATCACCCTCTCAGTAAAGAAATTCTTTCTTATGTCCAACCTAAACCTCCCCCGGCACAACTTGAGACCGTGTCCTCTTGTCTTGCTGAGAGTTGCCTGGGAAAAGAGACCAATCCCCCCCTGGCTACACCCTCCTTTCAGGGAGTTGTAGAGAGTGATGAGGTCTCCCCTGAGCCTCCTCTTCTCCAGGATGAACACCCCCAGCTCCCTCAGCCTCTCCTCATAGGATCTCTGCTGGAGTCCCTTCACCAGCCTAGTTGCCCTCCTTTGGACCTGCTCCAGCCTTCTATGTATTCAAAGGTAATAGTTACATTGTCAAAGTAAAAATACATTCTTTAACATTAGCATTTGTTTCTTTATACTTAAAATGGTATTAAAAATTTCCACATAACAAAGTAACTTCATAACTTTAGCTGCCTAATAATGTCCACACCACATTGTCACCTCCTATACAGATAAATTCCAGAGCATTACTTTAGCTTTCAGTGCATAACATTTTCCATCTTGTATGAAATTAAGCAGATTTGTTCTCCATGCAACCAAAACATGAAGACATATTCCTCTTTCCAACAACAGATGTTGTTTGAGTTATAGGAACAAATGTATTCTCAGAATAACTATTATTCTGTGATATCTCTCTAGTAGTCATTTAGCTACTAAACAGATATGGTTTATATCCACCAAAGTGTGCCATCAGAAATAGTCAGAACTTATTTTATGGTAAGAAACTTCTCTACCATCTAAATATTATAAAAGCGTTAGAAGATAAACTCTTTCAAGTAATCTGTGTTAGAACACAGTCTCATGGGTGCTTTTACGATAGTGGCTGAAAAAACACCATGATATTTTGTAATAAAGGTATTTAGAACTTAAGGTTAAATATCCATACAGGAAATTATATCTATATATTTTCTTTATTCATACAAATGAAACAAAGAAAAACATTTTTATTTAAGTAATGATATGATATGATATGATATGATATGATATGATATGATATGATATGATATATTTGGTACCTGTAAGTTCTCTATTGTCTTTTATCAGCTTTCAGAAAGCTACATGAAGATATAAAATATTTGTGACATATGATAATATTCACACTCTTAAATGTCATCTCTGTTGAAGATTTAAATTTAATTTTGATTTTTAATCAAAAAATTTTTAATAGTTTGTGGGTTTTTTTCCTTCCTCATGAAATATTTGAATTTAACATTGGTGAAGGTTGACTGTAAGCCCAGGAGGCTGATATTTTCTGATTAACACATGTGGGTATGAACGCACCAATACATAAGCTTTCCTCTGCAGTTTAACAGCTTGGTGATATCATTTCAGTCTTGCTTTTGATAAAAACTGCTCAAAGGTTGCAGATTTTCCTGAAGAACTGTTTCACTGAAGGCCATGGGAAGACTGTTTTTGGTTTCAAGCAGGTCCTATCTATGCTTGTAGTGGAGTAAGGGAAAGTTAATATTTGTGCAGCTTTAAACATTTGCCACAATATTTTAGAAAGCCAGACTTCATTTTCCACAGTCTGTCATGGTCTCCCTTCTGGATTAGCCACAGCTCATTATGAAAAACGTGCGAAAACTAAGGAGTCAGATGAAAGGAGAGAAGGAGTTCATTATACATCTGAACTGAGTCCTTTAGGAGAGACAAAACCAATTTAAGGTTTGGTGGACTTCGCATACCACATTTTTTTTCCAATTTGTTCATGAAGGATACCTCAGTTTGCTTGCATCTATATAAAATTAACATTTCACTCTTATTTACTTAACCTTTCAATGTCATAGAAATTTTTTTTCATCAAAAATAGGAGTACTCTGTGAGAAAAGAGATATTTCTGTCTAACAAGAGATAGGATGAGATTGATTTCTATGGTATGGTGGAAGCTCCCTGAAATAGATATGAATCTTATGTATAAGCTTAATTTTTAAAGTTAATTTCTGATTTAAGGACCAAATTTATCTTATGAAAGATCTGAAATGTATTTGCATAAATTCTGTGTGTGAGACATGTTTCTTCCTGAAATACTTTCCATAGGCAGCATCTCCAGTGATATATGTAAGACAACCAGAAAAAATATAAAACCCATACCACCCTTATCCTTCAAATAATCCTGTTTTCCAAACAAGATTATGTATGGAGCAAGTATTTGAATGTTTTTAGATGTCTCTATACATTATCTGAGGGAAGAAAGAAAATATGCTTTACTTACATAGACAGATAGATTCATGAGGACTCTGAGGAATTTGAGGATGGCCTCTGGAAATATAATATTTCTTAACCTTAATATCAAACAAGTGTTTCACATTATTACCATATGTTAACTGTGAATCATAGAAATACGGCAATTTGAAGACTCTGTGTAAACCATATTTTTGTATTGCTTTAAGGACAAATGGAATAAAAATGTCACAGAAGTTGCTGAAAGTAAAAAAAAAAAAAGTATACATATATTGACCTCTGATTTCTTGAGCTAGAACTGCTATGAAAACATAATTTTCTGATCTTAAGGAAGACTTTGCAAATGAGAGGAAAATTCAAAGATGATTAAAATAAAAATAATATAAATGTACTTGGACTGTAGTTTCTATGGAATTAAGTCAGGATGCTGGCCAATAATGGGTAAACAACACTGCATTGTATAAATGAACCAAGAAACACTGTATTCTTAGTCCTGGTTTACAGTACTTCAGAAGCCTCTATGCTATGTACAAGGTCAAACCAAAGATTTTTTTCTTTCACTACATGCATCTCAGCCCTGAAATGTGTTACAAACTATCATATCATCAGATGGATGATATTATAGTAGGAGATGATCTCTTTCTATAAAGCTTTCTAGACAGTTTTCAAGTATCATTCACTTTATCCAGCAGAGAGATTATTGCATTTCCCTACAGATGGAAAACAAAATTCCAATTTGAGAGACAGTATGCAGACTGAAGCTATTCATTATTGACAAATGTGAAAAGTTGGGCCTCCTCCTAGGTTTCCACTTGAGGAGTGGATGACTTTTGTGACCTTTTTACATTTTGATGTAATGAAAACTTGAGTACATAACAGCATGACTGGAGCCACCTGACAATTGTAATACACTCTTTGAGTGAAAGGTAGTTAAGAATAAATCTTGAGGAAAAGAATTTGGTTGGCCTTTTGTTCAGTTTGAAATCACCATATCTCCCATCAAGGGTTTATCTATAAAGATGAGGGCATTCAATCATATACTTTCTCAAAATTAAAGTTTCTCCTCAGGGATAGTTTTCATGGTATTGTAGTTTGAGGTCTCGATAGTAAAATCTTTTGAAGAACCCTGTGGCATATTTCAAGGATATAATGAGGAAAAATGCTTTCTTTTTAAACCTGGAGAGCTATGGCAGAAAAAGTCAAATTCATTTTATCTCTGGTATCTTTTATTGATTTTAAGATAATATAATTATCACAGAAAGATCTTTTATGCTATCCTTTACTTATCTCTCTCTTCCACGTATTTTCAGCCAAAAAATTAGATCCTAATCCTTTAAGGAAGTATCCCCCTCTCATTATGGTATGTCAGAGATCATATAACAGGATCCTTTTAAACACAGCCCTAGAGAGTAACAGGTAAGGAACTTGCTGAGACCTGACAATCCTACTGATTTGATTTTGTGAAATCAAAAAATCTTGTGTACTGGGAGTACACTTTTACCATTCATTCTATATCATGCTTAAGCTCATATGATATTAGTCTAAAATGTGCTGTGAAGTAAACAGTCTAAAAATTTTCCTGCATGTGGAAATCAGAACAGTATTTAAAATAGTTCCTTGAAAAGAATTAATTTTGGCTTTTGTAAATTAATAACTTTTAAGATTTGTTAGAAGAAGTATCTTACTGCTATAGAAACTGGTTTATGAGACTTCATAGATAATCCTTCATTCTAAGGAGAGATTTGATACATCAGGGAGTCAGTTAGTGCTGTGTCAGTATTGTCATGGGTAATACGATGTCCTTGCACAATACCTGAAATATCTGAGAAACTGATAATATACTGCACAGCTGTGTAGTAAGGGCTTGAAGTGGATGTACTGGAGATTCTCCATCTGTTCTGTTTGTGTCATCACTTCATTCCAGACAGACCCAGTGCTTCCCTTTACACCCATTCATTGGCAGTGGAGAAAAGTCTTAGCATTCTGCTTCTAAAAGAAGAAAGGAACTGGAAATCAATTGGACGGAAACCTTTGGAGAATGTAGTAATACCTGTTGTTCATAGACAAAAGAGGTAGCTGGACACAGCTTCCAGCTCCTGACAGGAATTTAGTAAGAGACCAGATACTTTTCTCACTTTAGTGGCAAGATACAGTTAGCTGATCCAATGCTCTAGTCCTGATGAGCTTAGAGAAATACCTTCCTAAGCCTTTTTTCCCCAAGTATGGCTCTCTGTATAAAGATATGAATCCTGAATATAATAACTCTTTTTTTTTTAAAATTAAACTTAAATTTGTTAAAATAATAGTGAAGTTTAAAGTCTTATTGTAGATGTTGTCTTCTTTAAAAACACAAACAACAGAGGACTAAGCTGGGTATTCCTGTGATGTGTAGCTGTGACTTGAAAGAGAGACAGACATTGAACTGATTTCTAACCATTTGTTACTTTGCTGAAAGGCAGAACAAAGCCATGTACATCACTTACCTTAACCTGTGATTTCAGTGCCACAGAAAAAAAACAGTTTGAATCTGCAGGTTGAACTCCATCCTTTTTTGCCACTTCCATGATTCAAAAGACCCAGTTCCTCAGAAACAGATTATCACAGAGCGGTTGAGTAGGGAAACAACATCTGGAGGTCATGTTGTCCAACCCTGCTCTGTTCAAGCAGGGACATCTAGAGCCAGTGACCCAGGACAAGGGCAAGTAGCTTTTGAATATTTCTAAGAAAACACCACAACCTCTCTGGGTAAGCTATGCCAGTGCTCAGTCATCCTCATAGTAAAAATTTTCTCAGTGTTCAGAAGCAACTTCCTATGTTTCAGTGTGTGCCCTTTGTTTCTGGTCCTGGCACTGATCCTCTTTCACTAAGTTGCTCCAGCCTTTCTCCCTGGTCTCTGGGTACTTGGATTCCTGAAAAATAGACTTGCTAGTGAAGACTACTATGAAGAAAGCATTCCGGACCTCAGCCTTTTCCACGTCCTCTGTTACCAGGCTCCATGTGTCATTCAGCAGTGGGTCCAAATGATCCTTAGTTTTCCTTTTGTTATTTACGTAGTTACAGAAGACTTTGTGGCCTTTGAAATCTCTGGATAGGTTCAGTTCCAGGTAGGTCTCAGTTTTCCTAACTACATCTCTGCTCACTCAGACAGTGTCTTTATATCCCTGCAAGGCTACCTGTCCCTGTTTCCACCCTCTTTATGCTTCCTTCTTATGTCTGAATTTTGCCAGGAGTCCCTTGTTCGCCCACAGAGGCCTCCTGCCATTTTGGTCAGATTTCCTGCTGCGTAAGGTAGGATGCTCTGGAACTTGGAGGAGGGAAACCTTGGAAACTAACAAACCTCCTTGGGCATCTATTCCCTTCAGGGCTTTATATCATGTGAATCTCATTATTAGATCCCTGAAGAGGTTAAAATCTGTTCTTCAGAAGTTCAGTGTTTTGATGTAGCTTTTTGCCCTGCTTTCTCCTCTCAGGATCCTAACTATGGTCACTGCAGCCAAGGCTGCTTTCAACCTTCACATCCCCAATGAGCCCTTCCTTGTTTTTAAGGATGAGAACCAGCAGAGCACTTCGCTTACTTGACTCTTCTATCACTTGCATGATGAAGTTGTCATCAATGGTCTCCAGTAACCTGGGTTATGTCATGCTATGATGTCCTTCCTGCAGATGTTGTGGTCAAAGTTTACCCTGAGGACCAGGACTTGAAAATGTGAAGCTGCTTTTAGCTGCCTCTAGAACACTTCAAACACTTGTTCTTCCTGATCAGATAGCCTAGAGCACTACTTACCCATAATTTCTCAGTTGTTTCATCACCCATCCCATGGCAGAATACTATGCTTTCCAGTTGTGCTTTGGAAACTCTCAAACTTGTTTTTCCTAAAGAGCTTTCCATAGAGAGAGCTGATTTTAAAAAAAAAATGCTGTAGTTTCAGGTGATTTTTTTTGTGTGTGTTCTAGTTGAATGATTAGGCTAATATGAAGTTATTTTTACAGCAGTTACAGCAGGGAGGACCTTTAAGGCTGTGCATAGGCACAAAACATGAAAGAACTAAAAATGAAACCCAAAGATACTAATTTTAGATGTGATTACCATTCGCTTTAGAAAGAGCTGTGGAGAGTTGAAAATTCAGAATGATAAAATCTATTTTTATAATTGTAATGTCAGAAGTATTTTTATTTTTGTTTTAAATAATTTCCATGATATTTTTTCTGACAAATGGTAAATATCAAACTATATGTTTTTCCTTTGCAGGATAAATGGTGCATATTTTTCATGTAGACACGAGTCATAATTCTCCACAGTTATGGCAGTGGCAAAGTCAGAATACATTTCAACATACAAAAGAAATGATTTTGAGAAATTTGGCCCAATTGCACTGCACAAAACCCACAAATTTACTTTCTCATAAAATTAAGAACAATTTCTCAAGTTTTGAAGAGGTTTTCTGATCACCTCCTGAAAAAAAAAAAAAAAAAAAAAAAAAAAAGAAAAAAAAAGAAAATGAAAGTGAAAATTAATTGCATTATTTCCTTTCAGTGATATGAACAAATTAATCTGTTGCAAGAAAGTTCTGAAGTACTTCTCCAGTCTCAAAAGTCTCTAATTAATATATTGATCAAGCCATCTATGAAGCTGCTGCATTTTTAATGTAATAATTAAAAGTGTATAACATCTCAAAATAATGACAAACTTTGTATCAATTAACTGTGCAATTAGACATCTTTTTACAGTTTATTTGGAGTCAATAAATGTCTTTATTGTATAAGAAAATGTGTATTGACATATCAAAAAACAATACTGTCACACGTGTGCAAACCCTCATAAAAAGATATTGAAGCAAGCTCAATAGTCCTTAAGAAAATGAAATTAAAACTGTATTGCTAAATTTATTTAGAAAGATATTTGTTTCAGGCAATTAAATTGATAGAGCAACGTAATTTTGCATATTCATAGTAGTATCAGTTTCAATGTGATAGAGTGTTCTAACAAATACAGAAAATGAAAATTTCATAGATAACAAGTTTATCAGAGAAAAATGTAAGCCTGGATAGTGGATTTTATTAATAGATTATATGATTATTTAATCTGCATATTTTAAAGTGAGAAATAGCATTGTCATTGGTGAATGCTGGAAACACATGTAGCTCTTATTCTAAGACAAATGTGTACATTCCTTGTGGCTACTGTTGGTTCTGTTTGGGGTTTGTGTCTGTGCAATACAGAACAATTTATTTAGTGAATTTCTGAGGTCTTCTCATTTTATGGATCATACGCAAGATTTTGTATACATCACAAAATAAAATAAATAAAAAAAAACCCATTAAGGCCTTAATAGAACAAACCTTTCTAAATAACACTGGATCTACAACTTCAGCTAGGAGGTGTGCTGACAGAACACAAATGAACCCTCTTCATCTTGGCTACCTCAGAGGCAGAAGTTCTAGTAACAAGGAAAAGAATGAATTATAAACTGATTGTGGGAAGTCCATTCAAGAAATAGCACTACCAGTAGCTTACTTGTACAAGGACTCAGTGAAACAAGTTAAAGTCAAAGTTACACAGCTCATGATCTGTGTATGACAATACCTAAGAGATATGTGGGCTCAGCTTCTCATTATTGATCTTAAACAGATAAATTCATTATGATATTGTGACTCACTTTAAGTATTAGAAGGTGGAAAATTAAGGTAAAATCTTTTTTGAGTGTACAAAGATGTTTTGGTTTTTTTTTTCCCAGTATTTCTATTTTTCAGTTACCTATTTTAAGGATAAGAAATAAAATGAAAGTAAATATCTAAACACAAAACATTCCCTTCCCAAATGTAGCTGTTTATAAAAAAATATTCAGCTTCAGATGTATAAAAGAAATAAATGGAAAATGTATATGCAAACATCTCAGTAGTTTACAAGAGACAGTAATGGGATGGGGGATTGTTTCCCATTGTGTGTGTGGAGTGTATGAATGTCTGCAAACTCAAACTTTGAACTCCTAAACAAAAGCCTGTTACTTGCTGTCTGTGACCAGCACAACCTGGTGTCACATTCTGAGAAGGCTTTGACTGAAACAAAGTGCCACAACTTGAAACCTCCAGATAATACAGAGGCACAAGAGAGAATCGCCATCTTGGAGGCTCATCATGAGTTTTTATTCTGCACATAGACTGTTTACACTGGGAAGCCTGATGCCTTCAGGACCTGGCAAAAAGAGATGGTGCCCAAATGGAGTGTTGGTCTCAGAGCAAAGAAAGTTAAGCTCTTGCATGAAGAAAATATCATGGAAGGGAGGAAACCTCCTGGTGATGAGGAACATGCATGGAGAACAGTGCTGGGAGCCCAGGGTCCATATGCTGCAGGCATGTAATGATGAGCACTAGTACAGCAGGAACAAACACAACTTTCTGTCTCCCTCTCCTTGAGGAACAGCCATGTCCCTCATGATAAGTTGAAAAGGGAGAATGTTGGGATTAATGTGTGAGATAACTAGAAAAGGCAAATCCTTGGCTTTAAAATGGATCTCAGTATCCATATCAATTTTAGGTTGCCATCTGCTCTCTCTTGTCCATGACAATTTCTTAATTTTCATATTATGTCAATTTAAAGAGTAACCTGATTCCTATATAATACCTACATGCTAAACTGGTGATTTTGTGATCAATAGTTGCACAAGCACTGGTTGTAATTTTGACTTCATTGTACAAAACTGAAAGCAGTCACCTAATCTCATTTCTATGATTATCTTTAGAATTATATTTATGTGTACTGTCAACAGCTTTCTTGGGTATTTTGGCATAATTTAATTGATCTAAAATAATTAAATTTTATAGGATTTATAACAACTTTTGTGTAACACCTGATGTTAAATTTGTAGTACTGCATTAAGTACATAGTTGTGGGAACTTCACTCTTTTTTTTGGAGTCATCACAGTGTTGTCGAATGGTTTATAGAATGATATAGAATGCCATGGGCAGCAATACCTCCCACTAGACCAAGTTGCTCAAAGCCCCATCCATCATAGATGACTTCAAAATTGACTGTGGAAGTAGAAGAAACAGAATCTGAAGTCCAAAGTAATTTTCTGTGACTTATGGGTAATAATATGATCTTGTATTACATGTAGGATATTAAAGAAAAAATAACACTTATTTTATTTTACCTTATTATCTCCATACTTACACAGCCTAGAAATTATTTGGCTTGGAAGCGATATTTCTTTTGACTATTCACTGGGTTTTCTGCAAGTATGGACCATGGTATTCATGAACAACAATAGTCATGAAAGCAAGCCTGTAATATAAGTCCCATACTGAAGCCAGAAGAAGTAAGATAATAAAAAAGTATTTATTAAAACAACCCTTGAAGAGGACAAGCACTGTTTCGTCAGGTGTGTTTGGTGAATCCCATGCCAGAACTTGGAATGCTGAGAGTGCTCACATATTTAATTTCTCTTTATCACTAGAGACTTCAAACTACTTTGTCATTTTCATTTTCACACTTTTTAATTGCTTTTGTTCTGAAATTTGTCCTTTCCACCTTCTCCAGTCCCTTGGTGTGTACTGTTGGTCTGTGTGAAACCTGTCTTGTAGCCTGAGAGATAATAAAAGGGAAAATCACAAAAGAGGAACTTGGGCAACAGCTTCTGGGAGACATTTTGTTTAAAATAGGCTGTGGAGACTTTTGAGAAGTCATCAGAATCAAAAGGAGAAAAGGAAATGTATTAAGCCTGTGAGTATGGCCATTCTGTAGAAAAAAAATATTTTTTCTTAATATATAAAGAAAGGTCAGAGTGGGAGCAAAGAAAAATAGCCAGGCTATTGAGCTAAATAGTCTGCACGAGCAGGCAAATGAACACAAGATTGTTATCAGGCAGGTCCTAGGACTGATAGAAGCCATCACTACTTTAAAAGGCTGGAAACTATAATGCTCCAGATCTTTTTATCACCATGTCCTTCATTTAAGGAATTATTACTTTTAATTATTTTTCATTATTTTCTTCTTTGCTCTTTACAATATTTCCAACCTTCTGTGTTGACTCCACTCTATTACAGAGAGAAAAAAATGGCACAGCTATCAGTGTCTTAATGGCTTTGACATGTAACCCGTATCTTTTAATAGTTATTCTTCATTGTTTTAACCCATCAACAATTTTCCAACTCCATATTTCAGCAACTTTGAGAGACCAAGTGCACCATATATACAAAATTCTCACTGTGGCAGATGATAGGAATTGCAGCTTGTCTCAAATATAATTTGTCTCAAACTTCTGCAGCCTCAAATAGACTGTTAAACCCATATGTAGTGTCCAAGTCTGGAAATACTGATATGTATTTTTATGGCTTTAATCAAGTCAATGTGCTAGCATTTCCCTGAAGAGAGTCAGGCATAGGGACTGACATAGTCCAAGGCATAGGGACTGACTTTTTTTACTCTAGCATTGCCCATTCAGATTCTCTCTCTTGAAGAGATTACCAAATATGCTGCAGGTAGGAATTACCAGAGAGTGTGCACTGCTGTCCTCCATGGGATTTCTGTATAAAGTATACAAAGTATACTTCTAAAGTACAGAAGGAAATGAGAGTTGTATTTCACAGTTTGGAATCACCAAGAATACAGGTTCAAATCTGTACAGTGATATTGCTATATGAAGCAGTACAAATATTACAGTAAAAATATAAAAAATAAATAATAAATAGAAAATGTAATTAAAAAATGCTAAAACAAAATGAACTTCATCAGAACAGGCTTTCAAGCATCCAATGTGGATTTTATCTTCTTAGCAAACTGAAGACTCATTTGGTTATTTTGCTTTTGTGTTCCTAACTACTTGCACACAGCCTGTTTGGTTTCCTTTTTAAAATAACACTCCCTGTGGACTATCAGCAAAAAGCATATGTTCAATAAAAGATGTTTTTTTAAAAGAAATCCGTACTTTTCCACTTAGAAGATTTTACTGAGGAAATAAAAAAATAAGAAGAAAACTTAGTATTGAATTTTGAAATCACTTTAAAGTTACCCCGCGAGCAAATATAAATGTGCAATACTTTTTTTTTTTCAAGACAAAAATATCAAAGTGCAATGCTAGTTTTGTTAGCCAAATTTACCAGGCTGGGAGTGATGATTTTATGGACAGCCTTGGGCTGTCATTGGTTCATAATCAACGCCACAGAACCAGGTAAAGTCTCACAGACATTTCTCTGAGATACATTGCCCTCTCTGGACTCCTGAGACATGTGGGCAAGTAGAATTCAGTGTTTCCCTTTCTATCCACATGGGTGGATGCATAGATCAAGTTGTCATTATATTAGGAAATAAATGAAAAAACATAATAACTCTAGTATATTTTACTTGGGTACCAGCACTGGATATGAAAAAAAAAAAAGAATTCTAAAACTTTACCCCAGGAAATAATTTCCTAAAGACAAGCCCTCAAGTAGAGCTCTTTGTATTTCCATTTTAGGTGAGACTTTAATGACAACTTATTTCACTTGCACTTTCTAAAACTTAGTTTTCCTGAAAAAGTAGTGAAACATTTTTCATTTTCCTCACCAACAGTAACATCTCAGAAGTTTTTAGAAAGAAAAACAAAAAGGAAAAAACCAAAGCCAGTCTCCTAGCACAAACCTTTTCAAAAATTGCATTTTACATCACTTCACATCTCCAGTTCTTTCTTTTTAGGTAATAAAACCTCAAGAAACACTTTAATAGAAGGTTAATACAGGTACAAAATCTGTAATTCCTTCAAATCAGAGACTGTGGGGCCAAGATATTTCCCAAGAACAAAGTTTATGCTTCTAAACTTGGATTCCTTAATTTTTTCACCTGCAAAAATCACAGGATTCTACTCCAATGGGAGAAAATACATATTTTCCTGGCTGTCATAAATGATTCTGCAGTCTTTTTTTTGTTTGTTATTTTTCTTGTTGACCTTGTTTGGGAGCAGGGATGGGGAGGAGAAGGTAATATGTTCTGCAAGAAATGTGAACAAATTTTGCAGCAGTACAGCTGAAATAATGGCATCATAGTCTAGGACTAGGACTCAGAAACAAGATAATCTCAAATATGTGGCCAAAAAGCAAGGAAAAATTATAGCAGTTAAAGGAGCAGTAGAGTAACCTAGCCTAAAGGCCATTTTCCATGGTGGGAAGACGGGGTTCAAAGTAAGTTTAAAGTAATTTTGTTGCAGTTCATGGAATGAGAGTTGAACTCCATAAATAACTGCAAAATAGGAAGATCTAACAGATTTTCTGTACAAATCCGGTGAATTCTGGCTGTTGTTTCAAAAACAATGAGTAACTGAGAGCAAAGAATGAAAATTAGTCAGTTTATCATAGATAGGATATTTATATGAAAATTCAATTTCCTATCATCACAAGGATTCTTATGCACTTTTGAGTTCCTGGTAGACAGGAACTTGAAAATTACCCAACTTTAGCCATGTTACACATTTAAGCCTGCATTTGTACAGACGTGATCATAAATGGGTTATTTGGAATGAGTTTGGGTTGTTCCTAGAAGTAAGCATGACAGGTTTGTTGGAGAGCAGTTACTAAGATGAAACAAGTTAGCACTTCTTCATTCACAATGGTGAATACAGTAAATACATTTTTCTGTGCTTTGTTGTATTGATTTCTTCTATAGGTGCTGACAAGGACATTGCTTTACTGAGTACAAACATCACAAAGGAGGCAAGTTAATAAAAATTACAAAAAAAAAAAGTTAAAAGAACAGCCCATTACAGCTGCTATTCTGCTCAAAGTAACATGAATAAACCCTTAGAGAAGTGAGCACTTCAGAACTGTATGAATTTAAAAGAGTGCATGAATAAATAAATATCACCCTTAGTCTTCCTTTGGTAATCATGTTCCCTTTAAATACTGAAATCCTCTATATTCAGTAGGTTTCATATACACAGAATGAGCCTTATTCTAATTTACTCCACTGATTTCTTATTTGTAACACAATGAAAATTTGTATCTTTGAGATGTAGATTACACTGTATTTCCCTCATTATTAATGAAGTAAGTTACAGAATTGCATTTCATCTGGTTTACATGTTATATGCTCATTTACATTGCAGTGTTCAATGAGAGTCAAGTAAATTCACCCCAGTCAACAATATCCACTCACATCAGAGAAACAGACTTTTTGACCTAAATCTAAAAAGAGCCTGGGAAATGTACTAAACTTTATTTTTACCTGAAAATAATGAGGAATTCCTGCAACGTATTAGCTGATGGTAGGTAGACCTTGAATCGATAAGGAAAACTTATTTCTCTGACAACTTTTAATCACTTAAAATGGGGTTAGAATTTTGAAATAATCTTAAATACCATTTCTCACAAGAAAAATACAATTACTTATAGCTAGCATTTGTTGTATTTAATATAATTTCTGTATGACTCCATCAGTTTTTAGCTACATCTCCCTAAGTAATTTACTGCTCATTCTTTCACTGGCTCTGTAGGTTTAAGAGAAAAAGAACCAGGTTTCCAAGCTGGCAGACTCTCAGGTTCTTGTATCCAATATTCATTTTTATTCACAATGGTTAGCAGTCCACTCCATGGTTTGTGAAAAGTCATCTTTGAGGGAGCTGATCATGAGAGGGTGACAAAATGTAGACCCCTGAAGAAATAAACATTATTCTTCTGCATTCTAGTGAAAATTGCTTTGTTACTTTGTTCTGCAAAGGGTGCAATGGAGAGAAGGAAGAGAGAAATATATGATATAATGTATCTATTAAGTGTATGGGTTTATTTTTTATTGGTTTAAGTTTTCTGGCTAACTTCCAGAGTGGCTCATAAATTAACAAGGCAAAGTGAAAGACAGATATTGTCCAGTTTTGTGAGGCTCATAATCTTGTCTAAGTGTCTGAAAACCTTCTTTTTTCTCTGAAAACTAGTCACTGCCTTTGGCCAGCATATAGCTCTCTGAAATCAGGTGGATGTGAAAATGGACATCAAAGGAACACTGAGGAAGCTTCTGTACAGCATAATTTCTACAATCTCTTTTTAATGCGTTAAATATGAAAGTCTGCACTCATTGTAGAGAAATTCTTCCCTACACACACATACGTCCCCCTACACGCACATACTTTCCTCATTTAAGCTGTCTTCAAATCAATGTGTCTCTTTGAAGTCAGTTCGTTTGTAGGCATTAGAAAAGAGAGGGTGAATGCATTATTCCTTTAGAGCTTTGCCTTATTGGTTTTTTCCCAATGCAACAGCAAATACTTGTAGCAAGTTATGCAAAAGTAAATTTTCCATTTTGAATGTCACAAGGCATTTAGCTGTGTAAAGAGCCAGAAAAAGTGCTACTGTTTTTGTTCTTACAAAGATGCTTGTAATTTACTATGTAATTTATTATTAGTTTAATAAGAAAATTCTTAAGATTTCATTAGGATACCTATGCAGAAGTCATAAAGAAGAATGTATTGGGATATTTTTCTTCCTCTTAAAACAAAGTACTTGTCCTAGAACTACAGGCACCTGCTTTGTTTCCTAATATCAGTGTCATAGAACTGTGACATTCACAAACAAGCATGAGTATAGGCAGAGATACCAGAGATAAATTTTATGATATTTTTACCTTTGCAAATTATACAGTGGATAATTATGTATTCATTCTCAAAATTAACACACTATAACCAAAATCTCGTATCTTGAAGTTACTCATAGTAGGATAATTTCTCTTTCATCACTAGGAACACAACACACAAATAATACCGACTGATAGTGACTTAAGAATTATTTTACCAGCCTCATGAAAAATTTTACATCTGTGATAGTGGGAAAAAGTTATCAAGCTTTGTCAGTTTTCTTTTGTCTTAGATAAACATGAGAGAAATTATTATTTTTTTTTTACAGAACAAGAGTGTTATGGATGTTTTATAGGGTCTGCATCTTCTAAATAGTTCCTTTCTTCTCATATATATTAACACTGAATGTATGCACATGTATTTCAGTTTGAAGATTAAAGACAGCTATGACATGAACATTTAGAAGAGTGATAGCTCAGACTGGTTTTCTAACTTAAAGAACAAACCTTTAATAGATTAATTAATTCATTAATAACACAGAGTTTGTTCTTACACATTAATAATCACTATCACCGTTACTCACTACTGACACAAAACTGTTATTTCCTAACAAGTTAGCAGTGAGTACAATGTGTCCTGGAGGTAATGCCATACAGGTCACAATAATTGCCATGGTTCTCAGTGGTTCTGAGCTGCCAAGGTCAAGGTTATCAGGCTGGAGAGCCCTTTGATGGGATATATCAGAGAGGAAAGTTCTGTCTTCTCCATCCTTTCTCATTACTGATTGTGTTATAGCCTTCCCAGTCCTCCTTTCCGCATCAAACACTGTTTAACTTGCCTTCAATTTTCCCATTCATCATTCTGAGGTATTTGGCAGGATGTTCTGCCTGTTTGCAGTCCCTTCTCATCTTGTTCTTCATCTTGTTTCTCAGCTACCTTCTCCCTTTAGCCACATACATCCCTCATAGCCCCACTGATGGGCACAATGCTCTCATATTTACATAAAATGTCAATACATAGTGTATGACTCTGGCATCACAGTGCTACAAAACACATGCTGTTGCTGGTTAGACTATTTTAGTTCACTTTTATTGGGCTTCAAGGCGAGATAGTTTTGACTGTATCTTAGTAATCACAAATAACAGAACATCACAATAACAGACCTTAGTTATCACAAATAACAAATAAACAGAAATTACCTGCAGTACAGACATGGCACTGCTTCTGATACAATACCAAGGAATTCATCTGGCCATAGATGCGGAATACAAGGGGGTTTATGCCCTTGAAACACTCCCAACTTACATTGTGCATGAAGTTGTCATTACATGCAAAATTACAAAGATTCTGTTAAATGTTTGTCACTACCTGAGAATATGTAGCTCTGTTTTTAAATGTTCAGTTCATCAGCGATTCCTAATTATAGAATGCAGTGGAAATTAGAGTTAATTTATGGCCTTGAGCACTACCTAGAAAGATACCATGATATATTAGACTATCCAAGCAGCATGAACATTGGCATTTAGATGAAATTATGCAGCAATTAGTCTATTAAAAAAAGAACTAAAAAACAAATTTAAAATAAAATTTTGAATAATTAATATGGTTAAGAATGGCCTGCAGATGTAAAAAAATAAGATCATGTATTTTACCGCAACTTTTAAGTAAAATTAAGATATGATTAAAAATAATTAAATATGCAAAGTAGATATTAAATATAAAAGTAAATATATTAGCATCACCTTTTATTACTAATTTGTCATTTCTATACATATTTTATCATTTAGGGTTTCTTCTATTTTCTGGCTTTCAGGAATATCTGCTATGATGGATCTTAAAACGTGATACTGTTTAATTAATGTATAACACCAGTGAAAAGTATACAAGAACTATGCATATTTTATGAGATACAAACTGATACTGGTATCAGTTTTATGCTGTCTGAAGAAGAGGTTTTATAAGGATATGGAAATTGCAGTTGTATTCATGGCCTACAACATTCTGCATCTGGAAAGGTTCTTCATATTTGACCAGTCCTGTGTACCTAATTTCATAATAAATAGTTTTCTGTTCACTTCTCAGGTTTATTTCCCTTTACTTTTCTTCAGTGTTTCTTAGAAGAAATATTATTACACCTTTTAATTTCAAGCAGCAAATAGAGTGGCGCAACAAAGTATGTCCTCAAGAATGCCTCCTAGATTTTCAAGATTTAAAAACTGAATAGTTGAGAAAAAATATGCATATGTATAGTTCTTAATATAGACAAGAAAAACAGATAATAATGTGCATTTCATATGGTGATAAGAATTTGATAATATATAAAAGCAGTTCTTTCTATTTTCTGAATGTATGTGCTCATTTGAGAACATCTAGAATTAAGTGAAACATTTAAATATTATTATTATTATTTATTGTTGTTGTTGTTGTTTATTATTATGTATCGTGATTATTTACTTTCCTGGAGAAGCACTATAGTAGCACTTCAGCTGAGTTTATCATACTAGAAGAGTATTGTTTTAAAGCATTTCAATAAAAAACCTAAAAGTGATCCAAAGAATTTCTTTAAGTGGCACAGAATTTAGATTAACAATGAATTATTTACTAGATGTTTGAGCTTTTTCTGTGATACAGAATGTGATATAAAGTTGATTCAATACCTACATGTATGTATTTAAAGCCCTGAAGAAACTCAAACAGTTTGAAGATATAGAAAACGTGGGAGCTGAAGGTATCTTTCTATATATAGAGTATCTTTTCTGTAGAAAAGGAAGGGCTTCAAGTTCAAGGACTTTCACATCAGCAGGTTTCATCAAATATTAATTTCAGTTGAAATTTATATTTCTGAGAAGAAGAAAAAAATAGATTTGAAGGACCATTTGAACCCAAATTTTCCTAAGACTGTTGGAGGTTGGTTTTGCACATGACTACAAAAGAAACACTACCTGTATGAAAATTGTTAGAATTTTTATTATGCAGACACTTCCATTGAAGTATTTATGTACTGAAAGTGAGTGAGGAAAACTGTTGATACAACAGACTTCCAACTTGTGGTAGGTGCATTGCATGTCATCCCAAAATGGTACTTATAATGAGGAGCATCCCAGCAGTAAAACATACAAATTGCCACCTGCTGTGACATCTTTACAGCAAGTACGGAGGTGGCAATTATGAGAATTATAGAAAATAAATGTGTAAGTCCCACTGTTTCCAAACACTTGCTGGTAGGTAGAATTCCTGCTGATATCTTCCTTTTAACATAATTTGTTGTTTCATCTCCATCTTTATAAGTAAGAAAAAATTGACGCCTGTAGCTGAAAAAATCCTGTTGAAGTGATGGGCCAGATTAGGAAGCATATTGCAACATGCACTTAGATCTTTACCACCTGAGTTTAAGGTAAACAGGGCCTAAAGATGAGTTTGCAATTAAATACAATCCAGACAAGGGGATACTTCCCAGACTCAGAAAAGGTGAAAGCTGATGAAACTTAGTAAGATGTTAATTAAGGAATGTCAAGGTTTAATGTTGGGCTAGCAATTAGAAAAAGGACAATTGCTTTCTATTAACCCCTGCCCCTTCTCAAAAATGGAAACCAAAGAGAATAAGAGACAGATACTTATGGGTTGAAAACTCACCACTGAAGCTGCAGGGCAAGCCCTGGGGAACCAGACTGGACTCAGCATCAGCAGCAAATAGGAACTGAATTAAGGAATACACAGATCAGAATTGAAGGCAGAAGAATGGATGGAGTCCTCCCAGGATGCCACCCATGGATGAAGAGAACTTGACTTTCATGATTCCTCAGATTTATGCTGATTTATACTTATGGGATAGGATACTTTATTTGGTAAATTTTGAGTCACCTGTCTGGTCTTCTCCTCACAGGAAGGTTGCAGGTGGGTGCCGTTTCTTCCCTTTCACATCTGGCACAAAAGCAGTTTAACAGAACAAGACCTTGGTTCTTCATACCAGTCTCTAGCTGTAACTATAAACATTGAGCCTCATCAGTCATAGAAGCAGACACTGATAGAGAAACTTCCTGTTAATCTCAGCAAGTGCAGTTACTTGGAAGAGACGTAACTGAAAAGTAAAATTACTAGAAAGAAAATTGGTTCTGTCTTGGCTCAAAGTGGGACAACAAAACTCCATATAGATAGTTTAAGCTGATGTAGCAAGATTTCTAGTTTGTAATATAATTTTTGTGATTCCTATTAGAATATTTTATAAGAGCGATTCAAAACAAGAGAGTCAGAAAGTAGCAACTTTCACTGTATATTTTGAATTAGTTTTTCCAGTTGTATACCCTTGAGATAAATTAACGGATTCAAATATTTATTCAGTTCACACAACACTACTGAAAGGAGCTTAGTATTTTACAAGGTTTGGCTGAGGGTATTTCTTTACATTATCTTAGGAATTTACAGACACAAGAATCTGAGAAATAATATATCTTGAGCAAGAGGTGTGGACTTTGGGGAGCTCAAAATATATTTGGCTGTTGCAGTCTTCCAAAAATCAAGATATGTCACATCTAGCAATATCTGGCATTTTCAAATGTAAGTGACAAGGTGTATGAAATAATGTCTTTTTATTTTCTAATTTAAAGATAACAAAAAACCTAAGAAATATTGAAGAAATTGCTATTCATTATAAAAAAATAGAAATTAAGTATATTACAACTAGCCTAAAAAGACATCTCCATTAATTACTGTTTATGTATAAGAAACATTTCTCTGTAGGTTACGAAAATAGTTTTAATTTTGATAATTTTTGGTTTTTATTTCCTATTCAATTTCTGTGTCTCAAGACTGCTTTTCCTCTAGTAAATATTCTTTCTCATCTCTTGAAAGACTGAATACATCCCTTCTAATATGGAAACACAGGTATTATTGTCTACCTCTGCCCATGCTAAATTCAACCACATTACTTCCTGGCGCTGCTATCAATTTAATAATTACAACAATTTCTCCTCTTAGGTTTTACTGGTCTTGATGATTTAATTTCTTTTTACATACACTCTTTATGATGTAAAATACATCTTAGACAACAGTCATGCTAGGATGCATTCTTTACTGTCAGTTGCAAAACTCCTGCCACTGAACAACTATTTAAGATTTCCTTTTTTGTTATATATTTCACATAAGAAACGATGCATCTGCTAAGTACTCAAAAGTATCAGCAGGGAATGTTTTAGATGGGCACAAGACTGGAAGATATAACTAAACCAAATTAAAATTAACATGTGTTCTTCTGGAGTTCTCAGTCATAAAACAGAAGAAATAAAATGCAGTTCAATTCAAATTCATTGCAAAACTTAATTTTCTTAAAATGGTATGAACTCTTCTCTTTCTATTCAATTGAACATGATAAGGATCTGTCTTGTGGAAACTGCCATTGATTACAATGGACTGTCTCCTTCAATGATAGCATTTTATAAAATGATGCATATTTGTGATGATGCAAACTATCTTGTATATCATCTGAATCCTAGTCTACTCTTGGAAATACTTTTTTTCAGAACTCGCAATAAGGAAAATCTCATAAAGAGAAGACAAAACTGAATTTGGAAGGAAACCGTGTCTGAGATGCTGATTACTTTGGATATTATAATCTTTCTTGGTATGAACTCCCTGAATGTATGTGTATATTGGATTAAGAAATGCTGAAGGAAATAGAAATAAAATCTCATTAAGAATATACTTAATAGTATAAACAAACAAATATACAAAAATAATTAGCAAAATATAAAGCAATTCAAGTATTTTCCAATACCTGCAAAAGTTCTGGCTTTAATGATAAGCAGAGGAATATGTGTCTTATCTTTTGTTCTCAGATAGATGATAACTTATGTTGCTTTCTTGTTTTCTTTCCTACTTGGCTGACAGATCTCTAATTGCCCAATATGCCCTTTTATAAGTAAAATACTTCCTATAGATCATTAAGCTTCAGATTTGTCCCTTACTCATCTCTCCAGCATGTTTTGCAGTGTCTCAGCTCTCCTGTAATGACTATAGTAATACCAAGTCATTATCTACTAGTTTTGCCTGCTTTTTGCTCATTACATTGTATCTGTTTTCTCATAAATGTCCTTGGAAATTAGTTCTGTGTTTTCCCAGCAGAACATTTTTATGTGTGCAGCTGGTGAGCTTCCTTCAGAAAACTTCAAGCTTCCTCTCTGTTGCTGCATCACTCCAACAGTTTATTCCCTATTTTGACATGAAACAAGTACACACATAAAGGTACTCTGCTGGGGCTGCCTGCTGCCTCTCAACTGGAGATGTAAAAAATCAGCAGGAAAGGAACACCAGCTTCAAATTTCTTTTTGTTGTCTCCAACTGTGCAGGATGCTGCCATGCTGTTAAATTCAGCTGACTTTCTGGAAGATGTAAATTTGCTAAGATCTGAGTGGGCTATGATCTTCCAAGTTCCCAATGCTACATTCCACAGGAAGTCATTCCTACCCTTACCACTTGACAGTCATCTATCTCCTCTGGCTCCTTTCCAGCCCTGCTCTTTTATTCTTACTGACTTTGACCAACACTAGATACATTTTCTTTAACTATCAAAAAATCAGTTTTATTCTAATTTGAACACATCTTCCAAAAAGGTGCTACATATGATGCAAAAGGACTTCTTTTTACCAGATTATATTTTGAGCGCAATTTTTCTATTCATATAAAATTGTCCCTAGAACTAACAAGGGACATATTAATTAAATGTATCTGTCAGTTAACAACACTGCTTGTTGAATTTCATTTGGGCATCTAAATGTAGCTATTGAGAGTGTGCAGTTTAATTTTTGTTGTTTGTTTTTTTTCTCACTAGATGAGCATCCTTCCTGTTATTTCTTCCCTAGTTCTTTCTGACAAATCTCTCTCAGAGCCTTTTGATGTAACTTTGTGCAGCATTTCAAGCTACTCCATGTATAGCTTTTAATATTATTTAACAAGTTCATAACTGTGCATAGAACCTATGAGGGATGTGGATATCACGACTCAGGTAGGGCACCCAGGGAGACACAGATTGGATTCCCTTTCTTTCTAAACTCATTCTTAGTGTAGAGCCTAGGTGCAACTGGATCCAACCTTATAATGTCAGACCTGGCCCTTCCAGGGAGAGTTAATTAAGTGTTAAGTTTGAGGAAATGATCAGTCATAAGATAACCCTTGATCAGATTAGGGTGAAGTGGCACTCAAGGTATTTTAACAAAAGATTTAATTAAAACTATGGAAGGAATAACTCATGAGGGCTAATGCTTTGATTATTATATATGCTCAGGCTGCGCAGTCAAAAAGACTGATTATTTAGATCACAAAAGTCACAATATGTGCATGTTCAAGCTGCACAACCTTGGAAAAAGAAAGTTTTTTAAACAATGTGTTACGTAAAGATTTTACGAAAGAGAAGGAGAAAGAGAATAGGATAATTAAAGTTAGAGTTAGCAGAAAATCACCAGTCTTAGATCTAATGTTGGGCCAGCCAACAAGAGAGGGTTGGTGTTAATGAAACTTCTAAAGCCCACCAATGCAGCACCTTATTTTATAGTCCTGTCTTCTTTGTTTCACAATGAATAAGCATGACTGAGTCATCATGGCTGAGCAGCTGAAATGACCATCAGCCCCTTCTCAGTTTTTATTGTTTTCTCTATATACAGGCCCCAGGGCCTTATTACTGTCTTCATCCTCTCCACCAGTCCCTTCCAGGGGAACAATACCAGTTTTACATTAGCCACATCTCAATGAAGTAGTCAATATATGAAGTGAACCACAACAAGACTTATCAAGTCAAAAGACTTTTGGCCCCTCTACTCCACTCTCATAAGACCCCACCTGAAGTCCAGTGTCCAGTTTTGTCCCAACACAGTAAGGACATGGAGCTGCTGGAGAGAGTCCAGAGGAGTGCAGCAAAGGTGATCAGAGGGCTGGGGCATCTCTCCTATGAAGACAGGCTGAGCTGGGGTTGTTCAGCCCAGGGACATCTGGTAACATCCTTCCTGTACCTGAAGGGGGCCTACAAGAAAGTTGGGAAGAGGCTTCTTACAAGGTCATGTAGTGATAGGATGAGGCATAATGGCATAAACTGGAAGAGGTATATTAAGTTAGGTATTAGGAAGAAATTCTCTGGTATGAGGGTGGTGAGACACTGTCCTAGATTGCCCAGAGAAGCTGTGAATGCCTGGAAGTGTTCAAGGTCACGTCGGATGGGGCTTTGACCAACCTAGTCTACTGGAATCTGTCCCTTCTCATGCAGGGGGTTTGAAACTGGATGATCTTTAAGGTCACTTCCATCGCACACTTGGCACACTTAACACATACGAAAAATTCATTGTTGTTGCTTAATTTAATCCAGAAAATACCCAGGTCATGTTCTCTGAAACTGCTCTAGCCTGGGTTCAAAGGAAGAATAAGTAGGGATAACTGAGGGATGTGTTTAAAAAGTTCAAAAAAAAAGTGCAAGTTGACTTAACTTGAAAAAACCAAACCAAAACAAAACCAAAAAATCTAACGTCATGAAATCAATAAAATTGTCTTGAACCACTTCCTAAGAAGACATTTCTTAATCTGAATAAACTGTGTTTGAAAAGTATCACTGAGATCATTGGGATCTTACAAATTGTCAATGAGACTTCTCCATCTGCACATTCAGGTTATGTTCTCTGCTGAAGTGATGAATGACAGTCAAATGCTTTATTGCTATGTGCTGCCACTGGTAGATTTTGGAAAATCTACCTGCATGGACCAAACATGACTTAGCTTGGAGTTTATCCATGTACTTGCCACAAAGTATCTAGTTTCTATTTTTCTCATTTGGATAGGTATTTTTCATTGCATTTATTATGCTACACATACTATAAAGCTACACAAAACAACCCCCAAATGACTGATTACTTGTCTTGAGGATCTTTACTTCTAGTGATGATGGCCCATTACTTTTTATACATCATGTACTGATTTTGTGTGTTCTTTACATGTGCCTCTGTGCTTTACAGACAGCAGAACCATCTATGACCAAATGATGTGACACTTTTCTTTCAGATAAAGATTTGTAAGTTTCTGCAGGCTTCACAGGTCTACAGATCTAAAGTAAGAATGTTTTGGTGCAAGAATGAATTAGGATTCTAGCCATCAGCACTTGAACCAGGCTTTTTAAATTTAGTAATAGAGATTGAATTTTGGAACTACATCCTAAAACATTTTTCTTCAGTTAGTAACAAAGTTTTGAGTTGGGTTTTTGGGGTTTGGTTTTGTATTTTTTATAAATGTCTTCCTATTTGCTGAGAAGCTATGTCTCAAATCTATATTATATTCTGAATTCAGTTTAAGTCTTGCAGTACAATTTTACTTTACACATATTGCATAATTTTTATAATGAGATCTCATCAATAAAGAACAAACTCTGTAAGCAAAGTGCTTTTTTTCTGACAAAACACTAAATTTATAACAAATGCCCTTTGCAGTGTATCATTCTACTATTTCACACACCAGTAGCTTTAACCCCATTGCAAGAATTATATATCAGATGCATTGAGATTTCCTTATTCAGATGTACTGGAAGCTAGTGAAAATTCTTGTTGACTCTAGTGAAAATGGAATTTATCTATCTCCACACAAAGAAGTTTTGTAGACATCTGACAAAACCATAGCATTTTACAAGCATTTTCTGTTAGCTAGACTAGAGAACAGGTCATCATATTTATTTTTTAAAATATGTTATTTCTGTCTTTTAAAAATATCTGCTGTCTAATTTTACCCATGTCCTATTTCCTATGCTCGATCTGCTTATCTGTAAAATATCTGATAAACCTCATTTACCTCAGAGACATCATGTAAGGGTTTTGCATCTTTGATGCTCTGAAGTCTACAATGAAAGTAACTGTAGAGAGTGGAATGTTTTTATTTTTATTGACACCATTGCTATGGCTATACAGTATACACTAATACTATGCAGCATTTTGAAAAAACAAAAAAAACAAAAAAGAAAAAAACAACAGAAAAAAGAAAAAACCCAAACCAAAAACCCTAAAAATCACATTGTGATGATGTGAGCAAAATGGCAAAGCATGTATTTAGTAGCTTTTCATCTTACCCATGTGGCTTTTCAATTTGCCGCAGGGTAACATCTGCTGCTACATGTCACCTCCATGCCTCTCCCTATCCAAAGTTCTCTGATCTTCTGGCTTCTTTATCTTCCAGTATGATTCCTTATTTTATCTGATTCTTTATGATTTAATTTCTAACGTCTTGCATGCACTTCCTTCAGTCACTTGCTCATTTTTATTAGGTTTTTCATTTTGCTGTCATTTTGTCACTGCTTCACCAGCCATCTGGCCTGCTAATTTCCCTTTGACTTTTAGTACTTTCCTCATCATTGCCTCATGTACATTGGAAAGACATGATTACATCCTGCTGTCAGGCATGAGTTTTGGTTTTGTTTTTTTTTTTCAATAAGAAAACCTCTCTTATTGAGGTTTGGGTTTTTTTGTTTTTTTTTTTTTTTTTTTTTTTTTTTTGTGTAGTTGAAATCAGCAGGAAAAAAACCACTGTGTTTTCACAAAACTATGTAGTTTTAGAATTAAGAGGGGAAATGTAATGCAAAAAGGATAGTAAAGGATGTGGTTTACCTCAGCTAAAGTTAGAAGTTTACTTTGTAGATATCAGATCCAAGTAAATCCCTTGAAAACAGCTTTCATTTTGAACACAGGTAAGCGCTTATAAGTATGATTTAGATAATCTGCCTTAAAATTTATGCAAACATAAAATAAATATCAGTCTTCTCTCTACTGACTGTAGAAATTGTGTGGACTATTAATTTAGCTGACAAAAAATATTCATTTGACCAAATGAACCCCATATTCAGACTCCATGTTCAGCTGTGGACACCAAATGACATCCCTGACTGTGTTGAGAGAACCACAAGAATGGATACAGATAGGCCCAGAGCACATAATTTTTTAGAATCAAGGCAATATTTTCAAGGAGACAGTAACTCAGAGAATTCATATGGCTAATATCGTTTAGTATTTAGACTAGATTACCATAGTAAAGCTTCAGACTTTCATAGTTTTTGAAGTTATGTCTTTGTTTTGGAGATGGCAGCTTGTTGGCATGCCTCAATACTGCTTCCTCAGGCCTTGGTTTACTGAAGCATGTTAGTCATGATTTTAAGAAAGCTAAAAAAAACACAGCTTCTGATGATGTTCAACATTCTGGAAAATTAATCTTTAGCAACTTTAAAGTGAGTTTCCAAATCTGAAGAAAGCAATATGTCAAGCCTGCCCATATCCCAGTATGTTGTTGTCTTTCAGTGACAATGAGGACTCTGATTGATTTACTGAGGCCATTTGGACATGTCCACCCCAAGCTAATATGGTTCTGTCTAATGAATTTCTGGTTAATGCATTATGGTACCCTTGATCCTTTCCATTTTCTTAATGCAATACATTTTAATTGCAGATTTTTGATCTTCTGTTTTGAAGGAATTAGAAATTGTTGTTGTAGAAATTGTGTTGTCCTCCAAAGATCAAAAACTACTATATGATAGCATGTATTGCATGTGTCAGGCCAGGGACATAAGTCCTATGGCTACTTTAGAGCTAAATAAATATCATACAGCTTGTGTGAAAGAGATGGAAATCCATGAACTAACATGCCTTCATAAATGAAACATTCCATGCTGAATAACACTAAAATTTCATCCTTGACATATTTAAATTCACTGTCTCACCTGGAATTATTGTTCGTAGCCATCTATGTTGATGACAAGTGTTTAACCACATTTCCCATGACAATGAAACAAAAGGGTTAGGGTATTTTTTGTTTGTTTGATTGCTTTATTTTGGGTTGGTTTAGTTTGGGTTTTTTTTTGTAATTATAACTAAGCTGTTAATGCAGCAAGCCGTTGGGACTTAGATTTGTTCTGGCCCAGAAAACCCATAGTCATGGTACTGTGATTAAGCTACTAAAGCCTTATAACAGGCTTATTTTCTTTATCACTATGCTGTGTTTGACTGTACTTGTACAACAATCTGCTCAGAGCTGGTCCACGACTTGGTGCAATAAGACCCCGTGTTGTCTTGGAACAATTTGTCAATTTTCCTTTTGTCATAGTTTCCAGTCCCTGTGTTCACTACAGCATGTAGCCCAGATTGTTAGGAAAAGGTCACAGGAATTACGCTGTGAAATACTAACAAAGTCTTCTCAGACTTTTTACATTTTCTTTGGGTAGCAGGTAGGTGGGGAGATGGAGAAGAGAGAAGTATTTGCATCTAGCCAGTACTGACTACTCCTGTCCTACAGTGAGTATGGGAGTACTTACTATAGCTGAGGAAACCAAAAATGGCTTATACAGTTGAACCTGTGCTGTGTCTCATGAACAGGCTGCTCTGCTTCAAAATTAAGAAGGGTTAATTAAAAAAGGAGCAGCTCCTTTCTCAAAGCATGTTTTCATTTTTAAATCCAACATCCAGATTTATTATTGATGTCTGTGGTTTCTGGAAGAGAGAAAGACAGACATCTGTAATGGCAGTACATCTTGACAAGGAGAGACAGAGCGAGTCAGGAGACAGTTGTGAGCTGGCTAAGTTTTTAGGCCATGTTACTAGAAGTTTAATTCACCTTTTACCCTGGAATTACAATTGTGCTCTTGAGATAGTACTATGGTTTTAATGCCATCATATGGACTTGACACCTTGTTATTTGTTATGAAGATGTACCTGGTTTTCAAAACTAGAGTTACATGTTCTGCTGTTACCACTGATGCTTGTAGCAGGACATAGAGCCATTCACTCCTAACTTTAATATCATTGCCTGCAAAATGTGTTGCTGCTACTCCTACAACTGCATTCCTACAACTGCATATGTGAAATCGCCTCACATGCCATTGGCTTCTTTCAGATTATGTGATGATTAGCATTGTTTGATCAGACAGCTCTTTGCTGATAAGGTCTTTGAAGCTGATATTGTTTATATCCTGGGAATACTCCATGACCAACATAGATCCTCTTGTGAGTGGTGTTTCTTCCCAGCATTTTTCCTTACTTTTCACTTCTTTAAAGAAGTCAAAAAGCTATTTGGTTTTTTTGTGAAATGTCTCAGTAGCTGACTCAGTCACTCTACTTAAATGACACAGAAAAATATAAATGTATCAAACAGTTATGCAATTTCAAGGGGCAAGAATGCTATTCATAGCACAAACAGAAACATCTTTGACACAGTAGGTAAATTCCTACTGTAAATTACACTATATATATAACAAAGGAAAATGCCTTCAATGTTTCCTTTAGTCTACAGATTTTGCCAATTCCTGCAATACTGACATAGGAACTGGGATTGGTACTGTGGCACTCCTGTTCTTTATCAGTATTTGGAAATCAGCCAGTATTCTTTTTATATTAATGAGAAATTAGCAAAAATGAGTTATAGTAATATGCGTTTCTTTTTTAAAATTAGGAAACAGATTTGCTTCTCACAGCTGTGAATCATATTTAATCTTTTGTGGATTTTTTTAAAAGCTAATTATCTATGACTTTAAAAAATATTTTTCCTTAAGGATAAATTTCCTGAAATGATAGACAAATTCTTTCTAGGAAAAAAATACTACTGTGTATAAAACGCTGCCACTGTAACTGAAGCATGGTACTCTTTATATTGTCACCCTAATTCCACATCTCAGTATATCTAAGAACGTGTAAATTAGCTTGCTGTCTTTCAGTTTTCTGTATAATGTAATTTCTGGTGATCTTAACACAGAGAGAAAAATGCATGAGGATGAAATAACAGTTACAGAAACAGCTAAGTTACCTCCTTGTTTAATTTTGCACTTCTTAGCAGCTTTGGATCCGAGTTGTTTGAAAAAACAAGATTCAGTTTCAGTTAGTTTTCAGGGGTGGTTAGGTTTTGGTTGATTGGTTTTTCCCTTTCTCTTACTAATTGTTTGTTCATTATTTTGCAGTAGAACTGGGGAAAACAAACAGGGAAGGGAAAGGAGTGGATTGTTTGCTGAGTACTTCAGCTGCCTGACTGGCAAGCCATCTGGACACATGAGGCATCTCAGATGTCTTGGTCTCACAGTTGGCTTCCTTGAGTCAGAAGGAGGGAGGGAAATACTGAAGCCTCTTGATAGTCAGAGGACATGTGGCTGAAACTGGGATTTGCCATATTTCAGGAGGACTACTTGTAAAGAGCAATCAAAGCTCAGTGTCTCTGTGCAAAATACGTGGGAGAATTTGAGCCTTGTGAGTACAAAACCCTACAAAATCAGGATTTGTGATGACTCATGCCTTACAACACAAGTAAAAATTATTAAACCCAATATATCTGAATTTGTAATTTCCATTAGGAAGTATGACGTGGAGATGAAATACTACAGAAAAGACTTATAGTCAATCACTTATTAGACTGTGGTCTAATAAGACTGGCGGCAAGTGTGCAGAAGGATAACTGAAACCTGAATGGTTGCTTTCATTAGGCTGGTGTCTACAGAAGTCCTACATTATAAATTATGAGATAGAAACTTTAGAAATCCTTTTATTTTGCCTTCAGGGTCACGGGGCTCTCAAAGATCCATTTGGAGATTTAAACAAAATAGATTTTTATTTGCTTGTTTTTCACTGAGATCTTATTATACTTCCTTTATATACAGGTCTTTAAACAAGATTTATGCCCTGCTTCAAGTTGAGGATCATGTGAATTGTACAAAGAATAAAAAAATGATAAATGCTTGTTGTTGGCGCGAGCCTTCTCTCAGGGACACGGCTCTTCTCCGGAGCTCTCTTGCCATCCCTCTCCTCAGGCATCTTCATCTCTTCCCTCCTTCTGCTTCTGGGAGGATGCCTTTTATCTTGCCCTTCAGCCCCGCCCATTTCCGGCTGGGGCAGGCCCTAATTATTGGGCACAGCTGGGCCTAAGCTCCCAGTTCATTATCGGCGACACCTGAGGACTTGTGTTTCTCTCTACAGCTTGTTGTAGATGGGAGTGGAAGATTTTAAGGGTCTCAAGTAATTACTGAAAAAGATACCAGGAAGAGGTGATTTTAATGCAGATATATGAAAGTGTGGCCTAACAAAATTTGATGGCAAGGTCCACTCTCTTGTTTACTATGTGGAAAGGGTGTGTAGGAATTAAAACTGGATTGGAGTGATTTGCACAGGGATAAGGGAAAAGAATGAGGAAGACCCTCACATTGGGTCACAAGTTTGAGCATGGATCCCCTTGTTTTTTAAACTTCTCAAAGAGGAATCTAGGTGAGGCTGAATCCACTTCTAGTCCCAGACTTGGAGTTTAAAACTACAGGGTTCAGGTGTAGGAATTTCAGTGTAGTGCTTCAACACATGAGTCTTGTGTACTTTGGAATAGCAGTAAATTAGGGTTGATAGACACTGTTATAAAAAATCACAAAATTATATGATTTTCTAGCACCTTAAGAAACAATCAGCAGTCAGCCATTTGTTATATTATTTCATAGGTTCAATTAAAGATACAGCAAAGTTTCTAAACTGGATTGCGTGCACACACACACAAATACAAGGGCTAATCTATGTTAAGATGTTAAATTTTGGTACCTGCAGATCCTCAAAATTTGTGAAAAGAAGTTGCAATATACCACTGAATAACCCTATGAAAGGAAATGATAAGAAATTAATATAGTTTGAACTTTTTATCTATGAGAAGTAGATGTCTACTTATTCTTTCCAATTGGATGAACCAACTTCCTTTGTGAGATACAGGGTAGCATTGTGGTGTGATCCTGGCAAGCTCCAAAGGTTCTCCCTTTTAGGACCAATATTTATAGGGTCACAAGATAATTGACCTAAGTCAGTATTTTTCCATGTTGGCCACGACTCAGACTAGGCCATCTTTGGGAACTTTAAGAGTGGGTTTGTGACCTAGGCAGAAGGAGTCTCACATGCGTTTTGCAAACAACAGAGTTTAGGGTACAATTAAGGAGAGCCTGATCACCCCAAATCACTATATTTACACTAGGAATAGAACATATACAATTATTTTGACTCATAGTAGGTAAGGTCAGAAAAAACTGGACTTTCTCAGCCTGCTGCACTAGCTATTGAAACAAGAACAAAGCTGGGCACACCAGGCTTGTGGCTAAAGCACAAACAATGTTGGATGGTGTTGATGTTGCAACGTGGCTCAGTGACTGCGGGGTCTGCACCACCACAATAATGTTCATGCTGAGATTCAGTATTTGTTCAGCATTTTTAATATTAATATAGAAGCTGAATAATCATCTCTAGAAAGACTGGGCTTTTTCTTTTTTTTTTTCAAGTATGTAAACAAAGGCAAGATGT
Source organism: Heliangelus exortis (assembly GCF_036169615.1). Classification (NCBI taxonomy): domain Eukaryota; kingdom Metazoa; phylum Chordata; class Aves; order Apodiformes; family Trochilidae; genus Heliangelus; species Heliangelus exortis. Next base: position 96,775,098 of record NC_092423.1, on the reverse strand, counting down.
TTAAATAATCTATTAGTTAATGAGATCTGTTAAATATTGACATGAAATACTTAGATTCTCAAACTGGTTTGCCATACTGACATTTCTGATCTTAACTGTGAAGGACCTAAAAATACCACTTCATTGTGCTTTACAGCATTAAGCATCAATTCTGCAAATAAAAACACGAATATTTCTTTCACAAGTTCTCCAGTGGTTTCTTATCCATAATTTTATTCCTACATATATTTTGTGCCAGCAGTTCAATGTCTGCTGAAACAGCTATGTGATTTCAATTCCAGTTCACTGTAGTTTTCTATTTTTAAATACAGGTCAGTAGTCTGAGAATAACATGAATATACCAGCAAGAGAATCAGAAAATATCTATCCTGAATGAAAGTAAATATTTTTTTCTTGGGTTTCTATATTTACTTTTTATTTTCAGGTTCATGTCTCTGGTTAATAACTAAAACATTGATTTACAGAGAAAAAAATCACAATAAAAAACTGTTTTAGATAAAATCACAAACAGGAATGTGTTTTGAAGCTTTGGAAGTAGTATTCTTTAAAGATAAGTTAATCTATTTTTAGATATCTTAAAATGGTGTTTTGAATTTACATTTCAGGAAGGAGTTATTAATTTCATTAAAAAGTCAGGTTAGCTACCATTATTCATATTAAATATTAACTTTTTGGGGGGAAACCCACCTTGAAATCATCTTGGCTAGTTAACTCGTAAGATACATTTGTTAGTGTAAAGGTAAAATTTGATGGAATAAAAAAATAGTACTATGTTTCTGAGGCTGTTCACTCCTTCTATCTGCAAGTGGATCTGCTGCACTTAGAATAATTATGTACATAGTTATGCTGTCCAAAGTTTTCCTCAATAGTACTCTTACAGTCACTTATAAATTTGTCAGCACTATTAGTAAGATTGTCATTTCGCACAGTGAACATTTGTTGGTATTTTTAAAACACAGTGATTTAATGTGATAATTTATGTCTTATGCACAGCAACAAAAGCATACAAAATAATTTGTATTCATTTCATGTACTTGTTCCTATTTTAGCATCCTTTTACATAATCTTGTGTATTAGTTTCCTTCCTTTCCTAATTACATAGCATAAGAAGTACAGTAGCTTTTATGTTTTTTAACTTTATGTCTTCTGCCAATGTTTCATGTAGGTTGATTTAATTTAGCTGCAGTGGTACCACATGCTAATGCAGTAGCCACACGTTGAGTCCTGAAGTGAATAATTGTCTCAAAACAGCTTCTTTGACAAACAGGACACTGATCTCTGTATTTGTCCAAGTCCCTCATTTGAGAGACACCTTGACAAACAGGACACTGTTCTCATTTAATAAGGAACAGTGGCAGGCAAGCAGAACCTAGGATGGGCCCCATTATACTCCCTGGAAGGGTCAGGTCTGAGAAGAGGATTGTATCCAGCATCATCTAGTCTTCTTTCTGAGAAGTTTAGAGTGCAAGGGAGTCCAATCTGCATCTCCCTGGGTTGCCCGGTCTGGGTTGTAATGCCACATCTAGGTCATCCAAATAAAATCTGCAGGTTTGGAAAGATACTTGGAATCAAATAGTTTTTGGTACTTGAAGCCCAAGTGAAAACAAGACTACTTAAGATAGGTAAATATCACTGAAATGGTTTACTGCTTTTTTTTTTTTTTTTTTTTTTTTTTTTTTTTTAGGTATTTTCAGTCCCTGTATTCCACAATATCACCTTATTCATTTGGACAGAACTCCAAACTACCAGCCATATCTTCTCTCCTCCTTGATCATTCAATAAATTGAATGACTTGTTTTATTTTCAAATAGGACAACCTTCCTGTTTAGTGTGTCAACGTTTTAGTCTTCCTTTTACTTGAAACAGGATTAATTACACTTCGGTATAATAGGTAAAAGCCTAAAAAGGTAATAAATATTAAGCCATTAGTGTAGTCATTCTTGTTGGTATCCTTAATACCTGCTTTACAAGTAGTTTTTTCAGTTATGGTTGGACTCTCAGAAAGATAAGCAAAGGGTTTATCAAGAGAGAGATGTTCTGATATTAGTTTGTCTGCAAGTAAATAATATCAAAACATAAGTCCTTGTTACATTCTGCATTAACTTTATGGTTAGTTAAACTATTTTTTGCTTTCTTTTATGGAGTTCAGTGCTCTCTCTTATTGGCAATTTCTGTCTCTTTTAAAACTAAGATGGATTGCAGACCTGCCTTGACTTTGTGCTGTACTCTACACTTTCTGAAATGCCACAAGGCAGTTGAGAGAGGAAATTTCTTTTTTCCCCCTTTCCCCACGATGCTGAGCTAAACGTGGCTACTCAGCTGTTGTTTTTTGTCTCCATCAGCAAATCAACTTAATATTTTTGTGGCTCAGTTATGCCTTCCAAGCCTAGAACCCAGCTGGAGAAGATGCAGTCACAGCATTCCAAGAGTAGTATTAGAAGAAATGGACTCTTAGGACACAGTCTTCCTAGAGCTTTTGGGCTGAAACATTGAAGGTAAATAAAAACCTACATTTACAAAAACATTGTCATGTAACAGAAATATTTCCTACAAAAAAGTAAAAAACCTCACTACAGCCAATCTCAGCACTGCTGTAAATTACCAACAAACCTGTAAAACATGCTGTTTCTTTGGCTAAGGTTAGTTCTGAGGTGGATATTTGGTGAGGGTGAAAAAAAAGTAATGATAAATTACATTCAGGATTTTAAATAAGTACTTGGGCCATTATTTATTGCTACATTTGTTAATGCAATATATATATATGAGATAAATACAAGACTGTTATATTCCCTGTAATTGTGAATATGGCTAGACTAATACAGAATTATCAGGTGAGAGTCCTTTAGATTTATATTTGATTTCTTAAGTTTTCCCTAAGTTTCTGGCTGCAAGTTTTTCTCAGCTATTTTGAACTATTTCACTGTTGCTAAATGTTCTGTCAAGATGCAGTGAATTTCATTCTGGTATTAGCACTGGAAGATCAATCATGACAGAAATGATCATGCTCTGTGAACAGCATTAAAACCAAGAAGGTCCAACTCATTTAATTAGTTACTAGTTCCCTAAAGCTTTGAATGTGTGAAATGTTCTCTAAGCAGAGCAATATTTTATTATCACTTTACACAAGGTCCTAGCTAGGCGTAATGAGGGAAATTTGGATTTTCTCACAGGAAATTGGACCAAAAAAATTGCTGTCAACCAGAAATCCTGGGAATTGAGCAGCTAAAGGGATTAGAAAAACCCTAAGTCTGACAACTTTTAGTCTGGAATTATAGATTTATTTTTTAATAGACTTTGGCTCTAAATTCATTAGGAATGTTAATATAGGAAACAATTAAGAGTGAGTAGAAGGAAATGAGCAAACAAAGACATTAATCAAGAGTTCTTCAAACTGAAAAATCTCTTTCAAAATTGTATGAAATATCCAGTGGTAGCAGAGTGAAATCCCAAATTGTTCTCAAAAGGAACTACATAATAACAAAAGTCCAGATGGAAGAAGGCTTGAATTACTGCACTCATTAGAGTTAGTAAATCATTCATTCTTTTGAGATATACTAAACTATGAAGGATCACAGTGTACATTACATTGTAAACTGAGTCTCTGAAAATATACATGCATAATCATAACTATGGTCTTGGCTACATAAAAACTGAAAAACTAAAACCTAACATTAAATTTCCTCATTTGAAACTACATAAGTGAAATATCATAAAAAATAACCCATTTTCTTTCTTTTTCCCTTCTGATGAAGCTTTTTTTATAAATAATTCACAACATTTTCTACAGAGACAGAGAATGTGGATCATTCATTGGATTGTAACTGCCTACATTTCCTTTCTGTAATCATCTTGGGGCACAGAAGCAGAATGAGGTTGACTTAGGATCCCCTTTTGTATCATACATATTAAGCAAATCACCTCTACTCAATATCCCAGTTTGCATTCTGTGACTTAGGAAAAAGAAATCTGCTCTGAATATTTGGTTTGCCTTTACTAAACAATGCCCTTATGCCATTTTACATAATCAGAGAGAATAAATCACTGAATCATTTTAGTCAATTTTCATTGAAGAATATGCAGTGTGTTAAGAACTGTGGTTTTATACTTCAGAGTTATTATTACTGAAGACATAAATGATGCTATGCTCTTACTCACTTTTTTTCACCTTTTTTTTTCCCTTCCTGCACGGCATGGCAATTCCTAGTAACATTGTTACTCTCTCTTTTTATGATGTTGCTGAATTGCTTCTCTCTGGCCTTTACCAGTTCCCAAAAGATACTTCTAAACTAATACTCAACCTAGGAGAGAAACAAGGACCGCATATTTTTCAGTATTATTCATATTCTCATATTCTACCACTACTCTTTTTTTTTTTTTTTTTTTTTTTTTTTTCCATTTAAAAAAGTACACCTTCCAAAAATAAATCTAAATTATCTTTATTTCTTTCAACTCTCCCAGCAGATATGCATTGTGAACATCAAAGAAAGGATCATAAATAAGCCATCATGATTAATGCTATCGCACAAGCCTAAATAAAAAGAGCCAAATTTGTCATTTTAGCTTATCTTCAGAAATGTTGGCTTCATTTGATTGTTGTAACCTCAATAATTTGCCAGGAGATTAAGCCCTGATATTCTGCTGTAACATCTGAAAATAGGAACAAGCCTGTTCATTCTTTATGCACTTTTAAAATTGAACCCTTTGTCTATTTTCCTGCCAAGACATCTTTGTATTTCTTTCTGCATTTATTAGTATTTATTTTTGCTGTTTTTTGGGTCACATTGCTTCTTTCCTTAGCAACCCTCACCAAAATTAAAGGATTTTATTGCAGGAGTTTACTTGCAAGTCTCAGCTAAATTCTTTCTGCTTTTTTTAAGTGTATTTCACCATAATTTTAAAGTCCCAAAATATAGCATTCTGTTTTTTAATATTATATTATGCCATTTTACAGAGAGCAGGTGAGATGCATCTTCTCAAGAACTTCCAAGTGTGTTTGGGAGAGGACAGCTCAATAGACTATACAAATAGACAAGAAAAAGTGATGAGTCCCACAGTTATGATAGTGAGGAACAGGCATCTTCTACTTTATGAGAAACTGCAAGCTTGAAGTGAGATGCACAAACTATTATACTTCTGTTCTCTTTAGTTACTTTTAATTTGTTCTGTTTAAAGAAATAAAAGTAAAAAAATTGAGCACCTTATTTTCATTGACTTACTTATTGTTGTTATTTTAAAGCTCACCATTCTCTTGGACATCACTCCAAAGCTGGAATTTGGAACAGTTGTTTATAAAAGGAAAAATCTGGACTAGACCTCCTTGAATTCCCAGTGCAGAGTCATTTCAAGTAGCAAGATGATGAAAAAACTTAGAACCCCACATACACAGAGCTGAAAAGTGAGAGGAAAATGTCACAGGACCATAACTAGTAAAATCAGACTGAGGCATATGCTTGTTTCAGTGAAGGCAAAGGGTGAAACATGAGCTGGACCCACTACTGCCTTAATCCTTATGTGGTTTAAAGTGTGGCTGTTAATCTCCATGCCCTGAAGCACCAGAGGTCACCTGTGGCAATTCCATATATGTGAAATAACATTTGGAAGGCAGAAGGCCTTTTAGTGAGGTATCATGGGTACAGGATCTCACATGGAAACACACTTTACCACTAGATGTGTACCTAGCAAATGTTACAAATCCAGAAATTATTTCTAAAATCACTGTTTAATGCTCTTCCTTTCTCAAACCTTTGGCTTGTGACTACAAGTGATAGCAAAATGGAACAGAGAGTTACTTTTAAAAATATATATATAAATTAAAATAAGAAATATGTCACTGTGTTTAGCCAGAAGATAAATTAAATGTTACAAAGGGAAACCAAGACATAGTACTTGAAATATGTATATCACTGTATAAATGTAAGAAAAATGTAAGGAAAAATCTGTGAAGGTCCTATACTGAGTAAATACTGTACTGGGACAGCTATTATTAATACTAGCTATCTATAAGATCTGTTTTTAGAAGGGCAATGTTAGAAATAACTGAATATTGTATTATTATTAGTCTAAATATGAAATAAATGTTAGAAAAAGAATTGTGCTGCTGCTCAATTACTTTATTGACTAGGATTAAGAAGATCAAATGTTCAACAACATGTTACATGCTGTGAGAACTCTGTTGCAACATTTAGGAAGATAGGACAGCTCAAATGTATGATTTTAACAGTGATGTTTCTACCTCATGTAGACTTAATTAAAATTTGTAGGTATATTGAATTACCTAATCTTTATCTGCTCCTTCAAAAGCAGTAAAAAATTATGATATCAGACAGAGATGGATCTTTAAGAAGATCCACTTGGAACTCTTAAAAGAGAAAGTATCAGAAATAAAATTTAAAAATAACTACAAGGGCCCTCAAAGAAATCTTAGGTATGAATCAGAAAAAAAAATCATTATTCAGCAACTACTTCTTAAAATAATTAATTTCAATAAATATAAGAAGAAAACTACCCATTCTTTATTAAATTATCATAGTCGTGAACAAATGCACATTTATGAATTATAAACAATAGATACTAACTCTGCTTTCAAGGCCAGATGTAAGTTCAACTAAAAGGGAAAAGCTGACAACTAATAAGGCTACAAATTTATCTTTGGGAAGAGAGGCAGTAATGATGGAAACCTGGGATGAATACATAGGGAAACAAGAAAGATAAAGAACAAAATTTGTAAATAATGGCTTTTATTACAACTGTCCAGAGTCTCTGGAGGCTATGTAAAGACTCTCCAATGATATTTTTTAATTTCTGGTCTGTATGTCAGTCATCTGTTCTGTGTTCCATATTTGTTGTGGCTGAGCTTCTCTTTAGCCTAGCTGACCCCAGAGCAAAATTTTTTATCTATTCAAGTTCTTTTTATACAAATTGTCTAATCAATAGTTCAGTTGTTAAAAATACTGATGTATGTCTTGATCCTGGAATGAGCTTTGGAGATCATATGTGTTACAACTTTGAAGTTTATTCTTCCTTCTCTGGAATATAACTTGTTTTGGGTAGTGTAGATTTTCTGTTGTTTTCTGGTTTTGTTTCATTTTATTTTTTTCGTGTTTTTAGTTGGTTTTGTTTTGGGTGTTTTGGTTTTGTTATATTTTTTTTTGTCTTGTTTGTTTGTTTGTTTTTGTTTATTTTTTGTTTAGTTTTGGTTTTTGGACATCTTATCTACTTTCCATTCTTTTTTTTTTCAGTTTCAATTAAAAAAAAATGTAGTGACAATAATACATTACGCGGTCTTCCCAATAAATACCTGAAATTATAGGACTTGACTTGGAAACATTTAGAATTATCAAAACTCAATGATCTCCTGGATGTATAACATTTTCCCTCATATTTTAAATCTAGTGCAACACAAAATCTGATTTATTTGAACTGACTACAGCTTATTTGGTATTATAAGAAAATTAAACAATTTTTCCCCTTTGATTCACTGGCTCCTAAGTAATTACAAAGGTGCAATATAAGCTCTGTTGAAAATAAAATTCTTGTGTTAAATTATCCCTAAAATGTATAGTAATATTTCCAATAGAAAAGTATGAGTGGAATTTTTTGCAGTGAATTTGCACACTAAAATCTGCGGGTTCAATCCTTTCAGCAGTTGTCTGTTTTGTTAGAAGAATTAGCAATAATTCTGGTGACATAAGAAAGTGTGTGTGAGCAAAAACTAAAATAAAACCTTCCATATATTTTTAAGTGGAGACAATACCATCAAAGTCTAGAGAGCCATAAAAACCCCTACATAAGTAAAAAAAAAGTCCCAACACTATGACCTTATGCCACTTTACTTGAGTACTTGAACAGTCCAGACTTTCTTCAGATACATGTAATTCATTTAACTTAGTCATTCATCAGGATTTAAAATCAAAGACAGAAAATGGAATTTGTCCCCCAAAGTCTTCATTTTTAGAGTGTAAATATAAGCACCACATTCCCAGATAAGTTTCTCAAAAAAAAATTATTTTTCAAAACTGCATGTTTAATGCCACAGAAGCCAGTAAAAAAGTACTGTCTTTCATCTATTCAGCTGTCTACTTGTGTTAAGTTGCTCTGTTTTACTTGGTGATCATTGTGACCCTAGTATATACAAATAAAAGCCACAATAAAAGAGAGCAGATGACCTTGAAAAATTTGTAATAAATGCACTGTGAAAAGACTCCATTGAATATTAAAACACATGCTGTAGCCACCAATGCTTCTTTATAAGTCTTTATATGTCTACAAATAATCTGCATTAAAATATCTGAGAGGAAAAATGACAAATTTATTATCGAGCTCCATACATTTAAACATATATTGTATTGAACTTCTTATAGTATGCAGCTCTTTATTGATGGGGAATTAGCCTTGCTAGACTTGGTATACAGCATCAAGAAACTTGGTTCTAGCTATTGCAAGAGGCATGCATAAAATTAATTTTATAAATTTGATTTTTAACTTGTTTTGGAGTTTGATCTCCCCTGGAGCCAAACTCTCTCACCCTCTTTAGATACCCTGTCTTTAAGTTTTTTGTACAGATTTGGAATGATGCTCTGAATAGCAGTCTCAGAGCTCTTCCAGAGAATAAGACACAGAAAAAGCTTGAAAGAGAAAATTAAGAAGAAAAAATATTTTGTAGTAAAAGATCAAAGATAAGGAACAGAATGGGTTTATGGAACTCTACATGTCTTCTGAACTTTTCCATCACATCTCTGTTAAATATTCCTCAGTGTGTGAATTCTATTACTGACTGCCCCAGGAGCATAGCTGTGTTCTCTTAGACAATTGGGCTTGAATCTGCTCTGTAAAAGAATTTAATTCCATGAAGCCAATGAGAAAATATAATATTCCATGCCCAGATTTTCAGTGGAACAGAGCAGTGTAAACCTGTGTTTTTCTACAAAACCCCCCAAATTTTATCAGCTTTATTAAAAATTATTCCAAGCATCCTAAGAATATGGAATATCAATTACATGGTATTTTGCATATACCTAAATATTCTGACATTTTACTTGAAAGGTTTTGTATTAAATGCTTAATTTCAAGTGACAGATTGCAAAATAAAAAAGAGGTGCCATAGGAATTTTGCTTCCATTTGCCTGCAGTTTTGTAAGCAAATTTCAAAACCACAAAAATATGAACTGTCTGCCAACAGAAACAGTGTTCTTTTAAAGAAAATAAAAGTTCTCATAACTTTTTGAACTGTTTATATAATTTTTCAAACTATAATTTCCCCTTTTCTACTATATTAGTATGAAAACATTGTGTATTATTGTTTACATTGCTTTAAGATAGTACATAGGCTTTATCTGCTACATTCATTTATATTAATGCCTTAGCTTGTATTTTCTCTTTTTCCTGTTCTATCAGCAAGTTCTGATGCCTGTTTGAGCAGACAGCTCTATCTGGAGATCTCTAAGAACAACAGCGCTACAAATAACTCAGACATATTCCAAATACTGTCCCTATTTCTTGAGATGCAGAGATCCTAAAAAATTACGGCTTTTACTGGATATATGTATGGGCAAGCCTTTTAATCTTATATAGAATCATAGAATAATAGAATCACAGAATCATAAGATCATAGTATTGGCTGGGTTGGAGGGGACGTCTGAGATCATCAAGTCCAACCCTTGATCTGCTACCGCTGCAGTTACCAGACCATGGCACTGAGTGCCACATCCAGTCTCTTTTTAAATATCTCCAGGGATGGAGAATCCACCACTTTCCTGGGCAGCCCATTCCAATGCTTGATCACCCTCTCCATAAAGAAATTCTTTCTGATATCCAACCTAAACCTCCCCTGGCACAACTTGAGACCGTGCCCTCTTGTCTTGATGATGGTTGCCTGGGAAAAGAGCCCAACCCCCCCCTGGCTCCAACCTCATTTCAGGGAGTTGTAGAGAGTGATGAGGTCTCCCCTGAGCCTCCTCTTCTCCAGGCTGAACACCCCCAGCTCCCTCAGCCTCTCCTCCTAGGATCTGTGCTGGAGTCCCTTCACCAGCCTAGTTGCCCTCCTTTGGGCCCACTCCAGGACCTCGATATCCTTCCTGAACTGAGGGGCCCAGGGGACAACCTTTCTAGTGCTCTATGAGACAGTGTCCTGAGACTGTTCAGGAGGTAGCATGCAGCAGTAATCACTAGAAATATGTGATTTTGAAAAGACTGTACAAAATCACTCCCTTCCAGTTCATCCGACATTATTCAGTGAACTTTGTGCTCTTAGGCACTCCGGGTTTACACTTCAGCACACATAGGCCACCCTTTCTGTTCATTGCTATTAAAACACCATTCTGAAAAGCTGCAACACAGCCACTTATTTCATGCACTCTGGAAGATTTTACGCAACAAGTTAACATTGTTTCAGGGACAGAAGAACACTGTATAGCATTCAGGGAAAACTCAGTACCAAGTGTTGTATAGCGTGGATGATGCCAGTCTAAGCCACTGGAACTTAGGACCAGATAATAGTTTCAGAGAATAGACCAGAGAATAGTCTAGAAGGGTTGTGAATGAAACAATTTTAAAGATGTAATAGCACATGTAAAAATTAATATTTTATTATCTTAAATGAATATTATAAAACATAAAAAATTAGAGTATTCACTTTGGGCATTTTGAATGATTGGCTAGTACTATCATATGCTAGACCTGCTCATGGATCTGTGAAGAGAGTGTGGGGAGTAACACAGAGAGAAAAGGCTTTAAATAAGAAAAGCATTAACCTCAATCTTCTAATAATGCATTTGCCCTGGATGAATGATGGAAGCCAAATCTATTCTATCTGAGAGGAGAAACAAAAGAAAAAAATCAGAATCTGAGAGTTTTCTGAGAAAATCTTTTTCCATTAAATTTGTTTCCCTGGTTCCATATACTAATGGATTGATCATATTTATAACAAAAGATTTCTTGCAGCTTTTAAAATTAAGGGTTTCATGTTAGAAATTTAATGAATGTGTTAAACATGCATTCCATAGTTTGTTCTTCTTGAAAAGTTATGCTGAACTACATGTATCCTATCCTATCCTATCCTATCCTATCCTATTCTATCCTATCCATTATTTTGCCATTTAGTAGCTGCTCACTAAGTTTTATAAGAAAACACATTTGATTTAAAAGCATAGAGAGGGAATGAGTGAAACCAGTGAACAAAATGTGCATTGATATCATGGACATGGTTTGCTGTAGACAGTGTCAACTGAAAATACCTATTTTCAGTGGCATGCTTTCAGAGCCTATGGATTGGGAAGCACTTACTGGAAGTCTGCAAAAGGTCATCATCAGCTGTGAATTTTTTTGAAAAGTTACCTCTTTCAGAAACCCAGGAGCTTCCATCAGAAATGAACAAGAGCTGCAACATAGGTTACAGATCAGGATATCTCCAAAGGCACCAGGTAACACAACTAGAATAAGGCTCCCAGTTTCTGCTCCCAAGTTAATGAATTTTCAAGACATTCTTGCATTCTAAAAAAGGCCCAGATTCACTATAAATTACTAAAAAGGAGGTTCTTAAGTCACTAAATTTATTTGCATTATCTAATTATCTTATATAACATATATAATTAGTTCACACAGTATATTCAGCTTATATAATGCCAACATTCTGCATTGCAAAGCATTTCTTTCCCATAATGTTTCCAAGAATTCAGTAGTAGCATGATAGTGACGACAGTTTCTTTATGCATAAGTATAATTTTTAGGTGGTAGAAGTTTTCAGAAAAAAAGATCTTTTTTTCCCTTATGTTATCTACACTCTATTTAAAGCATAATTATTACAGAGGATGTAAACTTAAAATATGGGAATGTACAATAACTATAAAGGTATTCACAAAGATACAGAGACTCATTTACCCTTCTTACATTTAATGCACAAATATACAAAGATGAATTGTGAGAGAAAAACAATTAATCTTCCTCTTTATTGTTTCAGGCACATTTATAGTCTTAAAATTGGTTTCCTGGACAGCTTTTTTTTAAGGTAGTGAATATCATGCTACTGAAAGTTATCATGTGAGAAAATCCCTGGCTTTTCCATAGACCTGTCTTGACTCCTATACACCATGCATGGTCTAAACCTATTTGAAAGGAAGTTTTTACATTTCCTTTTATGCTTCTTGTATTTCAATTGAATTTATCCCTCTAAGCAACCTGCACACCTTCCGTTATACCTACTAGAGGGAGCTCCCGTATAGACAGTTATAAATCTGGGAAGGGGATTTATTCTGACACCTGAGTCAGGAACTGCTTTTGGCTGAGACAGAGTATTAAGATTCTTGTGATCTGGCTTTCAGAATTATATACATTCACAGCTGGTTATTTAGGCTCTGTCCTACATAAATACAGATTTGAAAGTTTTTATAAAGATTACTTGGGGATACATTTTCAAACTCATCTCGGTAATTTTACTACTAAGACTTAATGAACTAAATTGGTCTAATGTATTAATGTCTGGAACTAAAATTGCAGCTTGTGAATTCTTCATTGCTGAAGTTCTCATTCCCTGTATGCCTGACAAAACTGAATACCTCTTCCATAAGCGATCAGGGTGTTTTTTTGGTAAATATGGGAGATGGAATCAGAAGCACTTAACCAGTTCTAAAAAAAAGACAAAGACATACATATATATATATATATATATATATATATATGAAAATCTATCTGTCTAGTTACTGTTGGGTAGCACTTAGTACTCCTTTCAAAACGAAAGATCTTTCAGATCTCAGATCTGCTCATTGCCCTAGCCAGATAGACAATGTTTTGGTTCTAACAGGCCATGGAGATATTACCAACTTCTTTGTAATCATCTAGCATGACAATGGTAACCCAGGAGGTGGAAGATAAGCTTCTTTGCCATTCTTGTACTAAGCCATCAGGAATTACATCATAGCAAGAAAGTTCGCTATTCACAAAGCAGCAGAATTTTTACATACGGACTTTATTTTAATTTACTGCATTGTCAAGAGAACAATAAACTGTGACAAAGGTTTTCATTTTTCTGAAAGAAACATATTTATAGAATCAAAAATGTTGCTTGTTAAATCAACTCTAAAGCCTACTTTAAATGAAAAGAAATGTCAGACACTTAGTATTTAGTCCTAGGGAAGAGCTTGATTTTTAATGTAACACTAAGCAAAAATATAATTTAAACATTTTACAAAGAGTGAGATGAAAAATTAAAGTTAAATGGGAAAAACACTTCATATTCTAGCCATTTAGCATGGTGATTTTTTAGAAAGGTCCCAACATGATAACTCCTGCTAAGGAATTCTGGAAAAGAAAACTAAAATAACAAACAAAAGCTGTAGTGAAATGAGACAACCAGGTGCCACTAATTGCCAGGTAGTGGGCATGAGCTTGTGTTAAGCCCACCTGTGCCTGATTAAGGTGGGCCCCAACTGCGCATGAGCAGGGTTAGGGGGCCAATAAAAGGTAAGGCCTGGAGCACAAGCTCAGCTCACTCCTGATCTCACAATCTCTGCATGCTGGGCTTTTACTGCTTCTATGAGCACCGCGCTAACCTGATTGCGCCACTGGAGCTTTGTCCCAGCACCGCACTAACTTGGTTGTGCCCCTAGAGCTCATCACCCTTAGGGTGAGGCTCGAACTCACGGCCCCAGCATTGCTCGGGTTTGTCTGTACAAAAAAGCAGCAAAATTAAAATATCCTGTTAAAAGAGAGAACTGGGGTTAAATACTGTGGAGGTATCATAGAAGAGAAATGCTATGCATTAGCTTCATGTAGCATAAATCTACACATATACTGAAGTAAAATACATTTTTTCTAAGCTCCTATAGCTGTATGTTTCAACTGGACTATATATTGCGAGCTCTAGCGACCATCCTTCATCCGTAGACTTCAAATATGGGCAATGAAATAGAGACTATTGTTTGTTTTTGTTGCCTTACTCTGGTTAATCACTTTCTGGTGCATCTTTGTAGTCAGAATTAGACTCCTATGGAGAATTGATACAGAATTGTCATACCACCCATCAGCATCACATAAGAAAACTTAATACAGTAGGCTGTTTGTTGTGCTGAATTCTAGCTCCTTCCAATGCTTCAGTTCACCCAGGTGCCTTTCTGTCTCTATTTACTATTTATAGCACTTTCACTTTTTTGTTCTAAGTCAGTCTAAGGTTAAGCACATGCTTAGAAATCTGGCTCAGTTCAGACCCTAGTAACTGACCTAAAATTGCACACTTTAAGTGTTATAAATAAGAAATTTGCAATCAGTATAGCAACAGCTGCCAGACTTTGTAATAACAAACTCAGTAGGAACTCATTCAGGAGTAGATGATGGCAGCAGAGGAATTGCTGAACTTAATTTTTTTTATTTTATTTTATCAAGTTTAATCCACTGGCTTTGTCTCTGGGACAGTAGTGTTCATTTACCAACCACCAGCTTATTATTAGATGTTCTTAGTCTACATAAACTCTGAACAGAAACTTCTAAATAAATCAGCATTTCCAAGTGGCATCGATGAAAGTATTTGCAATTATTCAGAATATCAAGTTCAATGTGATTTTGAGATCTAGATTTCTGCTTGAAACATTAATATCTGTATTGCATTATTAGATGAATAATTAACCAAAGAGTTAGGTTAAATAAAACCACACTAGTGCAGAATTTAATTGAAAACTTGCCTTGCCCTTCCTTTCCCATCTTCCTTCCACTGCACACCCTCCATCACCCCTTTACATCACAGCTGAAAGCTTGCTTTTCAAATTACACTGATGGAGCAACAAAAGTCAGAGTATGCATTTAATTTAAGATGTTTTGATAAGGTGAGACACAGAGTTCTTAAACTAAGCTTCTGCATGAGATTAATTTCAGACTGAATTGACACTTCATTGCTAAATTAGTTCTATTTCTGTCATGGAGGAACTGAAAAGGTTAACTAGAACTTACAGAAATTTACAGTAGGAAGTTACTTGAAATATTAGCTTTTCTCTTGTTTAAGACAACCTATGCTGCCTAGCAAGGGCTGAGTTTGTTGAAGCTGTCTACCTATGGAGCATGTTTACCAACATCAATCACAACTGCATGCAAAGTGCTCTTAACTCCCTGTAGATGTGTAGGAGCAGCAGGGCCACTTATCTGCTGCTCACCACCTACAGTCTGCCAGTCCTGTTTTTCTCCAAGGGAACACGTTGGTAATTCTATGGAAAGGGAGGTAAATCAGTTCTAAGTTACCCTTACAAGTAACAGACCAGCCTTCCCCCTTGACAAATACTGCTTCAATGATGAGGCAGGATGGGTTAACTAGAAATGACGAAATCACTGAAAAATATAAGCACATAACACTCCAAACAAGAAAGATTGTAAGATCTTTTAATGTTCATTTTGTACAGCATCCAAACTGATATTAACACAAACTATTACATTACTGGTTATCCTTACAGGCAATATTCAAAAACTATGGATGAAGTATGAGTATCCAGTCTTTCTACAGAAAGCTAAGCAATATGATAAAATTAATGTCATATTTCTAACACTAATCTCATAGTGAATTAGGAGGAAATGAAAATTTTCGAGGATCTAAGGATTGCAATTAGAAGACCCTAGTCTACCAATTTCTATCAGTCTTAGTCAAATAGTGGCACAGCTGTAGAAACAAGATATTCCTGAACAAGTCCAGAGCAGAAACACCTGATTTTTAAGCTTAGGTTGTCTGTTTATGTGACATACATCAGTTATTATATTTTTTATCTTGATAATTATAATAACTTCAAAACAACAGCAACAGAACAGTGTCCTGTTTAAGATAAGGCTCAATAAAGTGTTTACGCTATTTGAACTACAATCACTGGGAAGTGTCTTTGCTGAGCAGTTGAAGGGTTTTTGTTTGTTTCTTTTTCTCCTTACTGAATCAGAGCCTAAACACATTCTCTTCACTACGTAGGATTACTCAGGCAGATAAGCAATCAATGGCAGTGACTAAACCAAAGAAATGTTTACTAAACCCAGACCACTGCCTGATTTGAAATTAGCTTTTTCATTGTTCTTCTAGTCTGCCATGCTCTGGTTTCAATAGGATAAAAAATTGATGATTATAATATATACATGTACATGTATATTATAAAAATAGGTCTATCTTTTTTCTGGGTTGATGGTCCATTCCCAGCCTTCAGTACAGGTGACTGAAAGTTGAAAATGGCTGAGAAAGCCAAAGAGATTACATTATAATCCACAGCAATACAACTTGGTCTTATATATACTTCTTCATACATCTTTAGGATAAATGCTTGTAGGACCCGAGTCAAAATAATATCTAGTTTTATATTTAAGCTCCCAATGATCATGAAAGTTCTTGACAATTTTTCTAACAGTTTCTAATTTTTCTAATTTTTCTGTTCAAAGATTCGGTGTTCAACAGATTATGAGGTCAGGAATTCGATAAAGAAACATAAACAAGAGCAGTGAACTGGTCCCAAAACAAAACATCTTTATTTTTTCTGATTGATCTATAATATTAGGTATGAAGACAGAGATCTATCTTCAGGTATGCCTTTTCAACTTCAATGAAAATCTGTTCTTAAAAAAACCCCAAAATACTTAGGCTATGAATTACAGAGAGGGAATTAAAAAAAAAAAAAATATGGTGCCACATGATTTTCACTCTATTGTTTTAGAACTTTGCACCCCCTTCTTCACACAGCTCCAGATGCATATAAGGCTTTGCAAAACAATGTATTATAGATAACTGATAATAATGGGACATAGATAATCATGGGGCAAATGTAAGTAATAAAATGAGAGCATTGGGTGAAAAATGTAGGAAAAGGTAAAGAAACACAAGAAAACAGCGTTAAACTTCCTTATTTTTCTACAAACATATGAGAAGACAAGGGAAAGATGGAGAAGTTAAAACTGGAACTTTGCATTTCTGCCAGTAAAAATTTGCAGGAAGGATAAACAAAAGTTGAGTCATAGCAAGGTTTGAAATAAGAAAATGAGGTGTTGTTTAAGGCACAAAAACAGAGGGCTAAACTAGCATTTCTTTTTTTTATCTGTATTTAATAGACACTGGACATATTTTTAAAATGTTTTCACCTTTGAGGTTTGCAGAGGAAATACTAATAATGTATATAACTTTACTGGAAATTACAATGAACAAGACATCGGTGTTTCACAGACGGTATTCTGGCAACCCAGATACATTTCTTTCAGGTCATACTGTAAATATTTCCCATGCATAGGTGGTCTATGAGTCATAAATTCAGCTGTAGGAAGTTAGAATACACATGCAAGCAAGAAATTGTAGGTTGGTCCCTTAGTTCAACTGTATTTTTAAAGAAATGTAAACTAATTTATAGAGAAGGTCTCTTGGCACATAAAAAATTTTCAGAAAGGTTTTTCTAAAAAACCTAAAAAATAAAATCAGTGGTACGTCTCAAAGGCCCCAGAGCTTTCTAGGTATGCTGATTTCCTACCGAAAGAGAATCTGGACTTGATTTTTTTGTTGTTATTATTATTTTATTGCATGCACCTACCTGAGATATTAGTCAGAGACATAGCCACAATAGCCATGCTATGTGATCAATTAAAAGAGGAACTTGTCCATAAGATGATTCAAATCTTAGGTGGACTGAAGGTGTTTACTTGGATCTATGGACCATGTAGAGATACCAGAGCAATTTCAGTCCTGATTTAGATTCCTCACTATGCTGTCTAACTCCACATTAATCCACTATTTTGTGCTGAACTTCTTGTTTAAATCTGAGCACCTTTCCTTTTATGCTTACCTCCTGGTGGATATTAAAAAAGAAAAAAAAAAAAAAGCAAGCTTGTATTATTTGTTAAACCCCACAGCTGAGTACTTCTCATTTATGTAGACACAGGGGACTTCCAGTCTCTAAAAGTTATCTGTTGGCACAATTCCAGAGTGCCCCCTGCTCTACACAGAGAGGGATAGAAATGTAGCAATATGCCACAAAAGAGAGTCAGAAAGGCAGATTCTTTCAGAAAAGCGTTTTTTTTTCCCATGTGACTTCTTAGAGATAGATCTGCACTTCTGTTTTGCATTAGAGGATTCAAGGCTGACTATTTCCCACAGGAAAATGAGGTAGGGTAGTAAGGGAGGGAAACTCTGATGACTTTACATTCACAAAACCTGAACTTCCTCTAGGAATAGATTTCAGAGCTACTGTATCTAGGGAATCAAATTCTGCTAGGAAAAAAAAAAAAAAAAAAAAAAAAAAAAGCACAGTTTAACAAGCTAAATATTAGGAAGCACTTTAACTACTTGTGCATAGAAGACTATGAAGGTTTATTATAAAAATAAGTCACTCAGTAATGAATAAATAATGTACAGCTCTCTCTATATCACATACTTAGGACATCAAACAACAACAATTTGCGAAGTTCTGATTTTGTTTGTTGTATCAGATTAATTTACCACTAATAGCAACAAAAAATAAATAATTTCACAGGAATCAGAGTTCATCAGAAAATTATGAAGCTCAGCATGACATGGCTTGCTCTCCAACTTGCTCTCAATTGTTAGGGCAAAAACAATTTCCTTGTTGAAAGATAAGGGACAGAAGAGTATAACACTGAAAAGCTAAATGTTCCGATCTCGTTCTCTGAACTGGAGCTGCTTTAAAAGTAACTAAAAAACTTTGCTCCTCTTTTTTTTTATTTTATTTATTCTTTGTAGCTATTTTCCACATCATTGCATTTAATGTTACAAAGAACTGAAGCACAAAAAGTCTCAGTGATGCTGAGACAGCGACTCATTGGTAACCCAGTGATGGCTTTCATTCAGTGAAAGCCTCAGTGATGAAGGAGAAGAACAAAGACATATATTCGTCACTCGGGGAGGGAGACAGTCAAAGATGTTTCAAGAGGGTACATTTTACTAGATTTCAAGTTGAAGCCTGGTTCAGGCTTAAATTATGCCTTTAGGTATACTCCTAAGCATAAGGGAAATGAGATCTATAAAGCCTCTTGAGGTATTACTAAGGAGTACCTTTAGGGTCATTTACAAGGCATGACTTTTGTACAGTGCAGTCCTTTTTTTGCAGGGAGGGAGAGTAAGGTCTTTCTTCAGCTTACATCTGTCTAACCCTGGCTGGTTTTAGACTTGCAAAGCTTTCTGACCTTGAACAAACTCCAAGTGCATGAGTTTAGGTGGGATTGAAATTATCTGAATATAATCTGAATATGTAAAAGTATAAAAGAAGGTTTTGTGAAACTTTTTTTTGTGTGTGCAAGGTCTGTCTTCAGTAGTGCATGCAAAAGCATGGAGAGGAACTGGAGCATATAACATGCATTTTTTGGTCTCCCTCATATGACTAGTGCTAAAGATTTTCCCATCAAGGTGTCATAGGCAAAAAAAAACATAAACAAAAAGGAGTACATTGTGAATCCTTCCAGGTGGTTCATAGATGAATGCATGTTCACTGTGTGTCAAAACCTGGAACTGAACTTTTGAATTCCCTGAAAGCAGTCTGGTACTTCCTGGATGTGACCAGGAGAGACTGGTGGCAAATTTTGATAACAGACAGATTAAAAACAAGTAGCACATCCTGCACTATCCAGGTAATACAGATGCACAGGGCAGAATCACCAATCTGAAGGCTCATCATGTTTTTCTCTGGACAGAGGGTGTTATGGGAAGAGTAGGGCTCTCAGGGGCCCAGAAATAAGAGCTGGTGCCCAAGAGAAGGGAATTATTCAAAAACAGACATAGTACCAGAAAGATGAAGGTGGATGTCCTGACTGTTTGTAGGCTCCTGGAGATGGGGGAGATGGGCAGAGTCTAATACTGGGCAGGCCAGGTACCGTGACTACTAATGTCTCAGGCAGGCAGGCCATGGTGAGCAAAGGTACAGCAGAAACCAACATGACTTTCTGTCCCACTAACCCAGTGCAGCAGACATATCCTCATGGAAAGTAGAGAGAGAAGGTGAGTGAGACAATAAAATAGGGTAAAGGATGTCATCTTCTTGGCCCTTAAACTCCAGACAGCCAAAAAATGTTAGTATTCAAAGATGCCTCAGCCTTCATCACCTCAGCAGCTGTAACAATAAGCAGGAGTGCAACAGTAAGAAGTAAATAATGTTTATTTGTTTGTTTTTCACCTCAATGAGTAATTTCAGATTTGCTGATATGTGTCTGGAAGAAGCACAGGCCTGTCTTAATCACTTCAGGTTGTTAGCCTTGGAACTGTCAGATTCTCAAGTAATTCTTTTGATAATTCTGCAACATCAATTCCTAAAAAAGCAAAAGAAATTGTTTTAGTTATTAAAAAGTGCAGCTTAAGCTTAATTTTCTGCTGTACTATTCTTCGGGATGTTTCCTCTCCAGCAGTCCAACAGTCCATGAAATCCTTTAAACTTCTGCTTCCCAGTCCAAGACATACACATAAACACACACAGAGGGTTTTTTTCAAGTTTTCTTAATTCATGCTCCTCCACAAAATCAACCACTCTTCAGAGAATTACAAAATCACAGAAAGTTAAGGATTGGAAGGAACTTCGAAAGATTGAATCCGACCCCTTTGCCAGAGCAGGGTCACCTACAGGAGGTCATATGGGAACACATCCAAGTGGATTTTGAATGTCTCCAGGGAAGGAGACTCCACAACCCACCTGGGCAACATGTTCCAGTTCTCTGTCACCCTCACTGTAAAAAAAAATTTCTCCTCGTTTTTACAGGGAATCTCCCATGCTCAAGCTTACATCCATTGCTTCTTGTCCTATCATTTGGCATAATTGAGAAAAGCCTGGCACCATTCTCCTGGCTCTCTCCTTTTACATATTCATAAATATTAATGACCTCACCCTTCATTCTCCTCTTTTCCAAGCTGAGGAGACCCAGCTCCCTCAGCCTTTCCCCATAAGGGAGCTTTCCTACTCCCTTAATCATCTCTGGGGCCCTGCATTCTTAATATTAGTACCTTTCCTAAAATATTTCAGGATATTAATGTCTGCACTAAAATATTTTAGAATAAAGTATTAAATTGTTATTTCACCCTTCCAGTACCCTTCCAGTCTTCTCTTCTTTCTAAACCCATTTTTTGTGCTCAGTTCTATTAAAACAGGGAAGAGGCATAATTTTTAATATTTTTTTTTTTATTGTAAACTTGCTAAATTGTTGTGATAGATCTGGGTCTGTCTGTGTGAAATACTTTCTGAGTCTCAGTTCCCTCTTTTCCTGGCAGAGATGACTTCTCAGAAGTCCAAAGCTTAGCAATATAAGTGTGCTCTTAATATCTCTTCTGTGAACTCTTAAGTGAATCTGGCAGTTGGTAGTGATTATTAACCTTGCACTGAACCAGCAATTAATCTGTTCAAGCTGCAGAGGAAGAAAAAAGAGAGAGAGAAAGAATGCAAGAGCACAAACTTGCCTGCTCTGGCTCAGTGATTCTGGTGAATCTAAGTACGCTGATCTGATATTGTTTAAACACATTAGTATTCTCTATCTAATCTGCAGACTTAATTCATTACATACATCATTTCCCCATAGCCTATACACCCATTTGTAATTTCCATGACATATTTTTAATCTGCGTGCTCTAGCCTTGCCAGAGAAAACATGAGATAAGGAAACAAAACATTTGATAAATAAGTATTTGGTGGTGTGTGAAGTAACAACAGAAAAAAAGCTAAGTCTTTTTCTGCCCTGTCGCATTCTGCTGCATCACGATGACTGCGGAGTGAAGCAAAATTTGGCTCTCTATACCTTTAAAATTATTTTATTGCTGTTTATTCTTCTCTAAGGAAGATGCATTGTTACTTTATTGTCAAGCCGGAAATGAGTAAACACAACTGCAGTTTCCAACATTATTTGGCATACCTTGGGGGAGAAGACTACTTCTCAGGTGAGTCATTTATGGCTGCATATTTACCTAGTCTGATGCACTTGTTAGCCCAGGGTGAGTCAGAAATTTCAGCACCTAATGCCACTGATTCAAGTGAATCAAAGCTATAGGAATGGCTGCATGGAGCTCTGCCTCCAGCTGTTACCAACACCACATAAAATAATAAGGGAAGGAAAAGCATATAAATATAAATTAAAATAATGATCCTGATTACTTGTATCCAGCAGTCTGTAGCTCTTGGATTTCCAGATCCAAAGGAACAAGTTTTCTTCCACAACCTTGCTGAACCTAATTTTTTTTTAGCGTCTACAGTATCCTGTGGCTAATTGTGAAACTTCAATTTACACATTGTGTGAATACTTTTCTTTGTTATTCCTTTGTTTCAAAATCAGCACTTGCTCATTTCATTATGGCCTCCAGTTCTTTTTTAAGAAAAAAAAAAAAATATTCCCTCTTCTCTAACACTATGCCAGACACAATATTTATAAAGTTCCATCATACAGCCCCTCAGCCACCTCTTTTCCTCGCTGAGAAGACTTAGCCTATTCAATCTTTGCTTGTTCAGAAGCTGTTCCATACCTTTTATCTTTCTTGCTCTGTCTCTGAGCTTTTTTTCCATCTTACTATATTCTTTGTGAGATGAAGGTACCAGCACTGCATATAGCACTAAAGATGCTGACACACACTGAAATTATACAGTGGATGAATGTGTAATTACATCCTTTCCTCTCCACTTACTGCAATTTTTTATATCAGCCTCAAACACCTCTATGCAACTTGCCTTGCCCTGTGAAAACAAACACCTTCCAGGGATAATGATTTAGGTACTCTGCAAGGCTGCTAAAGCCTTTAGCTACCTGTAGGTCTCACATTACTATACAGGCAGTACATCTTCATAAAGTGCCAATACAACTACACACCTAATTGTACTCTGCACATCTTGTGATTGCATTTTGCCTCTTTGCAAGTGTGAGACACCTTGCAAAATTCTCTTTCACTGTGAGAGGAAATATTTACATTCTTTGATCATCTCATTCCTTCTGATGTCCCCTTGTTTGCTGATGTACATTTTCACACAATCATTTGCCTGATTGGTCTTGACATAGCAAGAGAGATAAAGGAAGCATCTTTGCTTTTAACTGCAGAGCGCTTTTTTTTTTTTTTTTTTTTCTGAGCTAATTTCTGCAGTTTTTGCAATGATTTTTTTTTCTTTTGTTTTGTTTCTAAGTTTTGAAGAATTCTATTTCATGGAAGTCTTCTGCATCACAGGTAGAGTGAAAAACATTCAGACCTGGTTATTTCCTGACGTATTTACTAATCATTATTTACCATATTACAGCTGTATTAACAATATTTAGAAAACAGATAACTGAGAAAGCGGATGAATTCAAGCCATTAAAAATTTAGATTATTTCAAAATAGCTCCTAAGTGTTAACTGGTATATGGGGTCTAATTTAAGAGCAGGAAAGGACCCTCCTATATTTTGATGTGAAGATTTGTAGGGTGCAGTAATGTTTATAATTTGTTGCATTTCTGTACAACTGGACAAACAAAGAAAACCCAAACTTACAGCCCCACTTTTCTGTTATTCATCACAAGAAGAAATGTCTCTTAAAAGGCTTTCCTTTGTCCATGTTTCTTATAGATATGAAATGGTATCAAGAGATATTTGTGCAAAACAGTTCAGATAGCAGAAGTCATTGAGTTTTAAGATGGATCCCTGAACCAGCAAAACCTGCCACTGACATACATGCAAACATACATATACATTTAGATACAACTCTCCCACTGCCATTTGTATCTCTGAAGCTAATACTTGCTTCTGGGCTCATATGCAGTTTAATTGGTGACTTTCTGGTTATAAAAAGTGCTCCTCAGTCTTCTTTGGTCCTTGAGATGCCCGTTCCCTGTTCAGTCCTCTTAATGCTTGCATGAGGCACAGTATCCCAGCTCCTCATTTGCTCCACATAGGATCACTCTCCAGAGCCAACCCTGCATCTTCCTGCAAGCTTCTCTCACTATATAGATACTACTTGAAAAGAATAATTCCTTAATTTGAATACATATCTGGGAAGACACAGAAAAATGAATAGCATTTACAACAGCAGTGGGTAAGGGCAATGGAAGCATGGTAGAAGTACATGTCAGTGCAAGTACTGGCCTGCACAGTAAGTACATCTGTGCTTGCAGCTTCGTGTATGAGGTTTTACATATTAACATCTAGACATACATGCTTACACATAGACAGGCACATCCCCAGCTTCAAGGTATAGGCTTTGTTAATCTCTCCTCTATTGCTATCTACTATTTGGCTTATTGGGTTATTCACAGTTCTGAAAGAGAGGTCTCCATGGGGCTCTGTGGAGATCAGATCTGTGGCAGGAACCTATGATTTGGATTCTTTTTCCCTATTGTTATGATGAGGCACAGACACCCACAGATGCTGCTTCTGGTGTTTCCCACAAGTGAAAAAGCAAACACAGAATTATAGAATGGTTAGAGATGGTTAGAGTTGGAAGGGACCTTAAGATGACTGCACGAGCAGTCCTTGGTCCTTCTTGTTTGACACAACCAGACTAAGGTAATGATTAGACTTGGTTGTCTTAGAGCAATTTAGTTTGATCAGATTGCAGAATACAGTCACTCTGTGCTGGTGAACAGGGTGTCCTTTCAGGAGGACATGCACACAAAATTGAATAACACCCATCCTCTCGGGTACCTTCAATTGTGCTGAATAGCTATAAGCAACTATTACTGATTTATTTTTCAAGAAATAGCTTCTTCTGTCTCTGAAACATTTATCGCACACTAACTTAAATAAATGCATTTTTGGTGACAGATTATGTCCCATATAACAGTAATCTTAATGTCCAATGCCTGTACCAAAACACCAGGTTGTTACAGGACATATTCTTCTATGAAGGGATGTTATGTCACACACAGTCTGACTTGAAGAACTCTCCAAAACAGTGTTACACATTTCTTCTGGAAGTGGCAGCTCCTTTTCATCAAAGAGAGGCAGAAGTTGCTTTGTTTGCTCAGATAATGAGATAGAATTTGCTTTGAGTAGAAATACGTTCAATTTTTGTGGCCTGCTTTCCTATGGATGTAAGTCTTATGCAATTAGGTGACCTATTTCCTGGTTTGTCCATTCTCATTCATCTTTTTCCTTATCTGTCAGAGTTTTCTCTACAACTCCTTGCAAGCCCTTTCACCAATTTCAACCAGATTTGAAAGAGAGGGTAAAAAGGTCATTCTGTCAAAAAACCCCATTTGTTAAGTGTGCATAAGCCAATGAATTTAGCACACCTATTGAGAATAAGAAGTAGGAAAAACCCAGCTTTATATCTTCCCTTTGATAAGTAGTCAAACTTCTAACAAGCGTGTGTGTGCATTGGCAAATAAATCTACACAGGTGTGGGTCCACGCTGTACCTTTCAGAGCTATTTCTCTTGAGATGAACCTGTCACAAAGAAGCACCAGAACTGTAAGAATAAAGACACATGTGAAACAGGTTTTCATTTTTTTCTGCTTCTCATTGAGCAGCTTGATAAATTACCCCTTCCATTTCCAAGATGACTCTGCTGGGTTTTAAGGTATTCTTTGCATCTGATGAGGACGTGTGTACAATGATCTGTGAACCAGAAAACAATTAATACTATTTTTATATTGAAAAAGGAAAGCTGTACATTGTTTCCTTGCTGTCTCAAAACCCTGCTCTTACAGATCTTTGTTGCAATAAGCAAACAAAGCTGAATTCTCTATTGGAAATTAACTTCCAGAAGAGTTCTAAATCTCGGTTCTTCTTGCAGCCTTTGTTAGGAAGCATCCTATCCTCATAATTGATACCTCAGATTGTAGTACAAGCTGGATACATTTCTGACAGCTGAATAGCAGGTGCAGAAAGTCCTTGGTGTAGAATTAGTTTTCAGGGAAGACAAGAATAATTCAAAATCTGCCCACATCTCCATACATCCTCTCTGACATATCTTTTCCACCATAATTAGAATGACATTCAAAATAGCAGCTACCATTTTCCCTACAAAAATAAACAAACAAACCTTCCCCAATTAGTTTCACACAATGACTGTGGGAGCAGAGCTAAAGATTCCATTAGGAGTCTTGCTATGCTAATATAATTAGCCATGGATACACTCAGATGTTATAGAACTGTAATCAATAAAAACACTGAAAAGTTAGATTTACATTTCAGCCACAAAAAGGATTATGCAGACATTTCACTATTCTTTTTGTTATGATTTTCATGACCAGTAAGCAGAAAAAAAACAACTCTTATCTGAAGGGTCACATGCATATAAGCATACCATGGCCTCAATATTTGTTGTCATGAAAAAAATTAACAAAATTAATTTATGAGCCTTAATGTCCCCCATAAACAATCTACACACCCTGTTACTGTTGCAGTGGAAAGAAAACGTATTCAAACCTTTAAAATAACTGTGGAACTTTTAACAAGTTACACTTTAAAATCTAGTATTCTTTCCTATCAGATGTAGAAATTTTGGTGGAACTTACTCGTAAGACCACTCTCAGCAGTGGTTAAAGTAGCTGGAGCTCATCATTGTGACTATTGCAAGATGGCTCCAACTGGGAAAAGAAAATAATTCTCTTATATCAGGAATAGAGCTTGCACAAAGTGGCTCAGTTGTTTTGTAGGATGCTCAGCCTCTGAAGCTGTGTCTCCCATAGTTTCAAAGTCTAAGAAATTTTCCTGAACTTTTTAATCTAGAGTGAAATCTGCATTTAGTTTGCAAAGGCCTACTGAACAAAATGAAGAAAATCTGCATGAAATAATATTTACTTATATGCATGGAAGTGCATTTAGACTACAGCGATGATGAAAGAAAAAAACATCAGGACTGAAAAAGCATCATAGTAGTGTCATTGCTGAAAAGATTTTGCTACAGTGAAATTTTATGCCAATGTGCCCTTTATCATCACTTCAGCTGCTATGAATTACTTGTCTGGACAGCAAATCTAGCTCACTCTAAAGCTTCTGTCCTTCTCTTACCTATTATTTTTCTATGCATCATGTGGTTTCTAGGCAGCTTAATTGTTTCTTCACACTATGTAAACCATTTTACTTCTCTGGCATTCTACAGAAATTAAGTTCATCATGGACCTACTGGTCCAGATAACTAAACTTTCCCACGTGGTACAGCAGGGAACTGTATTATTGCTAGGGCTCAGAGAAAGAAAACACATTATCTGTCACATAGCCGTAAAGGGAATGAAAGAAGAAAGTGATTTGTCAGGTTTTACTTGTAGTGGTCCAGTAATAATCTTATAAATACTGAATTAGAATCTATTGTCAGTAAAAGTGGTAAGGGTTGTTCTCTTTCTTTATGGTGCAAAAAACCCCCCAACATTCTGGTACCCTAAGACATCTTAAATCCTTATGCTTTGCCCTAAATTGGAATGGAATTAGCTAAACAGTAGAATAAGTCTAAAAAAGTAAAGCAGAAAGTGAGACAAGTCCAGCCATTGGTATTCAGTAGGATTTGTTCATCAAATAGTGATCAAATTGAGTGAAAATGGTAGAATTTGCCTTGTATTTGTTTGCAAGCTTGTCTTTTTGGGTTAACAGCCCATGTTGAATCTGAGTATTCCAAAATGTGATTCGAAACACGATTGTCTCCAAATCTACTTGCCAGAGGTAAATGTAATAATTTATGGAGTGTGCAGAAAATGTTTTCTCCAGCTGTTTGTTATTCAGAAAAGGTTTTCCTTTGCTGTTACTGTTAGGCTTTTATGCTGGCAGTCTTATTAAGGTCAAGCCCTATAAAAATATTGCCTCTGGGGTCAAAAGAGTAGTGTAGTCCTTCTCAAGGCTATTACATATTTTGGTGATCAGCTGCTAGAGGGCACTTAAGAGAGATCCAGAGTAGTACACCAGCCCCTGGAGAATGAAAAAACATCTAGTTTTTGACAGCTTCCTGTAGTCATGAACTGGGAGATTTATGAGGTTAGATTTGATCTCTAGTCCTGTCTAAATCCAGCTATGCTGCATGCTGCATTACTAAACAGGGTACTAGGCAAAGCTAATATAGTTTCTTAAAGGTGAACTTTAAAGGCTACTTTTAAATCTCTGGCTAGCTAGCTAAGTCTATTTTAATGCCAGCTTTGAGGGGTGGGGATATGTAATCTCCCAGGTGCATTTGATTAAAGCAAACAGCTACAACTCCATCTCTACTTCGTGGTTATGTTTGTTTAACAGCAATGGAAGAATAACCTTATAGAGGATGGATTTTTATCTACATTGTTGAAAGTTTCTAATATTCTCCTGTGTCCAAACAGTCAGGACCTTCTCTTCACCACGTGAAGCCTTAGGTGAATACAGTCTGACTCTGCATCTTGAGCTTGCTAGGAGACCCTAAAATTTTTATACTCTTTTTCTGTTACATTACATTCATTTAGACAATGATAAATTAAAGCAAAAATCTGGTAGCCTCCTCATAAAGTCTAAGTTTTGAAAGACAAATTGTTAAAGCAGTAACCTTAAGCTTTGATGTATTATGTACTCTGATGAAGACTAAAATACATTTCAGTGCTTGAGGTGCACCAAAATCAGTCTTAGCATTTGACAAATATTATAAAATTGCTGAAGTAGCTAAGAGAACTTTTATGTTTAAGACTGTGGCATTACTTTGAATTGACCTGTAATTATTCCTAATGCTCTAGAATTCAGCATCTGGTTACCTGCAACCATAGACCCCAAATTCTGTGGATGAAACTTATGCCATCCAAACTGCTGAATAATTTAATTGAAATTATTATGATTCCATGAATCTGTGAAAAAAGAGATGGGGAACCCTCTTCTTCTTTAAAGGAAGCAGAATTTTTCTTCTCTTTGCAAATGGAGAGGAAGCAACTCCAGGAAGAAAAGTAAAAAGTATATTTCCCATTAGCCCCCCAAAAAATGTCTTGTAGGATCCATCCAAAAGGAAGATCTAGGAGGAATGTGCTCATACAGCAGAGAGAGATAGACATGTCATAATTTATACCAGACCTTAATTTTTTTATGTTGCTATCAACCTTCAATCCTCTTCAGTAAAACCTTGTTTCATATACTAACCCCACTAAAACAAATGAGCATGCTAACTTACATTCCTCAGCACTAAGCTTTAAATTTTACAAGCCTTTTATTCTTCTATCTGTAACTACATTCCAGTTGTTCAGACTTTCCCTTAGTATATTTTTTCTCCTCACTACTTCTTAAATATGCTGAAATGCTAAAAGGCTTTCTCACCTCTCTGTTTTATTTACCTTATTTTAATTGATATCATTTCACAGGAGATATTATCAGCTATGAAGATGATAAATGACTGAGTGTCTTTCCAGAAGCTGCTTCAGCAAGCTGTCGGATGTGAGATTTATTCACATGCCTTAAGGTCAGGATTAGTTTTACAATCAAAAAGCAAAACAAAACAGATAAATGAGACTTACCTTACTTAGAAAGGGAGCAACTTGTCAAGTACTGTAGTGTGTTGTTACTTGATAATTAGCTCAAGACAAGCTTCTAGCTCCTTCAAAATACAATTTAAATCAGACCACACTGAGGAGTCTTTAGGGATGTATCAGTAACAATTCAGTGGAAGAACAGGATGTTGTGAATGCTTGTTATTCAAGTATTTCCTATCTGTATGTATGAGTCATATGGAAAAAGTAAGTACATATTTCTTCCTTTTCCCTCCCTTTGATGCAGGTAAAAATACAAGTGAGCCAAAACACACAGTGATCTATCAAAGGTGAAGCAAAACTCTCTGCAGACTTTCATTCAATTTCTGGGTTACCAGAAATGATGACAACAAAAGTAACTTACGAGAAAATTCTGATAATGTATATTTCTAAACTGGAATGACTTTGAACTTTAAAATAGAACAAATAATAGACAGAGAATCTAAGGTTTAATTTAAAAATCAGTAGGATTTTTGTTGCAAGTTAGTTAAGTTGCTCGTGTTCTAGGTCCCTAGTCCACAAATGGGGACACAGATAACACAAAAAAAAAGCATAACAGTAAAGTTTTTATATTAATGACAAATCAAGAAAACATTGCATTAATATCACATAAAATAAAAGAAATAAATTCTCTTCAGTCCACCGGGACCCCAGATCCTTTTCAACAAAACTTCTTTCCAGCTGGGTATCACACAAGATATACATATGCCTGTGTTCTTTCCTCCCCAGGTGAAGGACTTTGCACTTTCCCTTGTTGAACTCCATGAAGTCCTTGTCAGCCCATGTCTCCAGCCTATTGAGTTCCCTCTCAAGGCAGTGCAACCTTCTGATGTATCAGCCCCTAGTGTTACTAACTCCCAGATTTGTAACATGAACAAACTTTCTGGAAATTCTCATTCACTTCTTACTGATCAGGTGGCCTTTATCAGACACTCACAACTGTGTCACTCATTCCTGTCTGCTTGTATGTCACCTATGTCAGTGATGAAGCCTTGTGTTCCTTTTGTTTTCTGAACTGCACAGAATGAAGCAATGGAAATTTTTTAGTAATTTTTTGTTGGTTCAGATCAACTTTTCATACTTTGTTTTACTTTTCTCTGAAATTTTAAGTGGTTTCTTGTTGAATTCAAAAGTCTCCTGCTCTAGTTCCAAGTTGTGTGACATGAGTCTGTTATAAATGTATTCCATGTAATACAAACTTTTCCTCTCTAGGTATCACAATTAAAATATAGTTAGATACTTGTTCTCACATTTAGTATTATCAAATCCAGCCACTTAAATGATCAACAATATTTTTAATTGGTTTTGATCATCACAGTTTTGTTCTTTTGAAATGTAACTGCTCAGGGAGGATATATGGAAATGTAGACCCATCATACAGTTTTGCTTTTTTCTAAGATATGTACCATAATTACAGTCTGTAGAGTACATGGCACGATGTACTGGGGGCTTGGTATGTTTTCACTACAAGGCAACTGAGAAGTGACATTTTCTTCACAGTTATGGAAAAAGACAAGATAAATTCATTGAGACTGCATTAAGAAGTGTTTTCTTTATGTCTGAATTGATGCCAGAATTAGATATAAAAGGGTAAACTAAGTGCATTTATGCCAAGGATAACTCATCTGTGAATTCAGTAAAATCTTCATGCAAACAACAGTACTTTGTATTCTTAGTAATAACTTAGAAGGATATACATTCATGCTTGGATGTAGAATATATAACAGGGTTCAGCATGTAGTTGGATATGGTATTTTCTTAGCTTTTGTACAATAATAGACAGGAAATCTGACTCTACTTCTACTTCTTTATAAAACAGTGTGAATTTGTTACTTTCAAAATAATCACACTGGTTTTATACAGGAGCACAGAGATACTACAAAGCTTGAAATGAGAAAACACTTCATCAGAAGTGATGTTGTATTATCAGTGACTGTTGATTTAGCTTCTATCATTGAACTAAATTTCTGACACAAGAGTAAACAAGAAGTAGCACAGAACTGGCTACATCAAGACTTATGCTCACAAAATAAAAGTAAAGATGAAAAAAAATATTATTAAAACTGGAATAAACAGACTAATAAAGAACATTCAAATAATGATCATTTGACTCACTGCAATGCAAAGCAGGGAGGAAACACCAAGTCAGAAACTTCTATAAAGAAAAGTGTAAGTGAAATCAGTATCATCTTTTTAAAAAATGCTACAGAATCACAGAAATATTCTAGTTGGAGAAGACCTTTAAGACCATTGATTCCAACTCTACACCAAACTCTACCTAGTCCAGTCCTAAACCATGCCCTAGAGCATCACACCTACTTGTATTTTAAACACTCCAGGGATGGTGATTCAACTACATCCTTGGTCACCCTTTTTCAGTGTTTGGTAACCCTTTCAGTGAAGATATTTCTTCTAATACCTAATCTAACCCTTCCCTGGAGCCACTTTTTACCATTGTAAACTTTTTACCATTGTTTTTACCATTTTTACCTATCACTAGTTCCTAGAGAGAAGAGTCTCCCACCTTGTTAGAACCTCCCTTCAAGTAGCTGTAGAGAGCAATACCATTATCCAGGCTAAACAACCCCATTTCCCTCAGACACTCCTCATAAGACTTGTGCTCTAGACCCTTTGCCAGCTTCTTTGCCCTTCTCTGGACTCATTCCAGCACCTCAGTGTCTTTCTTGTATTGGGGGGCCCAAAACTGACCACAATATTTGAGGTGTGGCCTCATCACTGCTGAGTACAGGGGGACAACCACTTCCCAAGTCCTGCTGGCCACGCTGTTCCTGATACAGGCCAGGATACCATTGGCCTTCTTGGCCACCTGAGCACACTGCTGGCTCATGTTCAGCTGGCTGTGAACCAACACCCCCAGATCTATTCCCTCTGGGCAGCTTTCCAGCCTTCTGCCTCAGGTCTGTAGTGTTGCATGGGTTTGTTGTGACTGAAGTGCTGGACCCGGCATTTAACCTTCTTGATGAACAGAAATGAAATGTATTGTACTGCTTTTTCCTGTTTATAGAGCCCTACCTCTGATAACTGTATGGAGACTACCTATGCTGTAGTCATAATACAGGGCAATCAATATGTGGTCTAATGAGACCAGCATACAGTTTTAACATGAAGTAAACATTTTTATCTCCTTAGTCTTCTCTAACGACAAGGAAATAAAATTTGAATTTATCCTTTTCAAAGCAGTAAAACATGACATTTATATTGTAATGAAGCACTTAATGAATTCATGATAATTGAATTAGCATCCAATTAATGCAAAATGGCACACTTTCCCTTGTATTCTTAAATATGAGCAAAGGTAATAATGTAATATTCAGCATGATCTTTGAGTAGATCTAATCCTTGCAAAATTCCTGGGATGGAATGAATTCGATTGCCCTGAGCCACTTGTGGCTGAGGCATTTAAAATTAAAATTTTGAACCATGTGTACCTGTGAGTATAGACATTTCTTTAGGTAATTTCAACAAAATCAACATTCAGCCATCTAAATAAGTTTACTGAAACATTTAGAGAAACTATATTTTTAATGGTGTAGGAAATTAAGGAAACATATGGTTTAGTATGACTTTTTTCATCATCTAGGAATAAGCTGCAGATGAATATGAAGAAGCTTCTTGAGGTGAATTATCAGAATTGAGAAATAATTTCTTTGACAGAAAGAGGTTGTGGTATAATAATGACTATAGAGAATAGGTAAGGTAATATGTCTGTCAGTATATTAAAGAATTTTAAAGATTCATGTAGTCTTTCATTTCTACACATATGATGTGACTGTTTGTGTATGTCTGATTCTATGTGGTGAATAAATGTCTATTGTCTATGTCAGTGGTCCAGCCATTTCCTTTACAGTGTGAATTCAATGAAGAGAGAGAACAGTAGTCTGGGAAAAGAAAGGAGAAATTTTAATTTGAACTAACAACAAAACAGGCAGAATTCTGTACAGATCTGTTGTGATCATTGCATAGAAGGCACTGCTTTTGTTTTGGGGCCACAAATGGGACAGACACCTGCACTGGACACTAATAGTTGATTTTTATATACTTTTTATTATTACTGCTATAATGTTGTTTTTGTAGCACACACTTTTTTTTTACAGAAATCAGTCTCTAGTACAGTCCATTCAACAAAGAAAACAAGTGACAGGGATTTAAGCAGACATTTCTCTTTATTTCTGGGCCCTCAAAGGGAAATTATAAACTCTTGGACAAAACAGTATTTGCTTCCTTAAGAGGTAGCTCTGTTGCTTTTATGTGTTGTACACATGTATTATAAATCTTGATTTTCTACTCTCTTGATAAATGTAGCAAATAGTAATACTTTCCTGCTTTTTTATGTTTAATGATCTTTCCCCAAGGATGTTACAGCTATGTGACAGTTATGATCTATTCCATGAATATTTTTTGTTTCTAAAAACACATTTTAATGGGTTTTTTTTATATATTTTTGTGCAATTTTTATCCACAAAACTAATGATTTAAACCATACATGTTTACTTTAGAATAAGGCTTATTAATTTTCTGTACATATGCTTTATTTCTATACACTTCAAAAACAGGTAGCAACAGTAAATACTGAAGAAGGTTCTAAACTGCTTTCATGTGAGAGTGCAGAGGACAATGAATAAACTATGGCATGTGTTTCTCTATTCATTTTTCCAGTTGATAATTGCTTGTGTAAACAATATATGTTGTGCAAAAATGTTGAATTCAAGAAAAATTTTCAAATTAGACCTTCCTTAAAATTATTTGTGATTGAATTGGGAAAAGGAAGGGACAGAGAAGCATATTCAGCTTTTATAGGTGGATGAAAGAAGACAGGAGAATTTGAGATTTCATAGTATTTTTAAGCACCAAGTAAGCTGTCATTATTCTATGTTGCCATTTTTATCTCTGTGTATAACAGTATGACAACCTTTATTTTAGAGGAGAGAGCTGTGAGGATAAAAGAAGGTAGCTATGTTTCTTTTTCAGAAAAAAACCCTACATTACCAACATTCCATAACAAGGCAAAGCAGCACACTTCTAAATGTAACAAAACAATTCAGAAGATCACATCTCCTTAAGATCTCAGCTGGATCATTATATTATACCTCTTTGGGTATTGTTATGCAGATAAAGGAAATATAGAAGTGTCATACCTCACATGACAAAACATCCTTTGACAGAATAAGTAGCTGTTTGTCAGCACCACTTACAAGCAGTTTAATTCTGAAAGCCAAAAATAAAATAAAATAAAATAAATAAGTAGAGTTGTGCTTCCTATTAGCTTCTTAGAAATCTATGCTGTCTAGAACTATCCTTTTAAACAGACAAGTCTACCACGAATAATTTTAATTTATAGCAAATATGCTGGGTTTGGCTGGAAAAGAGTTAATTTTCTTCATGGTGGTGATATGAGACTGTGTTTTGGATTTGTTCTGGAAGCAGCATTACTGGTAACACAGGGATGTGTTAGTTACTGCTGAGCAGGCTTTACACAGAGTCAAGGCCTTTTCTGTTTCTCACATCATCCCACCAACAAGAAGTTGGGAGGGGACAGAGCTGGGACAGCTTACCCAAAATGTCCAAAGGGATATTCCATAATGTTTGACATCATTCTCTGCATATAGAGCTGACGGAAGAAGAATGAAGGGGGGGACACTAAGAGTAATGGCATTTGTCTTCCCAAGTCACTGTTGGGTGTGATGAAGCCCTGCTTCCCCGGAGATGGCTGAACTCCTGCCTACTGATGGGAATTGACAAATGAGTTCTTTGCTTTACTTTTTCTTGCATGCATAGCTTTTGCTTTACCTAATAAACTGTCTTTATCTCATGAGTTTTCTCACTTTTACTCTTCTGATTCTCTAGACATTCACACTGGAGGCTGAGGGAGCAAGTAGCTGTATGGGGTTTAGTTGCTGTCTCGGGTTACGCCATGAAAGCAAGGTAGATATTAATGCAAGGACAAACCCTGTCAGGTGTCTCCTGTCACATCTTCATGCTGGAGGAACACAGGAACAACACAAGAAGCACTGAACAAGCATATATCTAAGCCATAAAGGGATTTAGGAATTCCACAGGGGTCAATATTTGGTTTTATGCTAACATTGTGGCTTTAAATATACAATACATTTCTTTACTTGAATGATTTAAGGTCGAGGAAATATCTTTTTGTTTATAAGTGCCTTGGAGAAATCAGATCTTTGTAATTTACTTTATGAGTGAAGGTAAAACCTTCAGTCAGCACATTAATATCTAAAGTGTGTTTCTTCACATCAACGTTGTCTCTCTGTTTTCCAGAACATTCTGATTAGGTAATATGTCACTAGAGGGTGTTGCAAAGTTGTTTTCTAATGTATTACACAGATAACTAAAGCATTTATTTTAATATTTCTGGAAAATGAATCTCTAAAATTTCAGAATATAAACTTTACTGTGTGTAAGAAGTACTGATGAACTGTCATGAGCTGAGAGGCTTAAAAGTTATAATTTGCTGAAAAGGTAGAAAAATGTTGAAATTTCAACAAGAGATACAAAAACATTACTTTCATGAATAATAATAACTTTTTGTCTTTCTTTATATGCATAAGAAAATGTCTAGATTAGCATATCTTCGCACAGCTAACAGTCCAAATTTCTTCCAAGTATGTTTTCTGACCATTAACAGTCCATTACATTGAGTCAAGAAGGTTAGTTAAGAAAGTAAAAACTGTCCCTTTCTAGAAGTAGAAGACTGAAGTAAAATCTGGTATCTTTAATATAACAGGGAGGACCAGGCCTTCTTCACTGTTGTTGTTTTTGTTATGAAGACTTTCAAATGAATCAAGAGTAGCAGCAGAAATAATGTGTGTTGTGAGGATGGCTGACTTTATATTTAAGTCAGTCTATGAGTCACAGCCCTAGTGTATTCTGAGCTGTATTGTCTGTACTTAGAACATCTTAAAGATGGTGGAAAACATGGTGACTTTCTTAAATTACACTGAGGGGCACTTA
This sequence comes from Heliangelus exortis, assembly GCF_036169615.1. Lineage (NCBI taxonomy): Eukaryota > Metazoa > Chordata > Aves > Apodiformes > Trochilidae > Heliangelus > Heliangelus exortis. The sequence continues at coordinate 96,738,778 of NC_092423.1, read as the reverse complement.
GAATATCTAGACTGCTGGCACTTTAAGACACTGTGAGAAATAATAGAGAAAATGCCTGCCAATTAAAAGGGTCCCATAACTAATGATCTCTGAAGAATTATATAGGAGGATCTGTGATTCAGTGATACTGTGAAACAGTATGGCTGGCATAATTTTCAGCCAAAGCAGTTCAGAGGTGATAGCTATATGTGGATGTAAGGATTACAAAGTAAGCCAATCTTCTTCTTTTGCATCTTTCTTGCCCTTTTTTTTTTTTTTTTTTTACAAGATTTTTTCTCCCAGCAGACAGGTTTTCTCTGGTTGTAATAACTTTACAAACATTGATTTCCTAACTGTTTACAAACTACTTATCAAATTGCCCAATAAAAAGCTAAGTTTAGACATCCTGTTTTTAAATTTAAAGGGACTAGTAGAAGACATCATAGTGTGTTTGGAGATCTATTGAACCCCTGGGACATGCTGCTGGTACAGCAATGCAACCCACTGCATCTGCCTGCAAGACTGGAGCTGTGACACATGATGCTTCAACTGTGACACAGATGTTTCCATCTGTGAAAGAAAACCCCAGACATGCCTCTCAGCAAGGAAAGAGCTGCCTTACCCATAGGAGGGCTGGTGTGGTTGCAAGCTGCTTACATTTGATATGTTCCTTGTAGAAGTATTTCAAGAACTGCCTTTTGGCTGCAGAGTCTTTTGCAGGCAGATGTGGGGTCACTAGGCCCATCTTCTGCCATGGAGTAGATGTGACACAGACATGTTGGTGCAGTAAAAAAGCCCAAGATTAAGAGCAGCTCTGCATGATGCTGTGGCCCCACCAGCTGGCATCTGGCTACTGCTGAGAAGCTTCCCCTGCTGATGTGATTTGCAAACTACCCTTCCTCCGGCACCTCAGGTTGTCCAAAGTATTCTGGCCTTGCTCAGAGGTGATTCTCTTTACTTTGCACATCAAGCACAGATGCTTTTTTTCCACCAGGCAACTAAAGAAGGTGGTGTGAACCTTTGCACATCATTCCATGTAACTGCTGAACTCTAGGAGTTCCTCATAATGCTTTGCAGTCCTTTTGGGCTTTGAAAACAGCATGAAAGGGCTAGAAATAGTGGTGGAGGGGAATATTCTCTGCAAGGTCACAGAACTTGTCTAGTTGTTATTGATATTTTTTCCTCTTACAACCACCCCTCTAAGAATAGAATAAAATCCCTGCCATTTATCTCCCTCAGCGGTTCCTAACCCTGTCACAATCTGAAAATTATTTCCTTTCCACAATAGATAGTGCCATATCTGAGCAGTACTGTGTTAGTGAAAAGAAACAGGCAACTTTGATAAGTAGATTATTGACACGGTAGATAGTAATTTCTCAGCTGAAAAAAATGTGTCAATAGACACTTGAGAAGTTTGCAATTCATGTATACACCATCAGTAAGTGATATGCCATTACAGGGAGACCTTTGATCCACAGGTTCACACATGGACTGCCATGGTCTGTTTTAGCAGTGAATTGGTGCATTAAAAAATTAATATCCTAAACAATCAATGTATTATACTTAACATTAAGGACAAGTTTGCATGCTAAAAACAGTATAAAGAAAAAAACGTAACACCAGGGAGTGTCAAAGCTTAGATCTTACTGCTACATTGGCAGAAAAGAAAACAAAAAATCAGTCACTGATCCTAATTACATATAATCAGCTGTAACATTTGGGGATCTCTCTTTCAAAGCATTAGAGCTACAGTAGTGATGAAAAAACATCCACTGAGTGTCTTCCTTTTTCACTGTAGTTTTCCATAACTTCATAATATATAAACCAATTTAAACTTGTATTAATAAAAATGCTTTGAACTGAGACCTTACGTGTCAAGTTGCAACACAGAATGAATTTTTACTGTCAAGTTATAATCCTCTAAATTAGGAGGTGCTTTATAATTGAAATGCTGACACAAGACTTGTAATTGTAGAGGTGCTGGCAGGTGCTGCTATGCTAGCACTATATTAGCAACTTTTGCATGTGAATACTGTTCATTAAAGGTTATGTTTATATCACATGCATGCAGATTATAGGTTGTAGAATGACAGCTGTGTGAAATCAGTTGAATTAGAACATACACTACAGGTTCAATAACGTATTAAACAGATTAAATCAGCATATTTCAAAGTTTCACTTTAGAAGTACATATGGAAAATATTTTTATAGCTACACAATTAGAAATAAAACAGTTTATTAAGTGGTTTCTGACACAGCATTAATGATAAAGAGGAATTAAAAATAAATCTCTAATAGCTAAACATCAAATTAGCTCAACTATAGTGATTGCCTCAATTGCAAGTGAATATTCTAGAGGATGGGTCTAACTGCTATAGTGTTTCAACCCTCCAAGCAGTGCAGATGTTATGTAAGTAGTTTTGTGTTCATTTTCAGCCCATATGATATGGCGTTTTTTTGAAAATCAGAATGAAAATCAACATCTACACACACACATGCATTAAAAAAAAAAAAAAAAAAAAAAAAAAAAGTCATTCTATTCCCCTCTCTGTAGTAACTAGAAAAGTATTTCAAAGCACCGTCATTTTTTCAATAGTGTTAGAGAGTGACCCTCCCCAAAACTCTTTATCAGAGATAGTAGACTTAGATAAATTCAGATCTGAAACTCACTGGTGCTGCTGGCTCCCACTTTGTGTTTGTGTGTGTGTATTGAGACTATTTGGGTTATGAAGTAGCAGTGTCTCATGTTGCTACAAATGACTTCTTAATCCTTTTCCATACTTTCTCAACTTTGAAGAAAGTCACTGTACCCATGTACAAATTGGTCATATGTTCTCCTGGTGTATGTTAGCTTAAATCCCTCGTTGTGTCATGATAATTTATGATGTAAGTGCCTAAAAAAGTGAGACTTTTCTACATGCTGAAATGTTTAAAATTACTCCAGTTTTGAAAACTGTGAGGATTCTTTCAGCTGTCTAACATTTCTATGTGTGTTCAGTGGAGAATTTTTTTTTTTTTTTTTTCAGGAAAGTAGTTATATGTGGTATTAAAAATACATATATTTGTTAAACTCACTCTCAGGTAGTAACTCACCTTTGTTACATAGAAAACATATATTTAGTAAGTACCATTAAAATGGTATCCTTAAAAGCTTTGGTATTTTAGGTTTTTTTTTTAAAAAAAATAGATGTCATTATTATATTTCCATAAATGTTTTATTTGAAAAAGAGGGGAAACAAAGATGCCAACGTATAAAGATTATTTCATGGTAAATTTTCAGCATTATTTATTACAAGAAGTTGGATTCCTTACCCATCTCATCTACTCCCATTTTCTATCTTCCTTATCTATAGCTACCTGCTCAACTTCATAGATTTGTTTTTCACAGTTTGTCTCTGTAAGTATATGTGCAGTTCACCTGTATATTCAAATCTTGACATATAATAATGAATTGGCATAATTTAGGCACATTTACTTAATTCATGTCTTACCTCTTTTGCTACTACTGCCTATTATAAATTATTATAACCAGCTACTTTTTTCTTTTGTGCAATTCATCAGCATTAAAAAATAATTACAATTTTGTTTCAGTTTGTGCATGGGACTTTTACCACTGTTCTAACACTGGTGATGCTGGGGCTTTACCTGCAGAACTACACAATATTTACCACACTTGTGAATGTGGGGCTTTAAAACTGTGATTTGTTTAACAACAAAAAAAAAAAGGATAAGATGTAGGAAAATGTACCAGAACACTCACAGAAGTTTTAATGTTCTGAGGATGTTGAAATGCCAATTTGATTTCACCTCTGCCACCGTGAGGAAGCAGAGCTCAGGCTCTTATCCTAATTCCTGTCGACAAATTTCTTCAGCATATGACAGCACACTGGGTAGGAGAAGTGCAGTTTGGTTAGGGCAGGTGCCCTAGAAAAAGAGGGCTTCTGATATTATTCTTTGCTGTATTTTTTATTTTATTTGATTTTGCTTTTTTGATTGATTTGATTTGATTTTGATGGGGGTTTTTTTATTGTTTTTGTTTTGTGTGTATGGTTTCTGTGAGAATTAGTTGATTTTTCAAGAGAATCTTAGCATCTTGGTAGAAAAGGGCTTTTGCAAGATTTTGCAATTAATACTGTTACCACTATTACTTCTACTACTAGTACTGCTAAGAGACTTGTTAAAATGCTGTATCATGCAGTAAATAGATTTCAAAAACATTTAAAAAATTTAAAAGAAAAAAAGGAAAATTACCTTCTTTCTAGACAACACAAGCTTTAATCATGTGTTACTGAAACAGACCACCTCATTGAAAGTATTGACAAGGAAAATAAATGAAGTTAAAGTGGTTAGATTATTAGGATATCATCATCCTCCGACAATGTTTTTTTCTAACTGTGCAGCATAAAGTCAGCTCTGTAGCTGAGATTCAAGGCTGCTTATATTTTTAGTTTATGGCCTCATAATTATCTGGAGATAATTCATAATGAAAAGGTTAGTTCACTGTGCCTCAAAAGATGTATTAGACAACATTTGGATAGTGAGTGAAAACACTGTAGAGAGCACATAGGTAATAATATTGCCTTCATAGGTGAATAAAACTCTTGCCACCTAAGGAAAAACAGTAGATTAGCATGAGCCAAATTTGTTGAAATATATATATATATGCATTTATACATATATGTATGTGTATACATATATACCTCTATATGTATGTGTGTAAATAAACATGCATTTACTTATGCAGATAGGTTTATATATTTCAGAAAAAACAATACCATTCTTTTTGTTTTCTAGCAAGATTAAACACTTGGATCCACTGAAGTGATTCTTCCACAGAAAAAAAAAAAATAATGTGCTGTTGCATGATCTGATGATGATTCTGTTAGCAGAAAAAAAAACTGATGAAGGCAAAAATACTTTCTGTAAGTAAAGCACTTCAGTTCAAGGAAGAAGTGGCTTTAGTTAAGACAATCTGTTTATGGTCTGACACTGATTTATGAGGTGTAGCTTATTTATCCTCTTTATTTGAATTGTCTTTTTCTCTTCTGGTGATCAGATATATTTTTAATATCTTTTACTTAGTTCTGGCAGAAAATTAAGTCCTCCGAGGATTAGCAGTGTGCTACACCCCAAATTAACTGCCAAAGATGCAATAATTTTTCCCTTTTGCTTAATTGTATTGTGGAAGCAATCAGTCATGCAGCAAAAGCAATTACATTTTTTTACTTTTTTCTTTCCTTACTATTTTTGTTAATACTAAAGTACATATATAGTTTAAAAAGATGCTCTCTCTCAATTACACTCACTTCCTGTGACAGTAAACAAGCCAAATAAATACAGTGGTAATTAAATAAGTCTTGGTATTGAGGCAGAGTACAGGGTAGAAGAAAGAAATATTCACAAATACCAAAATGTAAAAAAATACTTAACATATTTTTAAAAATCTATACAAAATTGAAAAGACGTGTCTGCTGCCCACTGAAAATTACATCTATTCAACAACAACAGAACACCTGAATGTCAAAATACTCAGATGAATTTTTTTATTCCTGTTTGCTGATAATAACTGATAAAACAATTGATAAATTATTATTTTAAATTATTTTATTTGATTTTATATCAATCCATATCTATTCATTTGTTTATAATTTATTTATATAATTTATTTATATAAGTTTATTAATAATTTATTTATTTATATCTATCAATTTGATGTTTTTATCAAATATACCAAAATATTTCGTGGATTATAAATTCTAAATGAAAATAATTGATAATTTATTTTTAATGTACTGAATTTGCATCTCTTTAGGAACAAATGTATCTTTTTGTTAAAAGCTGAAACCATTACTGTAAAAAAAATCAGTGACTATGTAGTTGAAATGTTTTACACAGAAACCAACTTACTTCTCCAACAGGTTTGCTTGTAACCTTGGCATTGCAAAGATCCAGTGCTACAGAGTGTGACAGCAGCAAAGCAACTAACCAACAGGTTGGGATTCCAGTCTCAACTACTCCATCATACAGGTAGATATTTTTGAAAACTATGGTTTTGGAACAAATCTTGCTTTCTACTTCACAATAAACACAGGGAAGGTGTCTACTGACTTGTAATACACAAAAAGGCCTTATTCTATTGAATACTGCATCCAAATTTACTCTCATAAATCTGTCTTCCCCACTTTATGCTCTCTGATTGCACATTATTCTTCTTCATCACTCAAAGACCAAGATTTATTCCCAAGTTACAAGGAAGTGATGTGCTGAAATCTCCAAAGCTCCAGGAAAGGTTTGGATAAGAAGAAACCCCACAGACAGCTTTGGGTAACAATCAACGATTTCTGTGCTGATCTCACAATATCCAAAATTTATCACACCATGCTTGAAAACTCTAATTTTCTCCTGGTATAACCTGATGGAAACTACAGAGGGTGCTCTAAGTGATGAATTTCACTATTGAGTTCTCATAGACCTTTATGGTAAATTTACTTGCCAGGTGCTAAGCTTTTTAAATAAATACAATCCTTCATGGGGAAGAATGGACATTACACTTTAATATCAAGTATAAAGAATCCAACCAATCCTGACTGCACTTTATGCACCTTGTAATTCTATGAATTTTCACGTGAGTAAGTTTTGATTTTCAAAAGGGCAGCAGCAAGAATAAAATCTAATAATTTTTATAGGGTAAATTTTTAATTTCTAAACAGAGTTTGCAAATAGATTTTTTTACACATGTCAAAATTTATCAAGTTAAAAAAGAATTAAAGAAATAGTCTCCTTTTAAAATATCTTAAAGAGCAAAGAGCTGCTAGAGCTTTCTGGTTTCCAGAGAAATAGGTAATGTCTACATTAGCCACGTAAACCTGATTAGTAACATCTAATTTATATACTATATTTCTCAATATGCATGTAACCCAATACTTCTATTGATGTCTCATACTGTTCATCAATTTATAAATGTAACATATCTCTTTACATTTTGTATATAGTCTTCTAAAACATCTTGTACACATTATTTTTGTACTGTGGGATTAGTTAGAAAATCTATGAATGTATTTACCAAACAATTTATTTGATAGATTTTACATTTGTTTGAGAATAAGATACTGAATATTTTTTTTCTTATTCCTTTAGAGTTCATAATGTAAAATATTGCACATCTTAATATTATTGCTTTTTTTTTTTCGTTTATGGAATACTTTGTCATTCAAATTCATATTAAGTATCTGTCTTTAAAGCTCTTTTTCTCAACTCTTGAACTTAATAGGCTGAAATTTTATTTAATGGAATAAAGAGGAGGTTGACAGGGCAAGGAAAGCACAGGCAGGTTTGGGGTATGCAGTGCAGCTGTGTGTGTGGCAAGACTCGCATTCCAGCACCTGGGTTTCCCCTTCTGTGCTTGGTGCAGACTGCTGCAATATGCTTTATTGTCAGGATGCAGCTGGAAAATGCCAAGCATCTAAATCAGTGCACAGTTCCCTTTTATACGGTACAATTCACCAGCATCAGCTTAAATATGGTTTAAACAAAATTAATTTTAACTGCCTGTTTCCTTACAAAGTTAGGAAAAAGACCTGCCTGAGAGGCCACCTCCCTCCCTTCCTTCCCCGTGCTGCCACAAAGCAGTTCTGACTACAAGCCTGAGCAAGCCTGTGGCCTCATTGTGCTGTAGAAGCTGTTTCTGCTGCAAAGTCTATGAGTCCAAACTATTTCTGGGGCCTCCAATTCTGTAGGGCTCCCTGGCCTGGGCTGAGTTCAGTCATTGCCAAGAGATGGCAGATCTCTGAAACCCTGGGCAGGACACACTGTAGAAAGCATTTTCAAAGAAGAAAATAGAGCTTGGTTTTAATTTTGGTACTCAGAGTCTGACTGGAATGCTAAAAATGTGGAAATAAATTATCACAGCACTTAAATGCTGTTTCTATCATTGTAGCAGAAGACCTGAGCTCTTGTGTGAAGCTGGAAACAAAGCCACTCTGTCCATCAAAGTTTACAGACATCACCTGGAAATATAAGGTCCTTGAAACAGTGCTAAAGAATGACAAATGTATTCTTTGTCGGAATGGTTCTCGTTGAGCTCCATCCTTTGGAGATGCTGAAAAAGAGAAAGTGAAAGGTAAAAGACGAATGTACCTACAGAGTACAGTGCAAGAATGAATGAAAGATGATATTATGCAGCACACCAAATATAGCTCTAAAGCAAAGATCCCTGAGTTAATGAGAGTGTCATTGGTGGTTAATGTGCTGCTCTGCATGGGGTATGAATCAGGCCACACTTTCCCATGGTAAGGAAAATGTAATTTCAAATTGTCTCAGATGTCAACATGCAACAACCATGAGCAAATATTGAACTTGTAATGACAATCGCTGCATTCTAATTACAGAATAAATTATGTTGCATATAGTAGACAGTGAACTTGCAAATACTTGGCAGCTTTTTAAATGCTAAAAATAAAATAACTATAAATTGAGAAAAAAAGAATCTCATTTTCTCAAGAGCTTGAAAAAATCAAAGGAAATTAATACTTTCCTGGAGTTCATAACATTTCTATTTAAAAAAAAAAAAAAAAAACCAAAAAAACAGAACTCAAAAAATCATACCATGATAGACGTTTTCTTCCTGCTTATCTTCTTCCTTCTCCTCAACTCCTAACTCAGATAGTCACAACAATAGGGCAATTGGGATGATAACATCTGAACTGCGTAGAACACTCAAAATATGAGTTGCATTGCTGAACAATCAGAATTTATCTCCTAGAACACCCATTCCGTAGTGTGAGCTAATACACTATTCTGGAAATTGAATATCTTTGCAATCCTTTTAATATGGAACAGAAAAAAACTATGCTGAAAGATGCTTACATTTAAATAAATTAGAGCAAACTAGCAAATTGCAGAGGTTGAGATAGAGAATGAATAGTGGGCATGAGGCAACTTTATCTAAAAAGGGCTCAAAACATGTTTTATCTCTGAATTCTTGAGGGATGAAAAGAAAATCAGCAATGAAGGAAGCTAGCTGTTTCATACAGTAAGCAAAGCTTTGTAAGCTCAGATCCACTGCATAATCGCTATTTACTGGAGTCTAAACTCTTGCAGGCAAATGTAAATATTCAGCACAAGTATGTGTGCACAATGCAGACATTATTTATTCCTTCAGAGCATGGCCTCTTCAGTACAGCTCATTGTCAATACAAGATAGCTGTCTTAGAAGAGAAAAGAAAAAAACACATTGTCCACTGTAAGCTTTAGCCCTTGCTCCAAAATGAAGGTTACTCTAATTTGAAACAAGTCTTTCTTGAATCTTGGCATGAAGATATTTTCAGGCAATAAATATGTATAAACAAGCTCCTCATTACAAATTCCACAAAGGGCTTTATTCAGTTCTCTGAATTAAATTTTTAAGAAAAGCCTTTTGTGTGTGCGTGTGTTGGACAATGTTAAAATTTGCAACAAGCCAGTCTGGATTTCTTTAAAATAATGTGGCATATAGAGACACTGGAAATGAATACGACTACTAAACATACTCATTTCTGGAATACACAATATGTGGCAATCATTTAAAGTAAGGATTCTCTAATTCACTGTGTTTGTTCTTCATGTTGTCAGTGTGCCCTAGCAAGGGTGGTTTGGTGTTGCAAAGTTTTAGTTAGGATAATGGTCATTTTGCACCATGCAGTGTAAACAGCTTAAATATACAAAAAAAAAAAAAAAAAAAAAAAAAAAGGAGCGGGAGGAAGGGGAGGAATTTTTTAGAATACGATTACTCCACCATCTAAAAAGATTTGTATGTTCATATTTTGTCATCTGACAATTATTGTGCAATACTCTTAGCAGACATACTGCTTCCCTAGGTAGAGATTTTCTGAAGATTTCATTACAAACAGGAGACTTCAGAGGAGAATGTTGCATAATGAAATTAATTATTATACAGGTTTGCTCTTTAATAAAGTACTTAACTAACAAGAGAGTATTTCTAGGTGGCATGTATTACTGCAGATATGCTTCTTTGAAAGTCATCATCTTATATGAGAAAGAAAGAGGCAAGAGAGAACAGGACAAGAGTGGAAGAGGAAAGAAGTAGGAAAGAGAAGGAGAGAAGAAATAAGTTTTTGACTGTCCCTCTTGCCAGCTTGGTTTGTACTGGGATCTGATCTCAGCAAACCATCTGGCTGTTGACCTTGTGGTAGACAGGAGGTAACTACATGGCTTCAAAGAATTAAGATATATCCTACAGTTTATCAGGTTTGGTACATTCTCAGGCAGACTTTATTGTGCCCACAGGAGTCAGTGCAAATCAGATAATCAATAGAGAGGTTTGCTTGGATTCAGAGGAATTGGATTTTTAGTCCTGTTCCTATTTTATAACTTAGAAGTTTTCAGATGGGTATTTCAATACAGGAGTCTTCTGGCAATTTTTTTTTTTTCAGATTTAGGGAGTCATTGGTTCTCTTGTCTCTGCTACAGAGCATAGGACTTGTTTGTTTGTTGGTTTTTTTTTTTAATAGTGCACTGTCTATTGATCTTGATGTTAAATTCAATTATGGAATTAGGAAGACCTTAGCAATAGAAATAACAAAACATAAATCAAAGAATCCAAGATATGGCATGTAGATCAATCTTCAGATTATTCAGAGGTGATAGTTTTCTATTTTGCTCACTTGCAAATATATTTTGCTTCCTATATAATTGTGGTAGACAAGTTTGGAAGGTCTTAAAGGTCACTAAATAAGCACTGACAAGACTAGCAGGAAAAGGTAATTTTCAAAGGTCTATGAAAGTGCAACTCAACAGAAATCACTGTCAAGGCTCACTATTATTTACAATGTGGAGTGTGGAATATGTAGGGGTTAAAACTGGTTTGGAGTGATTTACACAGGGATCAGGGGAAATGATTTCTACAGGGATATGGGAGATTTGAGTCAGGATTGGGTGCAATGATCTTCACAGGGATCAGGAGAAAGAGAGGAAGACCCTCCCATTGAGTCACAAGGTTCAGAGTAGTCCCCCTTTCTTTCTAAACTCCTTCTCAGAGAAGAGTCTGGGTGAAGCTGAATCCACTCCTAGTACCAGACTTGGTCAATGGTTTACAACAAAGGGATTCAGGTGCAGAGATTTCAGTGTAATGCTTTAATAGGTAATTATGGGTCTGATGTGATTTGAAACAGCAGAAAATTATGGTTGATTGTCACTATTTTAACAGATTACAAAATTAGATTATATGATTTTGTAGCAACTTAATCAATAATCTTTTTTTTTAACATTCACCACAGACATTCATTTAAAGGTATAACCAAGTTTCTGACCATGCTCACACAGAGATATAGAGGTTAACCTATTTTGTAAAATTTTGATACCTAAATATCCTTGAACTGCATGAAAAGAAGTTACGTTATACCACAAATAAACCCCATGGAATCAAATTATAACAAATTAATATAATTTGGCCTTTTTTCCCCTATGTATGAGAAGTAGCTGACTGCTTACTCTCTTTCTTGGGTGAATACCCTGATGCACAGGGTAGCACCTGGGTGCGTTCCATTTTATGATCAGTATCTATAGGGTCAAAAGATGATTTACTGGTCAGTATTTTTCCATGATGACCATGATTCAAATTAAGTCATCTTTGGTGACTTTCAGAGTGGGCTTGTGATCAGGGCAGGAGGTTTCTCAGGTGCGTTTTGCTAACAACAGAGTTCCAGGTACGGTTAGGGAGTGCCTAATCATCTCAGGTAGCTAGATTTGCACCAGGAATAGAACATACCCAATTATTTTGACTTGATGCTCCAGCAGACCAGATCAGAATGTGCTGGATTGTCTCAGCCTAGAGTACTTGCTACTGGAACAAGAAGAATGATTTGCAAGTTAGACAGCCCTAGTGGCAAAGGTATATGGCAGACTGTTCTTCCTGATCGTTCCATGCATACATATCCCCTCTTGTAAATATCTATATTTTTTTATTTAGTTCAACGTTTGTTAACAGAAATAATGATAAATTACTTTCTGAGGTGAAAACATGCTATACTCCAGCAAAAGGTATATTATGAGATTAAAATAAAACCAAAAAATGTTAAAAAAACCAGACAAGGCTTATGAAAGAGCGTGGCATTCCGCTTGGCTGTATTGTTGTGAAATCAGTTTAAATTCACATAAATAAGCTAGAGATATGTAGGCTTGGTATTTTTCTCAGATGAAGAACACACTCTGCAAAAGACAGGAAGAAAAAGCAATTATTTTTGTGAGCATAAACTATAAACTCTCAAATTTGTTCATTTGGACACTAGCTCCACTCTGAAGCTTAGCCAACCTTTTATAATTTAACAAGTAGCCCTGATAATCCGCTACATTGTGCACAATCATTGTGCCATTTCTAATTAAAATTGACAAGCCCCCTGAAACTTCCCCTAGACAAAGGTGGCAAGTTTAGAATAGCTTGAATTGGTTTAACTATTTGGGACATATTTTTAAGTAGGCACTTTTTTGGAAGAGAAGCAAAAATTTAAAGAACACTGTAAGAAACCTATAGAGAAGCACAGAGAGACATCATAGACTTCTTGTGATGATGCATAAGCAAAGCTTACAAGACCTTTGCCTTATGAAAAAAGACAGTGAAAGCACTATTTGCTCTCTAGGCATGTTCAAGATGCTTTATGCTTCTACGAAAGGGGATTCTGAAAAAAATCATTGTCTCACATACAGTGTGACCAGAGATGCTGTCTGGATAGCTGCTTGTCTGTAAAACTTTTAAGTCCTGCTGTAAAATGCAGCATGTGCTAAGGCTCTTACAAATGACCTACTTAATCTTGATAGAGGCAGCGTTGGACCACTTAACACAAAGGCTTTGTTTGACACCTCCTCCTCTCCTGCAACGTGATGGCATCCTGAGAGTGCAATAGAAGAGTGGCTGGAGGGTGACGAATAACAATGTCTGGATCAGGAATCCAGAATCCTTCAGTCTTCATCTGTACATTGTGACACAGTATTATGACAGCCCTTCCTTCCATACCTAGTTGTAATTAAACCTGGTTGAGCGATTCAACTTATTTGTAGGAAAATCTCTACTTCTGTGAAAAGAGAGCAAGCTGTAATGACCAATTATTTTAATGAAGCAAATGAAATGGGGGAAAATGTTACTGATATATATGTGCTGTATACAATCACATGAGACAGTATGCATTTTGCATATTTCAGGAGATGAATTTTGCCTCCAGCAATGCAATCCATTTCTGGAAGGTACAGAGTGAATTCCTGAGACCAGGCATGGGGGAAGGGAGAAACAGAATGGGGAAGAAATGACACCAAAATGAAGATCTGCAGCTATTTGTATGTTAGGAGACTTCTGGAAATTGATGTTCTTAACATCCTCACAGCCAAAGTACTGAAGCAGCTTTTGTAAAGACATTTCATTCTGGAAGGAAAGTACATTTTTATTGATAGTGGCTCTCTTTAAGTGTATGAATACAGAATAGATGATGCTGAAGCACAAATCTTAGCTAAGGTACCTAGCTTGTGTTGTAAAAGACATAGAATATTATGCACATATTCTGGTTTAACACAAAACTAGAACTGTGTTCTTTGTATTTATGCATTGCAGGTAGAGAAATCAGGATATCTGTTGAAATATGTGGTTCTGCATTCCTACCACTAAAGACCACGTCAAAAAAAAAACCTAAAACCACAAACAAAAAGGTATTGGCCAGAATACTTGTGCTTTCTGAAATTTTTTTTTTCTTTATTTTTCACTTGTGCCTTTACAGGTAAAAATGAGGTCTAGGAAGATATTTCTGTTTCTTTGAGAATCTAATGACTAAGAAATTTTTTAAGTGAGAGGAAGATAGAATACTACATAAAAGTTCTGTGATATATAGAGAAAACAACATTGCAAAATAAAAAAAACAAAACACAATCCTTTCTCTGTCTTTACTTCCCATGTTTTTGTGTGTGCATGTGTGTGTTTTGTTTTCTGTTACAAATAAGTGAAGGCAGGAACTTGGAGGAAAAAGCAACTTCTATTTATTCCTTTAATTTGAAAAAAATTTTTGTAAGTTACTTGTGGAAAAAAAGGAAGATAGAAAAGTCTATAAAAAGCCAGATTTCCTGGCACAATAAAATGAGTCTCTTTTTTATATACCTGTTATTCCTTTAGACTGAGTAATTCACCTGACCTAGCCTATGGCTTCCTTGTTTCCATCTTTGTTGATGAGACACATGAAGAGCATTTATTTCCTGGCTGCCCTCTCCTTCACTCCTTCTCTCCCTCTCTTCTCGACTTGAATTCATGTGTAACATATTTTGTCTTCATGAATCTTCTTGCATGACGAAGCATCTGCCTGTGGTGCCAAAGCCACTGGCAGTGCCTGTGTTTGCCCCAGAGCACATTACAGATGGCAGTGTCACTGCAGATAATGATAGCCTAATATACTCACGGTAGCAACGGGGGACAGATGCTGCTTTTGTTCACTTTCCAGAGGCTCATCTACCCTGCGGACCAGGGCGGAGGGGGGAAAACGCCTCTAAAAACAAGTAGAGATGGCAATTTACGTAATGACCACTGGGTGGGGTAAAAGTGCACATCATCTTTTAAAAAAAAAAAAAAAAAAAAAAAAAAAAAAAAAGATCGTGAATGATTTGCTGGAAAAAGAAACAAACAGGGGAATCAAATCACGACTCTTCAGAAAGATTCTAAGATACGTGGAAAAACTGTTTATACGTATGACAGAGTAGCCATTACTCATTACTTTTGTTGCTTCTACAATCATCATCAGATTACACAGGGGGCCATTTCAAGGAATCTCTCAGGACACGGATGTGTGTGAATCACACCCTATAATCTGCCATCATCCCCAGTGCTTTTTCCAGAGAGGTTTACACTCACACATAAAACAAGGACTTTAAGATCTCACTGTAGCATGGCAAAGGGCCTTTCTTCAGAGACTACAAGTATCTAAAATACATTATTTTGATCTTTTGCTTTTGTGCAGTATAGTTGGATGAGGAAGCCTTGCCAGATAACTACATTAAATAGGAATTTAGCTTTATCACTACTTTTATTCACTACAACGCTTTTACTGATTGAATTTGTCCTGTTCCTCTGTTTAATAGCTTGATATCCTAAAAGAAAATTAGCAAGTTTTAATGTTTAATATGATTTTAGTGCAAAGCAAGATGTTTTTCTCTTGTATGTAGTGACACTAATGAAAGCATAGACCCCAGATAACACTTCATCCATCTTCAGTCAGTGTATCAGGAACAGGAGGGAAGCCAATAGCTGAGCAGAAAAATCACCCTGTGTTTGAAAATATCTTTTCTCATGTAACTGCTTTTCTTTTAATATCTTTATGTGAGAAGGAATATGTTTGGCCTGATTGTCCTTAGAATGGAACACAGGGAAGAAGAGAGGAAGTATTATGTATCTAAGTCACTAAATGATCAGAGGGCTGGAGCACCTCCTCTATGAAGACAGACTAAAGAAGTCGGGGTTGGTCAGCCTGGAGAAAAGGAGGCTCTGAGGTGACCTTGTAGCAGCCATCCAGAGCTGGGATAGGGCTTTTTACACAGGTGTATAGTGAGAGGACAAGGGGAAAACTCTGTCCAGTTCTGGGCCCCTCAGTTCAGGAAGGAGATTGAGGTCCTGGAGAAGGTCCAGAGAAGAGCAAGGAGACTGTGAAGGGATCCAGCACAAGTCCTGTGAGGAAGGGCTGAGGGAGCTGGGGGTGCTCAGCCTGGAGAAGAGGAGGGTCAGGGGACACCTCATCACTCTCTACAACTCCCTAAAAGGGGGGGGTAGCCAGGGGGGGGTCAGTCTCTTCTCCCAGGCAGCCATCAGTAAGACAAGAGGGCATGGACTTAAGCTCTGTCAGGAAGGCTTAGGTTGGATATTAGGAAAAAATTCTTTACAGAGAGGGTGATCAGGCAGTGGAATGGGCTGCCCAGGGAGGTGGTGGATTCTCCATCCCTGAAGGCTTTTAAGAAGAGACTGATGTGTCACTCAGTGCCATGGTCTGGTAACCACAGTGGCAGTGGATTAAGGGTTGGACTTGATGATCTCAGAGGTCTTTCCAGCCCAGTTGATCTATAAAATGGTATCAAATTTGAAGAGGGGAGATTCAGATTAGACATTAGGAAGAAATTCTTTCCTGGGGGGGTGGTGAGACACAGGAACAGGTTGCCAGAGGGAGCTGTGGCTTCCCCATCCCTGGAAGTGTTCAAGGCCAGGATGGATGGGGCCTTGAGCAACCTGATCTAGTGGAAGGTGTCCCTGCCCATGCAGTAGGGTTGGAACTGGATGATCTTTAAGGTCCCTTCCAACCCAATTTGTATTTCTACAAATTTCCCCAGCCTTATTACTGAAGAGTGATCAGAAAATAAACAAATAAAGAAAAGAATCCAAACTGTCTTTATAACACAACTACTATTTTCTGAATTAGCCAAAGGAACTGATCCACAAGCCATTGTCCAAGCACTAAATCTGAGATGTTTTATTGCTCTTTCTTTTTAGAGAAGGTCTTAAAAATAGATATTTATCTTTTTATTTTTTCTTTCTTCTCCTGTTCATCTTCCTGCTTCTTCTTGGTTATATCTGTCTATAATTCTAGAAGACCTCACATTTATGAACTCAGTAACTGTTAACACTGTGTCACAGGGTCAGTGAACAGGACAGCTTACAGAACACAGTCATTTTCTGAAGGGAGAAAAGAATATTGTATCTTATCTTCAGTGAAAAGACAAAAGCAGAGTGATAAAAGCTATTATATTTCTGCAGTCATTTAACTCCAGGGCTGGCACCTTTTTTCACTGGCCTCACAACCAACTCTTTCTATGAACAACCCCATTAGAGCTCCTTCCTGTGCCTAAAGCAGCTATCTCCAGTGCTGTGAGTCCTTCTCCTAGAAAGGACTAATTCTCCTCACTCTTTTTAGAGGACTTGACTCCCTGGATATATCTCTACATGCAGTGCTTGGGCTACAAAACAAACTGCCAATTTCAGACCATTTCCTGTTCATCAGTCACAGTGATGAGTGAAAATCCTTAGGACAAAAGATGCTGTCAGTTCATGTCTTTGAAAGAGAAGACACTGGAGAGCTGAACTGCCTTGTAGAAATTTCCAGATGGGAAATGGTCAAATACAAATCTTTTCCTTAATGCTCCTAGCAAGTGGATAAATTAACTCCATTGTTGCCAGCTTTGCATTTTTCAAAATATTAAAAACTAAAGTGAGGAAAAACAAGAACATCCACAGATAATGGTGCATGGACTGCAGAGAGTGTTTCAGAGGATACCAGTGTGGCAAATACTCTGCTAGTGTCTGTTGTACTGCTTACTGAACTGTTATGGTGGTGCTAAATAGAGAAACAGAAAGTTAATCTCAACAGTGCAAGTAGTTTACAGAGATGCTACCTCTTTCTTAGAAATAAAGCTGAAAACTGGATACCAAATCCATGACTTTTGTCCTGTAATAAGAAGGTAATCTTTCCACTGTCTTGTCCATAACTAAGAGAGTGACACTTTTTGATAATGTCATTACTGATAGTACTTATAACTTAAAAGATTACGCAGTGTTTTAGTACAAGCACCACTCAAATTGTATCTATTTATCATAGAATCATAGTATGGTTTGAGTTGGAAGGAAACTTAAAGCTCATCTGCTTCCAACCCCTCTGCCATGGACAGACACCTCCCATAGATTGCTCGAAGACTCACTTTCAGGAAGAAGTAATCCACAGCTTCCCTGGGCAGCTTGTGTCTGTGTCTCACCACCCTCACACTGCAAAATTTCTTCCTAATGTCTAACCTCAAGTTTAAAACCAGTCTTTCAGTTTAAAACCATCATCCCTCATTGAATCACTGCACACCCTTATAAAAAATCCCTCCCCAGATTTCCTGTAGTCCCCCTTTGGCCACTCTATGGTATCCCTGGAGCCTTCTCTTCTCCAGGCTGAAAATCCCCCAACTCTCAGCCTGTCTTCATAGGAGACGTGCTCCATCTCTCTTACCATCTTTGTGGCCCTCCTCTGGACTTGCCACAGAAGGTCCATGTACTTCTTTTATTGGTGGCCCCAGAAGTGGACACAGTACTCTAGGTGGGGTCTTTTAAGAACAGAGTAGAGGGGGGGAATCATTTCCATTACTCCTGGCAAGATTTCTCCTGATGCAGCTCAGGATATAGTTGGCTTTCTGGGCTGCAAGTGCACATTGCCAGATTATGTTGAGCTTCATATCAACCAAGACCCCCGAGTCCTTTTCCTCAAGGTTTTTTCTCAATCCATTCTCTGCCTAAGCAGTAACTGTGTCTGGGATTGCCCAGCTACTGGACCACAGCTGAATCTGTTTTGGAAAGCTTTATAAACTTTTCAGAATTTCAAACATCTGGTTGACCGTGACCATATACAAAACAGGAGATAGAAACACAAATTTGGGATTTTCCTTCAGGTAACTTTACTCACCACTACAGTACAAAGCAAGGTCTTTCAAATTAATTCAGTTTTGAGGACAAAGGTTGCCTTGAGTACTCAGTAACCAGATTTTCCAAAGTACCTTCCTCCAAGCATTGCAATATTGTGGGTCACTTGCCTTCCAAAAATCAGTCATGATCCTAGTGTAAAGTAGTTGTAGCTTCCAAGGCTACACAGAGGTACGGTGAACAGTTACATTTAGATTTATACCTCCTTCCCATCTTTGTCATAGACCATGGAAAAACTCTATTTTTTCATGAGTGTTTCAGGAATTAAATGTGTCGGTTCATTCAACCTGGGTTCAGTAGTCAATAAAATATTGTTGATAGCAACTTGAAATATTCATTTAGAGACAAAAGTAAATTTAACAAAAATTGCATAAGAATTAATTAGCATAAAACAGCCAAATGCAAAGTGAATTAAATAAAGTAAAGTTCATGTTTTAATCAGCAAAACCTTGTTGCTTAACAGCTCCTCCAGGCTTAATGTTCAGCTTAGTTTCTGGATCACATTCTTTCAAATTGCTCCACAGAGACATAAATCTGACTGTAGCTACTGTATACTCTTGTGAGAGTGAGTACATGTATATATTTCTGAGTGGGAATGTAGAATATAGTGTGCTCATGCACTGCATGTGAATTAATCTTCTTCTGTAGTAGGAAAAAATAAACTGTAATATTTTTCTCTTACAGAATGCTGTCAAATATTTTCAATTTTTTTTTTTTTTTTTTTTTTTTCAAAAACCATATTAGGCTATTGACCTCATTGGAATTTTCCTGAATAGGCATCAACGTGTTTGAGATCTAATGCTAACCCACAGTTTCTTCCTTTGGAGTGCCTTCACTGCAAAATTATCTTTCTTGAGATAAAACAGAAAACATTTCACAATCTCTTAATCCATTGATCTAGGATACATGTACATCAAAATAATATTCAAACTTACCCTTAAAACCATGCAGCTAGATAAATTATCCTGATTATGCCACGTTAGCCTGTTCTGACTAGTCTGTTATGACTCAAGGTGCTATCATCTTAATACTGTGAGCATAATGAGTGAAAATGAAGCTTGAAATGTCTTTTCTTACTCCATTCTCTTACTCGAGATCAGAAAAACTTGACCACAGCATTCTTTAAGCAGCAAGAATGCTGTTTTTTGACAAGGTACAGGAACTAAAAGATCAATACACCAGTTAGCTGGCCAGTTCTTGGATCTAAGGTGAGTAGGGTTAACTCCCAGCAGGTGTCCTGCCCTGGATGCTGTGACTCTCTCTGGGAAAATAGAGACAGAAATGTTTTGCAGCATTAACTGTGAAGCTAGGTCCAGGATGTGTGGGGTAGATATTTTTTGTGTACTCAAATAGGTGTCTGAATTTTCTTTCTTTAATGTAAAAACATTATTATTTTTTTTTTAATTTCTATATGGGAATGTGCTTGCATGTTCACCTAGCTTAAATGTGTATTAGTAAACTACTCCGTTATTGGTTGTAAATTTCTGCTAAGGACTTCTATTATCATGTAAGTTATCCTAGTTTTCTTTCCTAATTTTCCCTATCTGCAAGTTCATAATGATACTATTTTGTATCACAATGATTGTAAAACTTAATACAAGTATCAAGAAGCAGTTTTTGAGCCTCAGGTGGGAAGTTTCACACAAGTGTGAAGTGTCTTATTTTCTGAAGTCTATAAATAAATCTGCACCTCACAGCAAGCTTATGAAAAGCAGTTCTCTGAGGCAAAATAGTTTGTGTGGCCCTATTTAAGACAAGCAGATAACTTCTGTTGTGGAAATGTTATGCTTCAAGTACAAATAACAGAGTTCTAGAGTTTTTTATATGAGAGAAAGTACTAATTAAAAAATGCTAATATTCATAATTAGTACTAAGCCCAACTTGTTTTTTTTAAGAAGTATTGATTTCTAGTGTCTTGCTAAATGACTGGAGGTCATTATTAAAGAGAGTTCCTCCTCACAATCCTGTAGCCATCAGAACTGCATCTGAAAAGCAGCACTTAGGGAAAAAAAGGCCAGTCATTCTTCTACTGTTGATGTGACTTAGAGAGTCACTGCATGAAATTTTACAGCGTCAATAGTATATTCATTGGGAAAAAAATTAAGGAATAAATGTAACAATATGTTTGACATCTGACAGAAGACAAACCCTCATGTACGTGTTTGATTTTAGACAAAGTTGCTAAGATGCAAGCTTTTGATGAGTGACATTTGTAGTTTGGAATAATTTCTCTATGACCAACAACTCTGCATCAGCATCTCACCACTAGACTCACACAGTAAAACTGGTTTGATTTTGATAATGTGCAGGAAGGTTCTCAGGCTTCTTTTGATACAATTTCCTTCTTCTCTTCAGTAAAACTTTCCAAAACAATGAGGCCTAGCCAGTACCTGAACTGGTTTAAAATCATCAGAAGTTAGATGAGTACCAGAAAGTGAAAAAATAATTATTGAAGTGCAAGTGGGCTTTCCCTGCCTTGTAACCAATGATGTAATGTCACTTGTTCTTGTGGAATGTCTTTGGATGGTATGGTGGAAACTAAGACAACATTATACCTAAGGTAATACCTCTTGAGATATTTCCCATATGCAAACATGGTCCTGATTATGGCATCCAAGAATTTTTGGCAAGGGGTTTAAATCTATTATAAAGCAGATAACACTCATTGAAAAAAGAGCAAAGATATCAACCCAGGGCCTACACATTGTGCAGTCTCTCCGTGGAGTTCAAACACATCATGCTGCTTCAAAAAGTACCACTTTGAATTTGTCAGCAGCTCAACAAAAAGACAGAGGTCAAAAAGAAGTGGAGGGGAAATCAGTTATTGAGTAATCTCTAAAGAAAACCAAGGCCAGGTTAAATGTATTTTATGCAATCCTTTTTAAAGAGGACATTCAATAAATTTATGCAGCTGCAATTCTGATTCTCAGGCTCAAGAAAAAGAGAGCTGAGTGGAGAATAATTTTTCTTCATATCAATCTCAGCTGTTGTGCCAGAGAAAGCTGACCCTGTGGATGACTTGAAACAGTTCAATCAGTCATTGGGTCCTTCGCTTGGTCTGTTACTTTACCTGGGATCTCTGCCCAGCAGAATATTTAATGTTTTGAGGGATTGTTCATCAGTTATAAGTAAAACTACTACTCAAAGTAAAGGAGAGAATATCTCCAGGAAAAAAAATAAAAAAAAAAAAAAAAAAAAAAAAAGAAAGAGAGAGAGAGAAGCCAAAGTGCCAAAATGTAATAAAATTTAAAACATGCAGTGTCTAAGTTTAAACTCCCTGCCATTAAAAATAGCAGGGGATTTCAGAGGACTTGCAAATACATTTCATTATATAAAGTGTATTCTAATTTAACCCTTTAACACTTCTCTTCCTTGGACTTGTGTTGATTCAGCATCTAAATTAATTCTAAACAGTGCAGTTATATTGATTTAACTTGTAATGTCCCAGCAGATAAGTTTGATTCATTTTTTCCTCCAAACTAAGTGAATTGACTTGAAAAATGAATTGACTTGAAAAATGCATTGACTTGAAAAGTGAATTTACATTTTGATTTCTGATTACATCTCAGATCTACTAGTGAATATTAGAGGAACCAAGCAGCTAATGGAAATTGTCATTTTCTTGCATTCCTTATTTTCAGCGCATAGTTAAATTCTAGGTTTTAATAGCAATGTTCATAATATAACTCCCAGATACATAGAATCCACTCTAAGAACTGAAGGTAGAAGGATCACAGTATTTTATTTCAATAAATCCAGTACCATATGCATCTTCACAAACCTGTAAATCTTACAGCATTGATATTCTTACTGTCAACTTGGTCATTTGAGAATGGATGACTTTGCTAGGGACAGAGTGTATGTCCAGGTTTAACAAATCACCCAGGTATTCCACATACTTAAAATTAGTTTTAGTAATGATGATCACTGAACACAATTTGAGGTGTGTGCTGAAATGCACCTTCCAGCCAGCCATAAATCTGTGAGGTATAGTGTCTTCAGATTTTTCACTGATTATTATTTTTTAACCAGGGAATAAAAAATTGGCAGTAGCTACTCAAGGGTTTACTTCTTTCTACATATTAAATAGAGAATTATTAACTTATATTTGCTTTTATTTCTTCCTTTTTAAATTTATTTATTTATTAATTTTTTTATTTATGAGGTTTCAAACACAGACTTGTGTTGGGTATTTGTGTACTGCATTGAAATATTCCTTTATCTCTTCAATATATTACTATGCATTTTACTTGTGGTTTCTTCATTTCACAATATAGAAAAATAGATGAGTGCATTGATTATTTTTTTTAATATATCTCAGTTTCTGATGGATGAGTATGATTTTCAAAAGTATAGAGGGCACTTGATATCCAGTTCAATCCTTTCATGTCTCCAGGAAAGTTGTATCAAAGAGACATCAGTTTTGTTGGCTGTTTCTTCTTTTCATTTGAGAAGAAAAGTTCTTTCATAATGCATTTCCTTTTGAAGGGTCTTGTAGCAAGAAGTAGTGGATGCCCTTTGTCATAGTCACTAATTAGAGATCATGCTTGTGACAAAGCAGCCTTATGTATTCATGATATTTCTGAAGAGTAGATTAAGTTTGTATGATATTTGGGACCATTCCCTGTGTTAAGGTTGCTGTAGTTTCTGAACATAAAACAACTGGAAAAAGTACAGATTAGGTTCCTAAAGATGAGATTTTTATCAGTGGAAAATAACTGCTGAAGTTTAAAAAACCCTCCAGAAACATTTTACCTCCTCATACAAAGAAGTCTTAATCTCTCTATATATAAAAGACTTCAGAATTCTATATATTTCTTGGGTGATCAAAACCAAGTCTTGAATTCCATCTCAGGAAAAGAAACCTAAAACTTATTTTAAATATATTTAATTGGATATACAAATTTCCATGTTTTGTATTTTTTTGACTTTTAAATAATTTAGGACTTTTAAGTGATTGTATTATGCTCATAGTATGTCTTATTCCTGTTCCTTTTAGATGGGTTTCTTCTGCTACATTATTATCTACTCTTCATGTACATTCTTCTGTACTCTATTTTTTTTTTTTTTTTTGCTAAACTTGAAAACAGATGTTGGTCCAAAAAACTGGACTGCTAAGGACCAAATAATTTTAGATGTTATGTTGATCACATTTTAGATGTGATGTTTGGCACTGGTTTGTCTTGATTGTTTTGATTGTTCAAGTAAAAGAGCTAAGGGTAATTCATAAATGAAAAATATTGTTAACGAATACTCTGTTGAGTAAGTACTAATTAGCTAATGCTTACAAAGTACTTTGAAGAAGCACACTGTTACATAAAGGGAGAAATATTTTAACCATAATATCATGCAACTCCCCTAGCTATTTCCCACCTTCAAAGTATATCATTTTAAGTTGTTCAGTAATTGATACAGACTTCCTTTTTAGGCAAAATTTGTGTGCAAGGGCTTATCATTGGATTGTTCTAGAAAGGCAATGTTAAATACTGTTAAATAATGTTAAAACTATATACACTTAAAAATGTTCCTGCAAAGTTACAAGTAGTTCTGCAAATGTCTTATTTGATTATTACACAGGAATTTCAATGCTGATTCAGATCCAAAGCCTATCCTGAACAGAATGTCTCTGAGAAAGTGGCTGGTGTCAGATGCTTTAAAGTCCTGGAGCTCTTTCCATATGCACTCTGCATCATATAATATGTTCCCACTTCTTTGGTTGCAAGATGAGGTTCAACCCCCTAAGTGAATATGTCTCAATATACAGAAACCTAATAGTTGATAGCATGTGTGCAAAAAACCCAAAGTTCTCTGGGGTGAGTTGAATGAAAAAAAAGTTTTCACAGCTGTACACAGCAGCAAATGAGTGAGCCAGTGGGCTTCCATAGCTTATGAGGCTTCCATAGAGCACATAACCCTGTGGGGGATGTTCAAGATATTTAAACCAAGATAAAAAGCCTTCATAATCTTTTGTTGTGTGTTTCATTTGGATAATTTTTTGATAGATCTTATAAATACTGTCCAAAGAAAGAAAGTATATGGCACAAGTGGGAGTGAGTGACACCCATTCTCTGTGAAAATATGACTGGAGCTGATACTAAATCCTTGCTTATGTTCCTAATTTGTTGACATACCCCTCTCTATTCCCTGTTAAATAAGATGAACAATAGCGGATTCCTGTGTAGTAGAAGGCTTTTTATTTCATAGAGAAGTCCATTACCTTGGGCTCCCAACTTCTTTCTGGGGCTGGCTGCAGTTGGTGTCTTCAAGGGAATAACAGATTGAGGCTTGTGAATCAAACAGAGATAATAAGTTGTTACAGGGCTGTGCTTTGCTGCTGGCATGGTGCTTCAAGGATCACCCATCCCTTCAGTATGTCCATATGTAAAGGGGTGCCAGAGGTTCTGGCTAGGAAATACTAATTACTGAAGGGAGCCTCATCAAAGACTAGAAATTGATGGAATGAGTACAGTTTGCCATGAAGGGTTGCCATTAATCTATAGGGGGCTAAAACTCTGAATTGTTGCTCGGTCTTCTTGAAGATCCTTGATTTGCCTGAGATTGCCAGCATTCTAAATGTAGGTGTCTCACATAACCAATAAATTAGGCAGATGGTCACCCTGCATGCCAACTGCAGTCAGTGAAAACTATGGCCTTGGCAGAGGAATAAGCCCCTTCAGAGTTGAATATTCCCCTTCAGCTTCCTTTAGCTTTCTTGAGGTGGAAAACAAAAGGCCTTGAGAATGCTGCAAATTCCTTATGCTTCCTTCCAGGTAAATAATCAAGGACAGAACTGTATCCTTTGGACCAGAAGCACTGTATGCCAAATATACCCAGTCCTACTGAAAAAGGAAAGAAGAAAAGTTTGAAACTGGTTTGGTTTGGTTTTCTTTCCAGCTTTTTTTTTTGGTTTGGTTTGGTTTGGGTTTTTTTGGTTGTTTGGTTTGGTTTGGGTTTTTTTGTTGTTTTTTTGTTTGTTTGTTTTTGTCTTTTCATTTGTTTTGTTTTCCCTTCTAAATTGAAAGGATACCAGAGAGCTCTGAATGCAGTTTGGTACAAATTAGACTTTGGCTCTGCTGTGAAAGGCACTCAATTCTGGGTTGTGAGCTGGAATACATTCCTACTTTGTTTTCTGTCTCCTAATTATGTTTTAATCCATAACATGACTGTGCATTATCCCCTCTCATTGCTTAATATCCTCAAAAGAAGAAATTTTTCAAAAGCCACTTGAAATTTAAATCAGTTATACTCCCGCTTCTATTATGGATTTTGTTAACTATACCAAGTAGTACTAACACTTCAACAATGTAAAAATCTCTGTAATAATAAGCTTTGTAGTTTTTTCCTTTTCATTTTGAACTCATCAGAGATTGTTATGTACCCATGGTCAGAGATATCCATTAGGAGCTATGTGCACACAGCAGATCAGACTTAGCTCTGTACAGTTCTTGCATGTTTCTATCAGCACTGAAAGTATCTGGATCACCATTAGTACTATGTGGTTAGTACCTGTAGTGAAACATGATGTAGCAATAACACACATATTGACATATGTGTCTACATGAATTTTTCTTTAGGTATCACCAAATAATTTGTGCATACCTGATTATTAAAGCTTGTACCCTCAAAATTAATATATGGAAACCGATTTAAGTTTTCTGAAAGAGGATTTGCTACCTAGATACAGCAGGCTATTGCTCATTCAATATCATTTTATTTCCTATGCACAAGAAGAAACCATGCAGAAGCCCAAATAACAACTTACTACAAAGTACAAGTTCAGTCCATCTCTTTTTCCTGGTGCCTATCTTATTAAAGTGCATGTCACCTCCGATGGACAACTGGCAAATGCCCATTCCCTTTCTACTGGTTTCCTCAGGACTGTTTGATATTGTCAGTCATTCATTCCTGCTTATGTGCTGCACCAATGCAGCAGGTGTATGCAGCAGCACACTGAAGTCACTCTCATCTTTCTTGTCAGGTTAATCCCAGAAGGATCCATTTCCATCTCCAGAGCTTGCCATTGAAGGACTCGGTAAGGTTCATTCCTTCACTTTACCATTCGATATCTGTAGTTCAGGAAACTATGATTTGGCAGAGGCTTGGGAAAAGACCAGCAAGAAGATGAAAAACCAACAAGACACCAGCAGATGTGCCCAAATACATTTTATATTGAGCTTCCCAGAGAAACAGATATAAATCTCCTGAAGGAAGCTTCAAGTGTAAGTTTAATTTTTTTATGTCTTTTCTCTTATCCTAATTTTTTTGTTCTGAATTGTTCTGAATGTAGACTTTTACTGTAAAGCTGGTCAGGGGAGATATCTATGTTAAATAAAATGGATGGGGAACTTCTGTTTTTTATTGCTTAACTTAGATTGAATCACTGAACTGATCTATTTTGCAACATAGCCTCACACACATGATGTCACCCGAATTGACAGAACAGGGAGTTAGCCTGGGAGTAGGATGCAACTCTTCAAAAGTCACCCACATAGTATAGTGGTCTTTAAGAAATGAAAGGTATAGGAAGCACAATGAAGGAAATTATATGATACATGTATTTATTTACCTATTGTTTTTATGGAGAAAAAGAAGTTAATTTTCTGTTCTGAGACAAAAAACTCTTCATGGTCTTTTGTTCTAAAACACTTCTTTGAACACAGTATTTTTTTTTTCAGATTTCGGTGTGAAAATAGAGGCAAGTAGCAAGAAATAAATACTAATACAGACAAATATGAGATGTACCTCAGTTTTCTGTCTGTAAATCAAGGATTAAAGGAAAAAAATATTTTTTTATATTGTGAAGTCAGGTATCAGAGGCTCTAACATATTATTTGAATACTTTCTTTGCTACATTTCAATATTTCTGAGTCAACAGGCAAATTTTTACATATCAGATTGGCTTCCATTTCTGTGCCTGCTAATTGAGTAAATAGTAAGATCTTTTTCCTTTCTTCTCCAGCTTACTAATCTACCTCACAGATAACTGTACTTCAAAGGCCACATGTTATACTCTGCCTTTCCATTTAAATGCAGAGCCAGAGCAAATGCTGTAATTCCTAATTTCCCCTGATCTTAAATCCATGGTTTTATGAATTAACATAAACATCCATTTTTTGACCAGTCTGTTAAAATTACCTATATATCCGTGGAGATTTTGCTTTCCTTTCAGAGGCATCAAAGAGTGCTTCCTTTTGAAGTGGTAAGTGCTTGGTATCATGGCTTAATGCAATACTGTATTGTTTTCTTTGGCCTCAGCCTCTCAGAGCTGTTAGTCTGATCCTTCACACAGAAGCAAATACTGTGATCTGGCAACTGGGACTGAACCAAGTAATTGCAGCCTGAACCAAGTGATTGCAGGAGCTTGGCTGCAAGGAGGAGGGTTATGCCTTCATCTTCCTCTTAATGTCTTAATATCTGCTGTGTGCTCTTATCTCATTTGTAAGATTAGAAAGAATTTTAAAAATAGGGAAACACCAAATCTTGATATGGTTTTTTTTCTCTTTCCTTTTTTTCTTTTAATTCCTTTTTTATTTCCCCTTACATAACAGCTATATAGCAGTTTTCTACCACTGAAAGAAGGTAGATATTGTCGTAGGAAATGGTGATGGCTAAAATTCATCTCTATAAACTGATCTCAGAAGCAGTTTAGAGAACTTGTAGAAATGTTTCCAAAAGTACTGGGGGAGGAAAGGGGACAAGAGATCTCGAATCATGCTTACATTGAGAAGATTCTTCCAAGGGTTAAACAGGAGGATTTTCCCAAGGCTTCACCGTCAGTGTTACTATTTTAAATGCTCCCCAATTAAATAATTAGGTGTAACTTAATAAATGTTTGAACACCATTTTCTCCCCACTTCTTTCAGTCCAATTGTCTTGTAGTTTATGTCACTGTGGCCTACTTTTCAGCAAGAGCATGTCTTAATATTGAGTGTATCAAATCTAATCCTACGGTTTATTGTGGGCAGCCCCAGTTGGTCCTGTTCTAAGACTTTCCCTCCTTTTCTGGTGAAAAGCACTTGTATCGTGGCCCTGCTGGTGGCCTGAATCACCTCAATTTGTTCTAGCAATCAGAGGCAGCTGCTCCATGTGAAAGGAGCGTGGACCACTGAACAGAGCATTAAGACTGACCTCAGGCTGAATGCAAAAGGCTCAGCCTTTTCTGTGAGGCCAGTCGAGCATGTGCAAACAGATTTGCTGAAGTACAAAATGGTCCAGTGATTTAAAGCAAGTTTTCTTCTCTCTTTCTGTCTTTTTCCCTTTCAGAAATGAAACAGGCTAGAGGATAGCCTGGGTACAATCTTAGCAACATCTGTTGCCTTTCACTAGGGTCTTAGCCAAGGACAATATCTATTCAAAGAAGTACTGACATTTTATTGAAAGGGAAAAAAGCCTTAAATAGAGAAACGTTTGGTCATGTTTCCCAACACACACAGTTGGGTCTTTTTATGGGTCAGAATGGTTTTGGAGAAACATTTTTTTCCACCCTCTCTCCCTTTTCTGGTGAAAGTATCTGAAAACAAACCTTCAGCAAATTACAGAGCTCAGTGGGATTGCAACACTGAAGAACAGTTAAATATTCCTTTGTTTGCTTTCGTTCTCTGAACCAAAGGGTGTTTGACAACCAAAATTTTAACCACACTTAATAAGAAGTGTGAAGGAATCTATATGTAACATGGTGTTACATCTGTTACTATGTAAGTTTCAGATTTATTTATATTTTAAAACAACTACTAATAGCAGTGGAGCAGCTGCAGCATTTTAGCACCACTGCAATGACTGATATGACTATGAAGATATATATTGTAAAGTTATTTTTTATGTTTGTTTTCCTGGGTGCTCTTTCCCCCACCATAAACATTAATTTCATCCAGCACTTAGAAAGAGGCAGTTACCTGTTTCTCTCTCTCTTTTTTCCTCACATACCTTTTCACAGGCAATTTTACTCTGTCCAACCATGACATGCCTTCATAAAAATGACAGATGAAGCAGCTGAGTAACTGGTGGGTATATCATCCTCCTGCAGGCATCTGATGCTCAAAAGGCATTTATTCTTTTGTTGGCCTTGAGACTGAGAGTGCATCTTACATCCCATACTTGAAGCCATTCTTATTAACCCTCCACTTTTTTGAAGGTAATAATAATAAAATAAATAAAAGCTACAAAAAAAAAAAAAAAGTCTAGTAAACATAGATTATCAATAAACTTTATGTAAGCACAAATTTTTAAACAAAGAAGATAGTGCTAGAATCCTCAAGAAGAAATCTTGAGGTGCTTCCAGTTTAACTGATTTTTGGTTGATCAGGCTATGATCATTAAATTCCAACCAGCACAGGAATGTACAGAAGCACACAAACTCTGTGACATGAGGTGACTTAAAGTAGCTGAGTTATGTGTGTATTGTGTGGATGAGTGTAGTAAATTATTAATAGTTATCTGTATGGTGATGCTTCACACTGAGATCAGGGTGATAATGCTCTGTCTTTGTACCATGATTGACCTAAAAAAACCCTTGACTCAGTTCAAAACAGGAATACATATGCCAAAATTCAGTGACTCAAAAAAAAAAGCAAACCTCAAAAGATGTACTTCTGTTGGAAAAAGCAAGGCATATGGGATGGGAAACATTAAGGTCAGTGTTGCTGAAAGATTAGACACAGAATTCCAGTGTCCATCATCTCCTAAGGCAAGACTAGAGGAAATGCACTAAAAGACTGAATGGGATTGAATGGCTCTTGCTTCTGATGCTAGGGCACTATACCATTAACCTGCTAAGTGTGGGAGGAAGCAGGTTCCAGAGAACTGCTAGTTTCTTTTACCTGCCTGCAGCTTTTTTTTTTTTTTTTTTTTTTTTTCTGTTACACACACAGGCATGGGTAGAAGTAGGAGGAGATAGGAGGTGAAAAAACTGTTTATATTCTTGCAGCATAACCACTGGTGTAATGCCTTGGGACCTGCATCTTCATAGCAATGGGCAAAGAGTTCTACCACTTTCTGTGGGAGTGGGACAAAGTGCTGTGCTCTGTACTCTGAACTAACTTTCTGCCTGACAATGACTTAGACCCTTCATAAAGTTTATTATTCCTTCATTGAACCAAAATATTTTTTTTCCACCAATTTTAATGAATTCAGAATCTATCCCAAAACAGGTAGGAGCTGAGATTAGGGGATTTAAAATGTTTTTAGCATTTTAAGTATAAAAGCAATGTCTGAGTTGTCATTCATAAGGAATAAAAAAAACCTGATGGATACATTAGCTGAGTGGAAAATTGACATATCGAATTATGTCTTTCCTCCGGCACTCACACCAAGTAATTGTGAGAGTGGGCAGTTCAAGATGATGCAGATATTCACATTTTTTCTGTAGCTCACTTAGGAGACATTTCCATCTGCTTCCTATACAGCTATGCTATTTTAGAAATATTTCTCCATAAATATTCAGGTATAGCAGTTTAGCATTTAAGTTAACATTCAGGCATGAAAAGTTCGATTGCCTGAATGTGAAAAAAAAAAAAAAAGGATCATGGTATGCTCCATGCTTGTAGTGTTTCTTGTCCTTATAGTGGTCAGATTGCACATTTTGCAAATGTTTAGTGTTTTGAGGCTGGTTTTGTTTTTTCTGGCTGGTTTTGGGTTTTTTTTTTTTTTTTTTTTTTTTGGTTTTGGTATTTGTTCACTTGTTTGTGTGTGGTGTTTTTTTATTTTAATTTTTTTCCTTTTTTTGGGGGGGGGTAGTTTGTTGCTCTTGTCCAATTATTGCTGTTATCAGGGGAAAAACATACAAATACATAAATCTTGCTTTCCTAGCTAGTGTGTTCACACAGGGAAGGTTATGAGCATCTTGAGTATCAGTCCTGATGCAAGCATATCCAGTAATTTAGTCCTATTATGAAGAAAAGTCTTCTAAGACTGCAGCTCTAATCTCCAATTTTGTTCACACAAGTATTCAAGCTTATGTTGACAGCCTACATTGGAATACGAACATCTGGTTTGGGTTTAGAGATCAATGGAGGAGTTATCTCCATCTAATAAGATCTCCATCTCCATACGAATAATTCTGTACAGTTGATGCAGAGTATAGACTCTGAGCTGAAGTGATACATCTTGCTGTGCACGGGCATTCACCAGTTTCTTTGTGTATATGTTGGTATTTTTCACAAGTAACTTAGCTGTAGATTTTCAGATGATGGCTGCACAGTGGCAGTCCCCTGAAGCATGCAAAACTCCCTCAAGTCAGCTGAACTTCTTATGGACAAATTTTCATGGAATCAAATGTTTTCAGTCTAGATGGCAATTCCCCTGAAAAATTGACCTTAGTTGCATCACAGTGTGAATGCCCTGAAGAACTCAGCTTAGTATCCACAAGAAACATATCTAACCTAATTTTTTTTCGGCACACATCAGAAAAGAGAGGAGGGCTGATTATAAAAATGGTGATGATGCTACTCCACCAGCAGGATATTGCTGGAATGAAGCATTAATCTGAGACCCAAGTGTTTGTGGATTTACTTATTTGCAATTTGAACTATTGTATTCATCAAGAGAAGCTCATAAATGTAGCTATGTGAGGTCTCTTACAGACCTGCTGTTTAACTTACTCAGTACTATGCAATGTTACTGCAAGTCCAAGGATACACAAGCAGCTGGTACTTTGAACTTCTCAGAAAATGAATTTTCTTCCACTGCTGCCTTGGCTATACCTTTCCTAGCATTTTTGTTTGAACAATCTCCTTGAATGAAACAGAGATAAAGGTGTTAAATGTTCTTTTAATTGTCTTATCACATTTCCTAGGTTTTATTGCTAGGTTTTTGGGTTTTTTTTTAATTCTAATTTTAAAAAAATAATATAATAGCTCTATTCTAAGCATTTTTCTTTGTCTGCTGCTGATTTTTTTTCTTTCTTTTTTATTTTTTTTAACTTTCCCTATTGGTAATACATACTTCTTGCAGAGTACTTTGTGCACAGCAATGCCAGCTTTGTCTTGCCGTATTCTATCTCAGTTCTGGTCAGCTTGGTACATCCACTTCTAACGTGATGAATATCATCTGGAGCCTGGCCACACAGCCTACATTCTGGGTTTAAGGCTTTTTTAAGCCACCTCTCCATGCTTGTGCAAATAGCCCATTCCTGTGTGGCCATAACGAAATTTCCCATTTCTCTTTTCATTCTCCTGAGAGCCTACCTACCATTTGCGATTGCCTTCTTGAGAGGATTTTCAAAATTCTTTCCATGGAGTGCTTTTTCAATTGATTTCTCCTTGTGCTGTTCTTACTGCTGTGTGACTAATAAATTACCATCAATGGCAGATTTTTTTTCTTTTAATTTTACAGCCTCCTTATGATTAAATTAGTCTGTTTTCTATATACAGTTTTTTAATTTTGCAGGATCCTTTCCTACAGTTCCTTCTCTTGCTTTTCCCTTTTCTTCCTGACAACATAAACTTCATTTTTATCTCCATTCACATTAATACCTTAGGCAACAGCAACCCTCAAGAGAAGATAGAAAGGAACCTGAGAGGAACAGGTGGAGCTATGGTGGTAATGTTGAATTGACAGTCATACTTCTTAAATAGAAGAAGCAATTGTGGATACCTAAAGAGACCAAATAAATTGAACAATGCAATCATCCTTGTTATTATTTTCCATAATTTGGCTCCTACTATTAGGTCTTTCAGAAGAACAGATCTTAAAAGGGTATTCTGCAAAATACCTTCTAAAGAACAGGCTGCTGAATTTCTGGGGACTATTAGGTGTGTCCGCATAACTACTGCAGCTTTGCAGCAAGTGGGGAAAAACTCTGGGAAAATGGGCAACAATGTATTTGCCTCAAAACCTCGGGCTTAAGTCATAACTGACAGGACACAGAAAGGCAGAGACATTTTTGTTTTGAGTATGCTGTCAAGGGCAGTGAGTGTCTTCAGTTTCAACTGGGCATTTGTTTGTCCCTCTGCTATTTGTCGAAACAAGAATAAAAGAAGACTCTAGACAAGCAGTGCTTGGTTCTAGGTTTGAATCAGAACTACTGTAATGGACAGTGATTTTCCATGTGATCAGAAGGTGGAAAATGCCCATCAGAATTACAGTCACCTGTAAATAGTATCTCTGGACAGCAGAAGTCTGTATCTAAGAATTATTTATAGAGGCAGCAGTACTTTTACAGGGCAACTGTCTGCTAAGTGGTGATAGTAAGAATGGGGGTAAGAAGTGCTTTTCTTTAAAAAAGATCTTAAACTGCAAGCTGTCCAACTTGCCTCATGAAAGCCCAATATCAATATAAATTTTCAGAAAAAGTAGGGAAAAGTTAATTTTTCCACATGAGCATAGTACCTTCTTCTATCAAATGATCTCTGCAAGCTCTTCAAGAGTTCATGATGGAAGATATTTATGCCCACAAAGACAATGAGTTTCCAACATTCAGGTAGCCCTTACCAGACAAGGCTTTTTTCATAATGTGTACTTCGAGTGTAGAGGTAGAAACATTAGAAACTTTTCTGGTTTCTGCCTCAGGTCAAAATCCTCCCTAAGCAGTTGACACCAAAGCTCTCATTCTCTAAGAAACATTTGAGAGCATGTTTCAGAGCAGGTTTTGTGGTTCTTTATCTGCCTATGGATCTTCTGTACCACACAGCCTCACAACCCCTACTGTGAAGCAGCATCCTTGACACTTTCAGAACTTAGAAGATGGGAAAGGTGCCAGTATCAATGGTCTCTTCAATGCCTCCAGTCAGTCTTTGCAGGGCCTAAGAGACAGTCTAGTATGGTCAAATGTTTTTTTTCTTTTACAAACTATAGACTTTCCTTGAGAAATGGTATGCTCATATCTCTCAGGATGACTAAAAGCACTACAAAACATATTAGAAAGAAATACAACTGCACCCTAAGTGTGGATTCCAGCCAAAATGATCCAATCAATGTATTGGAATGGACTGACTCATTGGCAAAAACCCACCACCAAGACAGTTGAGAACAAATTGTATTAAAAAAATATACATTTGCTTATGTTACTAAAAATGGTAGATTGCCAAAAGTGACTAAGAATAATTGCTTCTTTATATTTCATTCTGCCAGTGCAATGAAATTACATTGGTCTGCTTAGTCACACTTTTTGCTTGGAGTCGTGGGGTTGTTTTGCTCATGTGGAAGTCAAAAGATTTAATACATTGTATTTTGATATGACAGCACAAGCATTTAGAAAAATAATCCAAAAAAAATATCTATCCTATTTTCAAAACAGTACGAATCAGTTCAACTGTCTTCACAGACATACAGTTTAAAGAAAGGTTTTGGTTGGGAGAATATAGATTTTTGGAACATAAGGCACATCCTTGAGAGAGGTCTGTTAAGTTAGTAAGAACATAATGAAATAGTCTGTGGAGATCTACACATGAAAGCTTTTTAATTGGCTGATAATTGGCTATTACAGTTCTCCATTAGTGGTATCTGTATCAGAATAAAAAATAATGAGGAAGAATCCTTCCCTTTTAAATGACTGTAAAACTATTTAGGCCTATTTTGAAAGTGAAGTTTAAAGACTTTAGGTAAAGTTTATCAAGTTCGTGACTAGGTGGGGATTATTTTTTGTATCATCTCATTATCAAAAAAAAAATTCTTTTTATTTTTTAATACTATTTTATTTCCATTGAAGTCATAGTTACTGAATCAAGTAAGAAAATATGAGATTTCTAAGTAGTGTATACATTTCAGAATCTGAAAGAAGAAAAAGCAAAGGTGTTGGTGATAGTTAGTGATGAAAAAAGATAATCTGTCCTTGAACCTTGTCCTTTAAGGATCAGTGCAAAGAGTCTTATTTTGATTAACTTGTGAAAGATGAATTAGGGATTGGGCGAAGAAGGGCAAAGGAAAGAAGAATCCTTAATTACAACCCTAAGCAACTGGGTGCAATCATGTTTCAGGATTTTCTTGTCTGAATACATCTTATTAACTTGTAACCATGCACTCAGACACTCCATACTTCGAGAACGAAGATTGCTTCTAGGTTGCCCACTTTAAACTACATCTTGAGTTCATAAATGCCATAATGCTGAAACGCGTCTCTCTGATTAGAAGGATAACATTGGAAAACAAATGTCTGAAAATGAAGCTAAAAAATAAGGAACACATAGCAGTTTGTACTTGTATATTAAAAAGTTAGAAAAAATTAAAAAAAATCCAAACATTAAATTTATCAATAAAACCCCACAGCATACACTTTTGTGATTTAAACCAATTACTTTGTTAGGTGGTTGGGGGGTTGTTTTATGGTTGTTTGTAGGGTTTTTTTTATTTGGCTGGTTTTGGTTTTTTTTAAGAACTGAGTTTATCCTCACAGTACTGCATTGCTGTTGACACCACACTTCATAGTATAATGTATAGGAATGAAATAGGAATGAAAATTAATTGTAAATGTACTTTTATTAGTTTGCTCATAGTATGTTGAGAATGCTTTTTTGGTGAAGCTATAAATCAAAAGACATTGTTCCAAGGCTCATTTCTTACAGTTGCCCTTGGTACAATCCGTTGTTCTAAAAACAGTAGGTGTTAAAAATATTTTTGTCCGTGGAAAATGTCAGTTCAGCAGCTCTGCCAACGCTTGGAACCTCTGCCTTTTTTTTTTTTTTTTTTTTTTTTTTTTTTTTTTTTTTTTTTTCCAGAAGGCGTGCTGACTCCTGGGTTGATCACGTTTCAGTTGTAGACTGTTTCATTCCGCAGACCCAAAAGGCTTCGGCAGTGCTGAAACGAGGCAGAAAGTTTGTGTTCCCACTTCCCCAACCGGACTAAGTCCAAACAAAGCAGGGATTTATTTCCCAGAGCGGCTTCCCCATGCAGCCCCGGGGTTGCGGAGAAGTGTGTTGATGCTGCCAGCAGCCACCAGCCCCTGCCTGACACTGCGCCTTCTCCTCCTGCTGGTGCACAGAGCCCCGCCACCGGCACGGCCGCTTCTCTCTGCTGTTTATTCTATGAAAGTACCTGGTTTGTTTATTCCTTCCTTTATTCATTCATTCATTTATTTATTTCATCTTCTCTTCCCCCCTCACACACACACACACACACACACCGAATTTACAGAGGTCTCGAGTAGAAGGGACAGCAGCGCTGGAGAGGTGGTGGGCAATAGGGGCGAGGGGTTTTAAGTCCCCTGAGTAGGTCGGTGGCAACTCCGCGCTCTGCCGCGGGAGAGCCCCGCCGCGCTCCGCAGCACCGTGACCTGGAAAGAGGACCCCCCAGCCTACCCTCTGCCCCAGGCCCCTCAGCTTCCCCACCGCCTTCCAGGCGAACGGGCCGGAGGAGAAGGTGTGGGTTTTGCAAGTGGAAGCAAGACAAACTGAGGAGACTGAAAGGGCAAAACTGTAAAACAGGCACCCCGCGAGTTCGGATTAGTTTTGCGACTTTGCCTTCACGCCTCGGGAGCGCAGTTGATCGCGGCTTCTAGGACAAGCTGGGGGATGGGGGAGAAATTAAAAACAAATTCTTAAACTCTCTCCTTACGCTCCACGTTTCAAATGCAAATCGGGAGATAGATTGGCTCCCGCCCCACCCCCTAGCCCGGCTCCTGATTTTTATCCAAAGGACTCCATCTGTACATCCTGTCAAGGAGGAGGAGGAGGAGGAGGAGAGGAGGGGGGGGGGGGGGGGCGTAGGGAGAGGAGGTGGGGGGGAGTGGGGCCGGTCAGGCTGCTCGCTCCCTGGATCCCTTTTCAATAGCCACCGCTGGGTCTTCGGGAGGTACAAAGTCCCGGTGCTTCCTCCGAGCGCCCTCGGACGGAGCTGGCAGCCGGCTCCGGCCGCCGAGTGGTGATATCCCCTGCCCAGAGCAGCATCTCCACCTCCTCTGCTTTCTTCCCTCCCTCCCCGCTCTTTCCCTCCCTCCTCTTCCTCCTCCTCCCGCAACCACGATCCGCACCCAGTCGGAGCTGAGCTTGGCACCGGCACCCACTTCTCCCACCGTGTGCCCAGCGCCTGGCCGCGCTGTGTGCCGTGCCACTGCCGTGCCGAGGAGGAGGAGCGGAGCGGCGGCGGCGCTCCTGCCTCCGCGGGTGCGGGCAAGTGCGCGGGCGAGCGCGCAGCCCCCATGCCAGGCGGGCGGGCGCCCTCAGCCCGGCCCCCACCCGGGAGCATCCCGCCAGCACTTCGCCGCGGAGGCACCGCCCGCCCTTGGGATTAAAATACTCACTGCGCTGGGCAGCCGAGGGAGAGGGGCAGCAGGTAAGTGCCGGTTGCACCTGTGTCTTTCCGTGCTTCCCTCTCCCCCTCCCTGTGTAGGTTAGAAGGAGATCAGAGTAGTTGCAGGGAGGGGCTGCGTGCGGTTCGTCGCCCCCCGCCCGCCTTGCCCCTCAGCTGCCCGCCTTGGGCAGCGGGGCTTTGGCTCTGCGGAGTCGAGAGGGCGGCGTGGCCTCGGGTAAGTTTCGTGTTGCCCCCTGCTCGGGGGGCGTCGGGGAAGGAGCCGGCGGGGCGGCCCGGGCAGCGAGCGGCTGCGGTCGGCAGGGCAGTGCGGCTGGGAGCGGCGGCGGGAGCAGCGGTACCAGATGTGAGCAGGGAATCGGTGGGACTTAGGAGCACTAATGATGTACGCGAGTGCGCACTTTCTGAAAAATAAGAGAACAATAGCACCTTTCTGACTCTTTGGAGAAGTGTCTCAAGCAAGCGGGGAGGTGGGGTGGGGGAAGGGAGGACCAGAGACTTCTGCAAAATAGAGGCAGCACTTAAGCCTGACTATTTCAGTCCTTTCTGCTAGACCAAAGCAGCTGTCTTACTTGATCTCGGAGTCCAGCACTGATGCTACAGAGTAAAAGATCACCGAGGCCAGGAAATTTCCTGAGTTATTTCCCAGATATTTCCTCTTTTTATGTCAAGGATGTTCTAGAGTTTGCAAGTGCTGAAATGATGGGAGCTTATTTATTTGATTAGTATTCAGCTGGTAAGGCTAGCTCTGCAGTACTTGGCTGTTTGGTACTGACCCTCCCCCCTCTGCCCTGTCCCCCCATCTACCCACTTATCCACACACCGGCAGGTACTGCTTTCCTATAAAAGGATGTGTGCACTAGTAGCAAGTGGCTTGTGATCTGGATCCTCAGAATTCTGGTTTCTAAATGGAGGGGGGGAAAAAAAATCCCTTGAGATAAGATTTAGCCTTTGTACTCATTCTTTCAAAAGGTGAAGTAGTTCAGGTCAGCCAGGATTCTGCAAATGATAGCTTTGCCTGCAAATTGGGGGATTTAGGGAGGGATGGGAGACAGACACTAGTGAGACACTCTGATTCTGGGAGCTGAAATGTTGATACTTTAATCTTTTCTCATTGCAAGGATGAAATCTTGTGTTCTGATAGATAACTTCTCAAGTCAAAACAGAGACTTGAAAGGGCAGCATATACTTTATAGTCTCTCTAACAAGACATACCGCCTTGCCATTTTTCAGCTAAAACTTAGGTTATTGTACAGCTTTGCAGAAAATAAATCACTTTTCCAGGTCAAATAAGTAAATGCACAAAGAAGCCAAATTCTTAAGAATGCCAGTGTCAGGAACAGTCTCTCCTTGGCGTAGATATGTGACTTTGCTTTTCTGCCCTCCTTACATTAACTAATTGCTTCTCTGTTATATTATTTGAAGTTTGGGGAGAATTGCTCCTACTGAAAGCTAGATACTTCATCTGTTTCTGAAAAATGATAGGTCTACATAATATCAGGTGAAGAGCTATTCACATTAGCAATAGCATGAAAGTTGAATATGTAAATTAACTTTGGTCAGAATTTGGCTTTTGAAGGTACAACAGGTCAACATATAACAATCAGTTGGGAAATGATACTGGCTTGCTCTTAGCGATATTATAACAGTTCTAAAGATGCAAAAGTGAAGTAAGGATGTTTAGAAATAATGTGACTGTACCTCATCAGAGCTAGTGCATCATCTTTAAGGGGAAAAGGACCAAAAAAATACTAAAGAAATCCAAAAGAACTATCTAGGGACTAACTGTCACATCCTCTTTAAAGTCCTTGTACACACATTTCTAGCTCTCCAGCCTATAACTAATCCAGACACACTTCTTTTTTGGGGACATGATGAAAGGATAAGTAAGATTTAAAAAACAAATGCTATAAAATCCACAGCAACAGAAGAAAAGCAAAGGATCTAAAAGCTAACTGTGACAACTTCTCATTTTAAGTATGTGAAATATCTTGGGTTTGCAGAATTAATATAGATTAAAAAACAGTATTAGGAAAATGTCAAAGGTAATAATCTGTGCTACCACTGCATGTTAGAAGTGTGTGACCGTTAATGTGAATAAAAATACAAATGTCAGTAATGTAAAGTATTTTCTTGCAAAAGCCATTAAAGATTGCAGTTTTAATCAGAGGGCATTTCATCCTTATAACAAGAGACTTTACTGTAATTAAAGGCTGATGTAGGTCATTAGAACTGTGTTAAGAGTCAGATGACAGCCTCACAACTCTCTTAATTCTACTTTTATTGATTTAATAGCAAAGCACTCTAGATTATTTACTATTGATTTAATAACAAACATTTTTATCTTTCCACATAGAAGGGTAATTTTAAAGCATTTGTATAATTGCAGATTGTCTGGCATTATCTGATGAGAAAAATTGATATTGAATCCATGTAGCTTTTAGCCTTTTTCGTGTATAACTGTGTGCGTGTGCAGGTTGTGTTCATATTTGTCTATGTTCAGCAGTCAGAGACTTGACTGAAAATTGTTATTAATGCAAAACCTTAGGTTGTTCTACTCTAAGTCTTAGTTTGATACAAACCTGGCTAAGCCTTTTCTCAAAAGTATTCAACTCACAAATTGACTCCAGTAAGCAGTGAAAATAGAAAACATTTTAAACTTCAGTTGGTTTCCAGGTGAATATACTGCTTGAAAGTCAGATCTAGTGAATGGTTGTCTAGTAAGTTTCTATGTATGTTTTTTGCTGTAGGCTTCAATATCTGATGTGTTCAGCAGTTCTTAAATGAAGGCCTTTATTGAGCCATTCAGTCTCCTTTAGATTATCATGCACACTTTATTTTATTTTTTTTTTTAAAGTACGCTTCCATCCTACTACTGGATACTCTTTCCTTGTAGCAATAAAGATCACTAAATTCTAGCTGAGGAAGGATGCATAAAATAGATGATGGTTACTTCTCTTCTTCCTGTAAAATGAAGCTTATTTTTAAGAAGTAATACAGGAGTGCCTCCTCTGGGAATTCAGTGGTTCTGCAAGGAAGTCATCCCTTGGTATTTTGTGAAGTTCTCCAGCTTAAATGAGGCTGCAGAAATTGAGCTTGTGGAAATTTAAATACTTGACTTGATTGGTCATGGATATATAAATACTACTAGCTTTTCTTTTCAATAACTGATCAAATTAGCATAATCCTTTCCAGCTACTTAGATCTATAAAATGTACCATAGCAAGGTGAAAAACCAACAAAGCACTTTCATATGGAAAAAGTGATACTAAAGTAATACATTTCTTCTGTTATTTTGTCTTGGGGAAAAAAAGAAACCTACCAAAAACCAAAAAATTTGGCATTCTGGTTACCTACAATCTTACAGCCAGCTGCAGAGAGGTATGAAAGACCAAAAGATGTTGCCTGGCTTTATTTATGCATTTTTTGAAGCCATATCATTTACTGAAGTGTGGCTAGTTTTTTCTGTTGTCTCATCAGGTTTTTTCACCTGAGTCAGAGGGTATTGGAGCCCATTTAGCGTAACAGCACCATATGTTTGGAGCAGTGATAGTTTTTTCTTGATAACCAGATGCAGACTGCAGGATGTGCTCTACAGTTACAGATCTCCCATGTGAATATTTAGGCCAGTTAGCGGCAGGAGGTTGTGGTCTGTAGTTGTAATGTCATCTGGCACAGGGAGTTAATAGCTTTCCTCCTGTCACTGTACTGCCTTGACTGGCAGAGAGCTTCACTGCATGGAAGAATCCCCACCTCACTTGCTCCAAGGTACCCTCCTTGAAAGTGATAACCAGACATTGCAATATACACCATAATTAGACATGTTATCTTCTCTAAACCCTTTGTC
The DNA here is from genome assembly GCF_036169615.1 of Heliangelus exortis. Taxonomy (NCBI): domain Eukaryota; kingdom Metazoa; phylum Chordata; class Aves; order Apodiformes; family Trochilidae; genus Heliangelus; species Heliangelus exortis. The sequence continues at coordinate 96,697,316 of NC_092423.1, read as the reverse complement.
TCGAGGATCACAGAGTTCCTGTGGCTGTGAAGGAGTCTCCTGTGATCTTTAGGTTGTGTGACATAGAGGAGCTGCAGGCTTAAAGAACCGAAAAACAAAAAAGGGAATTTTCTCTGCCACAGAAAGTGACACCCTTTCCAATGGGCAGTGTAAAACTGAATGTAGAAACAAAAATATTTTAGTGAGAGTAGTTCAGTTGTCAAGGGGCTCATCAGCTGATATCACTGTGTTTAAGGATCATGGTTCATGATCTAGTGGCAATAGTCAACTGAAGAATCGCATCAGCACCCAGGGTTTTACTTTATTGAATGACTTAAGTAGAGAAAAAAACAAACCAAAACAAAACCAAGAACCAATCAACAACAAAACCCCAAGCCTGGAATAGTTGTGTAGCATTGACCAAGCAAAAGCAAGGTGTTTGTGCTGCACTTTCAGAGACAGTGTGGCCCAGGTTTAAGCTGTAAATTTTGCGCTGGTATCAAAAAATGGAAGGAATCTGATGAGAGATTGATGGGGTGGATGAGGGGGAAGGAAAGCAGTAGAAGCAGAAAACTTTTCAGTTACCTCTTCAGTGGATGACTTGAGCTCTCAAATAGTAAGATTTCAAAATAGAGAAATGTTATCCAGTGTGGTGGAGTTTATTAATGGCAAATGTTTTGGATTTCCACTTCTTCCAGAAGAACTTTGCACATTGGAAAGACTTCAGGACAATATATGTTGAAGAAGAAAATTCCCTGTTGTGTTGAAGAGTTTAAAAGGGAAATTATGCACAGGTCAGAGACTGAGCTGGCACTGTGACACTGTATGAGTAGAAGTCTTCAGGAATTTGCACGTTGGCTGAAAGGTGGTACGATCTTAAGAGTCACCAGCAAAAGGCTTTACAAGGTTGGAGAAAACTCGGGGATGGGTAAAGAGGGCTTCCATGAAGATATCTAAGATACTACAGAGATATTTTGCTCATGTATACTGGTACACAGCAAAACTAGTCTTGATGCGTTGTTTTAGAAATCATGGAGAGAAGCAAAATATTCAGAGAGATTTTCAGTGGGTGTAAATTAGTCTTAATTGCTTGCAGTGAGGGGAACTATTCCTTAAAGCTGAGAATCTTATTCATGATTGGAATGTTTTCAGCAAATCAAGATTGCCCTTCAGAGACAGCACACAGTAGTGTCTTTTTGACACTAGCAGATTGTTACAGTGAACTAGAGTAGTAACATTTTTAAGATTAGCTGTGTTCACCAGAAAACTTCTGCTACTAGTCTGTGTTTAAATATAGTTCATTTTCTATACAGCAGATGGGAGAAAAAAAAAGTTTTATGGTATATATTGAATAAAGAGGTTGCTATCTTTTCAAATGTCAACCAGATATTTAAGAAAACAAACATGAAAGAATAGATATTTAGGGGATATTTTTGGGGGGTTCTTATAGTCATTCAGATAGGCAGCATTTTACTGTTCTGGCGAGATGTACTATGATATACTATGATGTACTAAGATGAACTATGTCCACAGTCCAGATCACATAACTTTTTGACTTTGAATAACTCTTTGAATTACAGCCATTTTTATATATATATCTTTGTATTTGTGATTGCCAGGACTTTATACCAAAAAAAATTAGGGACAATAAGCTTAGATGTGAAAGGTGAATGCCTAGTGCTTTAAATATACCAGCAGACAAATCAATTTTATTTTTAAAGCCTAAACTACTTTTTATGTAGGCAAAGCATGAAAGAAAACACATAATTGCATTTTGCCCCACAAACTACACGTACAAATATTTCTCAGTTCTGTGTACTCTGAGTCCTGTTTGTGCAGAAAGTGATAACATTTTGTAGAAGGGCATCTTTAAACACAAAATCCAAAATGGTTGCAGGTCAGTTTTGCCTTCACTTCACGCTCAAGCCTGTGAACGCAGATGACAGAGAAGGCACTGGAATCAGAGTGCTGCATTCCCTCTATTGCTGTCAGTGTTAGTCATATCCACTGCTGCAACTGCAACCCTGAATGCTGAAGTTAAGCCTTGACGAAGGAAAAAAACCCACACCAGCACCTTTTAGTTCTCAGTTTTTTGAATGTTGTGATGTTGCTTATGTGGACTTGTAAGACTTCATACTTACAGACTTCATGGAAGAGGTGTAGTTGAAGTGCTAGTTATGTTTGGACAGAAATATAATATTTTTGCAATGTTTTTATCAGAAAATCCATAAAGATGCGAATATCCATGTCAGTAAGAAAGGTAATGCAGTGCAATATGTTAAATAATTATTCCCCCCCAAAAAAGATTTTTAGACTACCACACATTTTTAACTTATGCTTTGGGAAGTATCACACTCAAAAGGCAATGTGCTGCAAGAACTATAAATAAAAACCTAAAAAAAAAATCAATAAAAAAAGGACTGTTAAAGAAATAGGAAGGCTTATCCTAAAGAAGGGGAGGAATGGAGGAGAGAGTGTTTCAGAGCAGAGAGTGCTGCCACACAGCTGAATAAAAATGATTGGAATCCTGGAGACAGTGTGGTGAAAATATTTGAGAATGAGTAAATGACAACAATGTTTTTTCCAGGAGGTGTGAGTATTCTGCTTTTCATCAGATTGTGCTGTCTAGCATATGGACTATTTTTCACTTGGTATTTTGGGTGCATTTTTCAGTTCTGGACTGTGGTGTGTGGCTGAGGACCATGGCACTCCATATGGTGGCTTTCATACTTTCCCACAGGTGTAAAAAGAAAGGATAAAAGAGAACACTGTTAGAGATAAAGGTTAGAGCAATTCGAGGTTTGAAATAGTCTGTTCAGAGCAAGAACAAGACATTTCAAACTGCTTAGTGGAAAGCCTCTAACATACTGTAAATGTTTTACTGACATTTCTTAAGAAAATCCATTCCATATTTTTATCTCTGTTAAATAGCTATCTGCTGCCACTTTGAAATAACCTGACAGTTTATCAATATCAGACGTCTTTAACCTGACATAACTTAGACACACAGAGGGAAATTAAAGGGTGACTAAACAGTCCGTTCTACAAACAAAGCTTATTTTATTTTGAACTGAGTGGTAGGAAGTGAACTCGTCCCTGAGAAAGCACAGCTACTTGCCTTAACACCATGGCAGCCCTCTGTGTAATTTCTATGTCATATGGCCATGATTTATCCAAAGGGCCAGATCAAAACTGAGCTGTGAGTACTTTGGATTAGTCATTTTAAAGTGTTCTCTAGTGGCAAGGGTCACACCTGTGTGTTAATCCTGCCACAAAAAGAACCTTGGTCCTTGTTGGAGAGATGTCTTTTATAACAGAGCGTCATGTTTTGAAAATTAAGGTCTTTAGGTAAGACATTGCCTATTCTCTTCATCTTGCCTGTAGGGAGACACTGGATTTTCACATATGGAAGCTTTCAAATTGCTGCTGCTTAGCTAACACGCTCAGTGGGTTTGTGGTTTATCCCACCAGTCTCTAAGTAAAGCCTTTCTGGTGCAGGGCGGTACCACAGAAGGGATTACTATAAAAAGGCTTTAAATACAGTCTGTAATCAGAGGAGCTTTTTATTTGTTTCATGTTTCTGCCCTCTAGGTACCTTTGCCAGCTTGATGCATAGGCATTCTGCATTTGGAAGAGCCTGACATACTGAAAACAGATAGCAGAGATCACATTTCATTCAGTTTTAATAGTAGTGGGTAGGGATATAGTGTTAATCTATCTAGAGCATTTAATATGTATGTGATTTAATGTCTAGTCTTTTTAGAATAATTAAATGTAGAAAGGATGAAATCTTCTTTCTTCCATGGCTTCCTAAGTAGCAGCAGATCACTCCAAATGAATGCCTTGTTATATGTTTTAACTTCATCCTCATTTTCACCTTTTTTTTGGCAGTTCTTAAATACTTCTTGTCTGTCACATTGCTCACTCAGACAAGGCCTATTTCAGAGAGAGCACTGCTTACCTGGGGTTAATGCAGGTGATTCCCTTGAAAAGCAAAGCTATGTTTGATCCTGACTGACAGAACTTGCACTTTTGAAAACATTGTACTAAGTTTATGTTTTTACTTGGTCAGAAGAAGCTCACAATTGTAAAAGACAGAAAAAAGACTTGATAAGTATTGAAAGCTGGAGCTTTTTAGTAATTTTTAAAATGGATTCTAACAGTTATTAAATCATTAAGATGTTGAAATAAAAACAGAGAAGATGCACAAAAAGATAAAATTATATGTATTAGTGGTGGAAAATCATTTGTTGTTAAATCAAGGTTTCAATGAAAACACAAAATTACATTATCATCTGATCTTTCTCAACATATTTGTGCATAAGTATGTAGACTAATCTAACGTGCTTCTTGACATACATGATACTTGCTTCCAGAATATATTAAAAATGAGTTGAGGAGACTCAAGGCTTTTTAGTGGGTCAGATTCAGATCAGAACAAATCATAGCATCTGGTGTAATGTGACTAAGAATCAATTAAGTTGTTCTGATCCATCTTATACTCTTAGTTTATTTTTAAATATCTTAGTTATATGGAAGAGAGTTAAGGTAGCATATTTCCTTGATGTTAATACAACTTTTTGCCTGTAGCTGGTTTGTAATTGTCACAGTAATGACAAGTAAAGTAGACTATAGCAGACAGAAAAGGAAAAATCAAACCAAATAAGTAAATAACTACACTTGTTTTGATTACTTAAAAAAGAAAAAAATCAGCAAAAAATGTTTTATTAAGAGAACAATCATGAGAAAATTATTGTATAGCTGTAAATACAGATGCATCAGCAGTAGTAATGCCACTCAAAGAATGCACTCTAAACATTCTGAGTCTTAATATGTAAACTCAACTGTGCCAATGATGAGGAAAGTACTAAGTAGAAATTTTTGATGCATGATGTAAAAGCTGCAAAGAATTTGTAATTTTTAAATGAAAAAAAGTTCTGACAACAGTTCTTGTCTTTTTCCTGTACAGGTACCTGTTATACCATTTCCTTGGTGAAGGCTGTTCAGCAGTAGTGACTTCTTCCAGTTGACCACAAATTCTCTCTGGAATCCCAGCTGCCACTCTGCTAGCACTACTGAGACAACTGGGATTGTACCCCAGCTCGTCAAGGTTTTTTCTTTCACGGGGAGAAAAAAAAAACAAACCAAAATGAAGTTGGGCAAAGTGGAGTTCTGCCATTTTCTGCAGATACTAGCTCTTTTTCTGTGTCTTTCTGGGATGAATCAAGCAGAGCTCTCAAGGTCCCGGTCAAAGCCTTACTTTCAATCAGGGAGGACGAGAACCAAACGCAGCTGGGTGTGGAATCAATTCTTTGTGCTGGAAGAATACATGGGTACAGACCCACTCTATGTAGGAAAGGTAGGGGATTTAAACAAACTTTGGAGAGTGCAGTTGCTTGCTTTTTGACTTGTTTATATGGTGCAACCTGAAAATGGTGATTTCATCAGCATGGGTGATTTAAGCCAGGATGGGACAAACTTTTGTAGTTTGAAATAGAAAAATGTTTCACACTTCAAAACAAAACCACATTATATTCCTGATGCCTGTTGCAATTAGGTTTAAGATCTCTACGTGTTAGCTATGCTTCTTTAAAGGAGTATAAATATGAAAATCCTTTGCCACCATCGATACAAAGTCATTATTTTATTACTAATATTAGGTGTATTTTTTTTAAATAGGAATAGAAGCATAATGGTGAATATTCTTTTATAAGAGCTGCCAGCTAGTCCCCGAAAATAGAAGTTCTATGTTATGTTGTTTACTTTGTATAGATTAACACTACTGAAGGCAAGAGAGAAAGAATCAGCCATTTGGAGGTGTGACAAGTAAAAAGGAGGGCATATCTGCGTTATTGCTTTGCTTTGACGTTGCCTGCCTGGCAGATTGGCACCTTGGGGGCTTTGCTGCCCTCCGTGCATTCTGCAGCCTTGTGGCTTTACCTTCCCTCTGATGGCACCCGGCCAGTGAAGAACAGTCCCTTGCATCAGGACATCCCATCAGGGCTCTTTTTACATGCCCGTTGCTGCACGTGTAGCATGCTGAGCACAGCTGTGAATCTGGGCCTTAGTTTGTTCACTGCCTTGTGCTGGTGGGTAATACACTTGCTTCAGCACTTAGGAAGGAAAAAAACCACACAAACCAAACCCCAAACAAAAAAAAAATGTCTCTAGTTTCTCTGTAGCATTTATGCGTGATCATCTTATTGAAGGAAAACCTCATTTTTTCTAGGTAATATCAATTTCAATTGAGTTTCTCATTACTGTGTAGCAAATGCAGAGAAAACAAGGGAGTGACAGCTTTTGGCAAAACAGCATGCTTACAGAAAAGAAGATGAAGTAATCTGAAATCTACCGCTTCAAATATATGAGTGCAATGAATTTCAGCTTACTTAATCCATCCTACTGAGACAAAAACCTCGATGTTTGTGTTAACACAGTTAAGCACTTAGGATTTAATCATGCCAGCTGAATAATCAAGTTAAATGGGGAGCTGCTTTCATTATTACAGCTATAGTTGTGTCTACATGCTTTTCTGATTTGGGGCTGTTACTTTGCATTATTGAACCCTTAAGAAAGATGTGCTAGAAAGAGAAATATCATCTTTTATTACAGCAATCCTGAAAGTTTTTCTTAAGCTTTAGGTTATGTAGCAGTTTTCAGTCTGATGCCAGGCAGCTGCTGCTTGGCTTTGTAAGTTTTGTATTTTAGGCAAATTCGTTTTCAGGTTGGAGCTTCTCTCATGCCTCTGGAAAATGTCATATTTGGCACTCTTGCCCAGTGATAAAAAGGGAAGTGTGGATTAATTAACATTTCTCTCCTGGAAAAGAAATGTCTTTAAATACTTAGCTGAAGACTTCTTTTCATCTGTAGCAATTCTCATATTCATTCAATTGCTAAATCATGGCCAAAGATGCTGTGGTAGCACTAGAGTGCATGGTATTTGCATGTATGTGGTTATTTTTATCTTGAGTCTGCTCTTTCCTGTCCTTTACAGGAGTCCTAGCACTCCTAAGCAGATACATTCTGAAAAGCAAACCTTTTTTTCTGAAACAGCCTGTGCCCAGCCTACTTTTGTATCAGTAGTATGAATTGTTGGCTCAAGAACTCACATTTGTACCAGCAATTCATTTTGTAGGAAAAGACGACAAAAAATTTGCACTTGCAAAAAGAAGCCCATTTTCCTGAAACAGAACCCTTGCTGAGCATCTTGTAAGATAAGTCATGCCCAGTTCCTAACCTTCTCACCAGAGAGGCTTTTTACTGTGTGGTTCCTAGGGTGCAATCATGACCGAAGCTGCATTCCCATGCAGGGGAGCAAAGAGGTGAAGCAGTGATTTTCTTTCTGTACGTTAGTATATTGTATGTAGCACCATTCTGAAGTGAGCAGCAGTCAATTTCCTCCCCATCTACTCCCCTTAAAAATATTGCTGTTCTTGTTTCAAACCCTTTGCAGCTAGATAGGGACTGAGAAGATGGAGATTTGGATAGGAAAGATGTTGGTTTGGATTTTTTTTGTTTGTTTGTTTGCTTGTTTCCCTCTTAGTGAGGCAGCTACAGCAAGAAAAGAGCTATCAGAGCTCTCTCATCAAGTGAAGTGGAAGCAGCAACCAGACTCTGCCTCACATTCTGCAGAGTGCTCTGCTCCTGGGGAGGTCAGTCCTGCACTGCCTTATGTACAGGATGCTTTGCAGGGTGCCAATCTAACTGCACATCCAGGAACAAGGAAGGTTCTTCCAGATTTTAAAGGGCTGTGAGATAAAAATGCTTCAGAAACACTCAGGCAAATGGAGCTTCAATAGGGAATATTTTTTCCTTGCCAGTATTCAATTTTACAACGCCCTAGGCAATGCTTATTTGGAAGGCAGCATTCAGAGAATGTTAGGGTTACATGGCAAATTGTTCAAGAGTCATGAAATAACAATGTTAATTCCATGTTCTGCATTAAATCTGTCCTCCTGGGTGTGTGCATTCTGACATTTTAATTACATGATCATTCAGGGTAAAAAAATATTCTTTTAAATAATATAACAGTGTTTCTATTCACTTAAGTAAGACGAGTCTTTCGCTTAAAATAATTTTTTAATATTTTCACCTTTGTTTTACAAGACCTCAGATCTGTAAATGAGATATATTGAAGCCTTCCTTCTTGAACCCTTGACATCCATTAATTTATATATTTTTGTTGTTGTTGTCTTTTTAAAAAAATATATATTTATTTTCTTAAGATGGCAATGGTCTGTTTCTCGTGTCACTCTGGAGAAACCTCTGCAGGAGTTATATTAGTTTTACACTAATAGGAGTCAGAGGTGACTGAGGTTTTGGGTTTTTTTGTCTGTTCTTTTGTTTCTTTTTTTTTTTAATGTAGATCTTTTCATAGCATGAATTTTAATCATCTTGGATTCAATCCTGAGTAATTCTGAGTGCCTCTTGGGAGGTGCTTAACATGTAATCAGATTGTGGACTGAGCCATATACAATTTCTTTCTGTCTGTCAGCACAGCATATGTTATGTTCACTCAAAGGTCTGAAGCATTTAACCATTTAGCCCACTTACCTGTTTGGATAGGCACTGTTATCTTCCAGACATGTTGTGTAGGTGATGAGGCAGTTAACTATGATGTTATATTAGCTAGAAGCATAGGTGGCTTCTGTTTCCTAGAAAATGTTTACTATTGCTTGGTAGTGTCTTTTGTGAAATGTCTGGCTCTGTAAATTCCAAATAAATTTCTTTAATGGAATCTCTTTGAGCATAAAAATAATAGTACAGATCAGGTTTAAATGATTCAGTGCATAAACACTTAAAATTGGGAAAAATGTCATGCTATTATATTGAATATTTGAAAAGCTTTATACAAGCTGTAATTAAAATATATATGGGCACATATTGGCAAAAAAGGGTGCAGTTAAAGCAGTACCTTAAAATTTTGACTTTTTTTTTTTTTTTTTTTTTTTTTTTTTTATCAGACATCCAGGGTGGGTTTTTTTTTTAGTTTTTGGTTCTTTGGTTGTGGGGTTGTTTTTTTTTTTTAGATTTCATTTTACTTGTTCTGCTTCAACAGTGTCAGTTTCCTCAGAAGTGTTATTATGATACAAAGTCTCAGTCAGCAATCCTGTCATTTTTCTTAAAAAAACCCCAAAAAACAAAACAATAAAAACTACCAAACCAAGCCAAAAATAAACCTGAATTGAAAAATTGAAATAAGGCTGTGAACTTCATGTAAGATGCTGATTGATGGCTGGCTTCACTGTTTCCTTTTGGAGCCAAACCAAAGCTCCTTTGCCAATGACTCTAAATTTAGGTATAGTTAAAGACAGAAACAGTTTCAAGCTCTTTGCTAAATTCAACCTCTTTTTTTTTTTCCCTGAAACCTCACTAGGATATAAACGACTGAAAAGAGAAGATAAAAAGACATATGCTTGATTAAACCTAAGCCCAAGAAGACAATATTTAACTTTTAGAGGCTCACTGGTGCTTCTCAAAAATAACACTTGAAACTTGTAAGGCCCCTTCATGTAGTTGTTTTTTCTAAATACAGGAAAGGAAAACACAAATGATAACCTGTATTTGCTAGATGGTAAACTCAAGAAAAAGAGGTTAAATGAGTAGACTAAGAGTATGTAGTTTGTTCAAGATTTCAGTAATTACCTTCCAATTCTGTTTTACCTCTGTCTTCATTTTTCTTCATTTTAAGATAAAAAGTCTTATTGGGTTCAATTTTCAAACACAGACCTAAGTGCATAGAAGTTAATATTTGTGTCATTATTTTCTGCAGGTGTATAGAATCAATGAAGCATAACAAAAAAATAACTGCAGTAAACTTTAAAAATGCCCAGAATATTGGTGCATTTTTAAGAGAATTTACAGGTTTGTGCCAAGGCAGAGTGGGGAGAGGAATACTTAAGCAGCAAAATAACAAGAAGTCTATGCAGGTAGTGGGCTGCTTTTTCTGGACTAATCAGTTTGGACTAAAGAAGCTGAATAAGGGAGTACACAGGTTTTCTTCGGGGTTTTTTTGTTTGTTTTTCAAAAGTGTTGGTGAATGTGTCAATAGAGTGACAGAATTATCCACATACGGTATTTACCTTTGGCCTGATCTTATATCAAGCCATACACACATAGTCAAAAGTAGGGGTGTTTTTCTAGATCATAGCCTGACATTTTCATATGTGGCTGATGATTTTTGTCTGTCTTGGATAATAACTGGCTTCACTTAAATATTTTAAGGTAGTGAGTACTGTGGAAATGCTGTCCACTCATACAAAATGAGACCCCTACGTGGAAATGTCAGCTGCAGAGAAACTGAAAGAACCTCATCTGTGATAAAAGAGCTGAACATCTCTAAATAGAAATTAGAACAAATAGCTTTTCATCTCTCTGGAATCTACACTAGAGCAGTTTTGCTGACACCTTAGGAAACGTCAAGGAGATGGGGTGAAATTACAAAGACTAAATGTAGGTAAAAGTGGTTGCTCATTTGCAGATAACTGAGTGGGATGTGGGTCAGGTGCAATTCCCTGGAGGGCTCTGTTCTTCCAACTGTCTCTGGAGGTGGCACACAGGGAATGGTGCTCTCTGCCCAGCCTCAGCTTGGGATCTTGTCCCTCCAAGCATCCCATTCAAGATAAAGGTTCATTTCTGGTCTTCAATTAGATCTTCACTGAGTGTAGCTACATTTCTGCACAGATTTTTTTTTTTCTTTTCATCCCTCCCCCTAAGATCTTTTGGGGAAAAAAAAAAAACCAACCCCAAATGCAACCCAAACCAGCTATTCTTCATCTGTCTTTGTCAAAGAAAAAGATGACAAAATAATTCAGAGGGAAACTTCCCCTTTGTTATATTTTTTTGCTTCTTTTCTATTTGTTATCTTTACTTCTAGCATAATCTTTGAAACAGTATTGTTTTTTTACACTCCCAAAAGGCCATTTATGAAAGTGAAAAAGCAAAGCTGCTGAATTTCTGATATTTATCCATCTCAGGAACTCTTTGTTGTTCTGTGTTATGAAAACTGATAAAATTAACCTTGTAAGTAAAGTAGGACATGCCATTTCTGTCAGTGTTTTTCTACCACAAGTTTTGCAAGTGAACTGAACAGACAAAGCATTCAAGTCCTGCTTGCCTGTTTTGTAGATTGAATGGGTCTCAGTGAAGGAATGCTTGAATTGTACAGCCATGGTATAAATTTGCCATCACAGCCATCACTAGTAGCACAGACTTGTCTTCACTGGCTAGTTGCTGTGGGCTTTGTGTTATTCCATGATTTACTTTATTTGGATTACTCTGAATAACTGAGAGCTGCCTGACAATCTGAATGTTTCCTACTTAGCATGCAGGACTTAAGTGTCTCTGGGGAGAACAGTGAGATTAAGACACACAGGCAGAATTATCCAAAGGGATAACCTAAAATCTACTGCCTTTCCCAGGTTGATTTCATTAGCCTGAACATCTATTTTAATTTTCTATTTCCCTCCTTACAGGAAGTTGTCTTCTCACATAGCTGAACAGGTACAGAAATGGGTCTTATGCCGGGGATTTGAAGTCACGACAATTTTACATGCTCAAACACTAAAAGACAATTTGTAGGTAATTTCATTATTGGAAGTGATAATAGAGTCAAGAGACTTATGGTTGGATGCTAGACCAGAACATGCAGCTTTTTGATCTTTTCAGTATAATGTAAAACATTGATCCTTAATATGTGGCATTACAGAAGAGGAAGTTAGTGTAGGTGATGACAACATCTGTAAATTCAATAGGCCTCATCACAGCTTTTTATTCAATGTCCCAGCTATGCTATTTGTATAATCCTGTAATACCAGTTCTGTATTTCAGTAGACTGATAGACTCTACCTGCAGTGCTCTGCTCTGAATTTCTTTTCGGCATTATTTAAAACTATATTATTTAAAACTAAATAATAACTGGGTTATTATTTAAAACAAAATAAAAAAGCCCAGAGTAAAAGCTAATTTTGCAGTGCTACGTAGACACAAGTCTCCTTTATGCTTCACTGGTTATCAGAAAACGCATTCTTTTCATGACAGCAAAAGATTTCCAGTTATGATGTCAGTCAGTCTCATGGTACTTTAGCTGACTTTTTTAGCCATGTTCTAACATTCCTTCTCCTCATCTGCTGAGTGAGTTTTTAGTCCTCTAGTAGATGCTATTGACCGTCACTTAATGTCCAGTTTTACCTGCATCCTCCAGTCTCTCAGTTACTTATTAATGACCTTGGAAATACAGCACCATAAAGCTAGAGCTACCAGGAACTGGGAGTATTTTCATTATTTTAAGCCTAAGAAAACCCTGCCCTGAGTCCAGTTTCCACTGTGCAAAGCACAGTGCAAGTGAACACAACCACTGCCCTGAGGCAGTGGTCTCGTAAGACAAGAGGCAACAGCAGACTGAGAAGCAATGATAGAATCCAGATGAATATGAAGATGTTAGTCAACATCCCAAAAATAGTTTAGGAACAATAGTTCACTTTTGTTCTATGCTATGAAGTTAGAATAATCTTTATTCTGACAGGGAAAAGCATGCGACATTTTAATACATTATAAAGAGATAACAGGGAGTATTTTCCTGCCTTTATTTCCCATTATTTATGGATGACAAGTTAGTTGAAATTCATGAGTGCAGATCTATTTGATATCTGTGTTAGTACCAGGCTACTTCTTCCTTCAGACCAGTGAAGATAAAACCATTGTTTTCAAGAGATCAAACTGCATAGGCTTTAAACTTTTACATCTTGTTGCCTGCTATCCCACTGTCTTCTTCATGTTGCCTTTTTTCTTGTACCTGTACTGTTAGACATAAGTGTCTGTCTACAGACTCATTCGGAATTCATTCCATGTATTTAGTATTTTCCATGTGTCACAGTCTAAAAGTGCTGCCAGGACTACTGCTGCCTTGTCACAATTATTCTGCTGAATGTCTTCTCTGCTCCATACTATTATTTTGTGGTTTAATTGTGGGTTGTTTTTTTCTGTTTTGTTTGTTTGGTTATTTTTATTTGTTTGCTTGAGGGTTTTTTTGGTAGTTTTGGGGCTTTGGTGGTTTTGTTTTGTTTTCCTCATTTTTTTTTTCACACTGCACTTCTTATATTCCTTGTCTTGTTATTATATTTTTTTAATTAATAATCACGTAATAAAATAGCACCTCTGTTCATATGTCAGTTTTGAAGTGTCAGCATTTACCATTTAAGAGGAGTAGCTGGGATAATGTATTTAGAGATTCCTAAAAAAAATCAGGGAATTGTTCCTTCATGTCCAGTAAATATAATAAGTTCTGAAAAATCCCTGCAGTATAATTGATTTTTTTTCTTCTCAGTGTTAAGTGTTCTTCTTTAAGTGGTGGCCAAGTCCTAATGGTGAAACTGCTGAGGGAAGAAAGAAGTCAATAGACTAAGTTGCTCACTTCTCTTAGAATAACTCTTAACTATCTTATGCTACCAGCATCTTCTCTGTCACTTTTACACTGAAAGAGACACTTAGTGTCATGTAAATTAGAGACAAGTAGCTCATAGGAAAAGCAGTAGATTTTATGTTGTTAGGAGAACTAATTCTGTCCCAGCTGTCCAAACCATGGTTGTGGATGAATACCAGTCTAATCCATGAGTAAAAGTTTTAGGAGGTCATAATATTTAATCTCTCATAGCTTCAAGGCTGTCAGAATGAATATCAGCCAGTTAAAACCAGGGGTTTTATTTTTTTAACAGGATACTAAAAATGTGTCGTCAAGAGATTACTTGACCTCAGCCTATAAATGGGAACCAACTTAAGGTTCCCAGGCTAAGTGTAAAGTTAGACAATGAAGAAGCTTTATTGACAACAGAGCAACACATCAGGAAAAGGTGCTGATCACCCAAATCATTAAATATGCTCATATAATTATAAAGTATGTTCAGGATTAATTCTCACAGGTCTTTTTGAGTCACCTAAAAATTTACTAACAGCAGTTTCTTCCATATTCAAGTATTTTCTGGCACTACATCTCTGTTATTGCAAAAGTAATATTATTTATGTGGGTGTAACGCATGTGAGCTGTTAGCCGTCCTCTATAAATCATAAACAATATAACTAAGAATAAACATTATTTTATTTTTCTTTTCAGATAAATAGGAATTCCAAGACAAATATAGCTCTTTTGCATATAGTTGTTGATATACAATTATTTATGTACCAGAAAATACAAAATATACTGTTACTGTCTCAGACTCAGGCTTTCTGTCTCTCTGGGAGATGAAAGTACTTCTAAACATTTGAGAAGGCAAAAGTTTTTTTAATATTTGCTGTTAATTTTGAGTTATTGCTATTCACAGAGTAACTGAAAATTTAGCCAATGTTCTTGAGATCAGTTTTACTGACCCTAGTAGACCATTTGAGAATATTAATTTTGAAATGCAACTATTTGACCATTTTGAAATTCATTTTGCGACTGATAATTTTATTCGGTAAGAAAAAGTAAAAGAGGAATACTGAGGCCCGATTTACAGCCTGTAGCAAACCATTTCATATTTTGACAGTGAAAAAATAATGCCTTCCTTTCAGTCCTGTAGTATTCTTAGAGCACTGAAAGACTGCATTATGGTGTTTCATTTTGGTTAATAGAGTAAATGTTGAAAACAGCTAAGGGAGGTCTGATGCAATGTTCTTCTTACATCACAGGAGATTCTTTGGCCCTCTGAATAGAAAAAAGTAAATTTAATGTAATTTTCCAGGTGATCTAACGAGGGTTTGCTGCATAAATTCCACAAAATTGTACCACAGTTGTACTGTCCCATTTAGTTTTTCTGTGTCTGTAAATCATGAGAAATTACCTTGAGGACCGTAGAGACATGCAATTTTATTGCTGTGGAGTGCATGTGATAAGAATTGAGCCCACGAATTTATTTTCCATTTGAAATGCTTCCAAAATATGGAAAATCTGGTATTTGGATACATGTGTAAGGATGATAAGCTGCTTAAACATTTCGTACTGAGGTATAAATTTGTAACCCTGCTGACTAGGCAATCAAGCAGTTCATTTTCCTTACAAGGTAGGCAGGTGCTGTCCTAGGCAAAGTCCAGCTTGTTACGCCGTAACAATTAAAAGTTTTCAGACACAGCTGGGAAAAGTAGATGATAATTTCTTAAGTTGCCGTAATCATGATATAAATGTAATGTCACAAATCAGCAAAATAATTAGCTTCTCTTTCATATACAATTTATACACATTATAAGGGCAGAGAAGGCATTTGCTAAAGTACTTGGTATATTTTTATGTTGCTTTTTTAACTTGTGGTGTATAATGCTGAACAGTATTTACTGTAAAAACTGTTAAGTATTTCCTCTTGCTCCTTTTATGTTCATGATTTTCATGCATATCTAGACTGTTGTCCTTCCCACCCATCTTTTGCCATTTACCTGGGAAATATTGCACACTTTAAAAAAGTTTTCCTCCTTAGTCAGCACTACAGTCCTGTGTTCATTTTAACTGGTCTTTTATTCATTCTCTCTGTTTTTTCAATATTTTTCTGACAACAGAAAGCTGTGAACAAAAGCACACTATTATACCTTCAGTTAAACAGGAAATAAGTGAAAGTGCTATTTCCTGTTTCATTGTATGATTCAAATTGTACAAATCGTGTTTGTTTCTTTCTTTTCAAGCTCATGCCCTACTGCTTTTCTTCTTTATTCTTTCTGCTGAATCAAGTGAACTTCTGTGTGTGCACCTCAATCCCCCTAGGAAAATCTTGGAGAGGAAAGTTGTGTAAAAATTCATTGCAGTTTATCTGCTTGACCAATAAACTGAATAAAGGCTTGTCAAAGGATGTTTTATCATAGAATCATAGAATCATAGAATCCTAGGGGTTGGAAGGGACCTCGAAAGATCATCTAGTCCAACCCCCCCTGCCAGAGCAGGGCCCCCTAAATGGGGGAAACCAGCAGGAACTGGAGTGATAGCAATGATGAAGCATAAACATAAGCGTTTACGTGTACAAGAAACAATGGAGGTACCTTAAATTTAGGAAACATTCTCACTTGTACTGGCACGTTTACTGAACTCAGATTCATCTTAAGACTGAAATAAAAATTAAATGTCCTAGTCTTAATAATCTTACTATAGTAAAAAAAAGACAGACGGAAGAAGTTCAAGAGAAGAAAAAGGATCCCAAATTTTAAGCATGAGAATCAAGGACCATGATGAAGTGATACACTGTTTTTTTTCTTTCACTCCAGATCCTGATGTAAAGCTAAAAGGAATTAAAGAAAAGATAATTTAGATTAAGTATAAAAATCACAAGCATATGTCTCAGTTCCCTTTGTTAAGGATGCTATATGCACATATATAGGGCATACTTTGGTTTAAGTCACATCAATCCACCACACAGGGGTTCTAGAAAGAAGGTCTTGTAGGCATTAGTACTAGCTGATATAGTTATGTTAACACATGGGAAAGGAAGGCAACTAACTGGAAATCCAGTAAAACCCAGGTTTGAGATGTGTAGAAGACTAGATCCATTAATTACAGATAAAGCTGAGAGAGACAAAAAGGTAAGTAGAACTCATTTGTAATCAAAATAGGAAGATTTCATGGACAGCAAGGTAATTTGTGATATCAGACAACAGCAAAACTAAATAGCCTCAAGACAAAACTAGTAGAAAAAATTATGTTTCTTTTTGGGGAGCAGGAAGCAAAGCATAGAAGAGGAAAGATGAAAATATTTCTTGTAAAACATTACTAGAAAGGGCTAGAAGATTCACAATCCATTAAACAACAAAAAACAAACAAACAAAACCAAAGAAAAAACAAACAAAACCCCATAAAACATTAGCAACATGATGCCAAACAACATAGAACAAGAAAGAAAAGTCTTGCATCTGTTGAGGTTCCAGGAATTATTGAGTCAAGATAGAGTGTAGATAAGCAAAAAAAGCAAATAGAATCTGGAGGAGTCCAAGCAAGTCTGAACTCTCAGCAGATGGGTGAAAGGGTGTGAATATGACAGAGCAGTAACTGGGCTATGTCCAGACTCTTTCCAAATTGCAAGTTAAAAATCAAAAGGATTACTTCTCTGGTCTACCACTAAGAAAGGCAGCCTGTACCTTATGAAGTAAATGTGTATTTGGAGATAAGGAGATGAAATGATGACACTTGCAGATTTTCTAGGTCTTTCAGAACCTCAGTAGACTTGTTTCCTTCTAGTTCGTTGTTTTGACATTGATAATTTCATATTACTGTATTTCCTTCAATCTGTTTGCAGTCTACATGGGAGTTTTATTCCTGTAGACTAATTTCAATGTCCTGTCAAAACGAGATTTTTTTCTATACTATATAAGCCACAGAATCACATTTTTCTGTTTTAGTTGGTAGAGCTGTGTCCATTCTGTTAGTTGAATGGCAAAATCTTTCCAGAATGGTTTTTTTTTTTGGCCAATTTTACTTCTAGTAGAACTAAAATAAGTCAATGGCTGATTTTCATGTGGCATGATATGGACTGAGGGCCTGAGTGCTTTGTCGTGTTTCCAAAATATCTGCCAAGCAGGAAATGAGGTTAGGAAAAAGATAGAAATATTTAGATGTCCACGTTGATGACAGAGTCTTCTGATTCCTTTAGAGATACAAGGGTCTGTGTCTTCAGACTACACTAAAAATTCAAGTTATTCACCTTTGTTTCTGAAATAATTTTAACGTCTTCCATGTTAGATACAGTGGACCACCTTCCAGTTCTGATGATTTCATGCATGCTTTGTACAAAACTACAAACAAAAATTTAGAACACAGTTTTAGTCTGTAGAAGGACGAGCTAACAGGTTGGGGGGGAAACATGCTGCAGCTTAACCATCAAGGTCAGAAGAGTTAAGTTTATTACATTGAACAAACTGATCAGCTACACTGGAAATTTTGCTGGCATCAAACACTCTGGCACCTCTAAATAACCTTTAATCATAACAGAACTCTGAAAGAATAGGTAAGGATTCCATTGTAGAGAGTAAACAGTGAAACCAGATCTTTCGTTCCTGTAATTACTTGGATCTCTTGAAGTATAAATGTAACTGAAGATGAGCATAGCAATCAATGCTTTCCTGGTTTATTCTCAAAGTCAAAGAACAGGTTTGGTTTTGTTGGTGGCAAAATAATAAATAAGAAAGTGATGTAGCTTTTCTTAAACCCAAAACCATGAGGATCCTATTTAATAAAGTCTGGTAGAGGATGATATTTTATAGATGACATTTTAGAAGGCAAATAAGAGTTGTTCTGTTCTTCATAGTCTTGAAATTATGTGTCTCATTAATCAATAGACCTTTCTTGATGTTTTGCTGTAAAGTTGGGCTCAAGGAAAATATTCAGTACTGCTAAGTTTTTTACCTCACCTGAAGATTTAAATGCCTTTGAGATGGGGTGTAAAACTGTCAGAAAAAGCAGCAGGTTGCCATATGGAAAAGGAAACTCAGGGCTGGGAGTTTCCACATTGATTTAGGAACCCTGGGTGTTTTTACTAAGTACAATATGACAGTCTAGTATGTGTCTAATTGTTTACAGAGTTGCAGAAAATTTACTCTTAAAAGCTACTGTATAAAATTATTCTTCATTTCGCAGTAGATGAATTCTGAGTCACACCTGCCAATTGCGGTAATAATTATTTTATCTACTTATTATTGTTATTAGTCCTGCTGAGCTAAAACAGCTGAGAGACAGCAAACTGCATTTTATTATTTCTTGAGTATCATCCACAGATGTGTTTGTTATGTTCCACTGACTTACACCTGCACAACCCATTTGTAAACTGTGGGACATTTTAACAGTTTTAACAATGAGAGCAGAATCTGTAGATAGCAGGGGTTTTGCTTATGTAACCACACACATAATTCTTCTTTTGGAAAGAAAGAGCTTGTCTTTACAAGACTCAGCCAAGGTTATAATGAAAGCAGCTTATGTATGACTTGTTGGCTGAGTCTATTTGAAGTGCAGGTCACAGAAAAGCATTGCTGGTATTATGCTACCACTTTTCCAGGAGCAGCAGATTAATAGAAAGCCTGTTTTCTGTCTTAATGCCTTTTTTTCTATGATCAAATTGGTTTGCTTGGTTAATTCAGTTAGATTTTTTTTTTTTTTTTTTGCCACTTAACATCTTCACTAGATTAGCTATTGAACAGATACTATCCTTCCACTTGTACTGCTATTTTTGTGTATATATGGACACAGCAACATGGCTCTATTACTGAATTGGCATGCTTTTCCATTTATAACAATCAGAGAATTTAATAGTGCATTCTAGTTCCTTTATTGTCTTATATAGTAATTTTTTTTTACCTACCAGTCTTCCATCAGTTTTAAAAGTAGGTGCAGAGCAGACTGAGGGATGCTTCTTCTACTGTCATAAGCACTGATCACCAAAGTTTGATCACCTCTGTAAACAACATGCTTTAGAGTTTCTTGTGTATTCTTCACTGTTAACAAATTAAAACAAACAAGACCAAACAAACGAAAAACCCAACCCAGTAAAATCCTTTTTCTTTGTCATAAATTTTATTAAGCAATCACAAATAGAGATCAATGGAGCAAACACATGAGAAAGAAGAAATAAAAAGGATGTAAAGGAAAAAAATAAGCTAATATTAACCAACCACAGTCTCCCAGAAGAGCAGAAGATATGTTGGATATGTTGGATCTTAAGGAGGACAAAGGATTTACCAGTTAGGAAGTCAAGGAACAGGGGACAGGTGAAGAAACATGATTCCCTTTGAAGAAGTAAATAAATGTGGGACAGGTGGGAATTTAAATTCCAACTGTGAACTACAAGTGAGATTATTAAGTGGAATTTTCTGTTCACTTCAGAAAGTTAGATTTTAATGATATTTGGAATGTATACATCCTTGTTAGTTTTTTACTGATCTGCATGTAATTATCTTTGCAGAATTTTTTATATATTTATGCTATTTTCACAAGCTTATCTATTAATAAATAACATAACTTTTTAATAAATTGCCATATTTAAATGAAAATTTGCACATTTTAAGGGAAAAAATGTAACATAACTAAGAGATTTCTCTTCCTGTTCAGGTACAGTTAACACTGGGAAAATATTTAGTTAATTTAAAATAATATTTTCCTTTAATAGATTTTTTTCAGTGTCTGTTAATGTACAGGATCAGAACTTTATGAATGGGGATACAATTATTTATTTATTTTCCCTTAAAAATATAAGAGTAGATCCTCTCTGAATGGAAATTGCTTTCCTCTTCTAGAGCAGAGAGCTGTGCTGATTTACACCAAGCAGTATAGAACTTCCCTAAGGGGGGGATATTTAGCACAGTTTGTTAAGTGATTTTTTTTAATGGACACACAGAAGGTGTGAGACAAAAGTGAAAATGCCTTGAGTATGAAGTTCTGAACATTACACTCGGTGACAGAAGGCCAATCAATGAGACAGTAATCCTATAAAAATATAGAAAGATCAGATTGCTTGTCAAATTAGAATTGCTTTAATATGGATGCATGCAAGGGGATAGCAAAGGAGCTGGAAACTTTCCATCTGCTTTGTATACAAAGTGATTAGATTGTGATCACTTAGTCCAAGAGGATAGGAATGATGCACAATTCTGCCAGGATGAGACATGCAAATTGGATCAATTAAGCTTTGAGTGTGCTCACTCAATCTGATAGGGAAGTTTACATGCTGTGTCAAGTGAAAGCTAGCAAAGATCAGTCTTGAATGCTGGGGGCAAGTGTTATAATGATTTAAACACTAATCTCCAAGAGTAATTCATTGTTTTCGAATTGGTAATAAAACTGATCAGATACTATAATAAAACAATCAGATACTATAATAAAAGATCCCTTCAGGAAATGTTTGATAGTATACACAAAAAGTATGACAGACAAATTAGTAACAGCCATCTGAGTTGAAGCATTTCAGGTAGATGAGAGTAAATTTAGATTACTATCTTGTTTGCAGTTATGGAAATGCACCATCCTAATTACTCCTGTACCTTCGCGTTTACCACAATGCATCAGAAGCAAGTTTCTCATGAAGAAACTTATTGTATGCTCTATATTTATTGAACCAGACCTCAGTCAGAAAGGCAACAACATGAAAATGATCATTAGGTAAGAGGGCTCTAATTTCATCAATGTCCATCTAAGGATTTCAATGATGTACATTATGTGACATCTCATACTGGCAAAAGGACATGTTTCAGGTAGTTAAAGGGGTCTATTATGTAAATCAAAAGTTCTCGACACATGTGAAATACTGGAACCTTCAGAATTATGTTTCTGAAGGAAGACTTTGAACATTCTCAGTAGAATCCAGATGGCTTTCAGAATTAGAAACAGGTCTGCTCGGTTTGAATTTTAATCTAGATTCAGCAAGTACACATGGCCAAAGTAAAATGACACCTGCTATTTCAGTACATTCTCCTCATTTCTGTATCAGTGGCACATGAATTGATTGTATTGTCAGTGTTTAATAGAAGTGAGTAAGAAAAATAAACAAATTGAAACAGAGGAAAAGACCCTGGGCTGGCATCAGTGTTGTACATGGCAAAACTTGTATCTATGTGTTTATTTTTTTTCTTAAGAACAATGAATTAATTTCAGTTTTAATCCATACATGTCTTATCTCACCATTTGAAATGTCAAAATATTATTTAAGGAAACAAGGTGTAATGACTGCATAAGAATTTGATTAGATTGTCTGTATTTAAACACTTGTACTCAGCAAAATAGAAAAAAGCACCAGAGGAGCACTGCCTTTTACACACAGCTGTTTTACAATGAACCTAATATTGTTTGTGTAAAGGCAGTTTGTTAAGGATTTGAAATACTAATGTATTATCCTACCCCTCAAATGTTTTTCTGAAAATTAGTACAAAACACAGACATTAAAAGCATTTATTTCCCAGCCCTTAATCCTATGGAGTAAAAATGCCTGTCAAAATATGAATTACTATCTTGAGATTGGTCTAAAACCCCTGGCAGACCTGCAAATTTCAATGACTGAGGAAAAAAAAAAAAAAAAGGCTAAGAAGAAATCAAACCTTTTAAAGTATTTATTCACAAAGGATCACTCTAAATGATTTGAACAGTTTAGAGCAGACTTTAGAGCAGACTTTCCAATATCCGTATTTACTGTGCATACTCAACTTCAGCTTGTTCTGAATACTGAACAGCTACAGTGTGAATTTATGTAATGGAATTGCTTAAGCTTTCAGTTCTGCTTCTTACAATTAGTCTATGTGGTGCACATTGCTGTTCATTAAAGCATCTTTCCTTTGCACAAGGATTAAGTCTCTATTTCAGAAAGGCGCTTAGGCATATGTTTAGTACGAACTTCCATGAGCACTAAGCAAGTCCTGACATACTGTATATGGATAAGGATGGTTTTGTCACTTAGAGAATTCAAAAACAGAGACTTAAATTGATGTATCAGAGGGTCAGATTTCCCT
This sequence comes from Heliangelus exortis, assembly GCF_036169615.1. Taxonomy (NCBI): domain Eukaryota; kingdom Metazoa; phylum Chordata; class Aves; order Apodiformes; family Trochilidae; genus Heliangelus; species Heliangelus exortis. The sequence continues at coordinate 96,674,909 of NC_092423.1, read as the reverse complement.
ACTTTTGGGAGTAAATTTTGGCCAGTGGGCTGTTAAACTAGCTGATCTGTACTGGCTGATGGATATGTATTTTAGAAACACTTTTGGGTAAAAACCAATGTGATAAACCATCTTCAGCGAAATATGTAGGAATAGGGGAAAGAAAAAAAAAAACAAAACAAACATTTTCCTATAGCCTCTTAAAAAAAAAAAACAAAAAACTTAATAGCTGGTCAGTGTTTTCCCTTTACTGATGCCCCATCCCTGGAAGATTTTAAGGCCAGGCTGGACAGGGCTCTGAGCAACCTAATCTAGAGGGTGGTGTCCCTGCTCATGGCACTGGGATTGGAATTAAATGATTTTAAGGTCTCTTCCAACCCTGAAAATGCTATGATTCTAACTGCATTGTTAATAGTCATCCATAATAGTTTATAGAAGGTATTATATAAGTATTAAGGTGTTTAATCATGCCAGACTGAAGAAGAGGTTCCAAATGAAATGTAAAGACACTGATAACAATAACTTCTGTTTCAAGATAATAAATTAACAAAGGGATTCTCCTGCTTTTTGAACTGAACTCATTTTAATACACGTGTCTACAGGAAGATAACCTGTAGCATTATAGCACTGCATTTTATTTGGTCATGCATTGGTGTTCCATGTTATATTGTCATACTAGCAATGAAACAGTAATGCATTGCTATAGATTTTCACTGCTGTCCTTTTCATATGAAATAATTTCCTCGTATTCAAATGTTGTAGTAAAATTTTACTTTCAAAATTCTCTCTTCTTGCATTATTTCTGTGATCCACTGTCAAATCAGAGCATTTATAACTCACAAACATACCTTCACAGGGTCTAATTATGTGTGATACTAACATTTTGTCAAATTCTTAATTTTGCATTTTAAATCTAGGAGTAATCCCATTGATTTTAGTGTGAATATTTATAGGATTTGATTTGTGGAAATGCTTTGAGAAATATCTGGGTGATGTGAAACCTGTTTTATAGAATGAATGTGATTATATGGAGAATCATCAATTTCAAATTGACTGTAAGTCAATACTAAGTATTACATATATCCAAACATATATAACTTTATAAAGAAAGACAGTAAGAATTTTATTTTTAAGAAGCTAAACACAATAATAAACACAGATACCCTCACATGTATAATTTATGCACATTAAAAATAGACATATAGACTGACATGTGAATTCTGCTTCATTTTAAGTTTCTTAATTTTATTTAATAAGTCCCTAACAGTTTTCAGGTAATTATAAGTTAGAGTGGCTGTGGACCCAGTGAATTACAATTTTTCTGTATTGTAAGCCTTTCATCATAAAGATGATCAAACTGTGCTGTCTTCTATAGTCCAGTGCTTTATTAGGTTCTACAGACACAATTAGTCACGAAAAATTGCTTCAGCTGCCTTAGAGTTACATATTATACAACGATCTTCTAGTCTGTCAGGGTTTCAGCTCTGAAACAGGCACAGGCACTGAAACAGGTTTCAGCACTGAGCAGGCATGGACAATTTGAAGTGCATTTTTAGTACTATTAAGCTTCCAAAAGCAAAAGAAAATTGAGAAATTGATACAATATAAAACTAAACCAAAAATAACAGAAAAAAGCTCTACATCCTCTGGGTATCTGTTCCTTAGTACTAATGTTTTTTGGAAGCAGGTTCCTATGAAAAATATCATTATCAACCAAGCAACGCTGCAAGCTATTTTGGATAGTTGAAGCAGAAACAGGATAATCAGTCTAAACTATAGATCAGTAGTTTGACAAGGAAGAGACAATTTAGGAGATAAAATTTCCACTTTATTTTAAAGACATTCAGTATAACTTCATATTTCAGAAAAGAGTTTAGTACCAAATGAGGTTTTTTTGTAAATTTGCTATTACAGATATGGTAGTCAAACAAAAAATATGTATGAATATCTTTCCCACTTGGTGCTATTACAAATAATTCTTTGGATTACAGAGTTAGATATTATTAAAAAAAAAAAAAAAAAAAAAAAAAAAAAGATTGTTTAATTCGGTCTCATTTTCTGTGGTTGAAATCCTAGCCCTGAATTACCATGGAATTACCATGGCTAAGTAGAAAAAGGAATATGGGAGAACATACTGTACAGTGTATCTGTATTCTTTTTTCTTATTTCTGTTTTCAGAAACAAGGAAAAAGTAAAAGCATTCAGTTTCAATTATTGTAAGTATATAAATTCTGCTATTGCCTTTCTTGTTTCATGTCCCCTCTTACTTGTGCCATAAGGCAAAATGCACTCATGCATTCTTTGGTCACTTAAATAAATAATAAGAAATATTTGATAAAAGATTAGCATTTTTTACAATGTACAGTAGTATAAGGTAATATTCAGAAAATATTCACATGACTATGTATTCATGCATATATACATACATTTAATTCAAGAAAATTGTTAGCTCAAGAAAGAGTTTTTTACTGTATGTATATAAATATTATGCAAGTAGAGATTGTTTCATGCGTAGTGGGGAAGTAATTTGAAAGGAAGAATAAGTGAAATTTCATGAAGACTCTATTTCTGTAAGCTAGTACATGTACAGAAACTTTTCAAGCCTTTTAACATCTGCTAGCCCAGAGATATTCTTCCATGAAGAATGCTAGGGCCTTTGGTATTTGTTTTCTATGCTATATTTTTTAAGCCTAATGATTTTCATAGAAGCTACATGCGGGAAATGCAGGGAGAGAGCATCCTCACACTATTTTACTTCACTGCTGAAACAGCGAGTACTGACTTTTAAGAGAATTTTGTTTTACAGCTTGAGTGATTCTTTGCAACAAACACATTGAATTACTGGATCAGTGAATACATTGGTTTAGTATAAAACATCTAGTAATGTGGTGAATTATTAATAGATATGGATCATGTGAATGTACTATTGGTATGTATGGAACAGAACTTAAGTCCCTTTCCTGGATAATAAATAAATACAGAGACCCAAATACAGCTGCTAAGAATAAACATTCAGGGATTTGTAAATATATATTCACTCCAGTGGTATTTTCACATTATTTAATTGTTTCAAGCACTTGAATAATGAATCACTGGTTTGTTTAATGAAAAAATAAATCTATTTTGGTAAAAACAGACGCAGTTTTAGTATGGTAAGTCAGATAGTAAGTCCACTACTCAATGGTTTGGTTTGTCAGCTAGGTGGTTTTGTCCAAAATACTCACAGTGAGTACTTTAAGCAATAAATACGATGTTTTGAGAGTGGTTTGGAAAAAAACAACAAAACAAATCAAACCCCCAAAAACCTCAAAAGCTGAGTACTGTACAGGTGTATAAGGATTCCGATGTGCGTTTTGTTTACAAACACTCTGGTCTGCTTCCCCATTCTAATTCCAGGAACCAATTTCAGAAAGCTTGAGAAAGTGTTGAGAGTGAAGGGAAAGCAAGTCTCTTCCATTCCGATTCTGAACCTGTTATGTTGCCTGCAGGCTCTTGGTGGTGCTACAATACAGTATTGCTGCCCCCCCACCCCCAATAAATATTATGCAATTAGTAGGTGATGATACAGAGTATACAGATGGCTCTTAACTCCCAAAGCTGCCAAACTGTCTTTTTAAGAGTATGAATGACAAATAGTCATTTTGGAGAGTGACATGTCATGTTGATGGCCCATTAAAACTCCTCAAGAATACTCAGCAAGCTACATACGTGCACTCAGCTCCATCTACAGCAACAGCTGCTTTTGAGTTCCTTGTAGCTGCACGAATCTTAATGGGCTGGCTGCACAATTCCCTGCCGCTTCAGGGCATTCTGTGTTCTTCTTAAAACTGGGGGGAAGAAGGCACACATTTTTGAGTGTAGCATCTGCAGAGACTGGAAAAAAAGAGGACAGAATAAGGAAATGTACATGTGTGTGTGTGCATGGATGTGCGTATACATACATACACTTAAATATATGCATATATTGTATCCATATATACAATCAATATATCACTATCTATATAATGAGTTAGAATATGAAAGTATGCAGAGAGAGAGAAAGAACACTGTAGACACAGCTGAGTGCTATTAAGAGAAAAAATGTCACGAAAATGTGACATGGTTGCTCTTATCACATCCAGTTTTCAGTATTTCCTATTAATTATTCTTCTCACTAGCCTTCAGATGACAGTAGCTCTTATTCCTGGAGGAACAATTCATCTGAACTTTGTCTTCCACTTAGAGACCTTGAGAGCTTACTTAGATAGTAACTAGAATATTATGAAGTATAGGTTTTAGAATTTTGGTACTTTCATTTTGAATTTTCTTTGTACAAAAGCCATCAAGGAGCTAAAGAAGGCTCACTGTTCCCTTTCCAGTTTCACTCTCCTTTTTCAAAAGGTTGGTAAAATGAAATATTTACTTCACTTCATGTGGCTGTGGTGAAAAGGTTATTATCCTCCTGGATAGCTGATCAGCCACTTGAGAGTGTAAATTTTATATATTTTTCACTGAACTCTTCCACCAGTGTTTCTGAATCCTTTACTGGGGAAACAACACAGCAGGGGGGAGGTAGTAAAGCCTAATCCTAACAGCTTGTTCCAAGTTTTATCATGGAAGAGAATAACTGAAGAAATTAATAAAAGTTCAAACTATTTTAATTCTTTAGGCACAATAACATACATTATCCAGCAGCAAAAACTGTTCTAAAATGACAATAATAAGGATTTACATTTTTTTAAAGAATGATGCCCCAATTCCTTCAGAAAAGGTGACATGCTACACTTCCTGCTCATTCATCAAGTTTCTTATGTTTGCTCTCCTGGTTCCAGTGCTCTTTATCACTTTTTTTTTGTTTAAGAGTAGTTTTTTGGGGGGAACTTGGAGTAGTAATTCACACAGTAAAATGACACCTGACATGATTCAGGTTTAAGGTTACACAACTTTAGCCTCAAGTGTTGTTCTTGCCTAACACTGACTGGTCACTGAAGATCAGCTCCACTTACTGCTTAAGCATTTTCTTTCATTTGCACTTCTTATATTTTCTTCCTGTTCTCTTTTCTTGCTGTTTCATCCCATTTCAACTTGTCATTTGAGTTGTTTTATTAGTCTATTTCCTATTACAATTCTTTCCTGGTCCATCAAAACTATCCATGTTCTCATCCATCCTGGATTTTATATTTTTTTAGATTTTTTTACCTTGTTTTTTTGTTGTTGTTTTTTTGTTTGTTTGTCTTTGGCTTGGTTTTGGTTTTTTTGGTTGTTTTTTGTCTTGGTCTGTTTATTTTGCTGATTTGTTTTTGTATTGTTTTGTTCTTTTTAAACTCAGGGAAACTGTGTTTTCTTTTCCCTCTTTTTCCATCTTATTTATTTTCTCTCCTATCCTGTGCTTTCTTAATTATGCATCTGCATGAAAACCTTGATTGCAGGTGTAGTTTTTTTCTCACCAGCTTTATATACAATGTTGAATATGAAGGTATCAGAGGTCAATATATACTAAATGACATAGAATTTTCCTGCAGGAGGGATATTAAGGACAAGCTGTGGGATAATATAGTGGTTTCTGCCAAAGTGATGTGCCATCCTTTTACCTGGAATGCAAAATTTGCCCATGTAATAGGTAACCTCTCATTATCCCATTGCCTTTGTGTTGATTTTGGGTAGATATATTGGTTTGTGGTCATTTCTAAGACTCTAGTATTAGCTGTAGCAAGACAAAAGAGGATTCAGAAACTCTTGGAATTTAGGCAGCCTGTAAGAACAGCGCTGGACCTGGAGAGATCTCATGGGCTGCCCCAGGAAGTCCCTGGAGATATTTAAAAAGAGACTGGATGTGGCACTCAGTGCCATGGTCTGGTAACTGAAGAGGTAGTGGATCAAGGGTTGGACTTGATGATCTCTGAGGTCCCTTCCAACCCATCCAATTCTATGATTCTGTGATTCTATGATTCTATGATTCTATGAATGTCTTGGACCTTGGTTGCCTCTGCAGGTTCTAAGGCTTTGTTCAGCTCTGAAACTGGGTAAAATTTTTGTGGTTTTAGATCAAGACAGAACGGAAATATTTTCTAGGCTGACTGGGTTTTGAGCAAGCCTGTCACCAGCTGCTTGTGTTAGAAATATGTAACGTGGTTGTACTATGGTCTACAGCATGGGACCTTGTATTCCCACATGACTACCTCCTCACTTGCCTGACAAGGAAAAAGTCTGGAGGCAACAAAACAGTGCAAGAAATTACTAGTGTGTCAAAATGGCAAATTGTGCCACTTGTGGCACTGTTGTCTATGCTGGTTCCCTATTATAGTGACAACATTGCTGAGACAAGGAAACTCTGGCAGCATTACAAGCCTATTTCTTCTTTTCAAACTCAAATTAAAAATGTTAAGGTTCTGGATATAGCCCTTTATATTTACTTAATCTTTTGTCCTCAGCATTATCTATTATGCTGAAAGCACAGAATATAGACCAGCATACTTCTTTCTGAGCCCAAGCTTGCACTATAGTTTCACATAAATTAATAAAATCAAAAGCAAACAAAAGCCCTCCAGGATCTCCTTTATCACTTTCTCAACATTTCTCGGAAAAGGACTTCTATAAGAAAATCATTATCTGCTGAATAATACTTTCACTAGTGCCTGGGTGTGAAGGCAATTATATGAATCACAAGCCTTTGCTGATACCAGTAAAATGCAGAGGAATCCATTTCTGTCCCATATGACTTGTGTAATCAGCATGAAAAGGAAATTTTTAAAAAAGTCTTAAGCTGTTGATACTGAAATATAGTTACAGTTTACAAGAATAAGAATTTCATAGATCACTCAAAATAATTGCATTAGGAACTAATGTGTTTGTGAGGCCCTTAAACATTGCAGACATTTGGTATTCATGCAAAGTGGATTTTGCTAAAATGTTAACTCCACTGTCTATTCTGAATTTTAAATATTAATAATTATTTGCATTGAAATTGTTTCTAATCAGCATTATTGAACTCCTAGCTCTCTATATTAAAAAATATAATGTTATATTAAAAATCTATGAGGTCTCACGATTCAAACCACTTACTAGTTGTGATAATCTGAGAAGTGAAGGGATTGCAAAACATTCTAGGTACAACCATGTTAAATACTGAATCCAAGAAAAGAAGTTCAAAGAATCTGTCTGTTGTGGTGAGCAAGATTTAATAGAAATAGCCAAATTCTTTGTTTCAAATCACCTACTTTCTTTCATCTTCTGTCAATTATGTGTTTAATCTGTTTATGCCTGACAAGTCTTCCCAGAAAGCAGGGGTCATGTTGTACATGTAGACAAGAGTGTAGTCCTCCTACAGGCATATCGTAGTTGTCATGTCATATATGTGGTTATAAAATGGACAAGAATTTTTATCCTGGCTTGTTCTTTCTTCCTTTTGTCCTTTTTTACTTCCTAGTCCCTACTTGCTTTTACTAAAGAAGTGCAGTGAGAAGTCAGGAATAAAGCTGCAGTTGTCATTTTCATGTCGTCAAGAATTATGAATGCCTGCAGAATCACAAGGAGACAATTTTCATTCATCTCCTCCCTTTCTAGTTACTTACACAGTGAGTAAGAAAAGGGTGCAGGCAAGGTAATTCCCCCATGATAACTTTTCAATTGTTCTGCAAGTCTCAGCTACAGAACTAGGTTTTACTGAAGAAGCATCTCCTGTTGTTCTCTGTTGGTCTTTCACCACTACCTCAGTGATCCTGCTGGTGCTGGAAACCTGGCAGCTCCTCATGTTCTCCTTGTGCTCTTCCTTTTCACCAGGTTCTGTAAACTTTGCAATGAAACAGTGGTCAGGCTGCCACAGGGAGGAGCAACTGGTAGATCTTTGGGGAAGTAAAAATGGAGAAGATTGGAATATAAACATTGCACCTGCTGTAATGGACCCTTAACTGAAAATTAGAGAAAGAGCAAACCTCTCACTCAGACCTCAAATAGATCAGTCATTGACAGAGAAATTGCTTTTAATGCAGTGCAGTATCGCTGCTTACTGATAAAAATACATGGTTTTCTCTATTGAAAATACTTCATTAGCATGATTTAATGGCAAATGATGCAAGATCTGTGCCTACAAATAGATAAAACCTAGGAACTCTGGAGTTTTAGGGATCTTGAAGGAAATTATTTAGGTTTTCCCAGAATAATCATCATCCTAAGTGTCCACATAAACATAAACGCATTATTTGAGACCCGATGCTAAGCTGTATTGCTGCAGAGCCAAAGAACATGAGGACAAAATTGCTTTCATTAAAGGCGCTAGGGTAAGAGTGCCTTTGCTACTGAGAGAAGCTGACTGTTTCCTTCTCTCACACAGATCTAAACAAGCACTTTCTAAAGCAGAGAGGAGTTGGGCCTAAGAAGATATAACTACATTCTCTTTAAGTGGAGTACAGAGACAGCAGAGGGCACTCAGTAAAGTGCCCTCTAGAGGGGCAGTAGAGGGCACCTTCTGAAAAAAAGTGCACGTATTTTATGTACCGGCCCTCTCTGCTTCCACAAGGCTTGTGTGGCTTTTCTCATTACATTTGTTCACTCATAACTTTCCTAGGGCATCAAAAGTTATCCTTCTGTTAAAATAGCATCATTTTTCTGCAGAGTCTTGCTGCTTCCCTTTTATGTTCTTATGTACTCTTTCTAGTACATGGTGTAATGCAGGGAATGCCCAGCACCGAAACTCTTAAAATCTTCAGTTTAAATGCATGTGGAATGTAAGAAATAAGCAATGGGATCAGCATTGGTTAATGAATTTCATACTGAAAACAAGGTCACATGAAAGTTACTTGAAAGGCAAACTGGAGTGTGTCTGTCATTGATACTGGGTGGAGGCAGCACTGGATGAGGTGACTTAGAAGTATACAGCCCAGACATGTTTACTTTAGCCTTCCTCTTTCAGAAAACATAGGGTGGAATTTTATTTGCAATATTTATTGAAAATTTCTTCTGAAAGAAAATTTGAGACATTCCAGAATGGGATCAGATGAGATTTATCCTGTGAATCACTGAGTCCTTGTGCCTCTTGAAAAAAAAGAATTGGAAACTCCCTTTGTCTTGATCCTCTCTACTTCTACAGTCTTAGTCCCTGTGTACAGCTACAGACTGAGCTGTAGTTCTGTTGCTTACATGAATGTGTTTGTAAAAAGTGGAAGGATGGACAAGCTAGTAGATAATACCCCATAAATGCTTTCTGAATCCTTCCAGAAAAGTACCACTGCCTGGAGGACTAACATCATTCTATGTAATTATTGCCAACTTAATCAGAAGAAGAAATAAAAATCCCAGGTCTCATTCTTAAATGTACTTTCTTCTTAAAAAGGGGGAAGGAGAGACAAGGAAGGGGGGACAAAAAAAGCCAAGGCAAACAGAAACATCAAAAAAACCCAGAATGTGCAAAGGGTTTTCTAAAGTCAACCGTAGAAGGAAATTTTTTTTTTCTTTTTTTTTTTTCCCCCCCCCCACTTCTCATGATGTCAAATTAAATAGCTGGTAGCAGCAGAGCTGTCAATAAGGTGATGCCTCTTTATCAATGACTTCAGAGATCTCTGTTTGGAGGGATAATATTAAGTGGAACTGGAATAAAGGTGATCTGAAAACTGCATCAAACATATGTCAGGATTTTGTTAGCTTAGTTTATTTTTGCATTGTTCTCTTCTATAACACTTTTAAATTATCTCAGATTGACAGTAAAATATTCATAGAAATATTAAAAAAAAAATCTATAGAGCTTTACATAGAATTGATTTTATTATAGTGCCAAAGTGAAATCTTGAGCTATATATTGCCTTTCTGGAATTAAGTAGGTAGAGAATGGTTCTTTACTAACTTGAGCATGGGTTTTTTACAGGCTTAGTACAAAAGCTTTAATAAAAGATACAAATAAGTTTACTCTCCCAGAGCCTCAACCTTGGCGTAACAAAGGTTATCGCTAATCACTTTACTAATCCGTGCAGTAGCAGTTCTCTACCAAGGCACTGTTCCAAAAAGTGGCTTCTGCTCAGTATTTCACTGCAGGGCACCAACTACTGTAGTCTAATCCATGAGATTTATGGACCTCAGAGTGGGACTCCTTAAAAACAATGTCTTAATCAGTGAGCCACTGAGTGAGCAAATGGGAAATGCTGAAGCTACAGAATTTCTTCCTTCTCTGGGATGTGAAAGCCTGACTCAGCACATCTTTAAGAGTTTACACTTCTGGCCTCTCCCCTGAAAGACTCTTTTCTTTGGAAACACTGCTAGAAAGTTATTCAGAGTAGGGTGGGATTTAAATACAAGGTGAAAGGGAAGATGTGCAGCCTTGTATCATAAGCCCCAGGTGTGAATGCTACACTCTGGCCTGCTGATAAGATTGACTTCACCCCCATGAGAGAGTGCTGTGTTGCTCTCAGGAAGCTGAGACATGGGATCCCTTCCCTTCTCTGCCTGACATCCACTTGCCCATCTCTAACCTTCAGAAAGCTTTTCTGCATGATGAACTGCTGTCTGTGCTGGTGTGGCTTTCTTTTCTCTCCACAAAATGTGAAATGGCTTTTACAGGGAAAATCGGAAAGTCTCAGCCACCACAGAAGGACCAAGGCTCTGCTATAATATGGGATATGGAGAAAGCTGAAGGCCTTGAAGAAATCAAAAGCCCATATATTCAGTTCTTGGCTAATGTGATGTTCAGCATTTCAATCTAGATTGTAGGATACTGGCTGTGTAGGGAACCAACCCAAAGCCTCTGTAGCGCATAGGACACTTATGTACCCTGAGGTAGGTCTTAATAAAACACAAGGCAGACAGATCCTTACTTGCACAGGCCAGTGCTCCTTTGTAGGAAAGAGCAGTATTTCTTCCAGTCAAGTTTGAAAAAGCAGCAAGATTTGTGAGGTGAACAGAGGTGCAGTTTCTTCAATAACCCCCCAGCCATTAGGGCTGAGGAATATACAGTACTGCAGATCTTGAAAGAGCCTGGATGTGAGATATGTTTTACCTTGATCTGCTCACAGTGTCAGCGTTTACTAATCCTGAATGTGCTGAGAAGCAGGACTTGAAATGTTTGGGGAACTTCACCAAAGAAATCTCAGGCTTGTTTGGTTGTCTCAGGAGTTAGGGAGCAGAAGAGTGAGGATAAGCCGTATTTTGAAATAATATAGCTAATCTGATTTAAACACCCTAGTTCTGCTTTTTGATCCAGTCCAAAGTTCAGACTCAATTTATGTCTTAAAAGAGGGAGAGGCAGTGCACTGTAATTGCATAAGTATGAGATATCCAGGCAGTGTAAGTGAAATAATGTGTAAGAAATAGGCAGCTTTTCATCCAGCTGAAAAAATACAAAACTGATCACGAATACTTCCCTGCTGAAATAGGAAAAGGTTTTTGCAGCTGTGCTAAGTTATGCCTGAGATAGCAATTTTCTGCACATATTCTGGAAGTGTTTACTATCTTAGTGATACTCCCAGCTGAGAGGAAAAAAAAATGTTAGTGGAAGAAATTATGATAATGACAGTAGAGTTAGCTCCAAACTCAGTATGACACAAAGTTAAGACATGTACAAAGTAGATAAGAGACATAAAGTATCTGAACATCTTTAATATTGTCCTCAGCTATTTACAAGTAATAATCCACTTTTCAACCAGTGAGCCAAGTACTTTGAAATTTACTGTTGGTTTCTCTTGTAGCATAAACATATCATGTTTGTGTATGTTACTTTACCATATCCTGATCAATCATTGATGCTACAAGTGCGAGAAGTACATTAGAACTGTTTGAATCTGTGTTCTGTAACAGGAAGGTGACACTTAGTAGACAGAACAGAGCTACAAAACTTGTATTGCTCTATAACTTAACTGATGAGGAGGAAAATTTCTTTCTGTAAATCTGTCTTGCAGTTCTAACAGAAGGTAAGTTCTGACCGACAGAACTACATTTGTTCTGTGCCTACTGCAAGTAGTGTCAGGGAAACTACACCTGTTTTTTGATGCTGTGTAGTACAGGTGGTGTCAGGATGTTTCTTGGTCTTTTCTCACACTCTCCATTTTCCTCAAGTTAGATAACAGAAAACAAAATATGGAAATGAGGCCGTTCAGATTATAGTGAAGAATATATCAACCCATCCGTTTTAATTAATTTGATATGTTTTGTTGCTTTACACAGTAAACACTGAGGAGTTCTGTAGGTCATTTCCCATATATGCACAGGAGCAAAACCACACAGACATTAGGTTTAAAGTGACATTTGTTTGAAGTCTCACCCTTCAGAAGTGTTATAAGCTTAAAGCAACAAGGTACTTTAATTCAGAGAAGGATAAAATAGTAGTTATAATTATGTGTGTATGTCTATGTAAAACTTAGGTGTGAAAAAACTGTAAGACATTATCAAATGCATTTGAGAATGAGATTGCAGGAAAGAATGAAATTATCTTGCTTAAAAGAGCAAGCTGACAGATTCTAATGGTCCCTCACATGCTGTGCACGATAAATATTCACCTTATCTTTCCAAGAACAATAAAATTTCATGTATTACTGCTTGACATACGAGTTATTTTTACATATCTCCATGCCACTGACTCTCTTGTAAGTTAATCTCATCTCTCATCAATTTTTCACCAGCTTCACTCTGATGTTGATAAAGGAGATGGTTCCATCAAATACATCTTGTCAGGCGAAGGGGCAAGTTCCATTTTCATTATTGATGAGAACACGGGGGATATTCATGCTACAAAGAGGCTGGATCGAGAAGAGCAGGCCTACTACACACTCCGAGCACAAGCACTAGATAGGCTGACTAATAAACCTGTGGAACCAGAATCTGAGTTCGTCATTAAGATTCAGGACATCAATGACAATGAGCCCAAATTTCTGGATGGTCCTTACACTGCCGGAGTTCCTGAGATGTCTCCCGTGGGTAAGTGCAAAATACACTTTTGGTGTCGTGGGAAATTTCTTCCTATTGCCTTTTTAAAAAATTCATTGTTTTGTACTGTGTTGCACTGAGCTACTTAATTATCTATGAGGCACCTGCAACAGTTAGATATTTCGAGACTTCACTGGAAATAATATGCTAGATTAAGTATTTACCCTTTGAAAAAAATGTTGTGAAACTGAAATAGCTAAATAGGGGTTCAGATAAGCATTTTATGGTGTATTTCACATTCCAGTGCCCAGAGGCTTTATTTTACAATTCTCATTAGCAATAATAGGTTTCACACATATCCTATGGTACTCAGAGGTGATAATGTATAATTTTGTTCAGATAAAGTCTGTTCTTTAAAAGCTCTTCAAACTTCTGCTAATGCAGAGTGAGGTTTTCTATTTGTATTTTTTTTGTTGCTGTTTGGGCTTTTTTTGTTTGTTAGGTTGGTTGGTTTTTTTTTTGGTAGTGTTGCATATATGTCAGTAGCAGTTTACTTTACACGTTTTCTAACATTGAAATACATCGCTCTTGAAAATAGATTCAAAAAGCAGGGACTAGGGTAGAACTTCAGATAGTTTCAAACATCCAGTGGAATTAAAGAAGAATGGCATTTAGTTGGAAAAGAAGTAATGCTAATTTTTCCTGAGTTTGAATTAAGGAAGAATTTTATCATCAAATCCACTACTTCTTAATTTTAAAGAGACAATGCTCATCTATTGTCAGGTGCCATCTTTCCTTTGAAAGTTGACCTATTCAGACCAGATAAGAGTTTGCATCAGATAAGTTTCAGTAAATTTTACTTCAGCATAAAATTATAAATGCAAGAATGCAGCTAAAAAAAAATAACTTAATCTACTTCAGTGGAAAAATGTGTATAAGAAATCTCACTTCAAATCAAGAGAGTTATATGTTGATTGAGATTAGTAGTTTCATTGCTTGACTGATTTCAAACCATATCAAAGTTTGATACTCCTACAGTAGGTATGGTGGTACAGAATTTGCTGTAGTTTCCTCAACATCATCTCCTCTGGTTTTGGGTGTTAAAATAGTGCTTCTAAATTAGAGCTAGAGAGAGAGAGAAAGTCTTTCCTGCCTATGAGCCCTGCAGGAATCATCAGTCAACATTGCTTCTATGTTTGAAACTCATCTTCAGAGCTGATCGAATATAAGACATTGCTAATGAGTTTTCTAATTAATTATTTTATTAAGCAGTGAGCATAGACACTATTTCTCATTTGATATTTGGAATTATTTCATAGTCACTTAAACAATATATGGATGGCTGATGAGAATAGTAGCCTTGGAAGGAAAGCTGAACACAGCTTTTTAGGATCCTCAGGGAGGAGATGAAGTTTTAAGATATTGTTGAGAAATTTTTACTGCTACACTTTATAAAAACAGATAATCTAAGATTGTAAAACATAAATATTCAGCACTTGAAAAATAAGTTCTCTAAAAATATATTTTTAATTGCTGCTTTATTTTAGAAGGAGGTTATTTGAACTATAGCATGCAGCAACTATAAGGTTCTTGCAGCTTTGTCTTTTTTCCTGGAAAGCAGTATCTCCCCATTTCCCTTTTGTGTGAGTTACCTCTGTCTTGTCCTATACTGCCATATTGACGTATGGATAACAACTTCGGATTTATCGGGTTTGCTTACACACAAAAATCCGTGCCTCTACTCTTCATCCATGCTCCATTTGTTTCAAAAATATATTGTAAATCTAACAGGGGGTAGTACACAGTGTGAAGTGGAGAATATGAGTATGAGTATGGAGTATTTTTCAAAATAAACCTCATGCATATGTTCTTGAGCAAAAATAAATGACTGAAAGAAATTCTCTCCCATATGGACTGTAGCATCAAATATATTTTCAATTTATATAGAATATTTTGCAAAACTGAGAATTGTGCACTCTTTGAGATTTATTTTTTTTTTTTATCTTTGTGAGCTTCCTGAAACCAGCATTTATGTATCTTTGTGGTTTATATTACACAACTACCAAATGATGCATTGTTAGTGAGTTAAGGATTACCACAAAATGTCTGTGTGGTACTTGCTTACATAGTCACACTGATTCATAGTTTATTCATATACACATTTTTTTATTAATCACCTAGATTATTCATGAAATATTAAGGATAACTAAAGTATGTCTCTCCTATTTTGTTAAAAGTTATATCCATGAAAAGGATTTTTAATTGGATATTAAAACAAATGAAAGAGCTCATAGGATTATAAACCCAAATTAACTACAAAGATAGAATTATAACCTTTAACCTAATGAATGGTTATGCATGTGTAATGATTCTCTATTTTATTTGACAAATATTTTAAGACATTATCCAAGGGTAATTAAAGTCAATCTTTCCTGTTATTTGAAATTACTTCAGTTCAGCTCAAGTTATATTTGAGTAAGGCCCAATTATATTGATTATTCTGGGTAGGGCAAATATCTTGATGGCTTGTAAATCTATTAATAGCAAAAACCTCAAAGATATGGCTTATCTGAAAATCATAGTGGTTTTTTTGTTTTGTTTTTTTGAAGTATGTCTCTTATTTGAAAAAAGTCTAGCAGTGTCATATTTAAAATAAAATACTGTAAATTATAGTTAAAAGAGTATTCCTCTGATGCTGATGAAAAAGATAGATGTGAGATGCTGATCTCTTTGGCTTATAGCCAAGGGAAATAAGGATAAAAATACCAAACCATTCCACTGGTTTTGGTTTTGTTTAATCTTCTCTACTCTCCAGACATATCAGCAACTTTGCTTGTTACTCAGAACAATAAATCTTTCTTACCGCATTTATTAATAAATAAATAAATAAATAATAATAAAAAAATAAGAGCCTTATGCCATATTTAAATCTTTGGTACAAGCAGGTAGGGGGTTTTGAGAACCTGAATGCAGGGCCAGTGATGAAGGGCCAGTGTCCTTCTCCAGTCATAAGCCCTCTCTGCTTCACTTTATCTCGCCTTGCTGCTGCTCAGGGTTGGGTCAGAGGGCAGAACTTGCCCCCAGGTGCTGTTACTTCCCCTTAACACTCCTGAAGGGGAAAAGCTGTGGAGTCATTGCCATAGCAGTTCTGGGTAGAGGCCCATGGAAGAAGCACAGAAATATCATATGGTATGGACCAGAACCAAACCAGGCAGTTGCATATGAGAATTAAGCCAGTATTATGGGTAACTTGACAGTAAAGTTGTATAATATTTCTACAAACTGGTATCATATAGAAATGTGATGCCATCACAGAATTATTTTGTGTAGTACACATATTACACATCATTAGTTAATACTAGTCAATGCCTTTAATGACTGACTACCTTTATGTGTCTATTTTAATTTATTAATGTGGCTACAGTTCATTGGTTAGGGTTTATGCAGTTTGAAAAATAAGCATTTAAGTTCATCTTGTTCTGGAAACAAGTTTTCTCCTAAATTATTTCACCAATGTTAAAGACTGAAGTCACAGAAGCATTTCTCATATAAACTCATTTAAAGGATTTGGTAAAATACCACACAAGTTGCTAAGAATATTTTTAGAAAGCTCTGTGTAGAGGTTTCTAAAACAATAAATTCAGAAATTTAAAAAGGATCTCTTTGAAGGATCTCCAGCTCTAAATAAACTTCATCATCATCTGGCTATGTCACAGAAAAATTTGACCTCTGCAACATGTCACAAACATTGCTGAATCTTGGTTTTGGGTAAATGAAAGTACAAATAGCATTCTAAATTCAAGGTCCTTTCTAGAAAAACTCTCTTCCTTCTACCCTGATATCAGAATTAAGTATGTCATGTTCTCAGATTACTGTGATTCTGTAATATCTACCAATATCTATCAAAGGTTAAGGAAAAGTGACAACTTAAAAACTCTGGAAAAAAAACCCAAACCAAATGAAACTAAAATAAACCAAACTAAATCAAACCAAACCAAACCAAAATAAACCAAAACCCAACAGAAATCTGTTCCAGCCACACAAAATTCCCTGTGCTGTTAGTTGACATCAGTAATGAAATATGTAGAACACCCTTTGATTTGCAGCACAGATTTTCCCTCAGAATTTGCTGCAATTGGTGAAAAAGTTTATGAGGTTTCTACATATAGAATTTTTAATGAGCTGGTATTCAGGCTTTGTAAAAAAAGAAATTGTAGAGAAAAACAATGGTAGAGGAATCTATATCTAAGAGGAAATGACACTTGTTCAGTAAATATCCCCTAATTATTTTTTTTTTTTTTCAATGCATGTCAGAAATACAAACTGCTGGAAATATTTAAAGTTGTAGGTGTGATGCTACACGTTATAACAAGTCTGAGGTAGGGTTAGTGTCCTGTTTACACCTGCAGTCTAGGACTCTGAGCAATGTTGCCATAACCAATATTTACTGGGACACACATTTTGTTGGATGGAGTGAGAGTGTGGTGTCATTTCTGGACTG
This sequence comes from Heliangelus exortis, assembly GCF_036169615.1. Lineage (NCBI taxonomy): Eukaryota > Metazoa > Chordata > Aves > Apodiformes > Trochilidae > Heliangelus > Heliangelus exortis. The sequence continues at coordinate 96,657,607 of NC_092423.1, read as the reverse complement.
TTCCACCTTACCTTTAGGTCCTAATCTTGGACACATGGATGACAGCTGATTGCCTGTGTTATGAGATATGGCAAAATGCTCAGAAATAAAAGGAAACTCAATTTGAGTGTAGTAAGACAAACTCTTCTCTTAGAAGATGATGAAATTGGAATTACAATACAACTGCCCATTTTTCCTCAACCTATAGATTTACTGGACATCTGTGAGTATCCATAGAGTTTTATTGGTTACTTTTAAAAGGAAAATAATCATACGACTTAGGTATCAATACACTTCAAGAAAAAGAGGACAAGTCTGTGTTGGAATGATCATCCTCTGAAAGAATTCCTATTCTTCTTCAAGAGAAATCTGCTTCCTCTAGGAAAATCTCTGGAAATCTTCTCGAGCTGATCATTCTGTGCATTATGTTTTCTTGGAACTGATTTTCTATGTGTAGGACTTTTCATTTAGTTAGCAAATCTTATGTTAGCTTACACATTTTTTAAAAATACATTGTGCAGAAATCTCTCCCTTGGTATGGCACTTCTGGGAGCTCAAAGGTTTTGTTTGCAAAGAAATACAATAACAGGGTTTTTTTAAAGATCTTTGCCTCCTGAGGTTTGTGTGAAGTTGATTAACAAACAAAGGAACTAGAAAAGTATCATTGTTTTCCAGTAACTGATTATACTCGGGATGAATGCAAAAGGTTTTGGTGTTAGAATTTCTACTTAAAAACCCCACAACTTTTCTAAAGGTTCTATGTGTTTTGGGAGAGAAGCAATTAGATTCAGCTACTGACTTTATTCATCTCACAGAATGTAGAGGGATTGTTTGCTACATCAATAGATTTTTACAGGAAACAAACACTTCTAAGCTTGCAGGATTTCCAAAATGTTTGTGTTGAGGTTACAAAGCCTTTAATTTCTTTGATCTTGTATTGGGCTGGAGTCCTTGAAAGCAGCAAGAGCAAGAAGCAGAGACATAACTGTGTGTGAAGTTTATAAGCACTTTGGCCAATATTTGCAGACATTGTAAGCTTCATTGGCAGGGCTTAGGTACTTTGTAAATGTGGTAAGCTTGGCTTTCACAAAGAACACAGGATGTCAAATAGTCATTATGATAGCTTTGTACTCAAAATCTGGAGAGGCTCTGGCAAGTTTAAAATAGGTTCCTGTATGAAATTGCATTACAGACTAATCTGTAAAATTAGTTTGACATACTGATTCAAGGCTCTTAGTTACTGGTGAACAGAAAATTGGTATATTTTAAGTCCTATAACTGATAAATGATGGATTAACTACCAATTTTCTTTTTAAACTTACCATCTACTTAATAGTTGCATGTGAAATTTCAGTTTGATAATAGCCTTTTCCCTATCCAAAATATTAGATTGTCCTCAAGAGAGAAAAATTGCATCTAAAATAGAATTGCAGTCATAATACTTTGTCATGCAGTCTTCAGGTAGAGAGATGAAAAACGTGGGTTAGCTAGGACGCAAGTTAATAAAGTTATTTTATAAATTATCATTTCTGGTCAGAATTTGTTCAGTGAGGTCAAAGTATTTGTAATTTGGATCAATTTATGGAGGGCTGCACTTTCCCTTTCTCTCCAAGCCTTTGGCCTTGTCTCATGGCCCATCTATGATCTCTACTTAACTGAAAATTGAAAAGATGAGGGAAATGGGTGGGAGATGTTCTGTTTCAGATATAAATTATTTCAGAACTTTCTCCCACCAATTTCCTGGAAAAAAAAAAGCAAAAAAAAAAACCAAATAAAACTGACCACAATACAACTTATGTTAAATTCACCCTGGACACATGCTATTGCTTTGTTTTCTTAGAGTGATTTCTAGACTTGCTGCTCCCATTTTCTTCTATCAAAAATGTGTTGGTTCAGAAAATGAACACTCTCTATAACAAATGCTTTTTTCTAAACTTGTGTCTAAATCCAGTTTATGAAGGCATCTGATCCTCTGTTGGAGACCTTTACTGGGCATCTGCCAAATTACTACCATATTAATTTGCAACCTAACTTTTAAATGCGTCCCTGGGATGTTGAAGAGAAGGTCTCAATGTTCAGACAATCTGCCAGTGTGAAAAAAAATTATTCTTTCTGGCTATCAAAGGGTGGTGACCATGGCCAAGGCCCTGGCTCCCAAGTGTTTTATTCTGCTGTCAGCATACATCATGGAATCTGTTGTGCAGAACAAAACAAATGGGAACTGACATGGGGAATATAATGAATAGGAGTTGGATGCAAAATGAGATCCTCACAAAATATGGCTTTCTTGCCCACCAGTTAGATATTTTGCTTTCTTATTCCTGTCAACATAGAGCCATATCTCGCACAAGAAATGTTTTATGCGGAAGATTACTAACACAGCTGATACTGTGGTATTTCAGACTATTAAATTAAATTGCTACTTCTTAGAGGAATTCAGTTTTTCTCTGAGCTGAAACAAATTCTTCATCCATCCCATTATAAAAAGGTAAAAAATGTATAGGCTAAAATTAGTTATATATATATGTGTCTGTGTATAATTATCAAAATACATGATATTTATATATGTATATATATGTATCTGCATATATATGTATACATATATAAGCACATATATGTATATATATGTATATTAATCTCTATCTTCTCATCACAGTTTTTAAAAACAAACTTCTCTTCAATGGGAGAAGGGGATATGCCTTTTCAAAGGCATATGCCTATTACTATGCATACTTTAGACATCACATACTTTAGATGTCATTTAAGAAATATTGTTCTCACACCCTCCAACAACCGAAAGGCAGACATAGAGTGGGGGAGGTACCAAATCTATGTTTTTATTGCTATGAGCCAGAGGCTGAGACTACTTGGGAAGATGGAACTCAGTAATTGCCAATAGTACTTGTTTGCAAAGGGGACCTTGTACTCTTAAGTTGAATCAGCATGGAAATGATGAGCAGTTGTGAAAAAGCCACCTGGCTCTTTCCTAGTTATATTTTGGCAAATATTGTTGGATAAGTATAGTTCAGATTTACGTGTCTTTTATGTACAACAGGCCCCTAAATATTTTGCAGGTACCTCTGTGGTTCAAGTGACAGCCACTGATGCAGATGACCCTACATATGGCAACAGTGCTCGAGTGGTTTACAGCATATTGCAAGGACAACCTTACTTTTCTGTGGAGCCAAAAACAGGTAACTTTCCATAAACCCTCTACAGTAATGCTGAGAAAAAAAAAAGAAATTATTCCTTAAAAACTAGCTAGGAACTTATAATGTAGTTTGTTGGTTAATTGAACACATTTGGATTTTATCGATCTTTTAATTTCTTATTCTTCAGAAGAGATGATGAAAACCACAAATCTGAGCTGTGTGATAAGCAGACATTGCTGGAATGGGAATTCTTTATCTTCTTGTCAATCTACTAGATCCCTGGTCTGCTGTTATTTTCTGTCTTTTTAATCAATGAAAATTTCAAAATACTGTGAACAAGTTTCAGATGTTTGTTTTAGAAATATCTAAATGTCATATAGCTGGATTTCCCTAAGTGTAGATTTATGGCATGATCACTTCTAAATTCTACTTTTTAAAGTGAACTTTTATCACGGGAAATGTGTCTTTTCCTTATTTCTTTGAACAAGGCAGCTATGTGCTTCCTGTCCTTATCTGGTAGAACATTTTGCTTCCACTTTCTATCCAAATTACTGGTGGAACTCTTCTTTACTACTTTCATGAAATTTTGTGAATATTTTAAACTCTGTGTTTTCATAGAGCAAGAAAATAAGTCCTGTCTCTCAGTTCACTTTACTGCCTAACCTTCCATCAACATGGACAAAGATTATAATCTTCATTTCAGAGACAGACAAGAAAAGAAGAGAAAAAAACTGTTTACCCTATTTGTCATAAACAATCTGTGATGTAAATCAGATCTGAATCCCAATTCGATGGCCAAAAGGTCACACTATTAAACAACACCTAACACTGCAGAAATAAGTACTATCTTTATCTTCAGATTGCAACAGGTCTATCCTCAGCAGAGATATACAGCACTTTCTATTTTCCCAATGATTACAGGTTATAGTGTTGCTCTCTTTTTTAGTCCACCCATACGTATGTACAATGCATATTGTCATCATGACTACAGAAAGCTCTCAAACAATAATATGGTAGTTTCTGCTAAATCAAAACCTTTAAGGATTCAGACTGATTTGTTTGCATATATTTTCACTTTGATGTGATGCTCAAGGTTCTTTTGTGCACAATAATTACCTTTCAAATGATTGGTTAACGTTGCTTGGCAATTTAACGAGCAGGCCAAAAAATGAAATGTAGAACAAATAACATTATGAAATTGAGTATTAATTGTATTTTAACATGTCTTGTAAAATGGTTGAAATGGTGCCAGACAGTCTGTTTGTTAAATAAAGGCTTTGACACCGATGATTAATGGCAAGCCCTGCGTTCATAAGGGAAGAAAGAAATCAAACTCTAACTAAATATTCAACAAATATCAGATGAATAGATATGTGTCCCAATGTGCCTCTCTCCTTTATTTAGTTTGTTTATGTTTCCTTTGCTGCTGACACTAAGTGCTGGCAGAGTAAATGGCTGCCTCTCTGGAAATACAGTTAGTGGCTATAGCGTGTAGTAAGCATGAAATATTCATAAAGTCATCACGTTTGGAGAAGGCATATTTATTTTCCAGTCTATATAAACAGAACAGAAAGAATGAAACATGAAACTTTCTTCAGGATTTCATTTCAAATCATATAATTGCAAATTGTATGCAGATCATCAAATGTATGTAAGAAAAACTGCTTCAGATTTCACCATATTTCCATTAATAAATGAAAAATACCTTAATTAATGCTTTAGAAGTGGGTATTGTTAGAGCAAATGTATGGTAAAATAAGAATTTCATACGTACATGGAGTGTGACACAATGTCACTAATACTGAGAGATAATATTGTGAATGACTGCTTAAGACATTGTGAAATTTTATCTTGACCTTCGAATCTTAAAAATGAATGCAGAAAATTCTGTTCTTTCTGACTCTTTTAGAGTGGGAAAACACTGAAGATATTTAACCAGGAAAGGGAATGTTACCCAAGACATCATGAAGTCTATAGTTCAGATAGGTAATATTTGGAAAAAACAGTCATGGATGGCATTATCCAAAGAATCTAATGCTAAGTAAGGATCCATGGGATTGGTGATGTCACAGTCCATGAGCTTATGTAACGTGAGAAAGAGTTGGCCACTACCCAGGAGCTTTCTCAAATTAAGGACTGACACTTCGTAAGCACAAACTGGAATTTTATTCTGGGGATAGATAGCCAATTAAGGGATGAGTGTTCAAGAGAGGTAAGGGATGCCCAATAAAATATATATATATATATATATATATATATATATATATATATGTATATGTATGCCAAGAAACAAGTAACCAAGGGGGAAGAGGTAGGAAAGAATGGGATTAGGGCAAAGAAAGGGTGAGTCCATCACCGTTTTTTCCCCTGCAGGGTTGTGCAATGAAGTGCAGGTGTGAGGGCAGGACCTGAGGTTAATGAGGAAAGGGGGGGCACACTTTCACATGGCAAGGTTCTGGTGATGAGGAGGAGGATGAAGAGACCCATAGGAATGAGGAGACACCACTGCGTGGACCACAGACAACCATGACCATGGGGAAAAATGGAATCAAGGAACAGGACCCAGCAACACAAGGACAATGAACCTGACGAACCCAGGAAGCTGGCTACATCCCTTACTTTTATAATGCAATGCCACCGTCTCTTAATTTTGCTTGGCTGCAGCAGAGACAGGCAGAATACTCATGTCCAGTCACAGTCCTTTCTCTGTGGGCTGACAGCCAATTTTGAAACATTTGAATCCTTTGCTCTGCTGAGCCCCCAGAGCTGTTACCAACATGGCTGCTTCTCTGCTCTTTTGTGTCTTCTTCACACCCAAATTTCTTCACGTCTCAAGGAGCTGGCAGGCACTTTGTGTTTTCACTATCTGACTCAAGAGTAATTTTATTGCTTATGGTGGCTGAGCATCCCATTTTCCACAGGTGACAACTTAAAATAAGCTTGCAATATGTCAGTTCCTCTCCTAGTCAAAAATGAGATATTAGGGTTGATATAAACTCCTTCCTCTCTTATTGTAATCACTGATCAGCTGCTATCTTTTAAAGACAAAATCCACTTTCACTGCAAGATATTTACTTGTGCAACCATTGACATACCTTGTCTTACTGCAGGTGTTATCAAGACTGCACTTCCGAATATGGATAGGGAAGCCAAGGACCAATACCTACTTGTTATTCAAGCAAAAGACATGGTTGGGCAGAACGGTGGATTATCAGGGACTACATCTGTAACTGTCACCCTGACTGATGTTAATGACAACCCACCTCGCTTTCCACGACGTAAGTTACAATGTAAAAGTATGAGTTGAAATATTATTTTTTTAAAAAAATTATTTTCTTTACGTGCCATACTATTTCCAAACAAAGAGTAAAATTACTCAACTTCCATTTTAAGTACTTTGAGAATTGCTGGCAGCAAGTTTTATCATTATTACTACTACAACTACATTGAAAGATTATTTTCTTTAGCTGATATGTTTCAGATCAGTTGATATGAAGTGATGTGCAGCAGGTGCATTTATTAGTGTGTTTTACTTCTTCTCTGTGAGTAAAAACACAAAGGAAGATAAACCTTAATAGATACTTAGTGTTTGCCAGCTGCACTTCATGATGCATATTTCTTTAACTTGACTGTTAATCCTTTAGATTCCTTTATCATTTTAGCAGGATTTGTCTTGTGCATACAGTATTTCTTAAAGAGTTAAAAACAGAAGATCTGGAAAGTCATCTTTCCTCCATCTGCCATCTACTTTCTTAGAATCGTAGAATGTTAGATTGGAAGGGACCTCAAGGATCATCTGGTCCAACCCTTCTAATATTATTGTTCATATGATATGTCTCGGAACCATGTTCTGAGACTTAAAAGTTTCCAGGGTTGAGGAATCCACCACTTCCCTGGGAAACCATTCCAATGTCTGACTATCCTCACAGTGAAAAATTTTCCTCTTGCATTCAATTGGAGCAACTTGTGCCCATTGCCCCTTGCTTCAAGATAGGTGTGTCATCCCATGGCTTGTTATGTGGAAGCCTGCTGATATTACCCTCTTTCTTATTCACATCTAGTTTAAAGCCCTATTTAAAGCAATCTCCTGGGCAAAGACTTTCTTCCCTCTCAAGAAAGGTCTCTCCCGTTAGGTGTCAACATCCCTGGTGCTGCATACACCATACCATTGTTGAGGAACAATTTGTGGCAGTGACACCAGCCACAAAGACATGTATCAATGATCTAGATACAGTTTTTCATTCCCATCTCATTTCCTGTGACTGGAAGAATAGAAAAAAAGATGACCTGGGCACCAGAATCTCTCACCGTTCTTCCCAAGGCCCTAAAGTCTCTTTTAATTGCTCTAGGACTGCATGTCATTACTTCCTCTCCTCCAACATGGAAGATCATTAAGGGGTAGTAGTCCACCTCATCAGGCAAGGTTTCCTAGTGATGTCCTTAATCTTGGCTCCAGGTAGACAGCATACTTCCCGATGAGAGGGGTCTGCCCAACATGTTGACCCCTTTGTTCCCCTCAGAAGGGAGTCACCTAAGACTATAACCCTTCTTTTTTCCCTTGAGACTGATGTTGTGATAAGGGTGGTTGTCTTTCTGATCATGGACATACCTCTGGTGTGTGTTGTCCATTGTGTCCATCACCCATGACATTCGGTTGGTCTATCCCAACCAGAACCTCGTATGTGTTTTTTATTGGCACCTCAGAGGGTGAGGTGAGTAAGGAAGGAGGTCATTCTCTGACCAAGGCTTTCATCCTAACCAAAGAAAAGAGTACACTGCTGTATGCTAAGATCTGAAGAGCTCAGTTTAATAATATGCTGTAGCATTCTGTCTGGGGTGTTTTTTCCTTAAACAAATAAAATTTAAATATTTTTTTTAAAGTTTTCTTTAAGTAGAATTACAGTAATGTGAAGAATATACTCATGCCCACTCCAGCTCACCTCCAATGTTATACAAAATAGATCTGTACATAATAGATTTCCTGTTTTTTCAAGCCACCAAATGCTTGTAGTAATAATAGAACAGAAGTTATTTTTAAAGGTGAAGGTGTTATTGGATACCGACTGCACTCAAATACCTTTTTGACAGCATAGGCATTTTCTACTTGAATGAAAAAAAGGTGGAATTTTCAAGAATAGAGGTGGTGCACTTACTATGTCGGTTTCTAGTCATGCTCAGGCTGCAAACTACCAAATCAAGATATACAGCTATAAAAGAATAAGAGGTCATATTTATATTGTTTCACTTACTTTTTTTGCTTTTTCTCAGAACCAAATAAAACTATCTTCTGCAATGGAAATCTTTAGCAGGCATTCATTTCATGTTTTGCACTTAAGTTTTGAACTATGTTTTTGCATCGCTTCATTGTACTTCTATCACCATAGGAAGAAATTGTTCTCATAGTACTTATAGTCCATCACAAGGAAAACCTAACAAAAAACCAAACAAATAAAAAAAGAGTAATTTTATTTTGAATTCAATACATTATGTTATCCTGAGTAAGTATTCAAGTGCATGATTGACTGTAGATTTTAAGAAAGATTTTTAAGAAAGGTACTTTTCCTCTTGTTTTGTGTTTTTTTGTCCTGTTCTGGTTTGTTTTTTAGCCAACAGTTCCTGAAGACTCTGAATTTATGACATTTTTAAATTTCACAGGATCGTATCAGTATAACGTCCCTGAGTCTTTGCCAGTGTCTTCTGTAGTGGCCAGAATAAAAGCTGCAGATGCAGATGTAGGACCTAATGCTGAAATGGAGTATAAGATTGTGGATGGTGATGGTTTAGGAGTATTCAAAATTTCTGTTGATAAAGACACCCAAGAGGGAATCATAACAATTCAGAAGGTAAGTCTGATTTTTCTCACTGATTCTGGTTGAATCTGTGCAAGATGAAGACAGGTTATAAGACTGAGCTTTTGTTTCTAGGAGCCTAACAGCTGTAAAAGTTTCCATTGACACATTTCATCTTCAGTGTGTGTATGCACGTATGTGATTTTGAGATTTTTAATGGCTTACATTGAAATTTTTTGGGGGGGCTTTTTGGCAATAGCTGTATTGTTTTGATGGGGATTTTTTCAAACATACGAGTCTGGATGGGAATCTGAAGTTCAGTTTCATTTGTCCTTTATTTAAAGAGAAAAAGTGAAAATATATCTTACAGTAAAAAGGCAAGCTCCAAATAAAAAATGGATCCCAGATATAAAATAAATTAAAATAAAAAATAATAAAAGAAAGAATTTAATTGTCTGGCTGGTGGTTTTGTACTCAGAAGTAACACATTAATAACCTTAAAATTATGTATGAGTAAGAATTGTTGTTTTACAATATAAGACATTACTTTAAAAATTCAAACGAAATGAACATATTTTATGAAATGTTTTTTATTCTTAGTTTTCTGTATGTGCAATTAAAAAATTAAGATTTTAAAATTGTGAAATTATATAAAATACTTGAACCCCTGCATTCTTACTTTGCTGCAATATACTCTAAAGGGTACCCTTTCACAAAATAAAAGGATACTGAAATATTCTACAAGCAAATTTAATTTTTGAGGAGAACAGAAAAAATCCCAACACTTTAGACAGAAGAATCTCTTCCTATATGATTTCACACACAATTTCATGTGTGAATGCTTGTCAATGGCAATACCCAACCTATGGCTGTCACTCTGCTAAGCCCTTCAAGATCCCCTAAATGCCTGACTTGTTATTTCAGAATATCTGTAATATCTTTGTTCCTGAAAAAAATCTGCGTCTGTAGTTAATATGATTCCATAGCAGATTTTTCTTCCCTATATAGTTTAATCTCTGTAAACTTCACCTATCATTGTGGTTAGCTTTTGTTTGTTTGTGGAGGTTTTTTGTTGTTTGGTTTCTTTGGTTTGGTTCTGTTTGTTTGGTGGTTTTTTTGGGGATGGTATTTTTGTGTTGTTTTTTTTTTTTTTCCCTGGTTCATTAATTTCTTTTTAAAGCAATATACAGCAACATACAAATATACATTTCTCCTTTGAAAGATTAATATTGCATGATATTGCAAAGCAATGGAGAAAATCTCTGATGTCCTCAACACCTGCTTTAGAGCTGGTAAGCATTTGTAGATGTCACAAGAAGTTATGTATGTGTAATTTTTTTCGAGGCAAAAACATCCATCTTAGGCTTCTTAAAAGCTGTGCTAATTTCTCCTTAGTACGTTTGAAATACAAGTGCTGAAAAGTTAGTTTTGTCTTTGTTCAACAGCCAATTCCAGTGATGCTCATTCAGTTTGCTCATTTAAGGTTTTTGGCCAAAAATCTACCAGAATGCCTGTCCTAGAGGGGGAGATTTTATCAGGGCCATGGTGAGCAATACTTATTCAGTCAGAGTTCCAGCAATCTAATTTGAAACTAATGAGTCCATTTTAGTCTTCAGTGTGCTGCTGTAGCCATCGTATTTGTTCCTGGAATATTCTGATTCCAGTATTGTACAGTAGACTAAATAATTGACATATATGATTTCTATAATCACTATAGCTTGGGAGCTGAACTGTATTTTTTACTACTGAATATTCATCCTGAGAAGTGCTCTATGAAATAGCAGCTGAACTACATTAAAAAGGTTACAAAATTTTGACCTGATTAAATACCCCATTTTGCTAACAGTTTTTAAACCTAGATGCTGCTATGTTTTGACACAGGAATTAAGACACTTATCTCTTTGGTCTTAAAATTTTTTTCTCATTTCCTACTATTTTTGGCTTTCTTTCCTCTGACATATCCAAAGATGAGTCCCTATGCTGATGAGCACCTCCCAAAACTCTGAATGCCCTTAGCTCTTTACTTAGACTCCAGGGAACTCGGTGCCTTGCTGAGTGCTGAAAGATGCTCTTGGCCACCCTGCAGAGAGCATTGGCTAGGAAAGAAGAAAGTAAATGAAGAGCTCAAACACAGCAACTAACAGGCAACTGCATATTGTTTTCTGCAGAAGAGATACATGGAAGGCCACTGATGACAGTGTACACAGGTTAAATGGGCTTCAACCACCAAGCCTAAACTGCTAGATCACTATGGACTCAGGAAGACGTTAACCCTGCATGATGATCGTAGAATCAGTTTGGTTGGAAAAGACCTTCAAAATCATAAAGTCCAACCATTAATGTGTTTCTTAGTAAGGAATTGGGAAAGAAATTAAGTCTGTACCTTGGAATCTACAGATTCCAAAGCCTAAACCTACTGTCCTGCATTTGACGTTTTGTACATCTCTGAGTGCAAATAGCTCTTTCCTTTTCACACCCTTTTCATGCACCTTTTTCATACACACTGTGGTGCAGTTCTCCATCTGTAGAATAACATTAATTCCTTCCTGTGGTTTCATTTGCGATTTCTGTTCTGCTCTCAGTGCTGTGTTCGTTAGACTCAGACAGATTTTGGAAGAAAAATTAAATTCTTCTGCATATGTTGGAGTTTTAAATAATGTGTTGGATTTGTCTCCAGAGTAGCAACACTAGAACTGAATAAATGTTTATGGAGGTGAATGATGATCCAGTCATTTAATAAAACAAATTGTGAAGTCTCCATGCAAACCTATGTGTGTAGAATTTCAAAGTGAATTCATGCTGACTGTTCACAGAAACCTTACTGTAATACACACGGATAGAATCCTGGTTTCATTTTCTAAACCAAATACAAGACCATACTGTTTATAGTTTCTAAAGCACTATTTCTAAAAACAGCACATGAGAAAAGGCATTATATAAATGCAGATCTCAATTTACTCACAAAGTTGTGGGCTCTAGCTAGACTTCAGTATTAATCATGGCTCCTCAGCAACATCTTAAGATAAAAACCTGATAGATGATCTGTATCCACCTCCACATTTATCAAATAGTTCAAGGCTTCAAGGTATATTTTTATTATATTTATCATACAAGGAAGGTTATGAGGTCTGATTCAAGCGATTTTGAAGTCTACAGGGAGATTTTAGTGGACTTAAGTGCAAGAAAAAGCCTGTTCATGTCTTACTGTAACATGGGACAAGCATTAAGATTTCCATGATACAGTTCTTGTTCACTCTGTAGTAATTTCTGACACAATACACACAGCCCTACCACCAATAACACAAACCAGTCTGAAAGGGAAAAACATGAAAATAGTGTTGTAAAGTATTTTCTCATAAATTGACTTCAAAAAGATTATTCTAAAACCTGAGCTCAGTCTAAGAGTAATACTGACAATTATAAAACAGGGGGCTTAATGCATAAGCTTCTGAGTAAAAAGATATCTTTCTATTACTGTTAACATTTCACTTTTTTTTTGCAGCTAGAATTTTTTTTCGATTCTGTATCAGAATTTACAATGTAAGAACTTGAGACTTCCATGGTTCCTTTGGGAGACAATATGTATTTGTTTGATGTACTGCAGTTTTGAATATAAAACCACAACTCAGCTAAAAAATAGGATTTTCACCTCTGGAAAGTACATTATTACAGAGTTGCCATACAATAAAGACCCATTACAAAAATGGGTTCCTGCGAATGAAAACTTCATATCTAGCCTCTGTAATATAGATAACTTGTTTTCTAATTTCTTACAGACAATATAAAATACTTACACACTTAAATAAAAAATAAATAAATAAATAAATAAAAGAAATAGCCTTTAACTCTCAAATGAAAGAAAGATGAATGTATGCCTCACAGGATATAATCAGATAACACTAATGCACTGATGCTAAAGAAGCTGTCAAGATCTATTGACTATACTGATGGACTGAAGTATACATTGTCCATTTAACCTTCAACACTGATGTAGTGATTTGTAGTCTGTTGACTTGTTTACTATTGGTATCTTGTGCTTGTGTAATAGCAGGAAGTAATGAAGGCGTAACATCTTAGATAAGAAGAAACAAAAAAAGGAAATTTTTTAAGTTCACTTTTTCTGTTTTTCAGTAGTGTCTCTAGTATGTAAAGTTTTTGTTATATATGAATTACTGAAATATTTCCACCAGGTCAAGAGTTCTTGCATAGTAATAATATCCTCTACATTTTGTTAATTTGTCCAGATTATATTCTGACTCAAAACCTGGTACTCACCAGGTATTCACCATAATCACTGTATTCACCATAGGATATGAAGATGTGTATCATATGAACAGAGTGGGTATGATGACCATAGTTTTTGTAGACGTAGCCACACTTTACAAGAGACAAACTGCTAAAAAGAACTCCATAAAACAATATCACTGCCCCTGTATAACACAATAATTTTGATGTTGTAAAACCCCTTTGCCAGTCCTCTGCCCTTCTAAACATCAACTGCTCCCCACTGCGTATGTACATATGTTAGATTTTTTTTTAAATGCAAGGACCCTTACAGCGTTTGGAAACTATTAGCAGCATTGAGTACAAGAAGATATCTGAGAGAATACTAGGGCAAGATTTTTGTTGCTGAAAGCAGAGTTTTACTTCTTCTAGTTATTGAGATTTCTTTACTAGTGACTGGTGAAAAATTTGCATTCATAAGTATACCAGCTGATTTATTCCCTAGAAGAATTTTGCTACACTCACAATAAGCACTGTATGGTGATTTTTCTCAGATGTATATGGTTAAATTAGAGAAGGTGAAACCTGATTTTAGTTACCATGGTTAGTTTTGCATCCTACTCTATGTTTTTCTACTGAAAGTGTGTTTTGTATATTCTCTACCTAGCCTATCGTTCTTGTAATCCAGACAGAAAACAATGGCCTCTTTCTACATTGCAAGAATAAAATATACTTACTTAAAAGTGCACATCAGCCTTTGTGATAAACATTCACATGGAAAATGTTTTTGTGATTTCAAATACTGAAGTTCTAATTTAGTATTCTTTAATCAATACCTGAATTTGGGAATGTCTTAAAAATTAATATTTCCTCATTATTCTGCTTAGTCTATTCAAATGTAAAGTATATACAAGTAAAGTATAGTATATACAAGTAAAGTATATACATTAAAATGTATATACTTTGTCAAATTATATATATTGTTCTCTATGCACTTCATCAAATCACAATTTTCCTGATCTATTTTTCTTAGGATGACAATGGTGTTGACATTAGTATATTATAAGAAGCTATCTTTTCTGCAGTCTCATGATGTATTTCCATGTGTTTGATTAAGTAGTGCTGTTATTGATATCCAGTTTCAACAGATATCACTGATTCATGAGAATGAGTTAGCCTTGTGTATTTTTGTACATTCTGACTGAAAATACATTGTTTGCTAAAGGCTTGCTTTATTTTTTTTAGTTCAACATATGTCAGCCTGTTGTCTTTTCCATTCTTCAGTTTAGCATTCCTCTAGTGATGTTTTAATTGGAAAATGAGAAGTGTTGTAACATTTGTATAATCACTGACTTTTAGGATTCTTGTTTGGGATTTATCCTACTGTAACTCAATATAAAAGTTAGACCCTAGTATTTGTAGGTCAACGGATGTGTGTTTCACCTCTGACGCTCCTCTGAGTAAGCACAAGAACGTTTAGGAGATGCTGTCAGATAATTTTGAAGCACATTTGAGGTATTCAGAATGCGGTATTCAGAATAAGAACTTCAGAAAACCTTTTCAAATCTGTTTTATATACTTAGAGTTATAGTTTGAGAGATAGTTGAGTAACCAGACTTCAGTTTTAAAAAATGCCTGGGTTTTTTTTTTTGGTTTTTTTTTTTTTTTTTTAATGATTAAATCTGGAATAGAAAAGTATATTTAGAAAGGTGTTTGGTGCAGCATGACAAACTAAGACTATAGATATATATATGATGCTTTCTTTCAATACTTACCTGTAAGGTAAGATTTATTTTTTTTTCCCTCCAAAATAACTTTCCTTATGGGACCATGCTCCAGATGACAGGTATCCCATTAGTTATGGCAGGTATGCTTAAAATCTGATGCAATCTTTAATAAAAAAATAAACTCGTTTCATCAAATAATATTAAAGCAGAATGAAGGTGAAAGAAATTAATGTGCATTTCAATTGATAAGTATCTTCAGTACAAAATATTGTCACAAAAATGATGCAGTTTAACCAATCACCACATTTTCTACAGAAAAAACCCCAAACCTACAATTTTCTGAATTAGGCGTTTTTACCAGTGAATATTACATCCACTTCCTATGTCTGTGTAGCATGGCATATTGTATTTAACATGACCTAAGAGAAAATTTGAATAAGACAAAAAGAAGTACTAATTCACACTGCTGAAATAACCAGGGAGAATTTTGTCCTTGAAAAAATAACAAAGTTTTGTCATTAGTTCAGAGAATCCTTGCTTCGTTCTCAGGGTATGACTAGTTTCACTATTCAAGTAATTGGGAAATATTCACTAGTGAGAGACTGCAAATATTGATGTGAGAAATAAGTGAAGTCATAAGTGAAACAGTTTTGCAGTAACATCACTTCATAATAAAATTCCCAAATCACTTATATAGGAGCTGGATTTTGAAGCTAAGACAAGCTACACACTGAGGATAGAAGCAGCCAACATGCACGTTGACCCTCGCTTCCTGAGTCTAGGACCCTTCAGTGACATGACAACAGTGAAAATAATTGTGGAAGATGTTGATGAGCCTCCCGTGTTTACTTCCCGCCTGTACTCCATGGTGGTGTCTGAAGCAGCAAAGGTTGGCACTATCATTGGGACTGTAGCAGCCCATGATCCAGATGCCTCAAACAGTCCTGTCAGGTAATTATAAGATGTCATAATTATTTATTTACTTAAATAAATAATTGCAAGTTGTACTGTATTGCAAATTGTCCATATTTTTGTGGGAGAGTCTTAGGTTACACTGAAAGCAATTTGTTCCCTTGCAGAGGGAGTTTGAGATGTTTTAGGAGGTTACATATTTTGACCTTTGTATTCCTGAACTACCAACCCTTTGAAAAAATAATATATTTAAACCTCTGTGAAGCAAATAAAAGAAGATATAATTTTAGAATTGCAAAGAAAAAAAACCTTCAATATGTTGCTCATATTTCTATTTCTCTAAGTTTAGGAAGGGTCTATGACTAGCCTTCACAAGTTATGTTCTCTTATGTCAACCAAGACAAAAAAAAATACATATATATATATATACATAATATACATATCTGTGTTGTTTAGGGCATAAATGAAAAGGAGTTTCACAGGTACAGAACTCATTTGTATGTCATCTTTTCTGGTGACCTTCAATTTTGTAATTTCATGCATTGAAGCTGAACTAGGGATTCTAGTGTAGCTTTTGTAATTTCTAAAGCAGAAATCTTAAATTTAAAAAATTAAGCATTTATTTCACTCCTAGAGGTGATATCATTGTTCATTTTCTCTCTTTATATATTTGCAACATATTCAAAATAGCTGATTCCTATCATGCACAAACAACTCCTAGATGGATGGTTGGCACAGATTTACTTGTGAAATTTATCTTTGCTGAGCTCTTTCTTTGCTGTGGCAGTGTTTTCTGTCACTGGCATTAGCATCTGGTCTATAATACCTGGTTTAGCAGAATCATGTAGAGTAGGATTAAACCCAGTTTCATAAATGCAGCCCATGCTTAGAATGATTTTGACTCCTGTGTTAACATAGGGATGAATTTAGTCACCTTGATCAAGTCAAATGTTACAAGTCTATTGTAAAATATATTTATATATATCACCAACTTATCTAGCATCTTGAATATTTCTTCTTCAAAGTTTCTGGAGTGTGAGGGGGAGGAAAAAGAAATAGTGGGGGTTTATGTATATGCTTGTGATCCTGTTATATACATTGTTGAGGGTCAGATCACATAATTGAAAGCTGTCTTGCATCTGCTGTGATATACATCACAGCCAGATTCATCTAAAATTGGAATATGTTGAGGAGAATTAATGCATAATACCTTTCATGATCTATTTAAGAAGTTTATATTATTAATCTATAAATAAGTATTCCAAATTCTGAACAATGGATTACATTATATTGATTAAAAATTTGGGGTTTTTACAGTTCAGAAAACATTGAAATTACATGATCAGCCAGAATTTAAACCTTTACAATGCTTGGGGAAGGAGTTAAAGTAATAAATATTTTGAAAATAAGAGGTTTTCTCATAAGGACCAGAGAACTATTGATGTTTGAACTAGCTTAAATAAAGGATTTAAAACTCCTGCAGCTCAAAGATTTTCAAGTATTAATGGCTGCAAGGAATTAAAGGATTAAAAGTATTTAAAATAGCTTTTTTTAGAATTTGAATATGGGGACAATGCTTGTAAATAAGTTAAGAAAAACTGCTTGCTTCCTATGAAAAAAAAATATTTTTTATTTTTGTTTCATAAGAGTCTGTTAACCGATTTATATAACTTCTTTGCATTCCCTCCTCCCCTCCCCTCTCCCCTCTCCCCTCTCCCCTCTCCCCTCTCCCCTCTCCCCTCTCTCCTCTCTCCTCTCCTCTCCTCTCCTCTCCTCTCCTCTCCTCTCCTCTCCTCTCCTCTCCTCTCCTCTCCTCTCCTCTCCTCTCCTCTCCTCTCCTCTCTTCTCCTCTCCTCTCCTCTCCTCTCCTCTCCTCTCCTCTCCTCTCCTCTCCTCTCCTCTCCTCTCCTCTCCTCTTCTCTCCTCTCCTCTCCTCTCCTCTCCTCCTACTGTAACACATCTCAGCTTTAAGATTTTGCAGCCAAGAGGGAGAGATACAGCAAAGAATAAAAGTGTATATTACAACATTATATCTGCAAAGTGCCATATTTTAACTATCTTCCATAATTCTTTCCTTCCCCGTTGTTCAAAGGGTTTGGTTAATGTTGTAATCTCATGTAATCTAATATATCATCAGTGTGACAGCAATTGTAATGGTCACACTTGGTCTGATTCCAACATTTTAATACATCTTTAGTGTAGGGAAGTGCTCTAGAGTACATACTTGATCTAAATGAAAGTGCAGGAATCTTACCCAGTATTAAATTGAATGTCAAGAATATTCCAGTTGCAGATCTAAATCTGCCCAAACAACTGCCTCTTTCTCTTGAAATGAAACACCCTCAGGCATTTTGATATTTTCCATCATGCTATTTACTGTTTGCTAAGCAGCTCATTTCCCCTTCCTGAAACAAATTTGAAGGTAAAAGATATGTCAAGCCAAAGAGTTAAGGGCATGATCCTGTATTTGTCTAATGACAATAAAACATCAGGAGCTGACAGTGATGACATATAACACGACCTACTCTGCAACATCCCTCTTTTTTTCCCTTCCCCCTGGGTGATGCAGGGGCTCTCTGCTGGTGATAGAAAGTTCTCTGCTCAGACTGCCAGCCCCATGGGGATGGTACAGCCACGTAGCAAACTTCTGACACACCTTCTCCTGAACTGGGGTTCAGGATGATGGTGTTCTGTGAATAAATGAAGGTTTGGCAGAGACAAAAATAGAGCAAAGAGGAAGAAAAGTGAGGGGAATACCTATATAGTGTCACTTAAGAAGACACTGTGGGAACAGAACCCACCACTGTCACCAAAAGTCATTGTGTAAATGTCTCTCCTTTGCATACAGCTTTGTTTCTCTCAACACCCCAGAGAAACTGGACAAAACCAAGCTCAAAATGGGGAAAGAGGGGAAACCCTTTCTCTTTTACAAGAAATCAATGAAAGGTTTTTAAAAGTTTTAATTGAACATAAATAAAAAGTTTTCTTTCATCCCTCACCTAGGTACTCAATAGATCGAAACACAGACCTGGAGAGGTATTTCAATATCGATGCCAACAGTGGAGTCATTACAACTGCCAAATCTTTGGATAGGGAAACTAATGCTGTTCACAATATCACAGTTTTGGCTATGGAGAGTCGTAAGTACTAATTTAAACATTTTTATTGTTTCTTCATGTTCAAAACTTAAACCTTGGTTGTGATCAACTGCATTGAGAGAAATTGTGACAGCTTCAAACCATGACAAACCAAACAACTTACTTCTTTACTAGTTCTTACTTCTTTATTAGTTCTCTGGCCTGCTATTTTAAAAACTCTCAGTTCTTGCTTTTAGTGAAGTTAATTTAATATCTAACCTGAAAGCTAGCAGTTATCATTTAGTATGAATTCATCTTGCATTCTCATAAGTAACATTTTTATCTAGGAGACCAGCATAGAAACCAAAAATTTTACTGGGTAGTAACAAAACTGACAAGGTAGCTAAAGGACATACCTGAAACAAGTGAGAGTCTAGGAGCACAAGTAATAACTTAGAATTCTTTAATTTTTGTTCATGGCCTGCTTAGTTTTTAATGTATTAGATCAGCAGATGAAAAATTTGGTGTCAAAATTACTTACTCCTCTGGTATTTCACATGTTGAATAACAAAACAAAACAAACACCGTGTTCTACATTTGGATGCATTGTTTTAAATGCTTATAGTATTTACTAAAATGTTATTGCAATACCTTAAAAAAGATAGATTAGTATTTGAAGTTTGCACAGTTTTTCAGTCTGGCCTGATCTATCAATAATATCTTCACCACTACTTGTGCTAAAGCAAAACAAAGCAAAACAAAAGAGAAAGAAGCAATCTTTCTTTTTCCTGCTGAAAAACAGAAGTGTTGGCTAGCAAAATAAGTATAGCACACATAGAAATCCTTTATACTTAGTCCAAAAATAACTACTGTTCAAGATTAAATTGTGATATTGGACCATGAACAGATTCATAGTCTAGCTAGAGATGAGTACTAGTATAAGAATATGGTTCATATTTAAGGTATTCAACATGTGACAGTATTGAATTTTTTATTTTTATTTGTATGTGTACTTTAATTACTTTGGGGCTTGGCAGCACAGCTTCCTCTTTTTTCTTTCTGTTATACTTGTGTGATGGAATTCTGATTTTAACTTCTTACTAGCCTGATCAATATGAATTGCAGAAGAATTAATTTAACCCACAATAACCATGCTATTCACAATCTGGATAATGCTGTTCTGTCTATCTATACCCCTTGGTGATGGTTTTACATCCTCTTGATTTTATCCTTCCAGATGATGTAATTCAGTGCTGTGATTATTGGGCTAGGTTTTCAGTTTGTCCCTGAGAATAAAATCTTAGTTCAAGTTTAAGTGGCTGGAAAAACTGAATATTGTTTCCCCTAGGTCCAGAAGACCAAGACAGGAACTTCCTTTGTCTTTCTAGGAGGGGGTGTAATAGTTTTGACTGTCTGTGTCAAAGAAGAATGCAAATTTAAAACATACTGTCTCAGACTATTTTAAGAAACTTGCAATGAATGCTTGATTGTTTTTTTGACTTCTTTTCCTATAGAGAATCCAGCACAGATTGGGAGAGGCTATGTAGCCATCACCATCCTTGACATCAATGACAATGCCCCTGAGTTTGCCATGGAGTATGAGGCAACAGTATGTGAAAATGCTCAGCCTGGTCAGGTATGGTATATTTTATGTTTATTTTTTCCTTATGAAAGCCTGACAGTTTTAAGACAAAATATAATCAGCTTATGGCATTAAAAATGATCCTTTGATGTGCAGCACAAGAAAATATTAATCATACCGTAACATCTTCACAGTCTTTCTCTGAAGAGAAAGATTCAGGTGTAATAATTGCTTTTTCAAGGTGCTATTAAAAGCTCTGTATTACCGATGTAACTTGTAATAATCTTGCTAAACTCAGCTAATTTTGTATAATATTAAGAATGCATACTTACTCCTAATTTTCTGGGAAGTGGGAAGTCATAACATGGAAATTATTCTTAGGCTAATGACCTACCATTCCTAAAATAAGCACACACTTTTATTTCCCTTGGGAAGTATGGGCCATAAGGCCACAATCATACAAGGAAAATGTATTCCTGTCATATTCCTCAGTATTTCTAATCCCCAACTGTCTTTCAAATAGTCCGAAACTCAACTAGGAGTACCTGGTGTTGTCTGTCTTTCATGTCTGGACTTTTCCTCTATAATTTGCAAGACCTCTGAAAATATATATATATTTTCTCATTCTCTTTTCCTATAAAACTAGTAGATGTTTCACCCATATGAATACCACATATTCCCTGTGAGACTGCAATTTTTTTTCTTTCTCCCAGAATATTGCCCTTCTTGTAGCAGATGTTGTTTATTGCACATTTCAAAATCACAACACAATTTAAATTCTTAACAGAAAACACTATGATTGTTATTTTATATTCGTGAGAAAACAGAATATGCATGCTTTTATTGCAGTACGTTTTTCCTGTGATCTAGTCAGAACTGTTAGCTCTATTCAATTTTTATTGATTGTAAGCAATGGTGACACTTCTTTAGAGACAGATTTGACAGACATTTTAGAAAATAAAATTGGAAAAATAGTAATAACAATAAAAAATAAATCCCAGAAAATACCAATATAACTATGAGTTGGCTTTTTAATTTTCATTGTATTAAAAACCAACCGACCAACAAACCAAACCAACAGAAAAACAACCAAAACCCAACCGGAATTAAAATGCTCAAAAGCATAATCACCTTCTTGTATAAGTTTGCAGTGTTGACTGCAGCCTCTGGTGAGTACATTAATGGTCATCCAGAAGGTACCTCTTTTTCACTGCTATGCAGTTTCTATTCCAAGCTCTGGCAAATTACAGGCCCTAACTTTCTCACAGATAGTTGTTTTGGACAATAAAATTAGTACAGGGAAATAGTCAAGCCACATGTTAGTTTTAATAGTGTCTTTACAGGCTTAGGATATTAGAAAACCAAAATGCTGTATGACCAGGACTCAAGAGAGGTCTAATATTTGATTAGTAATAGAGTGGTTATGCAACAGGCATGTATTTATGTTTCTTACCATTTAAAAAAATGAAACCCTGATGTATTTCAAAACAGGTGATCCAGAAAATCAGTGCAATTGATAAAGATGACCCACCAAACGGCCATCAGTTCTACTTCAGTTTAACTGCAGAGGCAGCAAATAACCACAATTTTACACTGCAGGACAACAAAGGTAAATATTCACAGCTAACACCTTTCATTTTTAATGTACCATGCTTATTATGACCTACATGAACTTCTATTCTAGTGAGGACATAAACTACAAACAATCTGCAAAGTAAGTTTATCTGGAGATTATTGGTCAAGGGAGTTATGTTGTTTGAATCAATTAAAGCCTTAAGCCAAACAGAGCAGCTTCAAATATTTTATTTTATTTATTTTTTCCCCCTCTTCTCACTTTTTTCTTTGTATTTATAGGTTGTTAGCTAAATAAGATTTTGCCTTGGGGCAGTGACTGAAAAATGGCCAGGAAGTCATTATTTATTAATATAACTCAAGGGCATAAAAAAAGAGTATACGGTAAATTAAGAGAGGTTTTTTGTTTGTTTATTTGTTTGGCTTTTTTTAGGGGTTTTTTTGGTTTTTTTTTTTTATGTGTGTTTTTTTAAAACTCATCTTTTGGTTTCGATAATGGAAGCTGCCCACAATAGTTACACAGACTTCTTATGACTATTTCCCAAAAAACTTATTCAAAGATTCCCATTGACTTCACGTTCCCACTAATTAGTGTTCTCATTTGCTGCTCTGCATAGCATGGCAGCTGGGCATGTATCAGTCAGTTTAGCTATCAGCTGAAGAAAATAGAACTAAATAGACACAATATTACTCTTGCATTGCTCTTTTATGGATCAGTACTAAAGCAGAGCTTTAGTCGTCCTTATTAATAAAACAAGAAAAAGAGACATATGGTGAACTAAAGGATACTGTTTGTACAAGCAGACTTTGAGCAACATTCAGTAAGTATAACATGGGACCTAAAAAAGTTCTCTCAAACAGCTAATTATTGCCTTACGCTGCCTGCAGTTACTGACACAATTTTCTTCATTTGAGGAGCTTGAAGTTTGATAATAAAGACTGCGTATAATAATAAAAATACATGAGAATAAGACTCCATCCAGAAATGTGACATTGCTACAAAAACTTTAAAGTACATGTACAAGTACGTGCACATGTACATCAAGTACAAATGAAAAGACAGGCCCTCTTCCAGAGGATTTATAAGCTGGAAAAAAAGTTGTGATATCATTTTTTCAATGCCATTAAAATCAGTGGAGTTAAAGACACAGCAGCAGTTGCCTCCTTCAGTATTGAGTAATTTTAAGCACATCTCAGAACATGCTATATGAAGAAGTGCTTGAATATTTTACCAGATAGGTCATAATAGGTGAGACGGTGAGATAACTTTACAGGGCTATCAATGTAAGTGTATATAGGTAGGTAGGTGGGCAGACAGGCAGACAGATAGATAGACAGGCAGACCAACCCACCAACCTTTTCTGTACATTTTAGGAGATGTAACTCCCTACCTCTCAGGAGCTGTCAACTTGTATTGAACACAGTGAGTTTTGCACATATTTTCTGGAACACTTGGACTTTTTAATCACCCAAATCAGAGCAGCATCAAACCACACATTTTAGATGATTATATTAGTCATCTTGATTCTCAGATGAGGCTGGAAACAAATGCATGCCTTTGTTACTTTGTGCAATTACCTGGTTTTCTGCACCAGATGGAATATTTTTTTGCGTTCAAAAAATATTTCATTTGTCTTTGGAACTTATTCTACTATTAATATGTTCATCTCTTCCATTAATATGCTATCTTTATCTGTAAATAATCGAAATAGTCCCCTGAAAATTAGAACTGAATCAAGTATGTATATACTTAACATGATCACTGAAGAATGATGGGTTTTTTCTTTTTTTTTTACAAGGGTGTCATCTTCAGCTGTTTTCTCAAGAGTATGGAACTGTGAGCTTAACTGAAACAAAATAGACCTCTGCAATTTTGATTCACCTTTTGTGGGCGAAAAGAAATATTTATTCAGTTAGTTAGTTTAGTTTGGTTTAATTTCTCAGGCGATCTCATCTCTGCAGCTTAATAAATACACGACCAGAAAAGATAATCTTTTTGAAATAAAAGAAATGTCTTTATAAAGTCTTTTAAGTGAAAGACACTCTTTAGAGTTTTTTATTTTAGGAAGGTCATGGATTTTATCATCTTTTTATTTCTTTGTCTAGACAACACTGCAACAGTATTAACCAGAAGAAATGGGTTCCGAAGACAGGAACAGTCTGTTTTCTACTTGCCAATATTCATTGTGGACAGTGGATCACCCTCGCTCAGTAGCACCAATACCCTCACCATCAGAGTCTGTGATTGTGATGCAGATGGTATTGCACAGACATGCAATGCAGAAGCATACATCTTGCCTGCAGGACTTAGCACTGGAGCACTGATAGCAATATTGGCCTGTGTCTTGACACTGCTAGGTATGTCTGCTTTCTGTTATCCTTCTTTCCCACTCAATGTATAGTAGAAAAAGATATATATTTATATAAATACTTGTATATAAGCCTCAACACCAATACCCAGCGCCCCAATTTCTGTAAAGAGGGACACATAACATTCCAGGTAGAACAGCATTTTGTATCATGAGACACATAAAAACTTTAGTTTGGGATTTTCAAGCTCAGATCCTTTAATTTTATGTCAAGAGGCCTCTAGGCTTATATATGAAACAATCATAAAAGAGAAAAGATTATTTCCATCAAATGTAAGAGAGACAATGCAGTTTATGGAAGTATTCAGTTTAGCATACTCAAAATATATATCAGTTTGTAAACTTTTTCCATAAAAACTTAATAATAACTTTTTAAAGATTTGTTGATTTGCAAAGAACAAAAAGCTTTCAGAAAACTCATCAGGTGTAATTTACTGATGGGAAGCATATTTTATTGAACACCTTCTATAGAACGATCTTCTCTTACCTCTACATCTGGTAGCACAATTGCATTTTATGTTGTGCAGTGACACTGCAACTAGATCAAAGACAGTGTAAAAAAGTGCAATTCTGTCAACACCCTACATTGGTCAGCATTTCTCCTATCATGCCTATTCCTTGAACAAAATGACTGCACTGTAGTGGTAAAGGCCCAAGCTGAGGGCTAAAGATGGTTCATCCTGCAGGATGCAGGTGAGTTTTGTTTATTGTCAGCAAGTACATTTTAGCAAGGTCACTGAATCTATCACTATCTCTACAATTAATCCAACTGAGTTACTGAATACTTATATATAGAAAGTGATATTTCCAGTTTTCCATCTTTGTGACACAAAAGCCTAACAACATAACATTGTTAAACTCACTCAGCACATGGCTAGACCTAGGTGTAAGGAGAAGCTGAAGACTGAGTACCAAAATTTTTAGTGAACATTTTGAATATACTATTTTTCTGGTAGCATTTATAGACCATTTATGCATCCAAATGAACCTTATTTGGACATAAAGTAAGTTCAAAAAAGTGTATAAAAGATTCACTTGTATCAACAACTCGTATTGTAGAAGAACACCTATTAAAACTTTACTCCAATTACCTTAAAAAAGTTCTGCATTGATAGCAATTCACTTCATCCAAAAATGAACGTCACCATTACTTTCATATATATAAAGTGAGTTTCTGAAGATTACAGAAGAAACTACTGTAGATAAAATGAAGTCTGTCCTGAGCAAAAGCTTTTCTTAAATAGGTGCAATAGAGCACTGAGTGGAGGCACAGCATGTCACTAGGCAAGAACTTGTTTATTCTCCCCAGTACACCAGGGTCCAAATATAACCAATAAATCAAAGAACCCGAGTTTTTATTCCAGTCATTTTTAGACTGTGCCAAACAAGTATTTGGCAAAGAATTAAGGATAAGCCCTCTGAACACAGTGTTTGAATAATGATCTGTTCGCTGAAGAGGGATTTGGCATATGACCACCTTATTATTGATTTTATTTGTCAAAAAATTGGACTTCCAAATACAGATGTCTGAATGTATCACCACTGTTTATCCAAATAGACATTTGCAGGTGCTGTCATCACTTCCAATTTAAACTTTTCCTTTTGGGTACAATTCAAAGCTGCAGGCACAGTTTGGGCTGCATTGTACGCTAACCCTGGTTTTGCATCCTGCACTTTGGTATTGTACCTGCTGCTGGCTTGTTTCCAGTCAGGTGTCAGTATTCACAAGGAAAAGGTTCCTAAGCATCACTGCTGTCTATTGAAAACCCAGTCAAGTGTTGATGCTTGTCTGGTCCCAGAGCCTTTCTTTTTCTCTTAGTCATTCCTGTAAGACATTTTTCTGGAAGCAGCTGAATGGTGGTAATGCTAGGAATTTACTTTCTCTTTTTTATTTTTTCTTTTCACATCCATTCCTGAGGAAAAAAAAACTTAAGATTACTAGCACAGCATTAAAAATAGGCTCCATCTGTTTGCAAATGGTTCCTGCGCTGGGACCAAGAGATGCACCATTTTATGCAAGAGTTTATCAGTGAAAAGAGGGGACAGGCTACCAGATGACATTTTTTTTTCTGACCTAAGATTAATACACAGTGCAAATCCAGTCACATTCATCAATATCATCTCAATGTGAGTGCCAGCTCTAAAATGGCTGAGGCATGAGATTTGCATAAATATACTGTATATATGCATTTCAGCACTATTTTCTTGATTTGTCAACAAGCTCTTATCTTCTTAAAGTTAGTGTGATGCATTTTGATATTTGTTCTTGCTGCATACATCCTGTACTCTAATAAATAACCACTTATCTTGACCAAGTCTCAGTCTGTCACAGTGGGATTTCATAGTATTATTTTTTTTACTTACCAATCAGTTTTAGATAAACACAATGTTTTCACTGACACTAAGAAGGAAGAATGTTATTAAATCATTCTAACTCATTATAATTGCATATAACACAGTGCAGGCAATTTTTAAAAACTGAAATAATTTTAAAAGTTAAAAACACTTTACCAAAATCTTTATCTATCCTCATATTGAATGATGAAGATTAAATTCTATGTTCTATTCCACAAGAAATTTCCAGTACTTTGCTAATTAATCAAAACAGCTTTACAATTATTTGCTCTGAAAGGAAGCTATATTTTAAAGAAAAAAAAAAAAAGCGTTTGCAATTTATTCTGTAAAAAGCATATGAAAACCTAGTTTGTATTCGTTTTAGTCTCTACATAATTTTTAGAAAGCAAGTGGGATTTTTTTAACTCCTCTGAAAATTATTGTAATTTAATTCAAGGTAATTTGTTTTTCAGTAAGCATCTTCCAGATAAAAGAATTGCTTTTGTAGGAAGTGCTTAGCACAAAATGCATAAATAAAATCACAGAAAAAAAGAATGTGGACCTGTAAATAATCCAGTCATATTTGAAAGGTTAAAGATTTTCTTTGTATTGAAACAATGGAAAGGTAGATTGGCATAATGATTTATTTATTTTTTTAATCTTCCATACATCTGAATGCAATCTATTTGTAACACCTTTTTTTCTTAGAAATACTACTGACAGACTTATATTAGTGTGATATTGAAGCTTATAAGTTAATGATACCTTGATTAAGCTTCAAAATACACATTTAGATTAGTATTTTTTTTCATTTGAAAGATTAGGATTTTATTATTATTATTATTATACCTACAAGAATGCAATTAAATCACCACAAAATTGACTGATTTTTTAACAAAAAAAAAGAAAAAAAAAAAAAGTGATTCAAGTCAGAAGGATCTTGTTCTCTAAGTAGGTAAAATGCATACAGAATAGGATTGTAATATGTATGGGGGTTTTTTGAGTGTTAGAAGTGATACATCTATAACTGGTTTTATTTGGGGGGGGATCCATATTAGGTTATTTAAAACATGGTTAAGTATACGATGAAGAAGCTATTTTCTGAAAGGTATAGAGCTTATTGGGGTCACTCAATGTGGGCATTTAAAGGTCATGGTTGCTTTTCAAGTATCAGTTCAAATTGATTAAACCCTCCTTATATATAAAGCTTGTTAACAGGGAATTAAATGCACATTTCCTGTCTTTGCTTCGCTAATCCTCCAGTCTCATCTCACTTTACTGTCAAGGTGTAAGTAACTACACCAGGTTACAAGTGTGCAGCTTAGATGGCTGAGGGTCTCCAGTCTTCATCTTTATAAATCATGACACACCTAATGAGTAAACCAATGTGCACATTTGCTCACAGCTGATGCAGTTTATTGCTATAGTCAATGCCAGGCTTAGGTTGTATCATACAAGGAATGATAATGCTTGCCATGAAGCTCTGTCCCTGACCGGATAGCTCTGCATCCAGTCTTCTCCCTAAGGTTGTCTCAGGTCTTTCCTGGCTTCCTTACAATTATGTTGCAGTTGCCTCGAGTACAAAAAGAAAGATTTGTACTAAAACAGAGAAATGTGCTCAGGTGACCTAAACATGACTTTTTACCAAACCATAGCAAAATGGAAATTTCGTAATAATTCCATAAAGCACACTGAAAAACTGCAAAGCAAAAATCCACACTTGTATTCAAAGGTGTTTGTTTAAAGATGGATTTGGGTGAATTGAAACTCCTGATATTTTCATTAAATCTGTACTGACAAAAGGATAAAACTACATATTACCACAGGTAATAGGAATATAAATGGTATTTTCCCCTGGCTATTGTACCTGTTAAACAAAACCAACATTTCTAATAATTCAGGTAAATCAGAAATAAACACGACTAATAAAGATCAGTCTTTATTAGTCTTGGTTATTTAGTCTTCTTTGTTTTTTTTTTTATTTATTTGCTTTTTAAATGATTTTTTATTTGTTATTTGCTATGTTACCACGTGTGAAATCAGTATTACCATTTCATATCTTTAGCATAAGTTTGGTGTACCCGTATGGAGCCAAACTATGGAGCCAAAAAGTGAAATACACATATCTTTAAACCTTTTCCTTTGTATTATTTCTTCCCTAAAACCCATAATATTAGGTTTTCTAGATGCTCTGACAGTCAGTAATTACTGACTTATCTCTGATTTTGTGATAAACGTAGGAGAAAAAACATACAATGATGTAATGAGATAGGGATGAACGTATTTTGCACCTGATTTAGATATTGGTGAAATATCTTTTGGCATGTACTCATCTCTGCAGTTTCTGCAATGCACCTAAAGCTTTATTCATTTAGAGGTTAAATTTTATTGTTCATAGCTGTTGGAAAGGCTAGAAATTAATAATCTCAGAAAGCCATCTAACTGCTATAATATTTAACCTTTAGAAAGAAGACGTATTTTCCTTGCCTTCAAGCAAGTGTGAGATGTACAAGGAATACTGTATAAAACATTCATATTATCTTGATTTTTATTGTACCTTTAGGCAGACCTGCCTACTAAGTTTCCTATTTTTCACTTATTAGCAGGTATTTTACTTTCAAAATGAAGTATTTTAAGAGGGATAGTGGTATAAAAAAATGCTTTTACACTTAAGTAAAGGAAATTATTAGCCTCTTATATGGCAATAAAAAAAAAGCAGTAAGTTAAAAAATAATTATTAAAAAGTTATGTCGATATCAGGCTTAGCTTAAATATATATATTCATACATATGTATATCTATCTATATATATTTTACATATATACAATTTACAAATGTACTATCAGCAGGCTAATTTGTCTTCCACTTTTATATGGAAAAACGTTGATAGTGGAGTGCAATTGTCTCTATGGTGAGAATTTTATGTTCTCTGCTATATAATTCACAGCTCAATTTGTATTACACAAATATCAGAATGCTTTGAAATTCCACAAAAAACCAGTTTAAAGGTCAAAAAGCTTTTACTGTCAGACTGCTTATGTAAATATTGTTCAAAGCAAAATGCTCCAGACTCATGGCTTCTGAATTCAATACACAAGGCATGAATGAGGGAAATGCCAGGGACAAAAAAACTGAAAGTAATGCTTATGCTACGGCAATATAAAGTCACAATACATCTGTTAATAGATATATCATTACATGTGTCCCTGAAAGCTACTGAAAAAAGGGATAAAAATATTTCCTAATATATTGGTTAAAAAGTTTGGGGAAAAACAGAACTAGTTCCAGCTTTATTTTCAGACATACATGTCTCCAAAGGAAAATAGAAAGAACTGCAGAAAGATCACATTTGAAGCCATCTTATGTGTAGCCAGTTCCAAAAAGTACCTTAATGTCTGTGGACAAATGGTACAGTTTTATTCACATGCAGTCTCTGAATGACTGGTTTATTCTAACCAGGTGGTCCTGATATTAAATCATTCCTCAGGACGACTAGATTGATATTAATTTTAAAAATTCCTCCAGGAAAAGAAGAACTTTCAAGAATTGTGGTCCATCATCACTCTTGATGGAGGCCACTTTTAAGGCTACCTAGAGAGGGTCAAGCTTAATTTTGTCTGTACCGGTTTAGATGTTTATACAGTGTTTAGTTGCCCTATCAAAGTATGGTAAGTAAAGATTGTAAACTTTAGACATATGAATGTACATAATCACATATTATTGAGATTGAAAATAAACATGAAGTCGGAAGAGAATATATGAATGTGGAATGACACTTACTTTACAATGTACTGTTATTTTTACAGTCATAGCGACACCTGCTATTTTCTAGGAGTATCACTAACTCAGCAAATGCTATCCAGATGCTACAATATAGTATAAATCATTTTCTAGGAGGATAATTCACACTCCATCATGTCCCACAGATGGGTGCAATATTCATATTACTGGTTCCATATTTTGTGTGTCAGCAGTGATTTTTCTCTACCGAAGCTGTATCCGAACAAGAGGAGTTTTGAGTTAATTTCTCCCAGTTCTTTTGGCTGTCACTATTAGCTTTCAGTATTAGCTATCAGTATTAGCTTTCAAGCAGAAAGAAAATTCAAGGATTATAATTTTAAAAATAACTATATTTCTAGCACTGGCTGATACAATAAACTCCAGCCCTAGCAGTTCTCATTAGATATAATTCATAAACTTCAGCTACAGTACTTTGCAATTTATAGGAAAGTGAGATCTTATGTAAGATACTTTTAGTCTTTGAACTAAGACAGTTTTATTTTACAAATGCCTTAACAATTCAGTGTTCTCCAGTATATGTTTTTTTAATTTTTTTTTTTTTTTTTCAGCAGATTGGCTATATACCTCAATTCAGCTGCTTGTCAAATGATACTCATTAAACTCTGTTCAGGCACTTTGTGAATATGCTTTTATCACTTGGGCAATTAAGAGTTCATGAAAAGATGTGGGTTTTTTTATTTCATAGATGTGAGATCGTAATAGTCAGACTGAACCAGTCCTAAAATTTATGGTTAGATGACAGCATGGGATATAGAATTAGAGATGAAGATGTTAATCCAGAATGGTTTTGGAAATAGATTCTTTAACATCTAGAAAGGTTGCGGTTTAACTGCTGTTTCAGTAACCACTAGGTTTAAAGTTTAAAGTCTAACTGCATAAATTGCCTGCTATTTCCTTGGGTGCTTGCCTCATAAATTAATGAGTATTTTCACCACTACAGAAAAGACCAAAAGAAAAAAAGGAAAAAAAAAAAAGGAAACTTTAGCATTACTAAAACTCCAATCTTTCTGTGTTCCAGTTCTTGTCCTGCTGATTGTCACTATGAGGCGAAGGAAAAAAGAGCCCCTAATTTTTGATGAAGAGAGAGATATCAGAGAGAACATTGTCAGGTATGATGATGAGGGTGGTGGAGAAGAAGACACCGAGGCTTTCGACATGGCTGCCTTGAGAAACCTCAACATTATCCGAGACACGAAGACCAGGAGGGATGTGACACCTGAAATTCAGTTCTTGAGCAGACCGACTTTTAAAAGCATCCCAGATAATGTCATTTTTAGGGAATTTATCTGGGAAAGACTAAAAGAAGCTGACGTGGACCCCTGTGCACCACCCTATGACTCCCTGCAGACGTACGCGTTTGAGGGGAATGGCTCAGTGGCAGAGTCACTCAGTTCTTTAGATTCCATCAGCTCAAACTCTGACCAGAACTACGATTACCTCAGTGACTGGGGCCCTCGCTTTAAAAGGCTTGCAGATATGTATGGGACTGGACCAGAGTGCTTATACTCATAGCCTTGGAACCTTTCTCTGAAAATGCACTGAAGAATACTAAAACAGAAAACTCAACCTTACAGACTGAAGAAAGTTGTAAATATTTCTCCATTTTTAACCTTTTAGGTTTTTTTTTGCCTTGGTGGAACATATCTTCATTAGACTTGTCCTAGGGACTGCACTGACCACATAGAATATGAGCATTTGGTGGCATTTTTGATAAAATGAAATGCTCAACCACGTTCAAATAGATAGCAACCCTCAGATACCTTCAGAGGCAACTCACTTTCAAGAGTATGTTATGCACTGTGACCTCAATGAGCCAATGATACTCTGTAGATGCCTTTGCAGTATTGCTATATCTAGAACACAGTCTTTGATATGAGATACAGATAAGAAGAAAAAAAATTACAAATACAATATGTAATTCAATACAATGTTACAATATGTAGTATTTACAGACACAAGGGGTTTTTTTTTGATGATTTTTCTTTAGGTGTTGCATGAAGCTTGCTAGGCCAAAAGCAGAAGGAGAGATATGCAAACAAACAAAAGACCAGCAGATCTTTTTTTTTGCTTCTCTATGTTCTCAGAGCCATTTAATTCAAAGTTGCTGTAATTTTCTGGATAGTTTTTTAAAATATTACTGTTTTGTACTAAGAAATTCCACAATGTTTGTCACCAACTTACTGAAGTAGTTTACAAACAACATAAAATGAGAAATACGGAGGGGTATTCTTGTGGTTGAAAAGTTTTGTGATGCCTATGTAGGTATAGAAAAGATATTGCTATCTATTTGGTATTTTTATTATCTCTTCTGATTTGTACAGGAGAACTTATCCTTTTTTATTATTTGACATAAGTGTTATATTTATTTTGGAGCTCAAATCTCCACAGAATTCAGGTCCATTTTACTGCCTCATGGTATTAGACTTGTCAGAACATGCTGACTTTTCTCCGGTCTCAGATAAATGTAGGAAATGAAGCATGGAAATGGAGAAATTACAGTAAAGCTATCTCACCCACCATTCATCTCTCAGAAAGGAGAGCAGATAAAAGGACATGCAGTTGTTCTTCTGAACCATTACAATGTCTGAGACATTTAAGTAAAATATTTGTACATTGAGTTTTTGGAAAGAAGACTGCAGAGGTAGCTGAGAGTGTTTCTAATGCAAGATTTAATTTTCAAGGTTAAACATGCTATGTGCTTCAGAGACAGTAAACACAGGTTTTGTCCTTCCTGTTCTCTTTTGCTGCTGATGAATCAGAGTAAAAAACCTATTTTCAGTTAATTTCTTATGTTAAGCAATCTAATACTATTAATGCCAGAAATCATCTTTAGATCCTGATGCACATAAATATTTTCCCCGAAGGTATTAACTTAGTACACATAATTTCTACACTGGTTCAGGAGTGCCAAAACAGAAGTACAATTGCTGTTGGTTAAAATACTGTAAGATTTTGAAGTAGGATTTAGAATAAGACAACTTTTTTATGATTCTGACAATATTTATACTTAGTCTTTCTTGATTTATTACTAGATAGTAAGGCATATACTCAAGTAAAATAGTGGTTTTAAGTATTATTTCGGATTTTTTTTGTTTTAGATAACCCGTCAAAGAGTTCCTAAATTAGGCTTTATTCCTGCATACTTTTTTGCTTGAAATAACTTGCCTGAAGTTGCTGAGAGGTATGCAGAATTGCTTGCAGGTCTGCGCTTGTGAATAGAGGGTACTCTCTGTAGGATGATGCTCATTCTAAAAGTACTTCTTTTTAAAAGAAGGATCTTCGTAATAAACATAATTTGTGGGTGAAACCAGGTTGTGAAATTGGAAATTATTAAGGCTTTGCAGTTTTTGTAGCCCAGAATTATCAATCAGCTATGTGAAAGTGGCCTTCAGCTCCAACAGAGAAAAAAAAAATAAATTTAATCATCTGCAATACATTTGAGTTACATTTTGGTAGACAATCACTGTTTCATAATTCAGTAGATTTTCTTCCAGTTGTGTGAAATATATATATATATAAGTATACATATATATATATATGAAAGGTTTTGTAATGGAACTGAAAGATATCACCCATGACTTTTAGTCATACATGTAAGATTTTCAATAAAAAATTAAAAATAAATAAAAAAAGAAAATTAACCACGTGTATGAAGTTTAATGAGAGCGAGATGTGCTGCAGGAGGTAAGCAGGTGTTAAATCAGCAAGGTGCTGAGAGAACAGTTTATTGTTAATCTCTTTTTTGTTTGTGGGAAGGTAATTCATGTGTCTGTTGATTTTAGCACTTAACACTCACAGGAATTTAAATGTGATTAAGAGTAAACAGCTCAATTCTCTTGCTCTTCCACCTTCTATATCTGTAAAAAACGGAGAGGTTCCCCTGCTCTGAAACTGTTAAGGCTTGGGATTTTTGGGTGTGTTTTTTATGGAAAGAAATATATTTAACTATAATGCCATTAAAGCTTTTGCATACATTTGTTTTCTGTTTTACAGTTCTAAAATAACACAGTAACTTTGTTGTTACATTATATATGCTTACCTACTGTTTATATTATTGCAGTTAGGAAAGTGGAAATCCTTTACATTTGATGACAGATGTTCCTATAGTAGATACATATGGTCTGCATAATACACATACTATATAATGCTCTCCATAAGTTACCATTACTATAGATTTTCACAGTTTATTATCAGATTCTTTCTTTGAGTATATGTTACATCGCATAGGCTGATGTCAAGTATACTCTACCAACTAAATAGTGCAACATATAAGAAATATTTTCCCTATCCTGAGAAGGTTATAAAATCTGACAAGAATGGTTAGTCTGAATTTTAATGTCCTTATATTTCCCTAATGATCAAAACACCCTTTATTATCATCACACTGATGAAATTATAAAGAGGAAGAAGTGCTTATTTAGGCACTTAAAAAGTGCTAGGTGAAATCCTGATCATGTTGAGGTATGTGGAAGATCTCCTATGGCTACCAAGAGGTGTCAAAATTAATGCATTGTTAGGGGAAATTGATATATGACTACTCACAGGAAAATTTTTCACTATGAGGACAGCCAGACATAGGAATGGTCTACTAGGGGAAATTGTGGATTCCCCCGATTGGGAAAGCTTTAAATCTGATCTTGATGTGGTGCTGAGACATATCATATAAACCATACTTGAAAGGTTGGGCCAGGCGATCCTTGAGGTCCCTTCCAATGTTAGCATTCTATGTTTATTTCAGCTGGATACTCCTTTTACACAATCTCTTCTACTTACTTTTCCTTTTTAGAAGCCATAATATGCATCTTTTAATGGTAATGCTTAAAAGGGTGTTTATAATGTCATAAACTACTTACTGTAATAATAGTACATATAACCATGCTGAAACAAATAGTACCCTTGCTTACAAAGATAACTGCTATGCAGATAGACAGTGTTACAAAAGGTTTACTCTTGATACAGCATCAGTGATGAAATACTAACTGGAGGAAAAAATGTCTAATATCTCTTTCTCCTTAAAAATAAGGATAGGCATAATTTCTGAGTTATAAAATCAAATTTTTATACCTTTCTTCAGACTGTGTGACCGTTTGTAACTTTACTGACTGTTACGATCCGAGTTATTATTTATATTTTGTTTGCGAGGAAATTTCAGCCACTACTCATAGACGACGCGTGAATTTACAAAAATAACCAGGCTTTATGATTTAAACAAGTTCAAAGGATTTATTTAGGATTTATACAATTAGTTACTTTGGAGAGAAGAGTCGTTAAGAAGAGAAAAGAAGGAGGGTAATTAAGATGTTATCACCGTCCGCCGGTCTTGGCCTCTGGCTGTGGTCGGGTGCGTAGGGTCTGTCGCTCCTGCCGCTTCTCTGTCCCGTAGCTGAAGCCGAAGTGCCGAGAGAGGGGGGGTCTAGAAGAAAGCCGCCTCGCCGCTTTCCGCTTGGGCCTTCAGAGCTGCTTCCCGCCTTTTTGCGCCGAGCTGGCTGGAGTTTGTAGTCACAGGAGCTGGCTTCCACGTATCCTTCTGAGCTGCTGGCTCCTCCGAGCTACTGGCAGGCTTTTCGGTTCTTCTTGAGCGATTTTTATACAGGAAAAGAAAAGAGGTCCCTTTTTTGCATAAGTCCCTGATACATACAGATTTCCAGACTTCCCGGAGATGAGTCATCCTTATCTTTTAGTCTTTTTGGGTGTCCTGCTACCTTCATTGTCTCCATCATGCACCAGGAGACGACCTGATAAGCATTCTTATCTTTTAGGTGTCTGTCAGGCATATGGTGAGGTAAACATATGTTAATTGACAAAATGTTGCAACATAGCAGGGAGAAAGAAAAAAAAAGATTGATTCAAGAGACATAATTTTGTATTTTTAACGTGTTTACATCACTGACTTCCATAATTGGAGGCACAGTCCAAATGCATCGTAATCTGTTTAGGGGTGTGTTATTTTGCTGTTGCTTGAGATTCTATTACATAGAGCAACAAAATGACAGACAGATTAAGAGTACCGAGCTTCTTTTGGTGTTTTTATTGCTTTGCACCTTACTTAATGATGTGAAAAAAACACACGTTACCAGAGTATATGTTACACATACGCAGAGTATATGTTATACAGAGTTTTCAATACTTTGGAGAGTGAAAATTACATCTACGTAATAACTGCTTGCTTTTTTTCTCCTTTAAATTGAAAATATGAAGTATACTTGGGAATTGAGTCCTGGCATAAGTAAACCATTCTTGATCCGTTAGGAGGTCATATGAATGAAATATGAAGTCATACCAGCAGTGTATAGTGTCATAGGAAAAAAGCCCCAACAAACAAGTAAAGGCTGCCAATACCTTCATTTCATACATCTTGTGTTCCATAGAGTTTCAGACAAAGAAAGACAGAATTAATTTGCCTTTTCATTCTGTCCTTGAAGTAAGTGTTCTTTCACATCCACAATGAAACAGGGGTGTATAAATATATTGGAGGGATAGTATGCTTTGTTCTGGGGTGAAAAAAAAGAGCTTTATATACTTCTGTTGAGAAGATAGACAAATACTGAATTAATGTTTAAATGCAGAAGAAGCCATATTTGCAAGCAACCAGGAGAGGTTTTGAGGACATATATTCTTCTCAACTAATTTACTTCTACAGCTGAAACTTGTTAAAATCCACTCCTGAAGTAAAACAAGTATCTTGGTAAAACTTGTGGTTTAATTAATCTGAGATTAATCAATATAAAATTGACATGAAAGCTCCATCTAAGGAGGTCAAGTTACTTCATCCTTGCCATTCAATCAAGCAAAACCCCAACAGTTTTGTGAATTTAAAATTCTGTCCTTTGGAAATAAGAAATCAAAGGCTTCATCACTGGCAAATTGTATTGGGAAAGCAATGTATGGGAAAAGTCTTGACCAGACTACCTCATTGAATAATGTCTCTAAGGTTTATCTGCCATGAGCATCAGGAATCTCTGCTCTGTTAGGAAACCAAAATGAAAACAGGTCAGGTAAGCTATCAGCTTCGGTAACAAAACAGATTTTGCTTTAGCACTTTATCTCTGTAATTTGATGGAAATGATATAAACTACTTGATACAGACAATATTGTCATGTTATTAAATTTAAATTTAATCATACTATCCAAAAAATATTTTCTGTGAAATAATTTACCAAGAGCCAGTAATTTGGATTCAATAAGGCTGGATTGCTCCAATTTTAGCTGTGACTTATAGAGGATGCCAGTACTGTGATAGCAAAATTATTTTCTAAACTAAATGGGATCTTACAGAACCATTTGTATGGTTCTTACAGACCGTTGTATGCTTTCAACATGTTTAAATGAAAAAAGTCAGAGACACATAAGATATAAGAGTTCAAAAAGCTCACAGAGGACTTCAGCTGTTTTATTTGTCATCTAGTAGCTCAGAATTTGTGCAATATGATTGCTATGATTTGTACAAAAGCAGCAGCAAATTAACCCAGAGAACAAGTTATTTTTCATTGGATGTTCTTATCTTCAAAGGTATTTAGGCACAGGATTATCTTGAGTTTGTGCAGAGGTGTTTTAGAAGTAGGGGGGGTACAGGGGTGGCTCCTGTGAGAAGCTGCTGGAAGCTGCACTGGTTCCAATTCTGGCGCAACCTCTGGCTAAGGCTGAGCAAATAAGGGAAGCTGGATGTGCCTCTGCAAGTACTATATTCAAGAAAGGGAAAAAAAAAAAAAAAATGTTTAAAAATCTGCAAAGGAAGAGAAAGGCATGGGTAAAAGCAATGCCAGAGAAAAGACACCAAGGTCAGTAAGGACGGAGGGGGAGAAGGTACCCAAGCAGAGATTTCCCTGGGCTCCATGGTGAGATGAGAGGCTGGTATGAAATCTTCTAAACACCAGAAATCTGAGCATAACACTCTCTAGACAAGTGAAATGTAACAAGACCTAGTGAAATGTAACTCTACCTAGTTATAAGAGAAAAAAGTCTTATGTAACTTTAATCTTTTAAAATTTTGTTATTATAGTGAAAGAGATCCTACCAATCTTTTATCTACAAATAACCGAAGTATTGCATGAAACTGTCTGTGCAGTTCTCATTAAAACTGTGTTAGGTAAATTCATTATAAAACCATGTTGATTTTTCTTGGTAATATTTATGATTTCACACATCTTTTCTGATTTCTAATTATTTTTCAATTGTTATACCTGTTTTTTTTTCGCCTGCTGCATGAAGAACAATACCAAATGGTCAATAATAAAGCTTCTATTTTAACTAATTGTTTCTTTTTAATAGAATCTAGTTTTTTACATGGAATGTAAGCTCAATGTGAATCAGAATATCTTGTGTTTAAAAAGAATAGCAATCTCGGCTTAGGACAAAACTGTAAGAGTTCTCAAAATATCCTATTCTTTTTATTTTTTTGGTATTTTTCTATAAATAAGGTCTTACTGACCTTTACATCACAAGACAGACAATATGTAGAAAAACTGCTAAAATCTTTTTATATGTTATTTTGCCACCAACAGGCAGAAAAGTGTATTTTGCAAGATGACATGATGTTAGACTAAAAGGATACAACTTTAACCAGCTTAGAAACAGGACATCTTGACATCTTGTTTACAATGGAGTGTATTCATCAGAGGGCTGTTAAGCATGAATTATTAAACTTAGTGCACTTCAGAAAATGTAATTGAACACAGGAGACTAAAAATATACACTATAGTCTGCAAGAAAATATCATTGGCCTAGCTCTGAAATAAAATGTAATATTAGCAAACAGTTTAAAGATTAGTTAGTAGTGGTAGCCTATCAGTGTTTTGTAGGTTAACCATGTTGACATCTTGAAAAATAAGTGACTGGTCACATAACTTTAGAGACTTCTGTTACTTCCACACTGCTTCTCCTTTCTCTGTTATTTTCCCTCTCCTCATTCCCTTTCACCTATTTTCTTCTTTACTAAATCTATTTTATTTTGCAACCTCTCTGTCTCCAAAAGGTTAAGATGTACCAAGAAATCTCACTATTTGGGTTGCAAAATGAGATTGCAGCAATGAGTTTTCTAATCAGTGCTTCTGGTAGTTCTACCTTATATATTCACATAAAATAAAATTCTCTACCAGCATCTATATATATTCAGGATGTTGCCTATTTCTTATAAGAGGCAAGTAAAAGACATAAAATGGATACAATGCCTGATGTCTTCTCTTTCTGCCTGTGTATTTTTATGAATTCTAAAAGAAAAACTTTTCAAGAAACTGTGGTACTGCATAGAGGAAAGGACAAAGTAAAAAAAGGCACTTCATGTCTCAGAATGTAAATGATGAGTTGTGAGTGGGAAGGAGGTGCTAGTCAGGAATATTTGAAAGACATTGCATTACTCTCAGCTGTCTATGAGGAAGCTTATGTCAAATGAATTATGCTTTGAAACTAGGTCACGGAAAGAGTAAGTCTTCACATAACTGCTGACCACTAGTTTAACATCTTTGGTGGTGGGCTCAGTAAAAACAAAATGGACTGAAGTAACACACACACTAAAATAAACCTTTCTTTTTGCACCTGATTTCAAAATTTTCCCTTTCATGTAATTTTTTTTTTGCACCGGTGAAGAAACCTGTACTAACTAATACAGAACATGATGAAGAAAACTTAAAATGATTATGGGCTCTTAATTCAGCTAATAATAGCACTAGAAATAAAAGAAAATAGTTGATGAAGCAAACATAATTCAAGTCAGAGTCAGTCACAGAACCTTTTTGAGATTAATCAGCTGCCATGTTCAACTTTCAAAACTTCTAGCATTCCTGGGTGACTTGTTATAGGCGACCCTGCTTTGGCAGGGGGGTTAGACTAGATGATCTTTCAAGGTCCCTTCCGTTCCCTAACTTTCTATGATTCTATGATGACTAAAGCTATAGAAGTTAAATTCAATTCGATAGTATAAAGTACATTCGAAATGTATACTTCAGGATTAATGGGAATTTGAGACTCTAAATGCAAACTGCATCAATTGCTGGTGAGAAAGGAATGGAAAAATCTGGATACATTGGTGAGTAATAGGATGA
This sequence comes from Heliangelus exortis, assembly GCF_036169615.1. Lineage (NCBI taxonomy): Eukaryota > Metazoa > Chordata > Aves > Apodiformes > Trochilidae > Heliangelus > Heliangelus exortis. The sequence continues at coordinate 96,617,053 of NC_092423.1, read as the reverse complement.
CAGCGTAACATGGCTGTGAAAATGCTCCTGTTATCTTGGGATGCATCAAACAAGGCATTTTCAGTACAGATAGGACAATACTGCTTTCAGTTTTTAATACATTGGCAAAATCTTTCTCAAAATATTCTGTACAATATTAATTGTCTGATAATGATGAAACTAACCTGAATGAGGTGCAGAAAAAGACTATAAGGATGACTATGAGAATGGAAAAATCCCTCTGAAATCACATTAGAAGAGATAGCAAAACAAAGGTTGAGAAAATATTACTTTTTTGGTAAGTATGCAAATGTAAGAAATGCAAGAATGGTCTGCTTCAGAAGGCAATGTTATGCATGACCATATGGATATAAAATGATCATTAATATTTCTATCACCACAATTATAAAGATATTTCTAAGTTCATTGCTGGGATAGCCTTTCTATTGTTTCTTATCTTAAAAAAAATCCGAAAAGATTGTAGAAGAAGGGATTGTGAAAATCAAAAATACATCACTACTAATGTTCATGATGGAAGGCTATGTGCATTCTACTCATTTAACTTCTCAGAGGCTTTTGAAATAAACTTAAATGTTTAATTGATTAAAAATATGGACCCTAATTATTTATTACTAAATAGAAGTCACATTTTACTGAGTTTGTCTTCTAGATGCATACACTGGCTCTATTTTTTACTCCCCATCCCAAAGAGCACTTGGACACTGATCACAGGTTCCCAAGTGGCTCCAGCAATATCGAAAATTTTTCAAGTGCCTACAAGGTGTTTCTTGCTTAGGTACTTAAGTGATTATCCCATATCGTTAAATTAGTAGTCAGAAAACCATGTCAGACTGACTTGCAGAAAACACTGGAAAGCTGTTTTAGTTTGCTATGCAGTGTCCTTACCTAGTTGGTTTAATCTAAAAAAAAAAAAAACAGAACAAACCTCAAATTCTTCCAGAAATCTAAGAGAGTGTGAATGCCCTTGATGTTCTCAGCTATTTTTACACACATTTTTGTAGCTTCTGATCTGATGTCAAAATACTGAAGCAATTGGTTTGTTGCAGGAACATAGTGTTGTGACTTGTGAGATGTTCAGCTAAGGTTTCTTGGTGCCTATCCAAGTAGATGGTCTTCAGTCTACAAGTGGTGAGCACCAGGTTCTATTTCTATAACTCTGCAATTGAAGTATCTGAAGCTACCTGTTACCATTCCCTTAGTGTATGTAATTTAAGACCATTTTCCCAGTAGTTAATTGGGAAAAGTCATCTCACGCTGGAGGGATCTAACCTCAATATTTTCACATAAGAGTCTCTATCTCTCAGTTAAGAGAACTGATGGTTCCTTATACACCATTGTAGGGAAACCAAGAAACTCAGAAGAATTCTCCAGTATTTTTCTGTATAGTGCTCCAGAAGATAAATGGGGAAAAAAATAAAGAGGTTTTGTTAGAGGGAAAAAAAACTATAAATTGGGATGAAGCAAAGGGAAACTCATATTTTCAAGGAGGAAACATATAACTTCGTCAGCAGTTGTTTTTTTTAAATATATAAAAATTAACAAAAGTAGGCCAGTATGGAAAAAAGGTTTTGTATGACAATATTTTTGTTTGTTTGTTTCTTAATCTGTCTTCATTGCTTTCTTCTGTTCTATCATGATAAGAAAGTAAAAGAAAATTGCAGGTTATAGTTTCTCAGTTCTTTTTTTTTTTTCTGTTTTAAAGAAGTGTTTAGTAATTTATGCATAATAGATTTATGAAGTGCATATTTTTGAAGTATAATTCATCTACAGAAAGCAGAATGCTTTATAATATAGACTCTGACAGCTAAATCTTGCTGTCTTTAAATCAGTAAAACTATTGTTTCACCTAATTTGGGAAAGGCCAGTATAGCATGAAAATAGTAGTCATAGTGATAAAACTCTTCATTTATATTATGTGTTTTGTGTGAAGAATTCAAAGTATTTCTCAAGCTTAATAGCATTTAGACAAGCATTAGAGGTCTATTTACACAGGAGAAACTAAGAATCTGGGCATAGACAATTAAGGGACTTACTGAAGGCCATGCAAAAATTCAATTCCAGTAACACAACCAAGATTCTGTAATTTAAGTCTAATAGCTAGACCTCATTCCTGCCCTGCACCTGCCTTACAGACAAGTACCTTTGTTCTCAATGGTGAAGTCAAATGAAAGTAAATGAAGTCACCTTGTGATTTTATTAGCTGATCTGTCTTGGAGAAATATTGAATCATCTAAAAATGGTGCATAGAATTTATTTTTCTGGTCCTAAGTATGCTATATACTATTCTTTTACTCTTCCTTCTGCAGGAACTTTGGACCTAACAGAAATGTTGCAGTGTCACCAGAGGTGCATCCTCATAGAACCTTCTTTTGCAGCCAGATAGACAGGAGTAAAAGAGAATAGATGTGATAGCAAATGACTGACTGCATTAACAGCTCGAATGAAAAGTAAATGGCACATAAGACAGAAATGTGAAGAAACTGAAATACCTTCTATCTAAATATACACATGCAGTCACAGCTGTTTCTGGGGTTACACAATGTGCCTTTCTAAATAGTAATTCCCCAAAGCAGGTGTGACTTTCACTGGATGAATCAGTGCAGAAAGACATTGAGACCCACAACATTTCTTAACACCAGCAGTTAGTTATTTTAGGTGATTTTTTTTCCTTGTCAGAGGCTTTTATAAAATCTCTAGCAAATGCTTGCCAGGAAAATAAACGCAGTCTTCTGGCAATTTCTATCTCTGCTTCCTGTAGAGGGATCTGTGATTCTGTATGTGAGCAAGAACAAGAACAGAAATAAGTTGATAAGAAAGTCAGAAGGAGCAAGAAATGTCCTTGATTAAAGCTTCACTGCCTGACAGAACAGCTGGCTATTAATGTTTTGTGCATCTTTTACCTTTGCAAAACCAGGCACTAGCCAGTAGCGTGCAATATTCCATAGGCAGGAAATCCAATTCTCTGCTGCCTGAAGCCTGTGTAATTTTATATATCTTTTCAGAATGCATGTAAAATACCACTATTCTGTTCATACTCACATTTCTTCGCACACCTAAGGCAGTGTGGAATCAGAACAAGAAAGACAAGGAAGAGAACTTTTTCTGTGATCAATATTTAAGAGAGAAAATAGAGAAAAATAAGAAACATATATATCATGACATTTCACCTTTTTTCCAGTATTTGCAGCAACATGAATAATTTTTTAGTTACGAATTCAGGCAGGTGTCAAAATATTCAAACCGTATAAAATTTTCCAATGGATTACCAATGTATTCAAATCCACTTAGAATCGTGTTTTTGTAGCATACCTATATAAACTGTTACTTAGTCATGTTTGCAGATGTCCTGTTTAAAATATATGCACAGATCTGGAAAACTAGATTCTTGCTCTATTACTTTTTCGTCCTATAATTTACCTATTAGTACTTTGCTCAGAGTGCTAGTGGACTAAAATATCTAACAATGCATGAAATTAATACAGAACATCTAGTTGTTAGTCTTTTATAGTGTCTAAGTATGCCTTGCTGTACCTGAGCCTATTTGTTGCATACTCTAGGAGTGGTTTACAGTGAAAGACTTCAGATTTGTAATTTAGTGCATTCTGCATTCTGTGCTCTTATTAGTGCATAAGGTCCCACAATTTTTTTACAAGATTTGGTTAACTATTTGTTTCTCATAATACTTACATTTTTCATTCACATATTGAAAGTAGAGTCCTGGAACCAAAGGAGATGTATCTGGCACCCTGTCAGCATTATAGTGGAGAGTAATCATCTGTCATTTATATTCTTCCCCTTCCCTCTCCCTCCATATGCACTCTTTTTCTTATGTGGCAATAATTATAGTCTAGATGAAACTGGCAAGAATATAAAATATTCATGTTCTGATTTATTTTTGAGAAATAGAAATATATTTATATTATTATTTTTTATATTGTATCAGCATTTTGGATAAGAAGATTATGATGTAATTCAAAGAAGCCTTGAAGATTTTTAGATGTATATCAGGACATAGATGAGATTATGAAGTTAATATCCACAAGAACATAAGAATGGCCATAGTTCAGACTATGGGCCTCGTAATGAAATGTGAAAAATTAATATAGAAGAAAACTAGCAAGGAGAGGATGAGCTGAAATCTTCTAAAAGTATTTTCCTAGCCTTGAGATGCAAATTGCAGTTCAGGATTCCAGGCAGCTTGGACTATAGAGCTTGTCTGTACTACCAGGAAAAAAGCTAGGAATGAAAAGTGCTTTCACACCTCCAAGCAGACATATTCTTATCTCAGTAAGAATTTGTTTTCTCTGAAAGAAACTACTAATCATTGTATAAACATGCTGCACTTCACAGATTTCATATTCTTTGATAATGATCAGATTATTAGTCAGAGAACCATGGACCAGTACAAGTTCACTCACATTCTTCAGTTGGCACATCTGACTAGACAGCAATGCTGACTTATTCTCATGGTTTGCTTAGAAACTGTGTAAATGGCATCCCATTGCATATTGAGAAATGGCTTTAATGTACTAGTTGACCCAAGAGAAACAAGCAGAATCAAAGGGAGTTTGTTTTGCAACTTCCAGTTGTAGGAAACTGTAGGGAAAATAATTTATATTGGTATGAATGGATAATGATCAGGACTTTTCATCTGTGGGAGCAATGAAAGGAAAAGCAGAAGAAAGTAAGGCCTATAAGAATATCACATACTGATAGCATGCAGTTTACCAGGTGTCAAGACCCACACACACCTACATGATTCTCAAAACATCCATGTTAATGGGAAAATAACTGAGTCAACTCTGAACACTTATGAGGTTGGAAAAGATAGAAAGATTGAGCTCTGAAGACTCCAATAGACTAAGACAAGCAAAGTTAGCACATATTAACCAACCTAAGAAAAATTGAGGAGATTATAAGTAGCCAGTGTTCCTTGGAATCTGTATCATCCTGGGACTGTTATTGCACAAGAACCTTGGTCACTTCATGCTGAAGAGAATTCTCTGAGCATCCTCTGCCCAGCCAGCCAGCTGGGAAGGTCATTGCAAAGGTACAACAAAGGCCACTCTTCAAAACAGTGAGAGAGAGGAAATTAAAAGGAATACATCAATAAATTCCCTTTTTTGATTTTTTCTTTTTTTTTTTTTTTTGAAAAAAATAAAAAAGAAAGAAGGAAAGAAAGAAGGTGATAGAAAGGTAGAAAGCAACCATGAAAGATTTAACTAGCTGTAAGATAATGCCAGAGTTTCATTATAACATCTTGGAAACATTTCATTATAAACATCTAGGAAAATATTGGGGGCAAGGAGGGAGGAAAGAAGGAGCATGGGGAAAATTACTGTTGTTTTCCATTTCCACATTTTGCTTAGGCACATTCAAAATCAGTTCTGGATAATGGCCATGACTTGATCCAAAGGCACAGAAGCAGTGATACTGACTCCACTTGCCTTGGAACATGCCATTGACAACCAGCTGTATGGATAAGGCACAGATTCTGATGCAGAATGAAAAAGTAGATGATGAGAGGACTTGTAAGTCTGAAATTTAGCTTTCTAGCCAATGAAACAATAGCAACAACATTCCCCAGCTGTGCTTATTACTACTGCACAACAGTGCTAATTACCAAATTTCTATATTTATAGAAAACTGGTGCCTCATAAATAACCAGCTGTGCTTTTATCTAAGTACAATATGTGAACATTTTCTACAAGTATGGATATTTGCTAGAAGCATTTTGTAACTGCTGGAATGTAGGATTAAGTCATAGGAATGTTCAGTAATTTACTTATTTATTTTATTTAATTAAAAAAACCCAAAAAACTGCCTTTCAGGAAAATCCGTATGACTAATTGCCATTTTCAGTGAGCCCATCACTGATAATTTTGTGATTTTTGACACATGTAGGTTTGGATTTTTCTAGCAGTATGTCTTGACAGGAAACAAGCAGATTAACAAAGTGATCAATCATGATTGATAATATGTACAGTCATCAGCTGTGCTGGCTATAATGCTGGAAACACTGGCAACAAGAAATCTATGAGCAGTGTGGAACTGTACAGGTAGAAAAAAACAGAAACATTGATTCAGATGAGAGAGGTGGAACATTTCAATTATTTATCTGCAAGCAACCACAGCAGCAGCAAAGCCCTGACATAACATAAGATGGTTAACTTTGAACTTGGAATAGATCTTATAGTCACCAAGGTACCTCAGAGGCAGAAAGGAAGTTGTCAGTAATTAATGGCTTGTGGATTTAAGAAAAAAGCATGGTGTCAGCATTTATACAGTGAAGGGTAGGAAAGAACGTGGGATCAATCTAGCTGACAACTGCAGGGAATTTTGCAAATGTTTGCAAGTGGCTTCTTAAGAAATATTCATCTGAGAATGACTATACCTATAAATGGATTATGGTATCTAAAACTCCACATGCCTTTTATTGTCAGTTCTAGTTGCTGCTCTTCTTCCATCTTGTCTAATAAGATTTACCTTAAAATGTTTGTCCTATTTTAACAACAGCAGCAGCAATTGAAGAGAAGAAAAACAACACCCCCCCTTTTTATGCCAGATGAAAGAGTTTCTTTTTATTTGTCCAAACAGTTCCAAATATTTTCTTTTTTTTTTTTTTTTTTTTTTCTTTTTTTTGGTATAGTTCAAGATATATAGTGTATAGTGTGTCTACAGTGGCTATATTTAACACAAATACACAGAAGTGGTAAAGTGAATTTCAGTCTACTGCTGATGAGCTGGCTCCTTTTATCACTCATACCTCCACAAAATAAATTGCTAAGCTATCAAATGCTATCCTGCCTCCATGTATTCACCTTACTATACAGATTTTTAACTTTTCACCTGTTAAAGCTCTTCTTTTTCAAACATCACTGAGGGAACCCAAAGCAGTGAAAACCTGGCAGAAGTCCCAGTGCCATCCAGAGGTGGGGAATAGGAGAGCTTAGGAAACTAAATTGCTGCTCAAAATGTCAGCAATTAAAATGAATCAAAAATAATTTAGTAACTCCTATCTTCTTGTTCCTCTTCAGTGTTCATTTAATTTTTATATTACTACTATAGTAATGTTGTGCACAGGCTGAAAAAAGTTGAGAGTGATCTACAATTTAGTTCCTAATTCTTTGCAGGATCATGTCAGGGGTGCTGAGGGGACAGGGCCAGAGCAGGGTCTGTCCCACCACCCCAACCAGGAGCAGGGCATCCCTGGACATTTGGCACCTACCTGGAGACAGGGATGGGACAAAGTAAGGTTGGGACTCATGCCTGTGGATGGGCTGTGAGGACAGGGATGGGCTGAGGCCAACTTAGGGTGTTGCCATAGGGCAATGAGGGCTCTGCTCAGGGCTCCAGAAAGACAGGACTGAGTTGAAATATCCTCCCAGCCTCCCTAATCCCATTTCTTCTCCTTTCCTGTCCTGTTCTGTCCTGTCCTGTCCTGTCCTGTCCTGTCCTGTCCTCTCCTCTCCTCTCCTCTCCTCTCCTCTCCTCTCCTCTCCTTTCTTCTCCTCCAACCACAAAGCTCCAGACTTCCAGGGCAAGTTCAGTCTCTGCCAGCCCATGGTAGCTGTTCCATGTCAAGGTCCTCAAAGGGCTCAGTTGAACAAGGACATGGGCAAAGAAAAAGTAAGAAACGTGTTTTATTATGCAGAACAGGGAGGGCTAATTAAACTTAGAAACATTAACTGCACTGCAGAAAGGATGGGGGGATGGGGAGGGGAGGAAATGCTTAAAGCATAGAAAGAATAACCCAGTTGAACCTTTGATTTTTAGTATTAATTTTCAAGGGGGAAACAAAAAGGTTTTGATGGAGAGAAAGTTGCTCTGAAAGTGAAAAATAAATTGAAAAAAATGTACCAAACCTAGCTCTGAGTGAGCCCTTCAAAATATTATTGTTTTGGTTTGGGTTTTTTTATTTTTTCAGTTTTCTTCTATAGCCAACATCTTTCCCCTGTTGCTAATTGTCTTTTGCTGTCAAAAGAACATGGAGCACTCTCTAGCACACTCTACCTCTTGCTTTTTGAGATATCTGCATAATGAATTTTCACTACTGGATGCTTCCTGTCTCATCGGGTCTTCCTTCCTTTTTAAAGGTATATTACTTTATCCTGTCCTTTGATTCCTTTAATTTATTTCCCAAATTTCATTTTGAATCAGAGAATTTCCTCCAGTCAAGCTGGTATGCTGCTGGGCTTTTATTTCTTTTGTATATAGTGTCAAGTACAGACACATTTAAAGTTGCCCTCATCAGCAAAACTCTCAGCATTACCAGACCTAGCTGTGTGGCAGTACAAGACTTTTTATTACACAGTACAAAAAATAGCAAATCTGAGATGACTTACAGGTATAGCAGACTGGTGAATGCGGGCTAAGCACCCGGTGTTCCTCAACTCAGAAAAAAAAAAATTATATATATATATATATGTGCATAAGACTAGTTAAAAGATTGGCTTTTTAGCTCAAATTGTTGAAATTCATGTTTACAGTTTTAGAATTTCCTAGTCTGTCTTCTATCATTTTGTATTATTGTTGACAATTTTTCAGAACTCAGCTGGACAAGATTCTCAGCAACTTTATCTCAGTTTGAATCTAAACCTACTTTCAGCAGAAAGGCTAGGCTGGGTAGGCTGGATGAGGTTCAGTTTCCTTTGAACATAAACATTTATATGCTTCTATGAATCATAATGAACTTGATGAGGACACACCTCTGTTCATTAGTGAATTTAATGCTCATTCTCAAAACTGTGTGACCTTTTCTATTTTTAATTTATTTTCACCTCAAATTTTAAATGAATTACAGAAATCTAACTGCATTTTATATATGCTATTTTATATGATACATTGTTTTCTCTAGTTTAAGAAGTATCTGAATAATAGAGTTGCGAGAGTAATAATTGGTATATTTAACAGTTTTCACTTCCACTCATTTCCTATAATTATATCACTTATATATTTTACCAAGTTTCTTTCTTATGACCCTAATACTGCCATTACTGTTCTGTGAGCTGTCATCCCCATATCATCAGTCAATGGTGATAGCAACAGCTGTCATTCACAAAATCTTCCAAAAAGAATTATTCTTTAGGAGACTAACTGACATCCCAACAATTTTCATAACAAGGTATTGATTTTCTTGTGCTTTCCTCTCCACATCAGTCATAGGAGCTTCCGAGCTCCTATGAGTTATCAGCACTGAAAAATCTACAATCTTTCTATGCCTACAAAGCATTTAATAATTTTTTATAAAAGTGTTTGGATCTGGCTATAGACATGTTTTACAGAAAGTCTTGTTATATTTGCTTAGATTTCTAATCTTATGAAACAGTGCATGTTCAAAAGTAAAAGCTGTGAATGCTACATATTTTCTTAACAGGACCTTGTAGTTCCCATGGTCATAGTCTGAACCAAAATCGAAGGTTTTCTGGTTCATATGACTGTGCAATAAAAGGAACTTTATATGAATAGTTAAATATTTATGTCCTGTAAAAATGATGTGAGGTAGATAAATATTCTCACAAGATAGCACCAGCTTTCAATACAATAGTGAAGCTTCCTGTGTCTATGTTCTATAGTAAAATCTGGCAATGGATATTTATGTGCCTATTGATTAAAACCACCTTCAATGATAATGATCAGTGACAGGCTTGGAGTGGGATATTTTACAAAATTCCTATTAAGTCCCCCCTACTTAGCAACGGTTTGATTTTTTTTTATTTATACTAATAATTATTATTTATAATTTTAAAGAGATATTTTGAATAAAGTGGGTAATAATTATAAGCCAAGACAAATCCATATTTATGACTGAATCCCTTCTCTGTTCTTCCTCTTGACTCATAATTTAATTTAGCATAATAATTTAGCATATTCCTTTCCTGTATCAGTTATACAGGTTTCTGCTCAGAAATTGTGAATGCTCTGAGTTCCTAAAAGATAAAAAAGTTAAAAAAAAAATCCTTTTATAGGTAAATATTTAACTGACTTTATATGGACTTTTAAAACTCAATATTGCATACATTCACGAATACAAACCTGGCAGCTTCTCATCTCCAGGTGCACAATGGGATCTATAACTATTGAAATAGGAATCACAGAGGAGAGGAGACCTTAGGAAATAGATGCTTGGATCAATTCTTTTTGTTTCCAAATGCATCTCATAGCCATTTGTCTTTGAGTCATTGCACACAGCTCCAACAAAGACTCTCTTCCTAATTATTCCTATTTCTGTTCATTCCTATTAAGAAATTATATCCATATAAAAATTAGTTTCTTTTTAATCACACCTGCTGTATAAAACTGATTTTCATTTGTCCCTTATGAGTAAATAGGTTTCCCAAACCCATCATCAACACTATGAAGTATATGAAGTGTATAAACAGTACAGGCCAAAAGTTTATTACTCTCCAAAAGCAGAAAAGTTGGAATTATTGAAAGAAATAGAGAAAATAAAATAAAAGTTGAACATAAATCCTTAGAAGTTTTGTTAGAGAGCTTTCCAATAGTATTTTCTTCTGCATCAGTGTTTTGTAAAAAAAAAAAAAAAAAAATTAAAGAAGAGGAAAAGTGAAAATACACAATAGAACTGTGAAGAAAAATGAAGAAAAAATAAAGAATGATGATAGCATTTGTCAGGTCACTGCTAAAGGGGACTTAAAACATGTTGTAAGCATTAAAAGTTTTCCCCAAAGACCCTGGATAAAAAGGAGGGAGGTGGTGTTTGGGAGGTGGTGAACCAAATATAAAAAGAATTAATACAAAATGTTCATCTGTGACTGAATATAATCCAAGATGATGATAGGGTAGGTTTTGAAACCAGTGAATTAGTGAAAACAAGCTACCTCTTGGACTGCAGATTACAGCTACACATATAAGCTTACAATTTGATCAAATAGCAGCAACTATCCTAAAATTGATACGTTTTAAAAGGTGAGAGGTTAGTCTCAGTTAAGACATCACAGTAATCTTCATCAATTTTACATGCCTTTTCCATGAGGAGAAGTATCGTACCCGAAATTTACCCAAATCAGTGGCTCATCAAACTTCCCAGTAGAAATCTGATAATATCATGAAACAGCCCCTTGGAAGCAGTTGAAACCTTAGGTATTTTGTTCAGAAAAAAACTTCAATTAGTGAGGACTCATCATTTTAATGCCAGTTATTGAAATATCCTTTGTGATTTTACTTATAAACTTCCATTAAAATCCCTACAGTTTTGCATTAAAAACTTAACCAAGTTGTACTCACTCAGCAAGAGAGAATTCAACAATATTTGATCCTCCTCCCCCCCCCTTTTTTTTTAAAGTTTAAGTTTTAATTACATTGTGCACTAAGTGTATGGTTCTTTCTAAGCGTACACTTAGTTCTTACTGATTGCAGAAGGGAAAGCATTTTAATTCATATCTGAATTCTGAAAATCTGTGATACTACAAGAGATTCGTGCCCAGTCATAAGCCTTCTTGTGATGTTAAAGTGTATTCTCTCTTCCTCATCAGGGCTAGGAATATTTCCATATGAAGATGTGGAAAGAGCTGAGCCTTCTCAGCACTACTTCAGAGAAGACATTTAGACCTTTTTATCTCCCAGGTTACAGTTGTTCCTCTTTGGAGTGATTTTTTTTTAATTTTTTTCCTTTTCCAGGAGTGTCCTGTGTTATCTGTTTCTGCACAGCTCTTCCTTCCCTTTTCTGTATTTGGTGATATCCTCTAAGCCTGCTATATCCTTTCATATTAAGATCTCATTGATTTTGACTCCCCTGCCATGTTCTAGTTAAGCATGTTCAGTCACTTGTCCATGTCATTAAGAGGTACTCTGTTATAATGAAATTAAAGTTCAAAGAGCAGCATACAAAAAGGTTAACAGCAAATGAAATGGTGCATTTCAGTGTTACTTTATTAAAATTTAGTACGCATTATTGGTCCTTTTAAGATCCCAACTTTCACTGCATCATCTGATTTTGCCCTTGTAGTTTTGTTAATAATTTAAAAACTTTTGTTTCAAACACCTCATGTCAGCATCTCTGTCAGCTTCATGATAATAATTTTAACTTAACCTGAATAAAAAAGAGGGAGACCCGTGCAGAGAGAGAGAATTAAACCCAATTTTCATCCTTGCAGTAATGATTAATCAAAGGAGATATATTTTCTTCTGAGGGATATCATCAGGCTAAAAAGAACTTTTTCTTTTATCATTTTTTTCTTTTTTCTTTAATTAATATTTTATTGTGCTGCAGAGAATATTCATATGAAGTTTAGCCATAAAATGTGAACAACAGATCATGTAATGGAGGCTTCTCATAGTGTTTTACTGCCTACTAGTTAGCACTACATTGCCAAACACTGTCATTCAAATGATGAGAAATGGTAAGGAGAGGGAGAGAGACAGAAGTAGGAAGGAAGAGAGAGACAAAAAGACAGTATGTGTGTATTCATGTGGTAGTAGTTAGACTCAAGTTAGGAATGGAACAATCACATAGGAAAGAGAAATATAATTTTATATTAAATTCATATTTATCCCTTAACATTTATAAAGTGCACTTACATACATCATCTCTGCAGATATGCCATCCACGACTCTCATATTGTCTCTGTAAAAAGGATTTTCAAAAGATATATAAAAACATTTTAATAAGCAGATAAATTGGCTGCCATAAAATTAGCACACTCTATCAACCCTCTCTTCCTTTATGCAGTGATAAAGAAATCTATGAATGTATAAGCCACATCCTCTAAAATAACAAAGGATCAGCTTCACTTAATTCTGCAAATGGCTCTTATTCAGAAAGTATGAATCTTGCTCATTAAATTCTGATTTGCACTGTTCTTCAAAAATATAATTTTAGCAGTAATTGTTGCTCTTACAAAATATCTCTTTTAACCCTCCTTTGTCAAGCTACAGAGAAGCAGTATTGATCCACATATTTGCTTTATTATTTTTATATTTGCATAACATGAAAAAATTGTACATAGTTTTTTTAGAAAGTAGTATCATAGTGAATACTCATACAATCTTGGTTTTTTTCACAAATATGACAAAAATACTTCCACTTTTTGAAAATCTCAGGTAAGGAATCTCAGATATTTCTCAGAGTGCCCTGGTTAGTCTGTTGGACCAAGGTTTGATATTCTTGTTATTTTTCTGACTGACATTTTTAGAACTTTCTTCAGCAGTAGTACTTTTACTTTCATACAAACTTATGAAAATTTTGGCTTAAGTAAGAAGCCTCACTAAAACAATAATGGTCAGAGGAACAGTTTTCTCCTCAAAGGATAAACCTCAAGAAAGACAGTGTGCTATCACTAACAAACCCTCTCCTGACTGCCAGTCATCCTCAGCTGATTTGCCGTTATGATTTATTAGGAAAGAATTTTTAAATGGTAGAATTTGAGAAAAGAACAGTAACTAATATAATTATCTACAGGACTGTATGAATTAGAAAATATCACTGTGGAAAAGATGAGGACATTCTCTACTGCAGTGCAACAGTGACCTGGACAAGGCTGCAGTGAGGAAATTCTGGGTTTGGCCATCAGAGGAAGTGGTGTCTGACACCTGTCCTGCCCTTTCTCCCTTCCTAGGAAGCTGTGTGACCATATCTCACCTCCATGAGGTCCCTGAACTATCAGCCATGCTGTCACCCATGGGTGCCATCTCTCCTCCTAAGTGGAGCCAGCTGTCCTTACTGTTCCCTGACATTTAAATATCCCATGTGACATGGGATACTTCATTCTATCTACACACTAGAAATGTCTGAACTGCCACATATATCCACAGAAATTAGATCACCTTGGATCCAGTCAGAAATTATGTAAAGAAGCAATGGAATGGACTGTAGCTTTTTTATCCAGAAATTTCATGATTGGGGATTACACGCACAAAAATAATCCAAATCTTGGATGGAGTCTGCAAGCTGTCAAAAATGAACAGAAAATGTACTTTCAGAGATTCTTAATCTTGTCTTGAAACTTATTAAAAAAAAATTAAGAAAAAAGCTCTTTGGCTAAATAGAGAAAACAGGTATTACATTTTCAATGGACACTGTAATATGGGGAAATTAGATGCTAGCATTTAAAAGAGAGCTTATGAAATGATTGACTGCAAATTTTTCACTGAAATACATTTGACATAAAATGAATTCTCAACACTGCAATTATTCCCAGAAGACTATTGTCCAGATTAAAAGTTCAGTAAAGAATTGAGAGCAAATTTAAAGTAGTCAAAGCATTCTATTTTATATTTTACATTTTAATTTGTAAAAGATGACTGCCCCATAAAGCTTGGTTCAGAGTCTCTCTGTATTTTAAGTTTTAAATTATTATCAGTGGTGGTGTTCTTGTGTCTCTGATAATTCTTATTCCTTTTGGTTTACTGCATTAGATTTGGTGATCTTAAAGATCTTTTCCAAACAGAATGATTCTGTGATTCTGTAATATTCACCAGTGAGCTTTCTAGCCCAAGGCCAGGCAGAGGCAATTTTTCTTGCAGGCTTTACTTCTTTGTTCTAATTTGATTTTGATTCCTCTTGCAGAAAATTTAATGGCTAAACTTACTTCCTAAAAGACTTGTGTTCAGCTTTTGGACAGAGCATGTTAAATATTGATGGGAATGCACAGTTTAAGTTTTGGGAAATAAAGCAATGAATTCAGTAATCGAAAAGTTTTGTAAACTTTACTTTCAAACATTCAGGGTCAAGGATATTGTTTTACCTGTTTATCTTCGAAATCTTCTCTATTTTTAATTGTGATGCTGCACTGAAAACGTATAAATTGAAGTTATAACAACAGCTGAACACAGATTTTTCATCTTGGACCTTTATTTTTCTGTCTTTTCTATAAATGCTCAAACTTGACAGAAACATAATTTAGTAAGTAAATAAAAACAGTAAATCTCACAAGAAAGTGGGAAAAAAAAACATAGAGTTATCACTAAAAAGGCCACACTCACTTGAGAAAATACTGAAAATTGTTTTTCATCTATGTTATTAAATTAATCCAAAACACTAGTATTTTGAAAACACTTTGTCATATTTGCAACAACATAATATGGCATCATTCTGGCACCATTAACTATGTAATTGTGGTTTGAATAATTCTTATGTTTTTTCAGATCTTTTATTATATATAATCCAAAATAGGTGCTTCTAACCCATAATATGCAACACTTGTGTAAACTCAATACTTTTTTGAAAAAATACCAGATTTGTGTGCAACATAAGTTAATATTTCTGAAACAGTATGGGAATTACAAAATCTAAAGGCTAGTGAGATGTCCTATGACACAAGGTTTCATTGGTTAAAATTTCTACATAGTGCTTTACCAAATCAGATGAATATTTTCAACAAATTTTCGTTACAATATGCTTTACTGCTATAAAGGTATGATTCTACTAGTGTGGTCTGTTGAAAAGTACTAAAAAATATTTAGATTTCTAAGATATCTTGGTATTCAATGTTTTTTGGGGGGGTTGTTTTTTTTAATTTTTTTTTTGTTTGTTTTGTGGTTTTCTTTTCAAGCAAAAACAAAGAGAAAGTAAAAATGGGAAAATTCTATGGTCATCAGAAATTGATACTTAGCAAAGCTACAATGATCACATATTACTTTTATAGTTAGTTACAATGTTTTATTCTAATCTATTTAGATTGAAATTAAGTACTGATGTGCAGATGTGATAATTTTTTATAAGATTACTTGTGGCATTGCTTATATAATGGACATAATGTTAAAGGTTGAGGTAACAGATTTGATCTTGTGACTATTACTCATGGACCAAGTTAAATATGTGTGCAAGATTCACATTTATCAAAGCAGCTTTCTATTCCTTCATTAAGCTGTATCACAGAACTCAATTCATGTGTTTGTGTACTTTCTCTTCTGCCCTGTTCTTTGTACAGTAAATCCTCTTGCTTGATAAAAAGCAAGCAGCAGTTTTTGTACTGGTCGTCTTATCTCAACTGAAATAGTATTTTAAAATTGTTTTGCCCTTCCTCTTTCCTGCAAAATAGTTTTTCAAAAGTGTAATGCCACAAAGAGTTTGGAAAAATAATATTCTATTGTGTAGCTCAAAAACCAACTCCTAGCATGCTGTGTAATGACTGAATTTTTATCTTGCAATCATACTGAATACATCCTTATGCCCTTTGTTTTCTGGCGAGTGCCATTTTCTTGCAGAACACACCCTTCATATCCCTTATTAATAAATCATTTGCATGACAGATTCAATGGCAAGCTGAAGTAACATCCCATCAGAGCAGCAGCAGAACACTGATGATTTATCTCTGTAACGTATCATCAGAATGAGGCATACTAATAATATATGATTAAAAAAAAAATACAGGGGTATTATGTAGGAGTGGATTCAGATCAGGCACCAGAATGAAGGTATAATTTGCAAATCTTCAAACCATCATAACTCATACAACAGCATTTGCATTCTTGCAGAGCATCACACTATTGTGCTCTAGATGCTTTGTCCCTTCAGCATGAACCCTGACACTCTATGGACATACAAGGTGTCAGACCACTAATACAATCTCTCTGGCTTGTCCAAGGATAAGAAAATGGTTTAACTATTTTCTAGAGACCTATTTCATTCTTTTCTCTGTTATTACCAATAGAGCCATAAGAGTATGATCCATAATGCACTGCTAATGTACTTGAGAGAGGTGCTGTAAGAGAGTATGTCCTGAATACGCCAAGTATTCAAAGACAACTGTGGCATTTATTATCACTGGTTACAAGGTCAAAGTCACTGGCTAATAAAACATGAAATGAAAATTGGATACACAGAAAATGCATTGCTTATGGATTGTCAACTAAGTATGTTCTTGCTATTGGAACGTTTTTCTACAGAGAAGGATCAAATAAGCTAAAAAAAAAAAAAAAAAAAAAGTTTTTAAGAAAATCTTTGTAAAAAAATATGAATGGAATATAATTTTTGAATGCTTATTAAATGGAAATCACAAGACATGAGGTGGTAAATACTTCTTTAGTTTCTGTTTTAGGAAATTCAAAACTCGTATTCTTTTCTGCAGGACATTGACATACTCAGAAATTAGTTCTCTTGACATAACTATAATTCTGAAATGTCTAATTCTTTTTTAATGCATTATTATACCATTTCTGACTAATAAAATGATTCTATCATGTGCAAGTAGTTGGACATTTCCAAATAAGCAGTTGATGTGTGCTAATTTAAAACATAATAAAAATGAATATTACAATTACCAAAGATGTGCTTAATAATTTAAATATTTATGTAGTGTTACCTGTTAGAAAACATTAGAAGACCAAGATAATAATAACTAAAGATTTTAGAATAAAATTAATAATTATATATACATAACAATCTACACAGTCTATACATAACAAACCTTCATTTACACATATACGAACTCACAGCTCATAGAACAGCTAAGTCTAAATTATTTGGTACCCAAGAACAGAATCATATCTCATAAATTAACTGATCCAGAGAAAAATATTTTCTGTGTGACTTAGGCAGGTCATTCAGGAACAAGTATGATGTCTATACATCTTCAAAGTAGTGTGCAAAACTTGACTAAATAATTCATTTATGATAATCCATTTATTTAAAACACTGACCTTTATGAGCCAGGCAGAACCTTTTTTCTCATCTCACAGTTTTTTTTCTACAAAGCCTTCCTTTACGGGTAATTTTTATTTTCTTTAAACTTCTTTGTAATCACTAAGAAAAGCAAAATTATCTGGAGCTGCCTGAATGTTAACCACAGTGCTAACTTTAGAATTTAAGACCAAAAGGAGATAAAACACACAGTTTCACCTGCTTTCCTGATTTGAATTTTAATGTGTATCACCAAGAGTACTTTGAATTCTGAGAAATCCTGATCATTTTACCCTGGAGACAGAACACAGCCATCAGTAGAGTAGGCATAAGGTCTTTCTTCCCCAAGGGTCTCTGCATGTGTACATCTATAAACGTACAAAAGATTCTGGGGTTGCTTTGTGGATAGACCTACCTAATTTTTTGGAGTTTCTCCTAAATTCTCTTCTTGCTGCTGCAGTTTTTTACTGAACACTTTTAATTAGTATGTGATTCCAAAGCCAAAGACATCTAGAGCCCAAGACCTTCCATAATCTTAAGCTTCTTAAACTTGAAAGAATAATGATGCATCAAAAAAGATTTCCATATTACTATTTGAATATCTAATTTCACTGATACATTTGGTAAGTAACAAAATGTCTAGTTAGGATATTTAACACTAACAATTTTAAGTAATGAATTTTAAAGTGTGGTTAAGTTTTTTAATTCAGAATGGTTTCTGAAGGTGCAACTTATTTTACTTTCCTTATTTTGTTTGGACTGTCAAGATGTTTGAATCATCTGACTTGCACATATGAGCTTATTTTTGGAAATACTGAAGAAAATAATAATTTGAAAGAACTGAAATTGCCTAATGCAGTCTTCAGTAAAACAACACAGAATTACAGAATAGTTTGGGTTGGAAAACACTAACATGTATTTTCAAATTACATCCTTTCCAGCTATTCAGCAGCAGGATTCCTGGATCAATTCTAGAGGTTCAGTGGAGGTGATTTTTCTCAGGAAGTGATTTAGAATGGTTTAACTCTTAGCATATGCTGAAAGTTTGTATTTTTGTCTTTCTGTGCTATGTCCAAAATGTACTGAGGTGTCTCACGGGTTCTGTTATAAGTCTCCCATTCTTTGTTATCTGTCTGCTGCCTTTAGCAGCTCTGGTTTAACTGTATGATCCAGGATTTCGTTGCTGTCCAGAAAGAATGTTTATTTTCTTGGCTTTTGCCATATATAATAAAACCATTTTTATCCTACTGTCTTTTAAGTCCAGTAGGGCCAGATGGATTAACTAAATTAAAAACAACACTGGACGAAATGAAATTATTCCACTGAGGTTGGCATTTATATCAAAGAGGTTTTAATAAGTGGTGAATTAACTGTACACAGGATTAGAAACCTGATGGTGACAAGGACAAAGAACTGAGAAACCCTGAAATTTATAGGATAATGAACAGTAATATATATTTAAATTTTAGCATTAGTGGCTCTATTTACCTAGTTGGTTTCCTGCTATGTCTGCCATTATATAAATTACTTTAATGAATCACAGCAAACATTATAACATTTCCTAGAATCACAGAATACTTAGAGTTTAAGAGTCTTTAAAGATTACCTAGTTCAACTCCCTTTCCAGGGTCAAGGGCATCTTCCAACAGATCAGGCTGCTCAAAGCTCTGTCTAGCCTGACTTTGAACACTTCCAGTCATGGGACATACACAACTTCTCTTGGCAACTGCTTCCAGTCTTTCATCACCCTTACTGTAAAAATTTTTTCTTTATGTCCAACCTAAATTTACCCTTGCTTAGTTTAAAATCATAACCCCTTCTGCTGTCACTACAGGCCTAAGTAAAATGTCTGTCTCAATCTTATAACCACCTTTTATATAACCAAAGGTTGCTATCAGGTCTCCCCAGAGCCTTCTCTTCTTCAGGTGGACCAACTCCAAGTCTCTCAGCTTGTCTTCATAGGAGAGGTGTTTCAGTACTCTGATGATCTCTTTAGGCCTTACATTTAGCCACACAGGTAATTCCATGTATTTTTTTTCACGTGTCTAAAATAAATATATAGTTTTATTTGATCAGGATCATCTTTAGTTTTATTTTTCTTATCGTTCTTTTTGTGTCATTAAGGACAAATTGCTTTCCACGTACCTGAATAGTAACACTGAGATGACTCAGCACATTTTCTAGCTTTTTCAGCTCACTCTGTTTTCCATTCCGATTCAGTATCAATTTTGAAATGTTTCGTGCCTCACCTGACCTTGTTTGCCCTTGAATTCTCTTTGCTTAACAAGCTGTTCTTTCTTCTTATGTTGGTCGAGTTTTAAGTACTCAGGCTGCTGATTGTGCCAAAACTGAAGCTGAATCAGCCACTGAGATTGCTTTCATATGCACAATGCTGGAAACATTACACTTTTCAAATCCAAAATGGAGACATTTCAAGTCTATTTTTAGTTCCATGAATTCAAATTATTCAATTAATTAAATGCATATTATGTTTAATTTGGGAATAATATCTGGTGAACTCCTTCCAGTGGTGGGCTCCCCACCAGAAGAAAGACACTGACACAGAGGAATGAGCCAGGTGGAGGGCCACCAAACTGGTCAAGGAGATGGTGGACATGGCATACAAGGAGAGAGAGGTGTCTGTTCAGCCAGAAGAAGAGAGAGTTTTTAGGAGAGCTTATTTCTGACAGCAACTATCTCAGCCAAGGGCAAAGACAGGGTCAGAGTATACTCTTCTCAAAGCGCTAAGACAAAAGGCAATGAACAGAAATCAAAACATGAGAAGTTCTAATTATATACTGGAAAATTTATGTTTGGTTTTTTGTTTTTTTTTTTTTTTTTACTCTGAGGTTTGTCAAATATTGTGAAAGAATGTCTCCAAACTTATGGGTGTTGAGGACTTAGCTGGATACAAATCTGAGCAACCCAGTTTAATTAGACTTTCTTTAAGTAGAGGGTCATAGTAGATGACTTTTGGAGTACCTTCTGACCTGAATTTTTCTATGATTCTACTATATACACTTTTTCATTCTCAGACACCAAGCATTGTCATGATTGTAGCCATTTGTATTAAGTTCATACTATACCATGGACTGTAACATGTCTGTGCTCCCTGTTTGAATTAACTTCGTGAACACAACTGTATGAGATGAGAAGATTTGTTTTTCATTTGGGTTTGTGCATGTAAATTACAGGGGAGGAAGTGGAGTGCAACATCAAAAATTATTTGAATTAGTGGTACAGAGAGAAAAAATAATGAAAGCTATCACTTGATGAAAGTATCTTTGAGTCACTTCCGGCACAGAAAATATTGTGAAAAATGAGGAAAGAATGACATCTCTAACCTGTGCTTCTAGGAGAACATGGAAATTAAAACCAGTGATGTGGGCAGCCTAAACGCTCAGTTATGGGATGCAGTCAGCTAGCAAGAGTTGCTGAAACTGATACTATTGAGGTCACTTAAGTTCCAGCTATACACCCAACTCAAGCTCTTTCTCAGTATTGGAGGAGAACAGAAGAAGGTGTCATTCATTTCCTACTCAGTTTCCTACTCAGAACTACTCAGAAAACTCCCTTCTTTTAGGGTACGATGTCGTTAGTAGTGGGAAGGCTTTAGCTTGCAGCACATAAAGTTTGAGGTGTTGGTGAAATGAGAGAATTAGAATATTTCTGCTTGGTTTTGGTTTTTTTTGTGACACTTCCGCTGCATTATAGAAAATTATTAATAAATGAACAGAAAGCACTAACTTACTGTTTCAGTAGCATTTGACATTTGCTTTATACTAATTTTGTACTAGTAACTTTATTACACAAAGTGAAAAACTATGGAGGATAAGGATTTTGGCTTGGTTCTTTTTTAATGTTACTATTAATAAAGTCAACATTTGCTAACATATGCCAGGGAATCATCATAGTTATGGCAATTGATTTCTAGCCTGAATAAATGGGATAAATTTAGTAGCTGACACTACTCACTTTTCCTGGTGAGCACATTGCTTTATTTTTAATGTAATAAGCATGAAAAGCACCAGTTCTGTAGCCCTTCAGCAAACTGCCTTCATATCTTTCAATAAAATAAAAATAATTTTCTAATATCTGCTTGTTATGTTTCCTGTTTACAAACAATCCTTCTCAGAGTTGTAGCAAAATTATGACAGCAGCTATGTGTGACGTGCTTGCTTTATACTTAGGAATGTTATAAAAAAGAAACATACTGTCTTCCAGTTTTCGTTTTTACTTTTAATTCCAATGTTTGGAAAATAAAGTTCTTAATCAGCTTTGCTCATAAGTATTTTCTAGGGATTTTATACAAATAGATTTAAGAACATGGCAAAATATAGCTCTAAGAAACATTTATTTCTAAAAATGAAATTCTAATATACAATTATAGGTTACCTATTTTCTTTCAACACACAGCATGGCACTGTGTTGTGCATGTAGAAATGTGGAATGTAAGAGAATATGAATAAGGAACATCTCCTGTAATGGGATTACAAAATTAAAGCAGACTGCTATGTGAATTTAGCTATTGCTACAAGGCAAAGTGGGATGTTGGAGAAAATCAATTATTATATTTTCTAAGTTACATTATTACATAGATGGTGAGTATGAATTTTTTTAAACCTGTGTAAATCAAGGTAGATCAAGTTAAGCTAAATATTTTGAAATAATATCTCAGTTTTTTAATGGCTTGGATCTTCAAGTCTGTTGTTCTAATCTGAGTCTATACTGACTGATGTGCTACTTCCCTACATTGATACAGGTGTCCAGGCATCTGGAGACCGTATTTCACAATTGTAATTATTGCAGTGAAAATGGTGTGGTGCTTTAGGTATGGGTGCACAGAGCATTAGCTCTGTAAGGGAGAGAGAGCTGTCATATTGCTTTCCATTACAGGCTAATATGCATTACAGAAAGTTTGTTCCATCCTTCTTGATTTATTAATTCTGCCCAGACACACTAGCCTCTTGAATGTCTTCTAAATAACTGCTGATATTTCACTAAAAAAATCTTAAAAAATTATTTAAAGTGTGAAGGAAAAACCATCTAAAAATGTTTAAGCAAATTTCTGGCTCCAAGTGATATTTAATACCCATGTCATTCATTGTTAATGAAGCCACCTCCAGTAATGAAATGTGAAACTACTTGGTATAAAGTCATTACATTTTTAAATATTTAAATACATTAGGAATGTTACTTCTGTGTTATCAGCTATACATCCATGGCTTACAGCACTTGAGATAAATGGTAAAACACAACCAGCTTTCCTTTCCTACTAGAAATAAGAAAGAATGGATTTTATACAAGTGATTTTCTATCTAAGAAATGTTAAAATACCATCAAAGATGGTAAACTTCTTTGAGGGGGGAAAACTGCAAACTACAGTGTCATGTGTTAAAATTCAATACATTGTTAGAATTACTCAAAGACCAGGAAAAGCAGTTATTTTGAATGCATGGAATTTCTTTAGAGCGCTTCAAGGCTTCAATTGGGTAGGGCTGTGTATTACAGATGTGTAGTGAGAGGGCAAGGGGAAATGGTTTAGGGAAAAGAGGGAGGGTTTAGGTTAGACATTCCTTAATGTCTTAGGAAGACATTCTTTAATTTGAGGGTGATGAAACACTGGAAGTGGTGTCCCAAGGAAGTGGTGGCTGCCCCCTCCCTGGAAATGTCCAAGGCCAGGTTGGATGCGGCCTTGAGCAACCTGGTCCAGTGGGAGGTGTCCCTGCCCATGCAGGGGGGTTAGAACTAGGTGATCTTTAAGATCCCTTCCAAGCCAAACTATTCTATGATTCTATGAACTGTTTGTACTAAAGACAACATTAAAGAATTTCTCTCCCCTGAAGCTATCCATTCTTTCTTATTATTGTTTTCGGTTGCCCTGGAACATGGTAGCTGCTTCATAGCTAAAGTGGACCATCAAGGATTCAAGTTACATTACATTAAAAAAAACAAAACAAAACAAAACCAAAACTTTGAGACATTTCATTTTACTTATCCAGCCAGAACTAAGGTTGGTTTGGGATAAGTAAGAATTTTTCCTAGGCAGAATAAATCACTGTTGGAAGTATTGTCCTCCAGCTGTAAAATTTATTACTTCCTAAAAGAGTGCAAGTAATTCTAAGTAACAGCTAAAACCAAAACAAAATAAAAAAGGAAGAAAAAGAAAAGCAGAAGGAAAAAGGAAAGAACAAAAAAGAAAAAACCTGGCTTTAATATATTCCTGACATTCTTCTCATTTGAAAACATAATATGTTTTTGTGGCTTCTGTCTCCTATGCTAAGGTGTTTGAGTTTCCAGCAAGGTTTAAAAGTAATGTGTATCTTGTGTTGTGAGAGGGACTGTACTGCTTCTCATAGATGAATGTATATTAGTGACTGCAATAAATCTGTTTATTATTGCTCTTGGTCATAGAGAATCTGTAAATTCTGGTCATACTTTTCATGAAAAAATATGTTGATAGCTGACCAAAATAAGTGTGTCAATTTTTTAATGAAAGTAAGTAGAGGAAGAATTTGAATAGCACAAGAAATTTATCAGTATGGACAACTGCTCGTGTAAAGTCCTTTTTCCTGCCTTTCAATTTGTTTGTAGTTTAGAGGAATATTATGTTTTACCCTGTGTGTGAGTCCATTATGAAAAATGATATTTGAAATACAAGGAATTTAAATTTAAATACAATAATTAAAATTTTAAAAGGTTTTGGTGATTACAAAATTATTCAACACATTTTATTATATTCCAGTTTGTCCTAAGCACTGTAGCATTAATACAACAAGTTTTGAAATCGAATGTTTGAAACAAAAAATAAAAATTTTAATTGAGTATTATTTTAAATAAAAATGTAAAGACTTGGTTTGCTGAAGTGGAGAAATAATAAATCTGAACATTTTTATCTAGTTCCATTATTAGTATTTCTGGTGATTCAGATTTTAGGGAAAAAATGCTTTAAAATATATGGATTAGAAACGCATTAGAATGGGAGCATTAGAAGGGGTGTGGCTGGTAGGTCGAGAGAGGTTCTCCTCTCCTTTACTCTGCCTTGGTGAGGCCACATCTGGAATATTCTGTCCAGTTCTGGGCCCTTCAGTTCTGGAAGGACAGGGAACTTCTTGAAAGAGTCCAGCACAGAGCCACCAAGATGATGAAGGGAGTGGAACATCTCCCTTGTGAGGAAAGGCTGAGGGAGCTGGGTCTCTTCAGCTTGGAGAAGAGGAGAATGAGGGGTGACCTCATCAATGTTTATAAATATGTGAGGGGAGAGTGCCAGGAGGATGGAGTAAAGCTTTTCTCAGAGGTGACTAACAATAGGACAAGGGGCAGTGGTTATAAACTGGAGCACAGGCATTTCCATATAAATATTAGGAAGAATTTTTTCACTGTGAGGATGACAGAACACTGGCACAGGCTGCCCAGGGAGGTTGTGGAGTCTCCTTCCCTGGAGATATTCAAAGCCCCCCTGGACATGTCCCTGTGTGACCTGCTGTAGGTGACCCTGCTCTGGCAGGGGAGTTGGACTCAATGATCTTTCAAGGTCCCTTCCAACCCCTAACTTTCTGTGATTCTATGATTCTATATGTTTGATGATACATCAGAAAAGTCTAAGGAAGTTTAAGATGGATTCTACTACATTTTTCATTTTAAGCTTTCATTCTGAACCTTGTAACTAATAGCACATATGTTGCTACCCTACTAAACTATAAAAAAAATAGTTTTTACATAAATCGATATTGGATTAAAAGTTGGTGACAGAACAAATGCTCATTAAAATTCTCAAAATTCTTCAGCAGTGGTAGGATATTTAAGGTGCAAAATGTATTTTAAAACACTGTCAAGAAGGCCTTATTCATTAATAAACAGGAACATTTTTAATTACAGCATCTCAGCTAAACATTTCCCAAGTATTGCTATTGATGTTACAATGATTTCTCCAGGATCTTTTACTTTCTCTTGCATCCAGAGATTTATTAACACCAAAAGAGAATGAAATATTTTATCAGACGTATTTCAGTTTTTGCCCTGTCATGCATTCAAAACAAAGCAAAAACATGATCGATACAATTCTGAGTCGCAGTGGAAATGATTTATGTACTGGAAGAATGCATACTGGAAAATACAAGTTAACTCAAAGTACAAAGGACATTTATTTCAGTTAATTTTTCAAAATGAAGTTATATAATGGGGAGCAAATATTGAAAATCCATTTTCTGACAAGAATACATAGTGTTACTTCAAAAATACTCCCACTGTATTTAAAGAACACACCAGGTTTTCTCTATTTCCG
This sequence comes from Heliangelus exortis, assembly GCF_036169615.1. Lineage (NCBI taxonomy): Eukaryota > Metazoa > Chordata > Aves > Apodiformes > Trochilidae > Heliangelus > Heliangelus exortis. The sequence goes on along the minus strand of NC_092423.1, from coordinate 96,591,188 downwards.
CATGATAATTCACTTATTTGCATATGATGCTGTCAGGAGTTTTGTTACAGTTCATTAATATAGAAATTCTTATAATTTAGGTATGTAAAGATCTGATAATTTTCTTCCTTACTCATTCATTTCCACTTAGGGCTCAGAAAAAGTAAACCTGCCTATCAAATATTCATTTTAAAATTAACAATTCTATTTTTACTGATGCTTAAGCAAAATTTAGCACTGAAAAATGATATTCCTTTCTCAATGCAAGTGGTTTGCTCCATTTTCCCAAGAGATTATGATTGCTTCCAGTTTGAGAACAACCAAATCACAATAAGAAACAAATTCTTGTTTCATAATATAGATAGCATTGGCCTTAGTATTATTTTATTTAAAAAAAATATTTAAAATTACTGGTATTTAATGAGAAACCACTGATAATCTACTTGTAACTTAAATGTTAGTAGTCAATCATAGCCATTGGGATAGGGTAACAGATTCTTATGAGACTGTTGAATGCCACAAACTTCATTGCAATTCAGCTTGTTCCTTTGATCTCTTTGCTGCCCCCTTCTTGCTTTCTGTCCAGTAAAAGTCTGACTTTTTTTTTTCAGCTGCCTGAACAAATGTGACTTCCTGATGTAACAAGAGAAGGTTTGAATCAATGATTTCTATAACATGATATGTTAGTTATGCTTATTCATTCAGTCCCTGTGTAATTTGTTTTGGTGGAGACAATGCCTGAGACTGAGACTCCTGAAAGATAAATAAATTTATTTTATTTTGCTATAGACTACTCTATTATGACTGGAGAAAAGGAACATTTTAGATGTTTAGTTATCAGACTAATAGCACTACGTTAAAGTACATTTAAGTAATTTTGTATAAGTAATATTGATTAGGTTAGAGGGACGTTTAATGTAATCACAATAATAGAAACAGGAATGGGTTTGGAATTAGAGAATAAAAATAGAATAAGATTGATTTTTGATTGAGAATAAGCAATATTTACTGTACTTATTCTCTGCATTTTAAAGTGGCTTTAGTAAAGAAAGGCAGTTAATGTTCATTCAGAAATGATCTGGTCAAAAAGGCTGTACTTAATTTTTAATGTTAAATGCAATTTGAAGCATAAAATTTCTGAATATTTTGTACAGTAAACCTAATAGTACTCTGGTTAAGACTTATGTTGTAGTTCTTTAATTAGTTTCAGACATATAGCACTTTGAATAGACACAAATGGATGTGAACTACATTCAGTAATCCCCATAAGGATGCTTACATGAAGTAATGAATAAAAATGCCTATGATGTTAATATTTGCATCGTGACATTAAAGAGTCTATAAACATAGCAAGGTTTTTAGAAAATGAATTAGCATGAAGAACAATTATAATTTTAAAATGTCATGAACTAGGCAAATGTTGATTTCCTTCGTGAGATTTGAAATATACTCCATATATAATGAATGGAAAGACAGAGGATTCAGTTAGTTTAAATCACTTTGGTTTTAACATGGAAAATTATCCATATTTACCATACTCTTGGGAAGTCTGAATCTCTTTGCAAAAGGAGAATGGCATATAAAAAAATGGCAGATTGAAAAACTGAATTAATAGAGAAGGTACAGATTCAATGATACAGTGTTTAAGGAAAGGGAACTTTAATTTAGAATATACCTTGGAAAACAGAATAATGGCACAGGGCTATACCCTTAAGTAACATAATAGCTTTGTTTATAAAAACTTTGTTTACAAAACAACCACTACCCAAAGATGAAGTCACTCTTCAATGCAAAGACAAGACAATACATCCTATATTTAATTTAAAGAGCCTTTATGAAGCCCTAAACTCTACTCCACCCTCTCAGAGTGAGATAATAAGGAAGAAAGACATAAAGGTTGGAAGTTATATGTAGAAGAGGTTTACTGGAACAGGGAATGAATAACAACATGTGGGCCAAGGAGCAAACATACAAATATATACAAAACCCTATTTTGGTGATCACTGATACAAGTGTGTGAAAGTATCTCATCACAGAGCTGACTGGGGAAATGGGTCCACGGCACTTCCCGATGGATTCAGATCCTGCAGAGCACTTGGTAAGCTGATGACAAACAGCAGAATCCTCTCTCCAAGACCTTTATGTTCAGAGAAGCAGTAAAGAAGAAAGAGCAGGAAAAGACTGGGCTTTCTGCCCTCATGGCTTTTATAGGGTATGGAAGGAAATGGGAGGGAATAGGGACCCTATTCTGTTCTCTCCCCCGGATTACTTAGAGTCCTAAACACCCTTTAGGCTCTCATACTGTTATCATAAAATCAGTCTGTGCCCCCATAAACCATAACAGTCAACAATTGTGTTTTAGGACTATATGTACTCAAAAAGGATTTCCATAACTACTTATTATATATTCTTAGTAGATTATGACAAGTATATCTATTAATAACTAGTTATACAAATAAATAGGTTGCAAGGCTTTATATGTTTAACAAAATATTAATAACTTTGACTCCAAAAATTCTTTGAATGCTTTTGTAGTGCTACTGCTTCTTATGTCTACATTTGCATTGTTAATTAAGCATCTTCAATTAGTATATGAGTGTAATCTATAGAGTTTTGCTGTTTGGAGAAGTCTCAGTGTGCAGAAAATATCCTTTTTTTCGAGCTTCTGTTGTCAAAGAATAATATGTGAAGAACAAAATGCGTATCAATAGCATTTGCATGCTAAGCACTCTGTGGAACTTACTGTGGCTGTATCAAATAATTCTCTCTGCCGTGACTATGAGGGAATTTGCTATGTAATGGAAGCAATGCCCTGCCTACTCTACCTAGAAATAATCAGTGTTCACTGGTTTCTGAGACAGTATATTGCTCTTGTTGAAAGAAAAGATGTCTACAGAGAACTCTGGACTGGGTTAACATCTTCTTTTATTAATATGTGTGATTCATAGTCTCAGTGTTTCTGTCTAGCTATTTCATTCCTCCTACCTTCAGCAATATGCATAAATTATCATTCATCCAAAAAAGCACAAGAAAAGAACCCACAAAAAACCCCCCTTGCTTTTGTGGCAGGACTTTGTAGAGAGTACTAAAATATAAATTGGGATTTATGTAATTAGAGAACATTGGCCACTATTGTTCTAAACAAACGTTTGCAATGCTTAAAAACTGAGACACTCAGCTCAGTAACTACACCATAGTACTGTGAATGCTCTGCTCTTTACATCTCAGGTTTCAACCTGGTATCAAAATTCTGTATTTAAATTTTTTTAATTTCTGAAACATGACAAAATCTCTTAAAAGACAGTGTTGGCTAACAATAGAAAATTATTCAAACAAATACATAACCTAAACAAATCCTAAATGCCCTAGGATTATTACTTTCAAATTGCACTCAGTTCTATTCTCAAATAGAAGACCTAAAATAAAATCATGCCATAGATCATACTTGGGATGTGATCTTGTGAATTTGAATTTATATCTCGAATGACTCCTATGTAGAAGAGTATGAATTTATAACTCCTATTTTGTTGCCTGTAACACAGGGCATATTATTTTCTTTTTCTCTTTTAGGGAAGGGATTATTATCACACGTTGAATATCACACATATTGCTATCATTGATGACTAACGTACTTAATTTGATAAACCATGGCAGTATGCATGACTTTGGTGAAATAGAAAGTTATCTGGAAAAAAGAAAAAAAAATCAGGAAGATTTTAATAATAAATAATATTGACTGGAAAAAAATGTCATGACTTTAAATGGTGTAAACTTTAGAAATAACAGATTTCTTTTTCTTGGTGTTTCTTATAGTCCTGTTACATTTTACTTACACATTTCTACAAATTTTAGACAGTTTCCCCTTTCTACCCTTTCTTTTTGCCCTTGTTTCCTTTCATCCTTATATATTTCTCTCACATGTTGCATAACTATTCTTCATTCTGTTTTCTTGTTCTTCCACCTTATTTTCTCCATCTTCCTTCTCTCCCCAAACCTGTCTATTGTTTTAAAAATTTGCCTTCCTTGCCTATTTTTTTCTTCTTCAGTTCTATTCTACTTCTCTTTATATTGTCCTTTCTGCCTCTCCCTTCCTTGAAAAGGAGTACATTGAAACAAATGCTGATCATATTAATATTTGTCTAACTTTATTTGAACTGTGAGTCCCTTCTGTTTTAATTTGTTAAATAAAACCCATGGTACCCCATTTTGAAAGTTCCATGTATAACCTTGTGGAATATGTGACTGCATTATTAATGAATCATAGCTCAAAGGAAGTATGTGTTCATGCAGATTACTTGCTAATTATCCAAGAAGCTAGAAAATAATATTAAAATTATCATGCATTAGTTTTAGATTTTTTAATAGGACATCTCCAAATGTTCCATTTTCAGGATAGCATAAAGGCACTGAAAATTCAAAATATCCTTTTTATATAAGCAAAAGTGATAAACAGAACAGTAAATGGTTTTTTCTAAGGCATAAGAGTGAGGAATACTATTGCTAATAGAGTGATACTTTGAACAAGTTTTAATTTGGAAATGGAATGAAAAATATTATAGAATCAATAGGGGTAAAACAGAAACAAAACTGTGGTTTTGCTTGTTGTTACTTCAGTAACAGAACTTTGAATTTCCAGTTACTTCAGTAAAAGAACTTTCTTAAAACATCCTCATCCAAGTCATGGTAGTATAAAAAACTGGCCTTCCAGATATTTACACACTTTGAACTGAAGCTACAGAAAGCCTTGAAGTGCTGTTTGGTAGTGACCAATTATTACTTCTCATTGTATCACAATGCTTGTTTAATTTTGACCTTACTGAGAAAAGCTACACAAAAGAAAGCAAATAAGGTAGTTAACCTTTTTACAGATTTGCTTTTCCTTCTTACTGAGGGACAGCAGAATTTCACTCATTGATTTCAACAGTCATTTATATGCTGTGGGTGGTACCTTGGCATCCAGACTTGATTTTAGGCTCATCATGAAGCCTTGTAAAGGAAATTTGTCTAAACCAAGGATTCAGAAAATTTTAAAGCTGTTTGCTGAAATAATAATCTTTAATTTTTTCTTTTCTGGGAATAAGCAATTATGTCACTAGACAAAATAGTATGTATTTAAATATATTTCAGTGTGTTTGGAAGAAAAGCTAGCTCTTAGTTACTGCCTGTTCTTCCTCCTCTTTCTCCTCTTTCTCTGATTCACAGTTTATCAATTTAGGTTGCAAAATTAGGAATGGAATCTAGAATTATATTTCTGAAAATACATCATTTATTGTCTTAGGGTTATGAATTTACTTTGGTCTTTCTACAATCCAGACCACAAAGGCCAATTTTTGTTGAACAATAGCATTAAAAGGCCAAACCCTTCTCATGCTTTCAGTGGGATTTTAGATGGTTTTCAAGTCAACTTTCATCTAATCACTTCATCCTCTCACCTTGTTCCAAATGTGTCTACTCCTCTGATTTCAGTAACTACCCTGCCTGATCTCCTATGACCATACACAAGCTAAAGCCAAATCTAATATGGAAATACAGTGAGATTTACCTTAAAGGTGGGTATCAAATAATTTAAAATATGCACTATGAATATTTTCTCACAGACTATGTACTTAATTTTGTAACTAAATTATTGTTTTCCGTGTTTAATTTTTAAATGAGGTTTATTGAAGTATTTTATTTATACAAACTTTGATGTTTTTGATCTGATCTAAAAATGCTAAAAACTTAATAGGTTAAGTTGTCAGGTGTAGGCTACTGTAGCTCAGCTAGCAAACACGGAATGATTCTCCCACATCCTACTCCAAGCAGCAGAGATTGAGGTCAAAGACCCCAATTTCTTCATTGAGATTTCTCTGTCACCATTTAAACATCATATTTTAACCTTTGAGTTTAAAGTATGGTGGAAAAATTGAAAGCATGACCCTGCTGTAGTTAGAGGTGGAACAAAAGATTTTTGTTGAACCAATGCTTTATAATTTGTGTAAATATTACAAGAGAGAATGAAATGTTGCCAAACAGTAATTGAGTTGAGATCTGAAGTCATGTTCTAATTAGAGCTTTGAAAACCTTATAAGTTGACCTAAAAAAAGTTGGAAGAAATATGAGTATTTCAGGAAGAAAAAAACCTCATTTAATGCTGGGTTCCTTCAGAAGTCCCCCAACTTCTGAACTGTCACGGTGTTGAAGGAATCTAAGGATGAAATAAAAATAAATTAATCACTGCTGAGAGGGAAAATCTCATTCAAGGGAAAGGTAGTCATGATACTAAGAGAGGGAGATTTGACAATTCCAAAAGTTAGAGAAGTATCTTTACTCATTTTGTGTACAATATCTGAAAGTTATGCACAAAGGATACATGAACCCAACTTTAGCCTGACTGAGATGATATGTACCTATAATGCAGATAATTCTTGAATAGCACTGAGGGAGTGTCAATACAGTCAGAGGAAGAGCTGCTATTCCAAGGGACCTAGGGAGATGGAGAGACAATCAGTGTAAACTGAGTGAAGAGATGCTCAGTGTGGATACAAGGAAAACCTTTACTTGCCTGAACACAGCCCAGCATTGGAGCAGTCTGGTCAGAGATGCTGTGCAGTCTCCATCCTTGGAGATTTTCAAGACTCAGCTGGATAAAGCCTTGAGCAACTAGAGATCTGACATCAGAAGTGGTCCTCCTGTGAATGGGAGGCTGAACTGGGTACATCTTCAGTTCACTTCTAACCTGAGCTATCCTTTGGATTGAAAGATACAGAAATTGTAACAGCTGTTTTATTGTCCAGGGCTAACGTGTAGGAATGAGCATACTTATACTAATCACCTTGTCTCTAAGAAATTTCTATTATGAGCATCTTCAACTCACTTTTCTTCCTCATCATCTGTTCCCTTTTAGGTATTTGTCTGCCTATCAGGTTTCATCTAGGCAAATATTCACTTCCAAGCTTCTAAATATAGTAACAAAGCTCCTAAATTGGCAACAATTACGAATTTTAATAATGATTTTGAGGCTAGACCCCTGCACCTACATTACACATTATAATGGGGGGTAAGAAAATTAAGATTTCACAAGCTCTATCAATGCTTGTGATGAAAAATTGTTGTTCCTATTAGAAGATATATACATAAATGTTAGAGAGCTAAAAATAGATGATGTATTTAACAACTGATGAGAAATCCTCCCATAAATTCTACTGAGTTCTACAGGAAAAAAACAAACAAAAAAACCCAACTAACTTGTTGCTGTTGTATTTGACAGGGTAATTGCTGGAAGAACCAAAGTTCCAGATCAATGAAGTCCTGAAGTTTCTCTGGGAAGTAAGGGTACTCTTTTTTTTTTTTTTTTTGTGCTCTTCCCAGACATCTATAAGATACCTTTATTTTTCTATTGCTACCACACCAGATTTAGTTGAAAAGTGACCCAAAACTAGAAATGAAGTGATATTTTTTAGCATCATGAATTTTCTGATCCTATTTCTTGAAAAACTATTATGATGGAGAAGATACGATGATATATAACAGACTGAAAGACTGGTACAAAGCACACTTAAGCTAGCACTGTCTTGAGGATAAACCTGGAGAATCACAGCTTGGCATGTCTCTCTCATCTGATTGTATTTTAAGCATTTGAAGTGTTCTGTTTATTCAGACTTTGTGCAAAGAAGTGTATTCATTCCAGACTCTCACTGGTTGGTTGATTTGCTCTGTATTCAAAGACTGGAGGATACTGCTTAAATTGCCTTAACATTCTCCAATTGCAGAGATGAGATGGGACTTTTCTCTCCCTTTACAATTTCACAACATAGGGACCAAATCAAAACCTTAGACGTGAGCTCCAGCAAATTAATCTTTCTATAGGCTTATTACATTTATAACTTCCAATATTCTTTTAGTTCATTCTTCTCATATGGTCCTCTTTAATGATTATCAGACACAAGAATTCATTTAAGCCCTACGACTAACAAAATTGTCACTATTGAAGAAGGAGACACAATCCCCCTGATAGCTTTCATCCAGAGGTGAACAGGAATGCCACACTATGTTTGACACTGTGACATGATAACTGAGATTGAAGATTGAAAAATGCTGCTTGTACCTCAGAGGTAGACACAATACACAATAAGCTTTCACACCTTTACTTGATTTAAAGAGGGTTTTACTTCCATGGAACAGGGAAACAGTAGACATATGAGCATCTCTGAAACGGCTGAGCTGATGTCATGGCTCAAAACTATCTTTTCCTCTTCTCCCATTGCCTTTGCCAATGAGATGGTTGTGTTTATCTGACGCTGCTGTAAAAAATGATCCAGCTAAACAGTTCCGAAAAAAAAAAAAAAAAATTCTATTAAACTATATTTCTGGTAGTGTATGGCACTAATACAACTGGAAAAGGGTTCACCTGGGCACCAGATCTGGTGTAACCTTTGGAAGAGGAGGACACAGAACTTTTCCTTCCACTGACAGGAAAAAGTGATTCCTGTTCAGAGATTTTGTGAAAAGTCAACATAGATGTTTGGCTCAATTTGGGTGTGAGGGCTTGTTAGGCTATTGCAACCCTGTTTTTTTCATAGCCCTGGAATATGAAGACAGAAGAAGTATCCAAATATTGGAAGCATCACTCTATAGTGGTCTTCTGACAGCGTTTTAATTTTCCTCTTTTTTCTTCCTGCATGTATATAATTGGAGGAGGGATTTAATTCTTGGGATTTCACCAGCTATGAAACCACTATTATGTCTCTTTCCTTCTCTGTTTTAGTCATGGATGTATAATTCATTTTTCTCTCTGCCTTCATATTTTCAAGACACTATCTGCCTTATTTCCCTTCATAGAAATGTTCCTTGTTAGCCCAGAGCATATAGCAGGTGAAGAAAAGCATTCTATTTGTTCACTGTAAAAGGTAAACACATGGAAAACTCAGATATATATGAGATAACTCCAAGCAGCTAGTGGGATTTCAAGCACTGGGCCATCTAACTGTTTCAGAACATGTATAAGCATTTTAAAGCTATTGTCATTTTTTGGTGGTGGTTGTGTTTTATTCTGTTTCATTTCTGTGTCAATATATTAGCTTTGGACTTACCAATGGTTGAGATTGTAGCTCAGTTCCCAAAATAGAAGGGTTTAACACTGATATAAATTCAATATTTGCAGAAAATCAGAGAAATTCCTTTTATAGCTATAACTTCATTTTGATTTTCACAGGCGGTCAGGCACCAATAATACAGAAAACATTAATGCAAATTTTGAATTATCTGTCTTAGAAAAACTCTGCGGTCCTTTTCTCTGTAACATCAGTTTCAAGAGCTTGCATTGATATGCTGTGAATTGAAGAGAAAGATAGTTAAAAACAGAACTATAGAATTTTCATGAAAATGATATTTTCTTATGCTATTTAAAAGCTATTAAATAAAAATTTTCACATAAAGACTGCACCGGATATTCTCAAAAAATTAAAATTGTTATTAAAATTTATGAGAAAGGAAATATCCTTAGGCATTTTTTTTAATGTTTTAACATTAAACATTTAACATTTAACATTAAACAATTTTAATATCAAGTTCTAATGATAATTTAATAAATACCTAATTGAGATATTCTTAAATCTGGGATGATGAATTTTAAAACGATGGCAAGAAAGAAAGGGGAAAAAATGAGCATTGATCTCTAGGAAAGAGGCAGCAGTAAGTAGTGTTAAACTATCAGAGCAGATAGCTCTGAAGGGAGCTATCAAAAATAGCAATGATATATGAAATACAGAAACAGCTGGAAATTAATCATTGAGAATAAATCAATCAAAACCGCAGAATCCAGGAGACCATACCTATGAAAATCAGTGCTGCAGGCAAAAAAGGAAACTAAAAAAGGAATAAATTCTGGCATGACATAACAACTAATAAGAGTTAGCATACAGCTAGAAATAGGGAGGTGTGCTTTTACTGATTTAGTACTGATTTAGAGAATTTAATCCTGGAGACCAAAACAGGACTAGCGATGCATTTTAAAAGATATCACATAATGAAGGCTCTTTAATATCATTGTTCCTGTAAGTATATTTTACTACACCAAGGACATTAATATACATGGTTACAAGAACATGTCCTAGTACATCTTGTGAATATTATATAATATATAATCCTTGAAAAAAGGAACATGCTTGAGACTCTGTCAGTCTCACACAGTTAGGTATTCTAATTACCCCCAAATGAGCATCTCAAACCTGGAAAATTCAGTTCTCAGGTCCAAGAAGTTTTTCTGTGGCTACCTGTGAGGCTAATTATATGGTAGTTAAAACATTCCAGTGTTTCTTAGACTGGGTGAGATAAAAATGGATCACTAAATGTGCATTAAATATTCTTCATTGAATTAAATATACAGCATATGTCAGAATTCCCATATATAAGCCTTCATATATAATATGCATTAAAAATATACACATACTTGAAACTCTATTTGGAGTCTAAACTCCACGAGATTACTGAAATTTTATAATGTAAAATTTAGTGTGATAAATCTGTATTCTCCTTCATTAGCAAAGCTCCAGATTCTCTTGAATGGCATCCAAATGCATCTTAAAATCAGAGAACAAGTGAGGTAATATCTCTGTACAAATTCTTCTTTTTCAGAGGATTTTGGGTGGAAGTTCAACGGCAGATGAAAAGTTTAAGCACAATTTAGGACACATTTGATCAATTATGTGGAACCTAATTATTCATATTGTCCTTGAATGAAGCAATAATCCGTTCTAAAATATATCAGAAGGCTGAATTGCCATTTAATTAAATGGGATCATAGAGATATTGTTTGGGGAAATTTTGGACAAATACTTTGCAAATATTTTTCTTTAGGTTTTCCTTAATCTTCCCTTTAGACATTTTAAATTGGGTATTGTCAACAAAAGATAAATGAATCTTAACTAAAATCAAGGGATATTTTATCATTCTCTGAGAACTCTGTGCTACTCTTGTCTCTGTATTTAGGTCTCAGTTTGCAAGGGGCAAAGCTCCAGGAAAAATCTTTTGACAGGAATATCTAAGGAATAAAATTAAGGCAATTTCCACTGAGTTTCCCTAAGAAAGATCTAATTTTTGTTGTTGTGTTATGAAATATGGAATGGTTTTGCTTATTCTGATTTGAGAAGACTAGATTAAAAAAAAAAAAAAAAAAAAAAAAGCTGGCTGCAGTTACTGTGACCTGAGACAGTTTGGGATTAAAGAACTCGCAGGGTTACGACCAAATCTCTCACTTTTCCTGGTTGCTTACTTTGTGTATTCCGGACCAGAGCAGTTTACAGAGACTCATCACTTTTATATTGTTTTACCTAACTGGAAAAACATGTCACAGCTCCAGGGAATGAGCCACATCATTCACCAGCAGATTTCAATGAACTTTCTATCCATACTATGCTGACTAGTGTCTGACAAATGGTAAAATTATTTATATTTTGTTGAAGTATATGTAGAATTAATCCCAGTTACACATTCAATTTCAGCATCTTAAGAATTTATAGATTTTAATGTATCCCTTTGCCTGCAGAACAAGAGAGAGGCATGTTTGCTTAAAATATTTTAAAACCCATTTACTTGTCAAATGCATTGAGCCTTATACTGGTGAAAAGGAAACTTTAGGCTTGGTATGACACTATTAAATAATAAAATGTAAGCTAGAAATGAGACAGAGCATTCAGTATGAATAAATTGAAAATATTAATGAGCCATCGTAATGAGGGTGCATTCATTTTTAATGTTATTTTAAGTAAAAATATGAATATTTTATGTGTTCTTTTTAAGATTTTCTTGAGGCAGTGACTACTTACTTACATAAAGTAGAATGGAAACATTTTTCCTGGTCCTGTAGCAATGTATTGGACTACAAATCTCTCTACTTGATATTGTAAATAATACTTAAATTAAGTATTTATCTTCATAATTTTTCTATAAAGTAGAACCTGACAAAATTATGTCAAGTATTTTACTGCTCATTAATACATAATAAAATACTTACACCATTAATAAAGCAGCAGAATCTTTCTGAGACTTGGGAAGTGTTAATTGTGGCCATGTGTATGTTTTCAAGCTATGCATTAACTTATAGTTCTTCTGGGAGCTCTGATGGAAGAGGCAGGGCATTGTCTCACTGGAGGAGTTAGAGGTGAAGCACAGCCTCAAGAATCACATAATGCTTTTTCAGTTTATTTTATTCTAGCACACAATACATTAGACCTTGTATGTAATGAGTGTAAAATGCTCCTAGCTCACACTTTTGTCTAATTCTTACCTGGAAAAGGACACATAGAATGGAAATACACATACAGAGCATTTCTTACCTTTATTTTTCTGGTGAAACAGAAATCCTGTAGTTTAAATGTAATGAAAGCACTTAGGAAGTGGTTTGGGTGCCAAAAAGCAAATGTCTCAGGTCTCTTCAGAAGCTTTTTTAAATTATGTGGTGTATATTTGACACTCCAATATAACATTTCCTGTAGGTGCTGGGTAATTCATATCAGCTTCTGTAAGTATCACTGAAAGAGTGATAAAGGTACTTGTTCAGGCACCTAACATTCTCTTTAAGTTACCAGTTACTTTGCACTCCTGGATAATATATATTATCTCACAACTCTTTTTTCTTACAGTAAGAATAGTTCTGCTCATAGTATCTCTGAGGCTGTATTTTCTGTGTGGTTGATCAGCTCATTTCTGAGTCTGAGAGGGCAAAACAATGGCTTGGATGGCCATATTCCTTCAGACTAAAGATAAAGGCTATTTTGACATCTGAAAAAAAAAAAAATTAAAAATGATTGAAAAGCCCTAACACCGCCTGTCTGTAAAAATCCAGATCTGCGAAGACTGGGCTGATGTTACGGCACAGATTTTAGCTTTAAGACCTTCCCAGATTGGGATTAATTGTTTTCCATATGGTGGTGGGTTGAGCCCAGACAACAGGAAAAGCCCCACGCAGCCACTCACACACTCCTGTGCATGTGAATGGGGGAGAGAGAAGGGCAAAAGCAAGAAAAACTTATGGGCCAAGACAAAAAAAAAAACATAATTAGGAAAAAACCCAACAAAACAGAACTAGAAACCCTCTAATCAATCACTCACTACCTCCCACCAGGAGACCGATGTCCAGACAACCTGTGAGCAATGGTTCCCTCAGATTTATTGCTCAACCTGACATCAAATGTCCCTTTGGTTAATAGAGGTCAGATGTCCTGGCTGTGTCCCTTCCCAGCTTCTGTCCCATTCCCAGGGGAGAGGAATGAGACTTTGTGGAAGCACAGCTCAGCAATAATTAATACAGTGTTTTGACCACAGATCTGAAACACAGCACCATGTTGCCTGCTATGAAATAAATTAATTCCATCCCAGCCACGAGCAGCACAGGTATATGTGCATAGTGGAGGCAAATAGAGTAGAGAATAAACCCCAGCTTACAGTCAGGTCTTTTCCACTCACTCTTTTCCTTTCCCCAGTACTCAGAGTTAAGCTACCAAAGTTAGAAGCTTTTTTGCAACCTCAGTCTTATACTTGCCCATGATGAAACACAAAAGGAGAGACTTTACTTGTCCTCATTCTTTGAGTAGAAAAGTAGGTAGAAGAAATAATCTTTTTCTATTTTAAATTTACCTCCCTGTGTCCAGTTAAAAAAAAAAAAAAAAAAGATCCATATTTGTTAAGCAAAATTCAAATCATAAATACCATTGGTATAGTATTCTCCTTTGTTGTGAAAACTTAAATGAAAATTAAAGTTTGTGTCTTTAAATATTGTTTGTATGTTTCATTTGGCCATAATACTGGACAGCAAATTCTTCCTGGATTTTAGCATTTTTAGGTAGGCATGTGAAAAACAGGGAAAAATGGATGAGTTCAAAAGAAAAGCCACTGTTCACAAACTGGAAAATGAGCCCATAAAATGCATTTTAGCCTTCTAATGTCAAAAACTCATCTTTTTCTTAGTCCCAAGTCTATAATTGTTAGGTTTAGGATAATTATAATATTAATTGATCTGTTTGCATGTGATGTGATGTCTTCATGAGGAATTTGATTTCTGTTGATTTTAGTGAATAACTATTTAGCTGTGATTTATTATCATAAGGATGTTCAAGGATCATTTTTTTGCCACGATATTGTTTGAAAGTTGAACTATGAGTATTCCACTGAAACAAAGTTGCCTATCTCTCCAAAATGCACTGTGAACATGCATATATCATTGACAATTGCTGACAAAAAAAGCTCTGTGTGGTGGTGGAAATAAACTGACTGCCAATACATTAAGGTCAAAAACACTGTCAGTACCATTATAAAGACATGGCTGTGACCTGATTCATCCTGTATTTGACAATTTCCTAGTCCCCTTGTGACAGCTGATCAAAAGCTCTACTGAAAGAGGTGAGAGTAGAAAAGGATTATACTAATGGGGATATAAATGATGAGCAGGAAATCCTTCTGGACCAGAGAAAATATTCTATATAAAATGGCTGGGGTTTTGTTTGCTAGTTTTGGTTTTTGCTTGTTTGTTTTTTTTTGTTTTGGTTGGTTGGTTTGTTGTTTTTTTGGGAGGGTTTTTGCTTGGTTGATTGGTTGGGTTTGGTTTTTTAAACTTCTTTTTCTCTGTAGTCCCACCTAGACACAGAAACAGATGCAACTGCTATTGCAAAAAAAAACCAAACCAAAACAAAACAAAAAGCCAAAAAAAACCAAACCAAAAACTTTTTTGCTTTGGGACTGTCATGGCAGGGGCTGTATGCCCATTTACTGGATGTGGAAAATGGATTTTTTTTCTATATTGCACTGTAATAGAAGCGAGTAAAATTAATTTAATTGCACTAACCCTTTGATCATGTAGCTGTTATTTTCTTTGTTTAAGGTCCTTGTATTTCTGAGTAGAATTTGCTTTTGTCAGCACAGCAGAAAGTGACATATGGTATTTTTGTTGTTACTTGAAATAATCTTCTGTAGATCAGCTGGATTTCCCCAAAGAGCTTTGCATTCAACATTATAGAGAGAGAGGAGATGAAAGAGAACACCAAATCGCTGTACATTCCCTGTTTAAAAATCTCAGTAAAGTAACCTCCCCCCTTCAAGCCAATATATCTACTTCACTTTGCTTAGCAAGTAAACAAGGGCAGAATCTGCTCTGTGATGGTCAGACTCTTGTGAACTCTGATTTAGGAGGTGAAAGAAGAAGGGGGTTATGTTTGTTACTTTTTAAAAAAAATTATCTTAGGTAATAACAAATTTTTAACTTATTACCTGTTAGCTTTGACTGACACATAAAATGGTAGTTGTAAATCAGTTCAGATTACACCCTTGCTGCCAAATCATAGCATATAAAAATGCTGACTTGTCAACATGATAGAATTTTCAAAGGACACCATCTTATCAAGTGTAGTACCTATGATTAGAAATCCACAGTTATACAATGTTAAAAAAAAAAAAAAAGATGAAGAAGAAGAAAGAAAAAATATATGAAGTCAGATGCTGAGAATGTTGAAGCTGATATTGTTATATAGATGGCATTATAAAATTTAAATTAATGGCAGCATAACACATAGCATAGAAACTCCTTAATAATTTGGATTCAGAGAGAGCAATCTCCATTGTTTCTGCCCACCAGCACAGTAGATCAAATCTTTTCTTCAAGTTATTGCATATTGATGGGATACTTTTCTACTGACAGGCAACAAAAAATTAAGTCAGCACTTACCCAGTCAAAGTGGCTGAATGAATGGGAAGGTTAATGCCTCAAACTAGGTTTAAATTAGTTCACATTTCTTTAATAATTGCATTTCTGCATTAAACTTGTTATAACAGGAATATGTTTGATTCAGAGTTCCTAAAGGCTAAGTTATGAGTGCATGATGGAAGACAGTTATGCTTCAAAGCCTGCAAATTCAGATTAAAATTACCGTAACTTTCATAAGTTTTTCAAAGGTCAGTGAAGGGCTGAAAAGTTGCGTGAAAACAAAAAAGAGCTATGGGCAACATAACTAGAACTGATAATGACCTTTAAGCCAATGAAGAATGAAAATCGTAAAATACTTATCCATATGGAAGAGCAAAGATTCTCATAAAAAGCTTCAACAACAGGAGAAAAAGTAAAAGAGCTCATTAGTATTGGAAATGATGGACTGGTACAGCAGTAAGGCAAAACCTTTCTCTCACACAGGAAAACCTCTAGGGAAATTTAATTTAAACAAGTAGTACATTGTGTGTATGTGTGTGTGTGTAGGGGGGGGGGATGTCTATGTGTGTGGGTGTGTCTATGAGTGGCTAAATACATTTTTTGGCTGGATTTACAGAAGATGAGAGCAAGCTCCCATGTCTATGAAATAAAAAAAATGAAATATGGGACAACTGTTACATCATTAATTTTGGATTCCTGTCTAATTTGCTATGTTTTTATTTTTCTCTCCATTGTGATACCTGGCTTTGACACTCTCCTTAACCATATAAAATGAAACCGGTAATTTATATTTTAGTAGTTTTTATTTATAATGTATTCAAGAGAATACTAAAGAATATTCAATATATAAAGAGATTATTTTTAAATAATTAATAACAGAAGAGTAAGTATAATATAACTGTGTTTACCTCTCTGTGCACTGACACAGAATCCGTTGAAGCTGAGGCAGATATTTCATTAATTTGTGCATGATCTGTTGGTGCAGCCAAGATTTCAGGATCAAAGCACTGACTTCATTAGATGTCAAGAGGGCTTATAATCTATGAGTTCATAGTAACTGCAAAGACTTATTCAATTAGAAAGTCAAACAGTTAATTAAAGTAATAGTGAATGGGCAGAAGAATTTTTTTCCTCTTGAACAGCTAAATTGTTTTATGGATAGATACTCTATATTGTGTGATGCAATTAAACACACCAAAAATATTCTTTGATTATGAATTCTGCTAATAAAAGCTGAAATCAATCTATATCAGAGAACAATTTTTTTATGGAATTTTGTAGCTCTTTCTGAGTAGAAGACCAACCCCAAGACTGAACTGAAGAGTGGGAGGACACTCCACAGAGCAGAAAAAAAAATAATGCATGTCCTGAGTTTTAAACTGAAATAAGCTTTTCTAATTTTTCATGCTTTGATAAAAGGATACACAGAAAGGGTAGCTGAAAAATGTAGCAGAAGTTCAGTATTTAACTGGGAGCTTATTTGATATAATGCTGAAGAAACAAGAAATTAAATACTAAGTTACCATGGCTCTCACTGATACTTATGTTTTTTGTTCTCCAGAAGGAAGAACCAGTGTAATAAAAACTTCTCCTGACCTTTCATGCTCCTCTACTGCATGCCCTGAACTAAGCATGAATAACTTAGAAAGCCTATTGAAATTTCATTCCGATATATGCACCAATTCCTTTGTCAGAATCAAAAAACACAAGATTTCTGGTTGCAAAGCAAGCATTAAAGTAACATTTAGTTTCCACAGGTCCTTTATTTTCTCTCGCTTAGGAACCATTTCCTGTCCCACACATTTTCCTGGATTTAAACTAGGCATCACTCAAATTCTTACACTGTGGAATGTTATCAAATCAAGTTATTCCAACATGGCCAAAGATTTAGTCCAACATGGCATGTATCCTTGATGTACAATCGTGTTTTCTAAGTACAATCAATTTATCACATTATTTTACTAGAATCTGTATTAAAAAGTACAAATAAAGCATTTCAAGTCAAGTGAACAGATGCTCTGGCACAGACTTCTTTTAGTCTCAAATATAAAAATTCTACTCTATAATTAATGTCTGGGAATAGCATCTATCTGGCTGAATGCTTGCATGTGTAAGGTGAATAATTTACTAGATTTTCATATTTAATGACTGGTGCTTTTCCAGGTATATCCAGAGGCAGAATTATTGCAAGAAAGGAGTAAGACAGATATTCAGTAACTTTCATTCATCAGTTCAGAAATACTGAGGTGGTATCTTTCCAATCTCCAGTCAGGAGCTCCCTGCTACTGAGATGTTTTGACTGATGATGGGTCTGAGCCTTCATGTCCCACTGTCCTTCCAAGGCAGCTGCACTGGTCTGCAATGCAGCTGGAGATGTCACAGTTCAAAGTCTTGCCATTCACAATAGGTCTCCCTCCAACCTTGATGGAGTAGCAGTATTAAACACCAGCCAGGCAAGCTGGCAGCAAAGTCTTGTGGCTTTTTTTTTTTTTTTTTAAATTGTTCGGAAACAGAAATGCTGAGGTACTAATGGCTTGACTCCTGTTTCTTTCCTCTGCTGTCAGAGTGGTTCCAAAGAATGTTTATCAATATGGTGTTGGGCACTTTATATCTATAAATATATATAAAATATATGATCTATATATATTTATATGTATAAATTTATATATAAAGTAATGTATATATATACATATATATATAAAGCATAGAGCAAATGTGGATATTTACTACTGAGGGATAAATAAAGAAATAGATGTGCTGATAGCTCAACAAATTACCTATATTTTTGTTATATCAAAGCGCTATAGTCTTAAGGAAGAAGGTCTTTTAACTAAATGTGTCTAAAATTTGGGTTTTATTTGCTTTCCCCTGCGAAAATTAGAAGGGTCTACATTAAAAGGAAGTAAATTGTTTGAAGAATAGAAAGTGAATTGATAGATCTGTGATTCCCTGGTGTTAAGAGTAGTGACAAAAAACTACACGAGGGAACATAGGATCATGAAAGTTGTCAGGGGGAAGGTATGCCTGCAGTGGATTAAGCATATTTTATAAGTGATCTTCTGAGTTAAATCACTCGCATTTTTAATAACATAACTGCATTTTGCAACTTAGCCTGTGTGCATTCAAAAGGCAAATCGGTGCTTGTGTTGAAACCACTGCTAACAGTTATAATTTCTTGAAGTCAATAATTCCCTCCTATTATAATTCTTGGAAGCTTCTGAGCATCAAATAACTGCCAGGTCAGCACAGCACTGGCTGACATAAAGGCATTAGTGGTCATGCTCAAAGGTTTAGCTGGGAAGAGGAGTAAACCCAAACCCACAAGCTGTTCTACTTCCTTTGACAGCATTGAGCTGTTCAGTCACTCCAGCCACAAATTTTAAGTCTTCAGTGATTCATAGAATTATTCAGGTTGGAAAAGACACTTAGGATCATGAAGTCCAGCTGTAACCCTGACACTGTCAAGTCTACCAGAATTATTTCTCATTATCTTGTACATTTTCATAGAAAATCATGCTATTGGTAAGCCAACAACATTTTAAAAATATTTTATTTATATAATATAAAAAAAAAAAACCAAAAAAACCCCACAAACTATAAACCTCACCAAAAAAACCCACCAAAACCAAAAACAAATCCAACCCCCTCCTTGTTCCCAAGAAAAATACACGGTTGTGTTTCATATGACAATGTTTGTTCAGACAAAATTGTAGCTCTTATAGTGTTGCAAACCAAGTTGACTTGCGTCACAGAGTGGTGTACTTATCTGTGTTGAACTAGTTTATATCAAGTCAATACTTTCTTCTTACATTGGTTTTGTGGTCATCAAATTCAATAAAAGGCATATTAAATATATGGCTCAATTTTCTGTGTGTAAAAATTCCCTTGTAAATTTAATACATAACATATTCCTTGTTGTCATTAAACCTCACCAGGTGTCTTTTCCGCAGAACTCAATTTACACTTTCCATATTTTGAAGAAACAAACAAAAAAAAAATTAGTGTTTTCAAAAAAGAAATCGTAGGACAGAGTTTCAAGGACTGCTTATGGATATGATGTGGGTGCATTTTAAAGAGCTGATATGATAATTAAAGTTGCTATATATACATGCACATGATTTCATTACTAATCTATTTTAGCTGGCTCTGATCAATTCATAAATGATTTTTAGAAAGTTAATCAAGATATGATTTGAAAACTCCAGAAGAACTTCTAAAGCTTGGTAAACACTTAGCCTTTCAAATTAATATGCGCCTCAGTGACTAATAAAGAGTTCATTCTTATGCTGTAGGCATTTCAGATAAACTCAGGATGCAAAGGGACAGTTACAGGGGCAGCCTCACTACAGCTGCTTTCTGAGACTTTACAACAATCATTTGATTCAAGTTTCTTGTTAAGTGGACATCAAAGCTGAACTTTTATGCTGCTGAACTGAATTATGTTAGGCTTTTATGAACTTGTTTACCAGCCAGTTTTGAGCTTTGCTTTTTGAGCATATCTTGCTGCCAGTTTATTTTTAAAAGTAAGTGAGTACGTGGTCAGGGACAGACAGTCCTTATTAAATGCTAACACAGAATCCTGCAGCCCAATATAGGGTTGGCTTTCTGGGCTGCAAACACACCTTGCTGTCTCATGTGCTGATGCTTCTCATCAAACAACACCTCCAAGTCCTACTTCTCAGGGCTCTTCTCAATCCATTCTCTTTCCAACCTGTATTTGTGCTTGGATTTGCCTTGATCTGTGTGCAGGACTTTGCACTTGCCCTTATTGAAATTCCTGAGGTAAGCAAAGGTCACCACTCAAGCCTGTCAAAGTCCATCGGGATGGTCTCCCCTCCCATCACTGTGTTGACCACATGACACAGGTTCCTAAAGGGGAACAGGATGTATAACTAGGTATGTAACCACAGAAAATATGATTCTGTAGCAATTATATAATTCTATAATGAGTTGCTTGTAAGGTCAGTAAAGTTACAGGAAACTTCCTAGAGTTAGAATAAACACTGGTTGCAGAAGTAAACAGGAAAAGAAAAGCTATGTTTTTCACAGATGGAAGTTAAATATGTTACAATACTAAATGCTCAGTTGCGAAGCAGGAAAATCTAAATGTAAATAGTGTTACAGCACATTTATGTATCTATCCTCTTTATATGAAAATATATGTTGCACATATACCAATATATATTTTTATAAATTTATCTATATATATTCTCTGTGTTTCAATTTTTATCGCAATATTTCATAAATATGCAACTAATCATAAAAACATGCCTTGCATAGACCAATTTTAGTTGCAAACTACCTTGACTATAATATGATTTTTCCCTACATGGAATTTTCAATATTAGTTCCGTGTATGTATTGTTTGAATCATGGCTGTCTTAACATGTCAGTAGATGGCTGTAAGAAGTAAAAAGATGAATTCTAACCACAGATGATTAAGGACTGAAACTTCAGGAAAAACTAACAAATAGACAAAAGAAAACAGAAAATAAAAGAACATGCTCTGAAAAGTCAGGTCCAAAAGTTAATGCTGCCCTTAGGGAATTTAATTTATTCACTTGGTGTTTATGAAGCAGAAGGGTCATGAGAAATTGACCTCAGTGGTATTCTGGGACTGATCTTTTGACAAAAATGGACTGTTTATGAACAATTTTTCCATTCTGTGATGCAGAAATAGGAATGTCTTTAGGAGAAGCTTCACTAATTTCAAATTTAAATCAGAGTTATTTTGGACAAATATTTGTCAGTTGTTATTAATGAAAGGACAGATTTCACTATCTTCAAATTGCCTGCATCTTTCTGTCCAACTTTTTTTCTACACCTCAGAACTCGGTTTATATCATGCTTGTATAGACATAATATATATTTTCATTCTTATATTTTTAATAGTGCCATTTAAGTTTCAAAACCTGTTAGAGTTTGCTCCTTTCCACAGTTACTATTTTCTACTGTTATTTCTACTGTTATTTACGTTATCAGGTGAGTCCACAAACTGATGCAATTTATTTAGTGATATACTTGTCTGAGGTGAGGAAATAAATTAGACTGTCAGCTATAGTCTCTGACTGAAGATATTGATGTTTATTTGCTAGTGACTTTAAGATTTGAACATAAGAATACAAATAGACCCTTCAGAAAGCACAGTAGCATAAAAACAGATTTACCTTTAAAAACAGAAGAAAAGTGATCAAACACCTGGGGCCTTGCAATATTCTGATTAATCCCCTGCTTAGATTCTGCAGCAATGCACCTGTATATTAGACCTTATTCAAAGAAAGGTACATAGCAAATTCCAGTTGATGTAAACAAACTACTTGTTGAAGAAAATACTACCTGATCTTAATACTGGCTTCAGAGCTTTTATGCTCATCTGGTGATTTTTTATTTATATGTATATAAAATTTACATCTATACATATACCTTCACATATGTTTGCAGATAAAAATTGAATGAAATATGCATCTTAGACTCAGCTGCCACACCTTCTTCTACTTTATATCAAGTAGAAGAATTTTTTTCTCATATTGCCTGAAAAATATAATTTTCTGTATTACATCTTTTATTTGTCCTTTTTCATTATTTCTGTTATGAATTATGTAAGAAGATGCTTAAACATTGTATCTATTATATCTATGTATGCACATACATAGATAATTAATTGAACTAAACCATAAGCAATTATTAAATCAAAGCAGATCCTTGGGCATAAAAATGACACTCATACTCTGAAAAAGTAAACTTAAATAGAATCTCTTCAAGCTCATGACGACATTCTCATCAATGTATGTTTCCCTCAGAATGGAATTCCATCTCTTTTATTTTGCCTTCATCCCCATTTAGTATCTTCAGAACTTTATACTTTGAGAACCTAGAAACATCTTCCACGTTTTTTTCATGGACAATTTTGTTCCATTTAATATTCTATAATTCTGTTCTTTAAATTATTCTTCTTGTTTCTTGACAAAACTGAAGTCTCAAACAAATAGAAAATATCTCAAATAAAGAGCATTACTACCTGATTTGTCAGGATAAAGAAGAATACTTATTTGGTTAGCCATCTGATGGTCATCTCTTAGCATTTATTTCAATTACTATGGTTTTTTTATTTGTTTATTTGTTTGTGGTTGTGGTGCTAATATTGTTCAGAGCAACGGTGACTTTGCAGTTCTGCAGCATAAACAGTTCCAGAGCTGACAAATCAGGTTAATTATCTTTTGAGCCAGGTGATCCCAAATTTAATTTAGATAATTGTTCAAGAGAATGTGAAGTCCAGGTATAAGATTTT
Source organism: Heliangelus exortis (assembly GCF_036169615.1). Lineage (NCBI taxonomy): Eukaryota > Metazoa > Chordata > Aves > Apodiformes > Trochilidae > Heliangelus > Heliangelus exortis. Next base: position 96,568,248 of record NC_092423.1, on the reverse strand, counting down.
GTCCTTGAGGTCTGCCTGGTGGTAGATTTGCTATGTGTATATGGCTTACTGTTCGTGCTCACTGTTCAAGACAAGGCAGGAAAGGAAGAGAAGGTTAATATCTGTTTGAAAGACTACTTTTGACTACATTTTGGATAATCCATTCAAAAAGTACATTCAAAAAGTACACAATTTTCTTGTGATTTGGTGAAAACTATAAGCTATTGCCTCAAAATAAACTGTGACAACAGGGAGAAATTGACTATGGGAAGCAGAATAACTAAGAGACTTAAGCAGCAGCAACAGGAGAGGCTTTAAGGTGAATCTATAAGAGCATTTTCCAGCTCATGAAGAAGCAAGCATGTTGTTAAATTCTCTTCTCCCTACTAAGTATAACTTTTCCTTTGATATTGCTCTTTACAACACAGTGATCAAGTAATGCATGGCCTGAGAAAATTACACAATAACGTTATCACTTTCTGTTTTCAGTTACTGTTTATGAAGGCAAAAGTGAAAACATGTTCTCATTAGCTGACACTTGCCTTTAGAGAGTGGTTGTATGGCAAGAGTCATTGTTGCAAATGTGGGGTTTTGTATAGTTTGAAAATATAGTTTAGAATTTTTCAGAAAATGACATTAAAATTACATTAAAATGTCTTTATAAATAAGCAATAGTACTTTACCATGCACATAATGCTGTAATGAATTTCAGCACTTAGAGCTGTGGAATTTTTTCTTGAAATCTCTAAGTTATAACACTGTTAAAAATACATTTAAATGTTGTAATAAAAATGCCATACATCTTTTTCTGTGGTGTAATTTGTTAAAATTTCCCATTAACATTCAGCAGCCCTCTGTTCACTCTCTTTGTAGTTAATAGATGTAGTGTACTCAATTTCTTGCCCTCTGAGGAAGTACTGGTAATATGTTCTGACCTATAATCTATACTTAAGGGTTCAGTAGCTTTTTAGGAATGTTCATGGAGACTTTATTAATCTCTAATAAACTCAGCTCTTCCACTTCATTTCATGGCTGAATATAAAAGTATTTGCTTCCAAGACTAATTATAGAAGGCAGATCAGAACAGCCAAAATTATGCCCCTGGCATAATTACAATGGACTTTGTTTATCTGTCTGCCTTTAAACACCATCCAACAATGCAATACTTTCCCTTTGTTCTACCTATTTGTTTCTGAGAAATGACATTTAAATTACTAAAAGAAAAATAGAAAATTGAGAAGGCAAGAACAATTTAAATCTGATTATAAGTGAAGCTAATGCTCCAATTTAGAGCCTAGTCTAAAGAAAACAAAATAAAGGATTTTAAAAAACTGCCTGGTAAAAGCAAGAACGTAACAAAGTCCTCTACATAAAGGTTATTCGAAAGCCATTTTTCATACTCATGATCTTGCCTGTATTATGTGATTAGCTTATTGATATTAGAAAGTGAATGTATCTCTAAAAACCTCATGTCTTCCATTTTTCTACAATCTTCTGTTACATGTAATATTTACAAGACATCAAGTACAAATGTACTCCACAGATGGTGCTATAGCAAACAACTAGAATATTAAGATGCTTCACCTCTCCTATTTATGTTACAGAGAAAGGAAATAAATTATGGGTCTGAGGGGCACTATAACAGTAGTATAATGCAAATAGCACTCCTAATGTATTTCTGCAGTAGAGATTAAACATGTGGAAATGTGAGCAGATATGGTAAGCCCTAATGCAGATCCTGTATAAAGTCTAATTCATGTGTGCAGTTCCAGTCTGTGCTCTTCTTCAAACTATCTGAAGTTCTTGGTGATTGTCTCAGTTTCCACACACCTAAAATGAGAACATAACATGTTGCCTGTACTTACTGAAGCACATAACCACCTTACTATCCTAATATAACAACATGATGAGGTTTATTATATTATTCATTATTACTTGGAGCACCAAGCACACATATATGCTTTATAATACATAATGAGTAAGGGTGTAAACAAGACCCACATGTACAGAAAAGCCTCTGTTTCTTTTTGTTTCTTTAATTCAAGAATTCAAAGATAGAGTATTTATCTATGATCAGAATTCTAATGCAAACTCCAGCTTGTGGATTTTGCAGCTGTCCTAGAGAGCCTTGGAATGCATAAACATCATCACTTTTCATTTTGTAGCACCTTTTATTTGAAGATCTCAAAGTGCTTTTTTAATGTAAATAAAACACACCTTAGAACCCCAAGTAATATACTAAATGTCATACAGAAATTTTTTCAATCTCCCATCCCCCATTGAAGTTCATCTCTCTCATTGCACTTTAAACATTTGTGGCAACACTTCAGTGAAGTTGAACAGCCTGAAGACCTTGCCCTCCTCTCCCCCGCATTCCAGTTGTTCAATACATTTAATTAAAGCTGTTGGAATTCAAGTAGGCACCATGCAACTCAGTTGCAATTTCTGTAGAACTCTGGGATTAGTGGCCTCAGCAATGGAAAGCGGAAAAAAAATTGAATTAATAAGTATGACTATAAACCCAACTTTATGTTTTAGTTAAAAGAATTAAAACCAGACAAATCTGGTGCTACTTTGTGCCAACCAGAAATACTGTATTACTGTGGGACTAGAAACAAGGTAGAAGGCCAGCAAAATTACCTTAGGTAAACTGAACATTGGTTTATTAAAAAGAAGACTTTTCACAAAAGACAAATTTTCTTCAGGTATGTAGATGACTGAACATTATCCACTTAAGTATGATGGCTACAAGTTAGCCTTTCAACTACATGTTTTAAAAAAACTAATTATTCTGTGACTTTTTTCTGCTGTAATGCTAGAAGTCATATAAGGTCATACAGGCAGGTTATGATTATTCAGAATGGTAATGTGTGATTCTGAAGCCCATGTATTTGGATTCTGATAATAAGATAAAAACATTGGTTTAAGCATTTTGAAAGTAATCCCCTGATAAATACCTTTCATTACCTTCTGTGTCAGTATTAGAATTCCCCAGAAGGACATTTTTTTTTCTTCTCCACTTGTCACTTTTCTGTCAGACTTACGGAGATCACTTTCAAAGACTGGGAGGAGAATATGCATACATCAGCAAGACAGCTCTGAGGGATCCAGCAAGGCACTGGGACACAGTGCATTATCACAAAGAGATGCTAACTTAGATGCTGGAAACAGGTTAGCCAGGTGAATAACTTAGCAGTTATAAATAGATGAAGTGTACTCATTTGCTGCTAAACTGTGAAACCTGGCAGTTTTTTACTTTCTGTAATATAGGGCTGACTAATTTATTTTATTTTACTTAATTCAGGGTGTGCAATATCAAATTTTCCTGTTGCTATCTTTCTATAAATCCACTATTAGCACTTACTGACCCCAGCAATAAAATATCATTATAAGCAAATGAGACTGCAATGTTATCTTTTAGACACCAGTGTCTTGTTAATTATTCTATACCAACTTACTCCCACTGGCTCCCATATCATTACACTATGAGGACATGAAATTGAAGCAAATTAGAAGGGAACAATGGTTTAATGTGTAATGTTTTCTTTTGTAAACTCATAGCAATCTTAAGTTTTATTATTAAGAGTTTTTTATTATTAAGAGTATTATTATATTAATAATAATATTTAAGTGTGGATTTATTTTTTTTACATAAACCAAACATACTATTTTTTATTGGTGTAAAGGACATCTCATAAAAAGCACAGCTCTTGGGTAGAAATACTGTTTATTGAAGACTGCCATCTGTAAGTAAGTCTCATGTTTATAGTTTTTAACAATCACTGGAAAAAAAAACATTAAAGCAGTGTCTCATTCAGTCTTTTAGAGCCTTTACTCATATGCTATAAGCCACTAAAAGTTGTAGTTGGCAGTATTCTCTTTCGCCAGGTGATATAATAGTCAACCAGTCATGACACTAACTATATGTGATTGATCAATCACTCCAGCAGCCATCTGGACTCCAAGATCTTTGAGATGTGAATATGATTTTTGCCAGGGCAAGAGCAACCTAGTCTAACTTCATAGATGACCCAACAAAAAATAAGACCGACATTAAAAACAAAAATGAAAAACACCCAAAGCAAATCAAAACAAAAAAAATCCCCTCTTATACTAGATTCGAAATGTACAATCATATTTTAACTTCTAATATAATCTGAGACTTGTTATACCTGGTCAAAATAAGCAACTACATGTTTAATTTACTTTACAGAAGTTGCTTTTCTCTGGTGTAAACATAGAATTCTTTGACTCAATGTGTACTTGAAGAAAGGTTTAATAGGTTCCTCAGTATCACTGTTCATTCTAGATTATTGTGAAGAAGATTGTAATTTTTATTTTGACTTTGCTCTTTCTAGTGACCTTCATAGAATCTCTTTAAAATGCTTTTTCTAACACTTTTGGGATAACTAATCTGGTTCTTGAAAAGAAAATCCCTTTGGCAGCACATCTCCGTTATGAACTGGAAACAATTGCTGCACTGGTCACACTTTGATCACTTTCCTTGGGGTCTTATCTTGGATCATAACTTTGGTAATCATTGCCAGGCTTGGATTTACTGGCTAGAACTAAAACTGTCTCAATTATGTGGCTTTATTGTGTACCCTGTCTGACACATCTGCTCTTCATGGAAAAGAATTGTTCTGTGAGCTACTCTGAGGTTAACATTACTAAACTCATTTGGAATATACAGTGTTTAGGTTTACATTTTGTTGGGCTTTACTACACTATTGACTATGTCTGCTTCCACAAATCTTGTCCTAGGTGTTAATTCAGATGTCAGATAAGATATGTGTAATTACAAAGTACAAGTTCATAAGTGGAAAGAGTATATGTTCATCTTTTGCAATGGCAATAATGAGTTTGGGACAAATGTGTACTGAGTGGCCATCAATAAAAATACAGCCCGATGTGTATTACACTTAAATTAAGCAAATGCCTCTATGTTCAGTGTTCCAATATTCCTGTGTTTACTATAATTTTCTTTTACTATACTTTTAAGATTAGAAAGAATATTTTTTGGCTTTGCATGGCTTTGAGGCAACCCTTGTTAAGTGTTCTGAAAAGCACCTTTGAATCACATGCTGTTTAGCCTGCTTTTGTGAGGATATGAAGATGTTCGTGTGCTGCATCTGTCATCAGATATGTGTTTCTCTTTCACCCACCAAAAATGCTTTCACTAAACACACAAAAGAAGCAGAAACATCACAGGTATTCTGCTTCATGAAAACAGACAACCTGTTAGGTGACACAGGTTCTGCTATTGCAATCCAGCAAGAGAAAGACTGGATGTTTGTTTATCTCTGTATAATGTGTCAGAGAAAGACATTATGAACAAAGATTTTAAATAAGATCTCCTATTTTCAATGAAAAATGTGAAAATTATGCTCAAAACATAGGGAATTAGGTTTCACTAATTCTTCTCTTGATAGATCTGCTACATATGTATTTGCTATCATAGTACCTTAGGACCAGTGCCTTTTAAAATAAATTCTCTCATTACTCAAATCTTTTAAGAAGTGTGTTCTAAACATAGCAAATATATTTGAATAGCAATAACCCCAGACAGCTGCTCTGACAGCTGTATTCAGTGAAATCTTTCCCTAACAGTTTGCCACTCAAGAAATCTTCTGTTTTTATGAAATCAGAAAAAGGCTGGAAGATTTAACTCCATCTCCATTCTACCTGAAAGATTTTTTTTATTTTTTTATCAACTGTACTTCTGTTATTTTTATCCTTTCAGTCTCTACAGGGGGCATCATCTTGAAGATATTATGAGCTTTTATAAAAAATAGGTTATATCCCTAGAATGATTGTGTATTCTTTTGATTATTTACTCATAAATCCATTCAGTTACTTTCAGTGCAAAAGAACATACAATGCTACATTATCTGGAATTATCTGTTTACTTTCTCTATTGACAGCTTTTAGTTTAGATATACTAACAATGTATCTGGCAGTGACTGTAGAACAGCATCCAATTTAAACTAAGCAATTCCCAGCTCCTCTTAATCTTGATATTCTCTTTCACTTCTTTTGCACCCCTTAGTCAATTCCACCAAAAAGGGGAAATTCATCTTTGTGGGGAGTTCTGTCATCACTGTCTTTATTTATACTGTGCACATTGTAGCTGTCTTCATACTTTAGGAAAGAAATGTACCCCCGTGCATCACTATGAGGGTGATTGTTTGTTTGTTTGTTTCTTCTTGAAATAAATGCTATTTTATAAGCACCTGTGTGTACTGTTTTCTAATTTTAACTACAGATTTAGCTTTAATTTCTGCCTTCATCTCGTTTTCATATGATACTTGGAGTATCAGTGATAAACTGAGAGAAAAGTCTGTTGCTTAGAGGCCCTTGGATGGCCTGACAGATATTCTTAGATTGACAAAGTTTAGCCACTATTTCTGTGCCTAATAGAATTGTCTTTCTTGGATTTATTTTTTCCTGGATTCCAACCTTGACATACTCTTTACTGGAGAATGAGTTAAAGCTTTTTAGTGGATACTCAGTAAAAGAGAGTTCATTGATGCACTGTGGTCATATGTTGATTCCAGACATGTACAGAGTCTTGGCAAGTCATTGACTTCTGAGTCCTGCTTCCTATGCAGAATTGGATTACAGGCCACCAACACTATTTAACACTTTTAACGTGGCTCTTGTATAGGGTTAGGAACCAGGAAGAAGCTTTACCATATATCAGCAAATTCAAATATCACCTCACAGTTGTTTTCTGGCTCTTCAGCTTCCATGAGACACAGACTTTACCATAAAATTTTATTTTTTCCTTCTTAGTTCCAAAAAGACATTGATATTTCTCAGTTTTGTAATATTTTAGAATGACATCCACCATATCTCCTAATAGCACCCTTGGCTCACAAGAGCTGAAAGCTTGCTTTGGGAGTCTCGATCTCTGAAAAATTTTAATCTGTGGTAGAGATCTTACTGCTCTGATATTTGCCTTATGAAGCAGGCATGTCTATAACATTTTCTCTCATAGAAGTAGATGTTCAATAACCAGATATATTTAATAGTAAAGAGCTTTATGAAGAATTTTGGTTAAAATTATGTATAAATATAAATGTATAAAGTCAGCATGTGAAATTAAGTAGAGGAGTTCTCTATATTTTCTCACTGGGGTTGCTTAGTTTGCCACATTTTTTCTCCTTTCTCCTTTAAATTACTTTCTTTGAGTCTCAAGTCTTGTGACTTTACTTTGCATGAGATTAAATTGTTATTTTTTTCTTCAGTCCTTAAGTAGGCCCCTAGATACAAGTACTCTGTGTAAGCTCTGATTCATCTGACCTTGACCAGTGAGTAATCACAGCTCTTGTCATCAGGAGCTCTGACAGTACTGAGGATGGCTTTCTTTACTTCTGTTATCTCAGCAGAAGTCAATGTTGGGTTTGTTGTTTTTCTTTTTGCAAATTTCTTCTACATCCAGAGGTGTGTTCTTTCTGGTAAAGTCTCCAAGGGTGATAGGTTACTGTGGTTGAAAGGAGCAATTTCCCTCCCTTCCCACCTGCTGATGATTCATTTGAGAGCTCAGGCACTCACTGGAGTCTCAAGTGATCCAGTCCAGCTGAGAGCAAACTATGTAACAGCAGAGATCTTTATCCTGATAGTTTAATTCTCTCAATGAGTGTACTGTGGAGACAGAGGAACAACAGTAGGACAAGGAAAACTATTGGTGCTGCAGATCAGGGAGCAGGAGCTGGGGGGTGGAGTGGCCTTTTTGGCATCAGGTCAGTGCTGCAGCAGCTCAGCCTCCCTTAGCATTGCTCTCTCAGGTATTACCTCTCTCTCAAGTCTGACTCACACTCAGCTGTCTACAGTCTGCCAGACCTCACTACGTTGGGGCATTCAATCTTTCCTGTTTTATTTTATCATTTTGCAGCCAGGCTGTCTACCTGAAACCAATTGGTACGTTCATCTTAAAGCAGAATCAGTGTAATGGCCTACAACATCCCAAGCATTTACTAGTGTGAACCACAGCTTCCTTTCTCTGCTTTCTTACCTTCAGCAGTGTTGATTTACCCCACTAAAGTTATGAATTAAAGATCCCAATAACCATGTTAATATCAAAATCTATTAGAGCTTACATGTGTGTATAACAGCAAACAATCAAATAAACGTTCCTTTCATAAATCAGTAATTCATACAGAAATGCAATAGTAGATTTGTAAGAACTGTTACCCTAATATTTTCATAAATTCTTAAGGAGTCTAAAATTGTCTAGGGAAATATATACCTCAGTCACCCACAGTCTAGTGCCTTTGATTTTTGTTTTTTAAGAGGAAATTGAGTCCCCTGTTCTGTAATGCAAAAAGAAGTCTTGATGGGATACGAATAATTTCAAATACAGAAAGCTAAATGGGTTTTATAGCTCTGTCCATTGTCCCAAGTACTGTTGCCAAATAGTGAGCCAAACCCATAATTTAAAAATTCACATTATAAAAAATTGTTTTCCCTGGGTGTAGTCTTCTGTACTCCGATTACACGTGTAGCACAGCAATATGATTTCTATGTGTTATCTAAATGAGCTATAATTTTTGCTATTGGTTTGCAAATGTCTCCGCTGTGCTGACAGATAATGATATGGCTTGCACTGGATCAACATAAATATTAGATAATTATGGGACGTTCTGTCAAACAAAGAACACCAAGTACTTCTATTTAATAGTTTGCTCCATTTGTCTTCTCACACATAAACGATTTACAAAGGCAAAATGTAGAAATGTACTTCCAATCTTGAAACAGACTAGACTCATAGTTTCATTTTAAATGTATTTAAGCTCTTCCCCTCCCATCCTAATGTTTCCCAGTATGTATGAGGGTATGGAAAACAATCTACAAGAAAAAAAATTAACATTGTCTTATAAATTATTAGTAGCATTTTAAGATTATCTGGATTCACATATAGTGGACCCAAAAAGATTATTTTAATATCTTATCAAGACTTTAGGACTAGATCCAATGCTGAAGGTCTCTTGGAAATACGAAGTAATCTCAAATTAGTCTTGTAAGGGCTGATGAAAATTCCAAGTATACATCAAGGACACTGTCTTTTCAGCTTCACTGACTGCTGAGATTGTAGCTTTTAAATATGTCTTGTGCTGCTTTTCTTAGCACATTTAACTGAGAGAAATCATACTTTTAAGTGCCCAAGATGTATTTGACGTTACCAGGTGTATAATTAATAGTGGCTGAGAAACTAGAAGGTGGCATTTTCTGAGCTTTAAAGGACCTTCACAACTTCGTATTGCTCATACACAAATATTAAAACATATGTCTGCACGCCAGGATTCAGCATAATGTAAAGGTGTCTGAGTTTGTTCAAAACAGCTTGAGCAGGTGCTTGTGGCAGTTCAGCCCTTGCAACATGGAGCTCAGCAAGGGCAAATTCTTCCAGTTTCTCATCAAGATGCAATCCACCATACAGACCCAGTATTAAATAAAGATTATTTGGGGTTAATAAAACGGTTCCATTTTTTACTTACTAGAAAAATAAATGTAAATCAGCTAAAGCCAGTGGAGAAGAATTGAAGTAAATAAAGTTCTGAGGACACTGGCAGTTACAGCAGCCTGCATGACTTAGGAACACACATCCTCACAAACAAATCCAGTTTGATAACTCTGTAGAAGGTAACTAGCTGACTGAATCTCTTACTGAGATTAAGTTAGAAGACACAAGGGGATATTGGTAAAAAGATATGTAAGAGTCTGTTTGTTCTGCAGATTAGAGGAATGGTAAGACTATTACAAATCTGGTCTGTCACCAACTTAGAGCATGTCACAAGTGCCAGCAAAGAAACTTATATGTGAAAAATTTCCTTAGTTTTTTCCATCTTTCAGACTTTGCACATTTATACATTAAGGCATTTTAAACACATAAAAGAACTATGCCAGGCCATAATAAAAAAGCTCTGTTATCTCTAACATTGACCTTTTCAGAACAAATGTGTACATTTGGTTTAATGCAACATTGTAAAATAAGTATTCCCATTGTGTGTTTTCAGTTGCTTTTATGCAGTTTACCCTGGGAATTATCTTTCTGTAAAAGCTTAGTAAAATATGATGAAAGGAGAAAAGGCAAATTTGTTCCCATGAACAATTTATTTGAACTATGTGCCTAGGAAGCACTGGATGCAAAGATTTGGAACAGAGAATTGCTGTGAGAGATGCAAACTTCTCCAAGGCAGATAGAATGTTTTATGATTTCTGTGAAGTTCTAACTAAATGGAGACACTTTACTAGCTTCTGTAAACCTAAATCAACAAAAATGTGTAAGGCTACCAAAAATGTGAGGGCTGTTCAAAATTGTAATGCATACTGAAACAATATTGTCTTTTCAGAGCACTTGTTCCTTTACTACAAAAATGAGAAGAACTCAGTTTTGTTGGAATATAGAGAAGTTATGAAAAAATCTGGCAATTTCAGGGTTGGAAGGATAAGAACCTGGTTTGGAAAATGAAATAAATCTGTGCTGTGTGGAAGTACAAAAACAAAAATTCATAAGGGAATGAATAAAAATATAAGGTTTGAAGAACTAGAGATTCCAGGGCAGAAAAGATGAGGTTAATACCAAGAGGCAGGCAGAAGCATAAGAAGTTGCCAAACCCAACAATCCTAAATCTCATAAATCCCTTTTTATGCAGTTCACTGTCAACAATGACATCTCTTCTTCCATCAAAAGTGACTTGCACAGTGCACAGTGCATTATGGTTTAACGTTTGTTCCACTGAGACAGAACTCAGTATTTCTTTTATAGTAGACTATGCTTCCAAGGAGTTTTGAGTGAATTTTGCTCAGTCATTTTGCTCTACCACCTTTCCTTTTAAGAATCTAGGAAGTTACATTCAGTAGGCTGCATTAAACTACCTAGCTAAATCCAATAAATATGATTACAAATTTCATCATTGAATATTGGGAAATTAAAGAATACTGTCACCTGAATAAAATATTGTACTTTGAGTTAGTTAAATTTGACATAAGAGAACTTTTTTCAAGAATTAGATTTTTTTTGGACAAACTTCAAGCTGAGGTACAGTAGATCAAGAATTCAGATGCTTTTGAAAAACACTGATAGATCTTCCTACCTTAAATAAAAATCCTCCCCTTCTAAGGATAACAGTTCTTACAGAAAGGGCCGGGCCTTTCAAGACATAAAAGAACTGTTTAAAGAACTTTCTATACATTTCCTATCCTAAACAGTTATGAATTTATAAATGGTTATGTTAACAGAGAGCTAACTATTCTCAATAGAAACTTGACCACTACTATCAGGGAAAAGAATGAGGAAAATCATCCCATTGAGTCACAAAGCTCAGAGTGGACCTCCTGGCTTTCTAAACTTCTCAGAGAGGAGCCTAGGGGTGCTGAATCCACTCCTAGTCCCAGATGTGGTCAATGATTTACAGCTAAGTTCAGGGATTTCAATGTAATGTTATCACTCTGTTATGATTTGGAATAGAAGCAAATTAAGATTGATGCACAGAACTATAATGAATCATAAAATTAATTTATGTTTTTCTAATCAATTACCAACAATTTGTTATAATCAGTACAAAGGTTCAAGTAAAAAGTTTCTAAACCAAATCATGAATACTTTGAGTTTAACCTGCTAAGATGTTAAAATTTGGAACCTAATTTCAAGAAAGGATTTCCAATATACCCCCCATTGCCCCATGGAGTCAAATTGTAACAGCCTGAGATAATTGATGACAATTTCCCCATGTTTAAGAGAAGTGGCTGGCTCCTTACTCCTTCAATCAGACCAACCATCTTCCTTCATGAGACAAGTGAGATGCAGAGCCCAGCTCAGTGAAATCCCAGGAAAATCTTAAGGGCCTCCCTCTTGACACCAATATTTATATCATCCCAATCTGACTTTTTGTTGGTCTTTTTCCATGATAGCCATGATTCAGGTTAGGTAATCTTTCAGATTGGGCCTGTTTGCCAAGAAGTAGGGCTCTCAGGTACATTCTGCAGAGTTCCAGGTACCATTAGGGAGTGTGTAATCACCCCAGATAGCTGTGATTGCAGTAGGGCTAGAATGTACCCAATGATTTCAATCCACTGCTCCAGCAGGCAAGATCAGAAAGTTCTGGATTTTGTCACCCCACTGAAGCAAGGCAGGCCCATTGCACTTGTAACTGGATTAAGAACTGTGTCAGCTGATATTGATGTGGCTCATGAGGGTCTGCACCACCACAGTACCTTCACTGGGTTTATTGCACTTTCCCCTTATTACTAATCAAGGGATGTGGAATTAATTCATTTCAGGGGTAAAATAATGAGGTCTCTAAGTAGAAGGATGCAAAAAGAAAACACTCTTCTTTGAAAATAATTGTTGCCTCTCTTTTGGTGCAGCAAAGGACATAATGAAAGCAATTAACACAATGAGGAACGGACCTACACTGTAACAACCACCATTACTTGTGCTGTGACTAGAAACTTCAGTTTAACACACCAAATTCTACCAGTATCATTCATAGCAGCAATATAGAAACATTTTTTATTGTCTTTTTTTGGCAGCAGTCAGATTAAGTCCTAGTTGGGCTTTAGCTCTTCTCATTTTCTCCCTGTAGTCCTGAATTGTCTGTCCCTTCTTATAAAGTCCATAAACTCTCATCTCATTCTCTTCCTGAGTTCCAGCCAAAGTTCTCTGTTCTCCCAGCCCAGTCTTCCACATCAGATCATCTTTTAGCACACATGGGTGGCTTGAAAGAGAAGAGAAACAGAAATATACGATTACATTTGGAATTTTTCTTTATGCATTTCAAGGATAATTTAAACATTAACTGGAGAGAGGGAAAAAATAAACAAACCAAACCCAAAACCACCACCACCACCAACAACAACAACAAATTAATGTTTTATTGTTGAAATTAGTACTTGGAAAGCAAAACAAAACAATTCAGTGTTTTTAAGTTCACAAGGAACTTATGTTAAAGAGTGGTACCAGATAAAGAGAGAGGTTCTTAAGAGGCAGGCAGTCACCAGCCAAAGCAGCAGTGGCCCACATGCTTTGCCTCAGGCCTTTCCTGCACTCCGTGATTAGCTGCCAGGAAATAGCTGACTGACCGAGAGGTCATTATTATTCTTAATATAAACAGATATAAATAAATCTGAGAGTATGAAGGCAAAAATGTCACAGGAGAAGGAAGTCCAAGTTTGATCTCTCTTTCACCACACTCATGACACTAGCTTCACGGATACCAGAGAAATCAGATTGATCAGTGCAAAAGTATTAAAGTGGAGGTGTTACTCTTGATTGCTCACTGCTGAAGTTCAGTATGATGGACCACACTGAAGAGAAAAAAACAATGGAAAAATATGTAAAAGAAATTCAAACCTTATGCAGCAGTTAACACTGCTTTTTCAATTCATGTTAATGAAATAAGTATTTCTTGACTAGCTTTGTACAGACTCAAATAGTGAATGACCATTCATCGCCATGAAAGGGAGAACAAACCTTATTACTCTCTTACCATTTTTACAAGAAAGCTTGCTACTCCTTCAGCCTCTTCACTTCCTGAAGACATTTCTCTTACTCTCTTATTTTCTCATATAATTGCTGAATTTGTTCCCTAGAGCTCACAAAAAAAAAAACAATTTATTGCCCAGGTGAAAGAGAAGAGTCAGGAAACTATTGAACATATTCTCAGCTTAAATTTAGGAAATTGTTTTACTGCTGATCAGAAAACCTTTATTAAATTAATTCTTGATATGCTTTGAGCAAATAGTGCCAGCCAGAGAAACATTTTCTCTGTCAGACAAAGATTAGGTAAAAACGATGTCACTGCTGAAGGAGTTGTGATCAGTCACATAATACTGATTAGAAGGCTTTGAGACAAAGAATGGTGTTGATGAAAAGCTGTTTATCCCTTCATCAGATGCACATTATCCATTAGAGAACTGAACTCAACTCAAACAGAAAGGTTCTAATAAAACATAAATTAATGAAATAAAAAAGGCAGGTGATGCTGCTGACACTCTTTTCAGATTACTCATGGTACTACTTTATGCAAATGATCCCCTTTTAACGGATTATAAAAAAAAATTCAAAAAGTATTTACACGTTCATGGCAATTGTGTCATTTTTCTTGTGCAGCTAGCATTTTAAATCTACAGTTTTGGAATTAGTCAGCATGTAATAACCAAATATTTTTTTTTTTCAAAATTAATGTAGCACTGCCCCCCCCCCACTACACTTACTCCCAGCATATTAATATAAAAATTATAAGCACACAATGTGTAAAAAAAAAGACCTCTAAAACCACTTTCTCTCTTTTTGTAGTAATACCTTCAAAAAGATTCTGTTTTCATAGATATCTAACAATGAGTGTACTGATATGAAATCCATGAGACATTCTAAAGTGAAGATATTAGCCACCTTTTCTGGGTTTTTTTTTTCCAGTTTTATATTCAACACAACAATTCACTAATGATACCTCCATTTCTTATGTGGTCACAATCAAATGGCATATCAAGGAAGAAATGCTATTGCTGGGGAAAAATGTTCACATCAAGTAAATAATAATGAAAAAGAGATGAAAATAATGGAAAACAGAAGGCCATAACAGATGTTACTCTACAGGAAAGTAGTAGAAAGGACTGATGTTGGTATTATGTAAATTAAATTACCTTAGTACATAATGTCCTCAGGGAAAAACTGGGATCCATTAGTTGTTGCATGTCTGATTGACTGTGGTAAAGTATTCACCTTAAGGATCTTGTTTTCCTTTTCCATAACAGATAATGACATAATGATAAAGAATTTTTGACTTTTAGGATCCTTATAATCATGCAGGGAAAAAAAATATGAGGGAAAACAGAAGCCAGAAGCCAAAGTAACTGAAGCCTTGCAACAGGCCAGAGTAGCAGGAGTCTCTGCTTACATCTCAGTATCTCACTCTCAAGATCATGCAGATGTACTAAAACAATGGGAGGGGAAAAAAAAGGAAAAAAAAAAAAAAGAAAATCAACATTTATTCTAGTTAACAAGTGCCAAATTTACTAGATGAAAGAAAAGATAATAAGAGGAAAGGAAGCTAGTATTGTGGTGACAAAGAAATAAATGCTAATATTAAAGCTAAAATAACTTCTTTCTATTAATTTGGTTCCAAATGCAGATTTGTTTCCAGTTTGGCTTTACATCTTTTTTATTCATCTATTTTTAAAAATACTTCATATTTTCTTTTTTTCTGGCACCATTAGTGAATGCTGAAGTCAGAGGGAACATATTTATAATAAGCTTCCACATTAAGCCATATTGTGGCATAGACTAAGAAATAAGACCCAAAAGATGAGGTGCATCTGCATTTCATCTAGTAGCCCCTGTTATTTTCTTGTTGTAAATATTTTAGACTAATTTGTTCCTCTGCTGAATTAATGTTTTAGTGTATCCCTTAAAGTCATGTGAGTGAAGAAAACACCAGCCTTTGTAAGATGAATATTTGTGAGTTCTTGTAATTTCTCTGAAATAAAAAAAAAATATTATTTGAACATAATCTTTCAATCAGAATTTAAAAAAAAAAAAAAAAAAAAAAAGAGTTTATAATATCCAGCTGATTCTGCTGCACTGTTTCAAATTCAAGTACTATATGAGCAGGAGAGCTGATGATGGGAACACACTGAAGGCTGAAAATGTTTCAATAAAACATGAAGCATAATAGAAATTATGGCCAATTCAGTAACAAAACATAATCACTGCTGATCCATACTTGCATTCATTTTCTTCTTCCTCAGCATAATAAATAAAAGATTAATAATCTAACAGGTAAGAATATATGTTTAAAGTAGGAAGTAATCTAATTACTAGGAAAAATCAAGTCTGCATTTTGCTTCTGACTCCCAGGATACAATGAGTGACATATCTATTATGTGAACTGCTACTGATAAACTATCTTTTTAATTCAGTTTTTGCACAAATCTACTTTGATAGAATGGAACATGCTTACAAGGCATATAATTCCTTCTTTATACAGAGTATAATTACTAAAGGAATTACTGATCCAAATCTACATAGTCATTAATTGAAAAAGCTCATCTTTCAAAAAAGAACATTATAACCTTCAAACGTAGATGGCAAACTTCACTTTAACAGGTTAGGGGTTTTTTTATTATTATTTTTTTTATTTACAACACTTCATAAGTTCCAGTTCCATGGTTATATTTGCTGAAGTTGCCAGACCTTTATTTTATGATAAACTTTTATCTCTTTGTTGTAATGCACAAAGGGATTTAAAATGTAATGTTTTATTCATTTTTCAAAGCCCAAAGCTCTTTAAAAACCTCTGAAGGTTTTTTGTGGGATTGTTGATCAGGCTTTTTTGTTTCTTTTTCTTCCCTCCTTCCCCCTCTCTCTCCCTTTCTAGCAGTCACCAACAATAAGTCCCTTGTGATGCTCAAAATACAAGTTTTGTTTTGTTTTTTTTAACTTGGTGTCAAGGAGTTTGCCTTCTGATTGACATTTCTGGAGACTCTCAAAAGGGATCTCTATTGGGGCTATTTGGCACTGAAAAGCATTACCCAGGCTTTGCTTTCCACTCTTTCAGGAGAGCAAGGAGCAAAGGTGAAAGGTTGCTACCAGGCATTTGAAGGGCTTGTTTCTTTTCCACAGTCTGAGCCCATCTTATTTTGCAAGGGAAGACAAAGTCCTGATGAGATAAAATTATGCATTATACTGTGAAACACAACCTGTATTTTAAAAGGGAAAAGAAGAAAGGGTTAAAATCTAGAAATATTAGATTAGGGTTTAAGAAAAGAGGGCATGGACTTACGCTCTGTTAGGGGAGGTTTAAGTTAGATATTAGGAAAAAAATCTTTACAGAGAGGGTGATCAGGCACTGTAGTGGGCTGCCCAGGGAGGTGGTGGATTCTCTGTCCTTGGAGGTTTTTAAGAAGAGACTGGATGTGGCACTCAGTACCATGGTCTGGTAACCACAGTGGCAGTGGATCAAGGGTTGGACTTGATGATCTCAGAGGTCCTTTCCAACCCAGATGATTCTGTGATTCTGTGACCTGATTCAAAGTGATTTTTCTCTTTGTTTCCGGTTAACATCTTGAATAAATGTTATATAAAATCATACCAAGTTTCTTTATATTTTTCATATAATGTCTCTATGAGTTTGGAGAATCATTTAAGATTGGGGTTATTTTTAAAAAATATTTTCTTACTAATAAGAATATAATGATTTTAGACAGGTTGCCTCCAATATATATGTACACATCACATTAGTATATTTCCCTAAGGATTAGAAATATCAGAACACTGAAAAATTATATTTACTTAATAGTCCAGGTCTCAAGGCAGGAATTATTGGGAAGGCAGGTTCATAGGAAGGATCTTGGAGGAAAGAAGGATCTTTGTAATGATGATGGAGAGACTGCTCATCCAAAATTGTCTGGGGAGCAAATGAGGTCCAAGTCAAAATCAGAACGTTCTAACAGGACAAGTTCAGGTCCTTATTCTCACTAAAATTCAGCTTGAGGCATGACAAGGTATGTCACAACTGGAGAAACAAAGAAGCCTTTTGTTGGTTTATTTTCCTTTAGAAGCTCAAACATCAAAGGGAAGCTAATTCCTTTTCACATTAAGAAAGTCCAACCAATCTAACAGGAGGAGTATTTGTATGGTGATATTGTTTCAGCTCCAACCATTGAGCAGATGCATGTGAGTGTTCTGATGTGGATTACACTAATTTCAGGGACAGTAAAATGGGTGGTAACAGAGGAGTACAGGGGTCAATAAGAACATCTTTAAAAGAAATTAATAGTGAGATAATTTTGTATGAGTTTAAAAATAAGTTTTTGACAAAAAACTTATTTCAAAAGTACTGTATCAACCCTGTCTTGCTCTGTTAAAATCCAGTAACTGGGTTTCTATTCCAAATGAAATAGTTTCTTTTTGTTTGTTTAGTTGGCAGGTGACAATTTACTGAAGCTTCATTTGCTTTGTGGCCTTAAGTAGATATAGGATCCTACTTATATACATACAGTTACATTTCAGGGACCTTCATGAGTCTGAGACCCTGAGATAGGTGAGGCTGCAACTGTTGGATGCATCTTAGGGAGGGTAAATATACCATAACACGTAGTTACTACTGAAACACAATAATCCAGTAGTTCCCAATTGAGATTTAAATGGAAGGTGTATTACAGGATATCTCATAACTTTGATTTATTTTTTTTTTTAATTGGGGAAAAGGTATTTGTCAGAGTATTGGATGCCATAATTTCTGAGGGAAGCCAGTTTGAACATTTATATGTTTCTTTTACAATTGAAATTTTACCTGTTTTGTCTGCCTCCTTTTGGTGTCAATGGCTCTGACATTTTACTAAGAACCAGTGATCTCCAGTTAATCAGCATGAGAGTCTATCAACTTTAATAGTGCAGTAATTAAAGCATCCACATTCGATATCCACTGGCAAACAGGTGATATAAATTCTCCTCCCATACACTGGCCCTTTGTCTGCATAATTTGTGTCACTGACAAAAATGAAACAGTTACATTGCTTGTATTAATGACCTCCTGGAATAATGAAATCCAATGATGAACTGTATGCTAGGTAAATCTCTATTTACTTGAAAGCTAGATATACAACTGTTGAATTTTTCAGGGTTTTCCTGCTATATGGTGAAAAGTAAATGGAAAGTTTGGACAGTCTTCATGTGTTCTTTATAATTTTCACAAACCTCACTCAAATTCCCTCTAGCCCTTTTCCTGTCAAATAATCCAGTTCTTCATAAATTCATGACAGGGTGAACTAGTGAATAAAATTTACTTTATTTAAATAGTTTCAATTATATAATGACCTATTTGCATTTTAATAGAGATTTTGCAAAGAACACCTGAGACTTCCAATAAAATAGGGATTTAAATTTGCTGGTAATTAAGGATCAAGCAGATTGTGAAATTTCTGTTTGATCTATTTAATAAACCTGTTTACTGTCATAGACAGTAATGTTGCTGACCCCAAATTATCCCAAGCTATTAAAGGAAAAAAGTCTTCCTTTGACTGTACTAATTATTCAGAAAGTGAGTGTTAACGACCTCAGGAATATAATTTTTAAACTGAGATGCTATTTTGGTAATTGAATCTGTACCTCCTGATGAATAAAGAAGAAAAAATAATTGAAGACAAAAAATGCTGAATATATCACTAAAACCTCAAATTACATGTAACATTCTAGCTTAGGCTAGCACTTATTGGCTCTGGTCGGCTACCAGAGACTAGGGACTAACCTTACATAAATTCTGTTGGCATTAATAAGGTTTAGTCCCATAAATCCCATGAGTATTGATTGCAGAATCAGACTCTGCATGGTGATTACAAATGGGTCAGAAGTGAAGAAAATGCTCAGACAGAATCTCCCACAGGGAATGATTTCTTGGGAATTAAATATTGTTCTTAGTTTACCATCTCTGACACAGAAGTGCAAATGATGTCTTCTTTACACACTTGATTGAGGCAAGGACAGGTGGTTTTACATATTGAACTCAGCCAAGTCAAATTACTTTAACATTTAGTTAGGTCTCTATGGGGTTTTCTGGGATTTGCACCTAATTGGCATATTCACAGTAACGACTTTTCTGCTGACCAACTACAATCTGTAAATTTCAGAGCAGGAGCTTTCCTACCCTTCACATACAGGTTTTAATCTTCTTTCACTGAGATTGTTGTACTGGACTGCAACAAGAATTCACAAATGGAATGAGACCAGTAAGAAATCAGATTCATACCCAAATATTAGTGCTGTATTAATATTTTTTTCCCTGATATATTTCTGAGGCTTTGGGTGCCATAGTATTCCAAGTAGTGTTAATATCTACTCATAATATTAAATACTTTCTGGAAGATGAGTCTTAAGGCACTTTCCATAAACGATGAATGGAAATTTATCTTTGTGAGGAAGGGAACCAGATTACTTCCTGCTCAAGTTTGTTCATTTGTTTGATTGTTTGTTGCTTATTTTTGGTTTTTTTGGTTTTTTTTTTGTTTCTGGTTTTTTGTTTGTTTGATTTATTTGTTTTGCTTGTTTATTTTGGATTTGGTTTTGTTTGTTTTAATTTTATTTTTTAATTTTGGATGCTTTCTGATATTTTAGATTCTGATTTTTTGTTCTCTTAGTTAACGTTTTTTAAATTCATTAGATTGCATTTTGAGAATATAAGTTGTATATTCTACAAAAACTTAAAAAGAAAGGGTCATCATAGAATACCTCAGCTATTTTAACCATTGATAAATCTTCCTTGGCAAGAACTCTTTTTCATTCTATAACTTAGCTACTCCAATATCGTTAGGTCTCATTTATGTCCAAAGCTAAGAAACATCTAGATTGTATAGGTGATGTTGGCTATATCATCCTACTGATCTTGGCTAGGACCCACTTATATCTGTGACCTGAAAGTTCTATTAGCCAGATACGATTTTTACCCTTCCTTCTAAATAGGGACATCTGGCAATGCCACGCCATTATGTCTGTCTGATGCTATTGTGGGGTCACAGAACCAATATTAACATTGGTATTCTCAACCTAACCCCAACATCTCCCAGTGCCCCCCAGTGCAAGCTGCCCTCTGCAGCAGGGAGTGCACACTGCTGTCCTTTCTGTCCTTAGCCTACAGCTGCCTACTCAGAAGTTTCTTCTGCTAAAAAGGTTTCAGGACCCCAGTCCAGAGCATTAAGGTGGTGTCTCAGTTGTGGCCAAGATGGTTCTGACCTTGGAGCTGTAGTGAGAGAGTCTGATGACTTAGTGGCATTCAAATCCATGACTGAACACACAAGACCAGGTCTATAAATAAAACCCATCATGGGCAGGGTTTTAGCAGTGAGGAAGCATGCAGTGAGTTAGAGGCTGCTCTCACTGTCTCTACCCTTCTACAAGTATTAATTGGTCACTTAAGGCTCACAAACACCTTATTAAGGGGAAAGGCTGAAAGGCCCCTCTATTTTCACATGGTGAACCTCACTGCTGATATTCTACACTGCTGTATGTGTGGTAGCATCCTGCTAAAGTTGGACATCTCTATAAAAGACTTATTTGCATACATGACCATACATGACCATCTTAGCATATTTTTTTCTTTTCCTCAGTCTTCTTTACTTTCTTGAATTTGTAAAGGATGTTTTTCTTCCCCTTTTCCAAGACAATTTGTCTTAAAAAAAAAAATAATTCTTTGTCTTTAGGAATAAAATTTTAAAAAAGCACAACTTAAAAAATGCATCATGGAGTAACAGCTGTTATTTGTACTGTTTATCCTTCCTATAGAATAGGTGGTTTCTCCCGTGAGCGAAGAAGACATAGTGATATAACTGTAGTGTGAGATGGATAGTAACCACCAGCAAGCCATCCTGATGTTGTTATTCAATACTTTACACCATTATGGCTTTTTTGTTTTTGATGGTCTTACTACAGTGATTTGGTTGTTGCAAAGAAAAAAACAAACAAAAAAACTAATACCTGGGATGTAAAATTCCATATTTTTTTCTTGAATGAATTTACTTGAAAAAAATTCAGATAAAATTTTCTAAAAATAGATTCCTACTCCTTTCAGAATGAGATTTTGATAATTATTATCAGAAAATAAAAATAGGCTTGATTCAAAATGCAGATAATAACATCCAGTTATTGTTAATATTTTTAAAATGTTCTTTTATATTCTTACTAGTTTTGATTCCTCATGTACAGAAATGCATATGCACAAAATTTTGCCTTAGTTTATATGCTTAGACAAAATTTAGAAAGCTTTTCTCTTCATAAAATTATTTGTACACTTCTAAGCAATATTAAGACAAAGCTATTATTTTATAAAAAATTATGGGCTTCATTAAAGATTGTGTGCTCATCAGGATTGCTCTTTAATCTTTTCAGATATAAAATTGGCATAAGAGAGGAATATTGGAAAATATGAGCCCAAATAAGAATTCAGAGAAAAATTAATTTTGAATTACTTCTTTGTACCACCTTCTTCATTCACTGAGTCAGCCTAAGAAATACTATGAAGTTTTAAATATATCTATGGGATCTGAGACACAGATCTGGATGAAAATACTATCTTCTGTATGTAAGGAAGTGACTTACTAAGTTCTCTGTCCCTAGATGAGTCTGACATTAGTGTTCTTGACACAAAGTTTTGATAATACTGTTCTTTTTGGCTTATGGGGTTAAAAGATTTATGAGACCGAACATAGCACAGAAGTTACGAGTTTTAAGTCTAGCATTGTCTTTTGTGATTTTCAGGTAAACTCTTCTTCCAGGGGGATCTGTTGCGTGGAAGCTAAATTCCAAAACTCCACTGAAGAATCCTTTGTTATAATGCTAATAATTTCAATGGAAACTTAAATAAGGTAACACTCATCATCACAAATTTTGACTTGATTTTCTCTACATAGGATAATTTTTTTAAATTAAAAAAATCTCTGTGAAAGTTAGTTAATTGTGTGTATCGGTTTTGCAGTAGTGGGTTTTTTTTTTGTTGGGTTTTAGGGGTTTTTTTGTTTGCATGATTTTGTTTTTTATTTTTTGGGGGGTGTTTCTGGTGTTTTTAAGGTTATATTTGTATAGTTTTATGTACATGAGGTTCATTACTATGTTTTATTTCTGTCTTATTGATGCCAGCCATCTGCATAACCTTGAATAGCTGACTCTACAGAAACAGTATCATTTTCCTTTTAATCAGCCTAGCAGACATTCAAAGCTATTGATTTTTTACAGTCAGTTTGTACTGGCTGCTTGCATGCTGAGCATGTATTTATATTCAACCCACAAGTAGTTAATCTGTATCAATTATCATTAGTAACTGCCCTGGAATGGCTATCTCAGAAAACAACATACCTAGCAGATGTCTTACCATTACACTCAGATCACGACAGCATTATGGAAGGGTTTCTGATGAACTAGATGGAGAAACAGACATTAGTCCTCTTATTTTCCTTTGTTGCAATAATTGTATTAAATGGCTTCCTGATTTTACCTTACCCTTATTGGTGGCTTTAAATGATGTGTGCTAACCTCTAGTTCTCTCCTTGTGTGGTATTGTGGAAATAAAATTTAGTGCTTTAATCAAGTGTGCACGCTGACTAGCAGGAAGAGCTAGAGCACTTTCCAGAATTTTTCTGTTTTCCAAAAATATATCTAGAGCCTTGAGAGACAACTGAATGTTAGCTGTGTTAATGTATACCATTAAAAAATTCCTTGGATGCATTTTCTTCCCCTAGAATTGTTTCGGTTTAGTAAAAATACATAATTTTTAATTAAAGAGGGAGTAAATCCTTTGATCTTACCTCTGAATCCAATGAAATAGACTCTTCAGAAAGGTATATGAGCTGTTCAGTCTCAAGAGATGCAGTGTGCAGTGTTTCAGATGGAACAAAAATTACTTTTGTTACAGCAATTCTAAATACCCACACACATTTTAGATCAAATATTTAGAAAACAAATCCTAACATTTATTGTTCTGTTTTTTTTATTGTGCCTTGGTTTCAGATGTTGTGTGGGGGGGTGCAGAATTTTATAGTCTCAGATGAAAGAGCAAATTTTAAAAACAGAGAAAGAAATCTAAAGATTACACTGCTTCTGCGGCAACCTACTGATATGATTAATATTTGTGATATTTAGTTATTAATATAAATGGACCAAAGCACTTTCTTTAATGCTATGATATTCATCACAAATCTGAATGTATAAGTCACTGCCTTGTTAAATTGTGGCAGATCATCAAAATTGAACAAATCAACAGAAAAATATCACCAAGCTTTCATCGGAACATATGTTGTAGGTCAGACACATGGATATTGATTGGGTCAAAATTATGGAAAATTACTTAGATAAACAATATTCACCACCAACAACTGATTTAGCATAAAATCATCAATTGGTTTAGCATAGAATCACATTTCTTTAAGTAAACTTCTCTGTTGACCTTATAAATTCTGGAATTTTAAAATTTTAAATAACTCTATATCATTCCATCAATATTATTAGGTCAGAGAATACTAAATTCACAGAATCTAAAGAGGCCATAATGGAATCCAATAGTGTAGATGTATTGCAAACAGGTTACTGGCTCTGCTAGCTGTCATAATGTGTAATTCAATGAATATATTATACAGTCACAAGGCACTGAATAAAGTTATTGCCATAACTAAAATGTTAGCCTTCTTAAAATAACAGCAATAATCCTAAAAGCTTCTAGAGAGCTCAGTTTTATCCTAAGTCTTTATGCTATCTTTCTCTTTAAAAAATGAAAAGCATACACTCAAACTAGAGTTCAAATATGTTCATATTTGTAAATGAAATAGTTATTAATATTGCAACTTTCAAAATGAAATTAAGGTGATTCCAGCCCTCTTTATTTTTTCAAGGTTCTAATTTCACCTGCAGATACTTTTTCCAACTTCCATACTTTACAATTCCAAATTTTATATGTACTTAAAAAGTTTACTTACTAGCCCAGGACAGAGGTCAGGTTAGAACAAACATGTTCAACTGAACAAATGTGTTGCCTACTTTCCAGCTTTATTTGAGGTGAATCAATAGATAATCCTACATCTGGTAGAAGCAAATATGTTGTATGGCATAAGAAAGAAATATTGGTCATATTTAAAAATACCATTAAAGATAATAGCCCGAATAAGAATCGTTCTTACCTAGCAGACAAGAATTTTGGTGAAAGGCAATTATATATCTTTTCTGCATGCAAGTTCCCACCAACAGAATAAAGAAAACCCCACACTATTAAGCTAGGCAATTTTTTCTTTTTTTAATCTCTTTTATATTGCAAACTTTTAATGAAAATGATGATTCAGAAGATTATGTAACAATGTTATGTTTTATACTAGAAATCTTTCTCTTTTTGCAGAAACTCAGTGTATATTTATTATATCAGAGGGGTAAAGACAAAGGCATCTTTAAAAATCTTGATAGCTAGAAAAGAATGCCATATAGCTTTATCGAAGAATTCCATAACTCTTCACCTAATTATCTAAATAATAGCAATAGATAACAATAAAGGTGATTAGAATTAGAAGGTGTGAATAAATTATGGATTAGGTCTGGCAATAGGAAAAAAGGTGCATAAATAAATTTACTAATTATAACATACATTAGGAAATGTAATAACCTAATTAAATAGTGCTTTCTTAATTATACCAGCTATACCTCTGAGGCAAATGCAGAATAAATTCCTGAGTTAATGAAGGTATGATAGGAAAAAATAAATTGAAGCTCTGTGGCACACAGTTCTTTTTCCAAATAATTCTATGAAATGCCTAAACTTTTCGGTAATTTGTTAAATTTACACTCTTGTTTTTCAAAATGGGACTGTGATATATTTATGGTTTGGGTCCTTTTGAAATACTTATAGAAAATAAATCTAAAACTTAATAAAATTTGATTAAAAGGTCTTTAATTCCTTTTCTCACAAGTAGCTTTGTTTTGAAATGATCAACACACTTTTAACAATGCTACAATACATAAATTTAGTTTACCCAAGAAAAAATAGTTCAGAAGTTCACAACACATCTCTGGACTGTTATTTCATATGTAAATTAATATTCCATTAAAGTTATACTCAAAGCTCGCTTCAAGGAAATATTCCAGGATTCTTATAGAAACAAAACTAGCCTGAGATTCCTAAGGTGTAATGGAATTTGTGTCAAATTATATTCATAAACATCTTTATTTTTATAGATATTTATCTTTATAGATACATATTGAAAACAAAAATAAGAAGTTAATCATCAGAAATCTTACCAATTTTTATTTAAAACCGTTTAAGAAATCTCATATTATTTCTATGGTGCCTTTATCTGGTTATTAACTGTGATTAAATTGATCTGGCTTTCACTTTTCAAAACCATAATGACAGACATGCTTAAATCTGCCTACTTGTCTCTGTATAGAATTGAATATTTTTTTGTTATTTTTGTCAGTTTTAAAATTTTAAATTTGTTTTGCAAAGTTTTTGACTATAAAAGAATACAGTAACTTTACATCAAGGATTAACTGTTTTTTTATCTTTTTTCCTGTACAGGTTTTCAGTAAAGCTTTGGATGCCCATTATGCCAAAGTCCTAGAAGCATATTGTCTATTAATGTGAAGTTTCAGTTCAAAGACTATTTTACATGGAATGGAAGAAATATTTCATCATTTTTGGCTTCCTTATGTGCAATGAGAATGGAAACAAAAGGAAAGGTAACTGGAAAGCCACTTTAAAAAATGAAATATCTGTTGGCTCTCTCTGCTTTAATATTTCAGAATTTTGGAGAAAACAGGTATTCTGCCTTTGACAACAATCATTATTCTGGCTGTCATCACCCAAGTCAGCAATTTCATCACTTCACAGTAAATACATCATTAGAAAAAAAGGGAAAATATCCAGATGAACCACTGAAAAAATAAAAAAACAAACAAAAAATAGAAAAAAAACAAGCAACAACAAAAAAACAAAACAAAGAAGAAAAAAAACCTCAAACTGACATCTTCTCAGGTAGCTTATTTCCATCCCCAGTCTGTACTTTACAGCTTTTCAGAGCTGAGGTGATCCCAGTAGGATTATGCCTACAAAAGATCTTTGTTCACAGTAATAAAAGGTGCTGCTGATAGAAGCAAATTTTGCTGCTTAAAACAGACTGTTAGCATTTTAAGATTAGTAGGCATGAACTGGTGAACATAGGATAGATGGTTTAGGGTTTTTTGTGCTTTTTTTATGTTTTTTTCGGGGCTGGGTTCATTTGTTTGGTTTTTTGAATACTAATAATATGCAACTTCTAGATTTACTTTCTAGGGAGATAAAGTGATTTGAAATTCAGTTCATTTATTCTTAGAAGTTAATAATAGACCAACAGAAAAACAGACTGATTAGTGTCTGGAAAACAATTAATTGAATCAATTAATTGCTTTTCAGACTCTAATCTGTCTGGTTTTCTGTTGTTCTATTAGTCACACCATCCAGAATTTTAATATAAACTTCTTAGATTAAATTTATTAAATGCATTTATACAATATCATAATTTTACACTAATTGAAAAGAAAATAAAAGCAAACAGAGGAAGAGAAAAGTAATGAAAAATACCAAAACAAGAGTTTAAGTGTTTGGAACAAACTACGCAATCAAAAATAAAAAGATTTCTAGGCTTTGCTGAACACATCTGACTACACTGTTCCTGATTCCACTCATTTCCAGTCACTTGTCCCAAAACAACAGAAGGCCTGTCTTTAAATAACACCAGCACTGTCTGCAACCAGCTCATCTGAGTGTGTAGGCAGAGAAATGCCAAACCAAGTGGGCTTCGGGCTGGTTTCAGACATTTTTCCTGTCTGTTTCCTCTCCACACTCCAGCAGCTTTCTTGCTTTCTCTTTGTGCTTTAATTTCTGGTCTGCAATTTGTAGCTACCAGAACAGGGCAGGAATCCCACGCAGCCACTTCACACAGGGACTCCAAGGTCTCCAAGACCATACTTTCAGAGAGGGAAAGGATGGAATAGTCATCAAGCTGCTCCTGTCCAGCCTCTCTGTACGAACAGAAATTTGTCACCTCCAACCTGTCCCAGAGAGACTCTTCACCCACTGTTTTTTATGAGCAGTTGACCAGGGCTCAAGGATGCAGAGCATGGTGTTAGGATGAAGAGACCAAATCTGATCATGCCTGCCTGCTTTTGCCTTGAAATCTTCCTACCCACCCCTGAAAAAAACCCCAAAACCCACACAAAAACAACCAACAAAAACAACCAACAAAAAACACAACAAACCAAAACCAAAATCAAAACAAACCCAAGACTTTTTATTCCCATGTACTTTCATTTTTCATTTCCTTCACAATTTTCGTTCACTGCTGAACTCTCAGTTCTTCACCTAAACACTCTTTATATCTTCTATGGCTTCTCAGTGAGACCTTAACAAGGGCAAATTAACTTCTTGTTTCCAAACTCCTTCCACCAGTTGCACGTGACAAAACTCTAGTGGGGCATGTGGGTGCCTAGAACAGAACATTTTAGGAATGGTGGTTGATCTGTAAAGGATGAGAGTTGCATATATCATACTAATTTTTCCTTTCAAAATGGAAATTTCTTATTGTAGCTGCTCACTAGACAGAAAAGTCATGTATATGCATGCCTGTGGGGTGACAAGGGGTGGCTGTAAAGGAGAATTCCAGATAGTGTCATGATAAAAACCATCTCTAGCTCTCTACTGCTAGCAAATACCACTAAACTCCTATAATGACTTGCGGACAAGACAAATACAAGGGCCATATTAAGTCTCTGTGAAGGCTTGCTTGATCAGTATCATATTGTCAGAGCAGTGCTCTGCAGTATCTGAAAACTCCATTGATCTGCTTTGTTAGAATAGTTCTGTAACACACAACAAGAAAATATTGCCAAATTTACTTTGCGTACCAAGTCATATTTCTAGGTTTAGATAGCCTAGCTATTAAGCATTGTTTATTTATTTATTCTTTCCTTAGTTCCCCAATAAGAGTATCATGGTTGTAAGCTTTTGCAAGGGATTAAGTGTCAGACAACACTGATAAGCTGGCAGGACCTTGCTCTACCTGAAGTGTTTTGTACATGTAAAGCTACTTTAAAATTGATAATGCTTGCTGCTTGGAAACCCTCTCTAAGGAGATGATCATTTATCATTTGAGATATATCTAAGGTCAAGTTCATCCACAGCAGGTCATGCACAAGATAAGGTATAGACTTTTTACCGAGATGCTCTCTGCCAAATAGTAGATAACACTACAAAGATTGCCTGCAAATAAGATGCATGCAGTTTATTTTGTAAAAGTGAAGTGTTTTGGCCTCTGTTTTCCTTTGTCTTTATAATTTTGGCAGGAATGCTTTGAAGTCTATCAGATTTGAAAAATCAGAAAAATACTGATAATGTGTGATCAGTCAAGTGAAGAAAAGGAGACTCACTCAGGAAATCTGTATTGTTTTAGCTTCTGATTACTGCTCTTCAAGAAATGATGCTCTGCTTTCATTGCAATTTGTGCACCCTTTTCTGAATTGTTCAACTGCAGAACAACTTTCTTCACAAAATTAATAACCTGAAGATTTTCTAAAGATAGCCTGTGGACCTGTAGTTTTTGTTACACCAGGAATGAAATCTAAATGCCTAGAAGGGATATGAACTGATGAGGATTGCAGTTATTGGAATTTCTTTGCTGTTGCATTGCAGCAAAAATATTTATGGTGAATGTATACATTTAATCTTATGGAGTTGTACAGGGACAGTCAAAGTTATAATTAAAATATGGTATTACAGTTGATTAGGTGGAACTGAAAACTCTTAGTAAACAGTATATTTTGTGAAATGCCCTGTTTATCCTTTGATTTGCTCTTCATAAATTTAATGACCTTTACTTTTTATGCAACAGTGAGATTCATAACTCATTCAAGGTTACATGTTCAGATAACAGAAGCTTAGAAATATTGTATCTCAGACTACTCTACAACTCATGCATATCTTGTTACTCATATAAAAAATATGAACTTATGTATACAGGATGTGGTTTTGAAACATGTAGATTAGATGGTTGGAAGAAATATGGCAAGGAAGATAAGCAAGTTTAGATCCTAAATCACTCTTGTGAAATGGTGAAGAATCATCAATTCTCAGACTTTAAACAGAAAGGACATGTTGGTTCACAGACTCTTATCTCAATTTTATTTGTGCAAAACATTTCTTCAGAGACATACAAGGACTCAATTTGTCAATAGAATTACAGTCTTCTTGACACAAAAATGTTATCTTACATTTTCTTCAAATCCTTCAAATACTTCATTTTCACATTAGAAATATACATAGCCCTGATGGATGCTTCTCAGTTTTACAAATCCTTTCCTAATTTTATAGCTACTATTTAACAAAATAACATGTTACGGAATAATCAAAACACAAAGTGCATCAATGTAAAAGCTGAATATGCTTTAAACAAAGACAGTTTCAACATGCAAAACTGGCAGGGGTGGTTTGTTTGTTTGTTTGTTTTTGTTTAGTTGTTTTTCCTAGCTTTTTTGCTAGCTCTTAGGTCTTATTCTAACACAGTCCTCAAATATCAGATGAAAGTCGAACAGAAGCTGGAGCCAAACTTCTGCTGGAGGTGCACAATGTAAGAACATGAGGTGTTTTTAAAAAGACAGATTCTAACTAGATATTAGTGGAGGAGAAAACTTGATAAAGTAGTAGTGTTCAAACACTAGAACAGTAACACTGTGCAATCTTCAGTGATAGTCATACTCAAAAATTGATTGAGTAGAAATATGAGCAACCTTCTTTAACTCTAATGTTGAATCTGACTTTGTAATTGACCTTGCTCTGATCAGCATATGGGACCAGAAAACCCCTACAAGTGCAGGATGGGTCACCAAAAGAGCACTAGATTATCAGCAAGCTCTTTTTTATGATAAGTATTCACATTCTAACCAAAAGGCAGAGCTTGAAGGTTAACATGCAGCCCAAAGAAAATTTGTTTTGCCTTATTCTTGATGGGTGATTACCATATTAAAATCCCTTGCAAGTTTGCACTAGTTAGCACCTATATTGGTATGCACAAATGGAGAAGTAACCTAAGTAAGTAACAGGACAGGTACAAGAAATAAACTATGCTCTCATTCTGCAGACAGTTTAAATAGATGAAAACCTAGAAACAATAAAGAAATGCTGTGAAAGACTGTTATTATTAGTTCTGGCCTCACTATTCTCTAGTACTGAACACAAGGAACTAGATCAAAATTGTATTAATTTGCCATGTGTCCTGGACCTGAATACATTTAGAAAATATTGAACATATGGCATCTTGGTTTATTACAAGATAATATTTTTCTTAAATGCACTAATTTTATTGAGCTATGAAAGTATTATGACTTTTCAAACAAAATGACTGTGTATAGCCCGATGGAACAGAGAAAGGAGCAAAGGATTATATATTTTATACACTAACTGTATCTATCTCAGACTTATTGATGTAATTTGCAAAAATTGTCAGAAAGAAAGAGTCATCACCAGTTTAGGCAAGCATGTTAGTTTCTTATAGCCTAAAAGACAATACAGGAATACATTTTAGGGCATTCTGAAGCAAAACGAGTCTTTGTAAGGGAAAATGTGAGAAAAGTGGGAAAGAGAAGGATTGAAAGCAAAGCATTTCGCAAATTGCACAGATACAACAATTCTGAAGAATTTTCCATGAAATATTTTTCAGCTACGGCATATGCATTAATATTCTTTGATTTAAAAGAAAAAGGAATAAACTGGACAAGCATTTTTGAAATTTTGCCTAAGAGACAAGTGAATGTTAACATCAAGTAATTCAGCCCAATTGCAGCTTGCATAGATCAAAGCTGGAAAATGCGTACTCATCTTATATGAGCTGATAAGAAGGATCACATAAAAGATCACAGAACACCAGAAACAAAACAGAAACAGGAGCAGAAAAATTGCTGTAAGCTCTATATAATGAAAATGATGAACTGCAGCATTATTTAGCAAAGTGCATTATTGTGTGCGTTAGCATCAAAACCCATCAGGAATCTCATCTTCACACAATCATAACCTCAAAAAGGTATAATTAGGAAGGAAGTACTATGACCAAACTTAGTGAATTAACACACACTTCACTGCTTGTTTAAAACATAGCTTCAGTGAAATAGATAACCACAAACAAAATCTTAAGTCCACACAACTACGATTATACATAAATACAAACAATTGAACCTTTAAACTATCATCAGTTGTTAGTATTTCTAACTAGTAAACTAACTTCTAGCTAGTATAGAAGCACATATTTCCTGTGATAGTTTCTAAGAGTTTTCTGTTCTAGAAATCTGGCCTGTAAATACTGATTTTTTCTAGCAATAACATGGTATTTGTCATGTGAGCTTAATGCTATCCAAGAAGTTAACATATGGGATCATACAAGTCTCAAATACTGCAAAGGAAAAACATAATTTCTGTATCCTAATTTACAACTAAAACCACAAATTTCTGGTTTTAGATTATTTTGTCCATGGCCTGCTGTTCTGTGATGTGAAACAATCATGAGTACGCTTGTTGATCCAAAATGAATAAAGACATCATAGGTAGAAAAAGACAAAACATGAATAAAGGTGATTACTTAAGCTCAATCAGCTTTCAACATTTCTTTAAACCCTAAACCCAGGTGTCAAATATTTTCCTTCACACTCCACATTTTTACTGTAGTATTCAATTTTGAGTGTTCTTCTATTAGACGTTATTAGATATCCAGATCACCAATTGTAGTCATGGGCAAAACAGACTTGATTTGTGAAAAAAAAGACAAAAAACCCCACCAGCAAATAATTTAAATTATCACCACTAAAATCAAAGTAGGGCAAAAAGAAAAACAAATCTTAAATACCTTACCCTACCCCTCCCTTCTTCCTGTGCCCAAATTGTTTTCTCACCCGGTCTTCCATGAACTCTCCACATGGGTCCATTCCATGAGGTACATTCCTTCAGGAACAGACTGTTCCAGTCCTGTCTTCCCACAGACTCATGTCCTGCTTTGGGAACAGATACCTCCCCTGCTGTGGGGTCCTCCACAACTCCAGGTTCACATATACTCCACCATGGCCCTTCATGGGTGGCAGGTCTTTATCTGCTCAACCTTACTTATCCATGGATTGCAGGGATCTGCCATCTCACCAGAGGCTTGAGGGAAATCTCTGCTTGGGTACCTCCTCCTGTTCCTTCCTCACCAACCTTGGTGCTTCTGTTCAGGTACTGCTCTCATCTCTCCCTCTCCTCATAGAATCATAGAATTGGCTGGGTTGGAAGGGACCTCAGAGATCATCAAGTCCAACCCTTGATCCACTATTGCTGCAGTTACCAGACCATAGCACTGAGTGCCACATCCAGTCTCTTTTTAAATATCTCCAGGGACGGAGAATCCACCACTTCCTGGGGCAGCCCATTCCAATGCTTGATCACCCTCTCCATAAAGAAATTCTTTCTAAAATCCAACCTAAACCTCCCCCGGCACAACTTGAGGCTGTGCCCTCTTGTCTTGCTGAGAGTTGCCTGGGAAAAGAGACCAACCCCCACCTGGCTCCAACCTCCTTTCAGGGAGTTGTAGAGAGTCATGAGGTCTCCTCTGAGCCTCCTCTTCTCCAGGCTGAACAGCCGCAGCTCCCTCAGCCTCTCCTCATACGATCTGTGCTGGAGTCCCTTCACCAGCCTGGTTGCCCTCCTTTGGACCTGCTCTAGGACCTCGATATCCTTCCTGAACTGAGGGGCCCAGAACTGGACACAGGACTCGAGGTGTGGCCTCACCAGCACTGAGTACAGGGGCAGAATCACTTCCTTGGACCTGCTGGCCACGCTGTTCCTGATACAGGCCAGGATGCCATTGGCCTTCTTGGCTACCTGGACACACTGTTGGCTCATGTTCAGCTTCCTGTCAATCCAGACTCCCAGGTCCCTTTCTGCCTGGCTGCTCTCAGCCACTCTGTGCCCAGCCTGGATCTCCCCATGGGGTTGTTGTGGCCAAAGTGCAGGACCCGGCACTTGGCCTTGTTGAACCTCATCCCGCTGGAATCAGCCCAACTCTCCAGTCTGTCCAGGTCCCTCTGCAGAGCCCTCCTGCCTTCCAGCGAATCAACACTTCCCCCCAGCTTAGTGTCATCTGCAAAATTGCTGATGATGGACTCAATCCCCTCATCTAAATCATCAACAAAGATATTAAACAGAACTGGTTCCAGCACTGATCCCTGGGGGACACCACTGGTGAGCGGCCGCCAACTGGATCAGCACCGTTCAGCACCACTCTCTGGGCCCGGCCCTCCAGCCAGTTCCTAACCCAGCACAGAGTGCCCCTGTCCAAGCTGTGGGCTGACAGCTTTTTCAGGAGAATGATGTGGGAGACGGTGTCAAAGGCCTTGCTGAAGTCCAGGTAGACCACATCCACAGCCTTCCCCTCATCCACCAGGCAGGTCACCTGATCATAAAAGGAGATCATGTTGGTCAGACAGGACTTGCCCTTCCTAAACCCGTGCTGACTGGGTCTGATCCCTTGCCCATCCTGCAGGTGCTGTGTGATTGCACTGAGGATGATCTGTTCCATAACCCTGCCAGGCACTGAGGTTGGGCTGACGGGCCTGTAGTTTTCTGGGTTCTCCTTCCGGCCCTTTTTGTGGATTGGCGTGACATTTGCCAACTTCCAGTCATCTGGGATGGCCCCAGCGAGCCAGGACTGTTGGTAGATGATAGAGAGAGGCTTGGCGAGCTCTTCTGCCAGCTCTCTCATCACCCTTGGGTGGATCCCATCTGGTCCCATAGACTTGTGGGGATCCGAGCAGTTCAGTAGGTCACCGACTGTTTCGTTCTGGATTACAGGGGGGCTGTTTAGATTCTTGTCACCTCTATAAGCTCCAGAAACCAGCTGTCCTCAGGATAACCTGTCTTACTGTTGAAAACTGAGGCAAAGAAGGTGTTAAATACCTCAGCCTTTTCTTCATCTTTGACAACTATATTCCCACCCATGTCCGGTAAAGAATGGATGTTTTCCTTGCCCCTCCTTTTGCCATTGATGTGTCTGTAGAAGGACTTTTTGTTATCCTTCACAGAGGTGGTGAGATTCAGTTCAAGTTGTGCCTTTGTCTCTCTAATTTTCTTTCTACACAACCTAACTATATTCCTAAATTCCTCCTGAGTAGTTAGCCCTTTTTTCCATAATTAGTAGGCCCTCTTTTTAACCCTAATTTCTTTCAAAGTCTCCCTGTTCAGCCAGACCCGTCATCTTCCCCACCGGCTTGCCTTTTGGCACACTGGGACAGCCTGCTCCTGTGCTTTCAGAACTTGCTTCTTGAAGTACGTCCATCCCTCCTGGCCCCCTTTGTTTTCAAGGGCTGTATCCCAGGGTATAATCTGGACTAGTCTTCTGAATAGACCAAAATCTGCCCTCCGGAAGTCCAACGTAGAGGTTTTATTGACGACCCTCCTTGTATCCCTGAGTATTGAAAACTCTATTATTTCATGATCGCTGAGTCCCAGACGTCCACCGATCACCACATCTCTCACCAGCCCCTCTCTGTTTGTGAAAAGAAGGTCAAGCGGGGCTCCATCCCTGGTAGGTTCATTTACCAGCTGGAGCAGGAAATTATCTTCTATACACTCTAGGAATCTCCTAGACTGCCTCCTCTCTGCTGTCATCCATGAGAACAAGGGATGATGATTTTGAAACATCTGCCAACTGCTCGTAGAATAATTCATCACCCTCATCCTCCTGATTGGGTGGTCTGTAACAGACTCCCACCAGGATGTCAGCTTTGTTTGCCTTCCCCCTGATTCTGGCCCACAGGCACTCCACCTTATTATTACCAACTTCAACTTCCACAGAGTCAAGAGACTCTCTAACATATAGAGCTACCCCTCCACCTCTCGTACCCTGCCTGTCCCTTCTGAAGAGCCTGTAGCCACCCATGGCAGCACTCCAGTCATGGGACTCATCCCACCACGTTTCCATGATAGCGACTACATCATAGCTTTCCTGCTGCACGATGGCTTCCAGCTCCTCCTGTTTGTTGCCCATGCTACGTGCATTGGTGTACATGCACTTCAGCTGGGCTGCTGGTTTGTCTTTTAACTTGGGCTGTCCACCCTTGGGCTCCTTTCTGCAGAGCCCAGTTTCAACCCCTTCCCCCTTCAAACCTAGTTTAAAGCCCTCCTTATCAGGCCCGCCAACTTAGACGCAGCCCACCTGGTATGCTGAAATTTGGACCATAGTCAAAAAACCCAAAGTTCCTCCGGTGGCACCAATCCCTTAGCCACCTATTGATGAGATAGGCTTTCCTATTCCTCTTCTCATTCATCCCCTCTACTGCAGGAACTGAGGCGAACACCACCTGTGCTCCTGTCCCATGGGCTAATCGACCCAGGGCCTTGAAGTCCTTTTTAATCACCCTGGTACTTCTTCCATTAATGTCATCACTGCCAGCCTGGACTACCAGCAGTGGATAATAATCTGAGGGCTGGATCAGCTGAGGGAGTCTCCTACTAATATCTCTCACCCGGGCACCAGGCAGGCAGCAGACCTCCCTGTGGGATGGGTCCGGTCCTCTCCCTTGCGGGTCTTATAGCAGTTTTTTTTCCTGTTCTTGAGTATGTTACTTGCAGAAGTGCATCCACCATCAGTGATGGGCTCAGACTTGGCCAGAAGTGGAGCTGGATTTTGGAACCAAGAGAGCTTCCAACAGGTTCTCACAGGTGACGCCCCTGTGGCCCTTCCCCTGCTACCAAACTCCTGCCACACAGACCCAACACACAAGTAGTCAGAAACAATGTCAACAAAAGCAAATATTAAAAACCAATAATTAATACAAAATTTGACATTATTCTGTGCATCAGGCACCGTAGTCATTTTACAGATGGAGAGCTGAACCCTAAATGACTTTGAGGAGAAAAAGCGTAGGATAAGGTATTGTATTGAAAGTAGACCAGTGGATATCTAAAATCATGGAGTCATTTAGATAAAGTCCAACCATTAACCTAGAATACTTATGAGTCCACCACTAAACCAGGTCCCTAACCACCATCTGCATGTCTTCTAAATAGCTTCAGACATGGCGACCTGGCCACCTCTCTGGGCATTCTGTTCCAGTGCTTAAAAAAATAAAGACAAGATTCCTAATATCTGATCTAAACCTCGCCTGGCATAAATTGAGGTCGTTTCATCCTAACACTGGCTACTTGAAAGAACAGACCAACACCCACCTGACTAACCAAGCAACCAACCAACCTCCTTTCAGGCAGTTTTAGACAATCATAGAATCATATTGTAGTTTGAGTTAGAAGGGGCCTTAAAGAACATCTAGTTCCAACCCCACTGCACATGTAGGGACACCTCCCACGAGACCAGGGTGTTCAAATCCCCATCCAACCTGGCCTTGAACACTTCCAGGGAGGGGGCATCCACAACATCCTTGGTCATATTGTTACATCGTCTCACCATCCTCACACTACAGAATGCCTAATGTTAAACCTAAATCTATGCTCTTCCATCTGAAAGCCATTATCCATTGTCCTATCACTACATGCCTTTATAAAATGTACCTCCCTAGCTCTCTTCTAGATCCCCTTCAGGCTACTCTATGGTCTCCAGAACTGGACACAGTACTCCAGATGGGGTCTCACAAGAGCAAAGTAAAGTGGGAGAATCACCTCCCTTGACCTGCTGGCCACTCTTCTTCTGATGCAGCCCAGGATATAGCTGGCTTTATGGGCTACAAGTGCACATTGCCAGCTCATGTTGAGCTTCTCTTCAACCATTGCCCCTGTGTCTTTTTCCTCAGGGAAAAAAACCTATTCTCCTCACAACCTATAAATGTGCTTAGGCAAAAAGATCTCCCCTAAACCTCCTTTTCTCTAGACAGAAGAAGCCCAGCTTGCAAAGGTTTATAGAAACTGCTGAAAATTTAAAAGATTATGTCATTTCTGACTGTTGTTTTTATGTGCATTATATTATTTGTTTAATGGCTTAAGGATGTGTATTCCTTCATTTACCAAAATATTGCACATTTTGTCACAGAAATACAATAGTTGACTGGTGCCTTTATTTGATCACACCTTTTAGGGATCTTATGGAACAACAGTTACTTGACCCTTTAATCAGCAGCCACTTAGTCATTAAATGGGTAGGAATTTGCATCATAAAATTGTTTCATTTTCAACCTTGTGTGCAATACAAATCTTCTAAAAATTCAGATAATATATTCATTTAAACATCTCCAAGTGGGAACAAGACCATGCCTGATGATCAGTTACTATCTGATTTATGAAGATATTGTTATGCAAGCATTGGTGTTTTACAGCAGAATAAATGGACATGCTTGTGTAGATGCTTGAGGGTGTATTAGAAAACAGTCATAAAAGGCCTGTTACATTTAAACTGGAAAAAAAAAAAAGAGTTTGGGGATTTAAAATTTTTTTTTGTTTTAAATTGTATCACAGAATTACAAAATGGTAGGGGCTGGAAGGGACCTCTGGAGATCATTTAATCCACCTCCCTTACTGGAGCAGGATCCCTTAGAGCAGATTACACAAGAACATGTCCAGACAGGTTTTGAATATCCCTCTTCAGGGATGGAGACACAACAACCTTCCTGGGCAATTTGTTCCAGTGCTCTGTTACCCTCAGAGTAAAGAACTATTTTCTCATATTCAGGCTAAATCTCCTGTGTGCCAGTTTGTGATCACTACCCCTTCCTCTGTCACTGGACACCACAGAGAAGAGTCTGTCCTCATCCTTCTGACACCCACATTTTAGATATTTATAAACATTGATGAGATCCCCTCTCAGCTTCCTGTCCTCTAATTTAAACTGTCCAAGCTCTCTTAGCCTTTCCTCATAGGGCAGATGCTCCTGTGCTTTCATCATCTTACTGTCCCTGTGCTGGATTCTGTCCAGTGGTTTCTTGCCCTTCTTGAGTTGGGTAGCCCAGAACTGCACACAGTACTCCAGGTGAGGCCTCACCAGGGCAGAGTAGAGGTGGAGGATTACCTCCCTTGACCTGCTGGCCACAGATTTGTCAATGCACCCCTTTTTTTTTCTGCACTTTGTCTGTGGCCTTGATAGTGTGGGTCTCCTGAGCACACTTGGCTCAGGAGACAAAGGAGCTATTCAGGAACTCTGCCTGGTCTTTATTCTCCATCACTTAGGCACCAACTTCATTCAGCAGAGAGCCCAAATTCCCTTTTGACTTTCTTTTTCCCCCAATGTACTTGAAAAAACCTTTCTTCTTGTTCTTGACCTCCCTCATCAGGTTTATTTCTAAGGAGGGCTTAGCTTTCCTTGCATCCCTACATATTCTGATGACATTTTTGTATTCTTCCCAAGTTGACTTCCCTTTCTTCCATGGTCTATAAACTTCTTCATTCCACTTGAGCTTATTCAGTAGCTCAATATACAGTTCTGCAACAGATTTCAGTGTTGTGACATTTCAGTAACAGGTTTTGCACTAAAAATGCCAGAAAAACTATTCTAAAGATATCACTTATTTAACTTCCTGTTAGCGTTTTGATAGCAAAATGAACCTCCTTTTTTCCCTTAGCTCAGTTACTAGTTACTGTCATTTTTTACTTCTGCAAGGCTAAATCACTGAAAGCAGTTCCCCTCAATTCTCCATTGCTTCTTCTGTACATTTGTTTCATGGTTATATATTTTGTTAACTTTCCAGAAATACAAACTCTTCCCTTAATTTTGCCAGATACTTGCATTTTGTTATATTCCAAGCATACTTAAAAATGTGTTTGCCCCTAGGTCCTTTGAACAGTGAAACATTTTAGTTAGAAACCCCTATTCTGAACAGGGATACTTCGCTGGATGAGAAAGTAAAACTGGTTTGACAAATACTAGTAGAAAGGTTAAAAATATGCTCCTTCAGTTTAGATACTGTTGTGTAAGACCTTACATAGGTGTTTAACTGCACGCATGAGTAAACTAAAATGTAGTTTAAAAAACTCTGGGAAATCTTAAGCAGTGTCAGAGTTATTTTGGGGCATGGTTCAGTGGGACAGCTGGGCTTTTTTCCTTCCTTAAGTGTGATTAAGCAGATATTAAGTATGCATTTCCTTCTTGCCTGATAAAAGGTATGATTATATATGCACATACCTTTACTTTTTTGCAGGTTGATCATGGTTACCAGCTTGATTCAAGAATGGTGAATTCCCACTATATTCTTAAGCGCTTTGCTGAATAACAGCACAGCTGATTACAGAAAAAGAACTTAGTGGTTTTAGATCAGGTCTTCTATGTAATATTCTTCTATAACAACAAAGCTGTAGAGAATGAGAAAATAAAGAAAGAAGCACAAGAAAAGATAATAAAATAGATAATAGCTGATTTTTTTTTCTCTCAGATACAATTCTTAATACAAGTAAAATTTGTACAATTATGAAAGCTATAATCAACTTATGGTATATAATATTTTCCCTTACTTAGTGTTGAGGTTCTCTTTCCTATATTTTAAAAAACCTTGTAGTCTTAAGTACTTTTTATTCTTACTCCCAGTAAGGTCTGTTCAGCACAAGGATTTTTTTACTTTATATATATTGTTTTAATCCTTGTTTGGCAATTAACTGTACATCATGTAGTATGTCTGTGGGTCAAGGTCAAAAAACATGGTCTTTTCCTCTGATGTGATAATGTACTGCATAAGTAGTGATGTACTTAGAGATGAAAGTGTGGTAAGGACAGTAAGATTATAAATATAATTTCTAGTTCATGGCTAGGAATGTAATTGGACACATGGACGTTTTGGGGGAACTAGCTTAACAATCTCTAAGTTGAAACAACCTTTCAATGAAAGATAATAATATTTATGAATTTAATGTGCTATATGCACTTATTGAATGGACAAATGAATAAACACATAATTAAATCTTGATAATATTCATTTAAAGCACTTCATGACCTTATAAGTCATACCATTACCTTTTTGGCTTTTTTTTTTCCTCTTCATTATGGGGTTGACATTGGCTGGCTAGCCGTCTCTCATCCAGCTATCCTCTCTCTCCCCCTTCTTAAAAGGATGAGGGGCTGAAAATAAGATGGTAGAGCTCATGAGTTGGTATAGATAGGGAATTCTCATCCCAGTTACTGTCATAGGCTTCATGCAGACTTCACTTGCAGAAGATTGATCACAATTAATTAAAAATAGAATAAAGCATTGAGAAACAAAGTCAAAACTTTAAAACTGACTTCTGTCTATTCACCCATTCTTTCTCAAGTCCTCCAGTTCATCCCCTAGCTTCCTCCCTAGTTCCCCTTAGAAGAAGATTAAATTCATATTGTTGTTCCTTGCCTACATGACAAGTGAGATTTCCCCTTCTCCTTTCCAATCATGCTAAGATTGCTTACATTCCACTCAGGCTTAATTGTACTGACTCTCTTACCTCAATAGATTTTCAGAACCTTAACTCATTATATGATGGCTTAGAACTTGTTTGAAATTATAAAAGACTTCTCTGGCTTTAGCAATAGAAAACTATCCAAAAAATGTTTAGGCAGTTGTGCCGCTGCTGCAAGCGTGCCGAGTTATTCTCCTTTCTCTCAGTACTTATTCCCCCCCATGGCAGCTACAACACTCAGCCAAGCATTGAAGGATACTTAGCACTGGAGCTGTCTGCCCCAAAGAGAAACAACATGTGATTGAGACACTGATGTTACACTTACACAGGCTGTGAATAGCAACAGTGAGAGAGTCTGATTTCCAGCTAAAATTATAAACATATATCATGCTTTCCTTTTTCAAGGAAAGAGGTTTAAAATTGTATTTCAGAGAATTTTAAAGTAATTTTGGAAACAAAAATAGTATGATGAATTTCTGTGGAAGGCAGATAAAGACTTATGGAAGTAAGACAAGAAACTTGATTATTTTATCTATTTTGTTTTTACAGATTTTTGAAGGCAGAATTTTCAAATGATTTGTCATATTTCTTGTTGCTTTCCAGGCGAAGTTCAAATGTAAGACATTTATTCTACCAGTTTAAGAAAACCAGTTTAAGAAAAAATTTACATTCAACACAGTAATATTTGTTTTCATTGACTTGGAATCAATGAAAATTACCTTCTTTATGAAGTTCTTTTGCACTCTTTTTGAATTTTTCCCTGGAAAGAGTCATTCTTTTACACAAAGATGATGTTAAATAAAAATGGATTAGCTAGTTAGGAAATATTTAAAAAAACCCAAAACGAACTCAGTCTTAAACCAAGTTGGAAACTATTTGAAATGCTGCTATCAAAATGCTCCTGTAGCATAGAAATTATAATGTACTAGCATTCAATGTCCTTGTAAAACCAACAAAAGCCAAGAAACTCAATACTATATGCATAATTTCAAAGAGAAGAACTACATAAAAATAGCCTAGGGACTTAAAAAAAAAGTTGGCAGACTTAAATTGCTGAGTCATAGAAAATACTTCATTCAAGACATTGTTCAAAAAGAAAATCCTGTGCAAATGAAGAAAATGAAAGGAACAACAAATGCTGGCAGGTTAAATATAAAAGGAAGGCCAAAAAAAGAGTTAGAGAACAACATTCATTGGGCATAAAAGCCATTAATAAATTCTTTCCCAAAGGCAACAGAAACAAGAAACCTTCATAGATGTGAGAAAAAAGAAGTTCGCTGAGAATATAAGGTCATAGAGAAAACTAAATTAATATTTTGCATTTATACTCACTGCTAAAGAAATGGAAAAAGTTAAGCTTCTTGACTGCTTATCAGGAGTGTCTTAGAGGACTGATTTTTAGTTAGAGAGCTGGGGGGGGCATTTGCAGAAGCACAGAATGTCAGGGATTGGAAGGGACCTCTGAAGATCACTGAGTCCAGCTGCCCCACAGATCAGGACAAACACTAGGGCAGGTCACTCAGAAATTAATCCAGACGGGTCTTGAAAGTCTCCCGAGAAGGAGACTCCACAAGCTCTCTGAACAGCAGCCTGTTCCAAGGCTCTGTAACCCTTACAGTAAAGAAATTCTTCCTCAAGTTGAGGTGTAATTTCCTGTGTTCTATCTTGATTCCCTTAACCCAAAACCACAAAAGCGAACATCAACAAATTGCCATTACATTTTTCACTCTCAAAACAGTAGACGAGTGCTTTTCAGTTGCTGATAACTCAGTGATTAGGACAGTTATTTGAGATACAGGACACCTCCTCAAATTCTTTCTTCTGTCTGAGGCAATTTCAGTTAATGAGACTGCATGTAACACCCTTGGCTAAAAGAAATTGTCTTTTATTTATTTAAATTAAGTCCAAGTGTCCAAATGAGACCTTCTCTTGTGATTGTCAAATAGAGAAGCTCTGAGACTGAGAAATGAAGGAATACTGCACCAGATTTTAATACTCAGCAAAGAGATGAGACATGCATTCTTAATTTTTAGCAGTTTGGCAGTGCTAAAAGATACAAGACTTGCTAGTATCTTTTTTTCCTGTGAAGGCTCTTTGGTACTATGCTTCTATATGATTTTATTATGGATATGAAACTGGTATTAAAAACCCAAAGTCCTCCTATATACACAAAAAAAATTGCATGCTAATATCATATAAGATGAAAGCATTCTTGATAGAGAGGAGATTAAAAATTACTGACTGCAATGTTATGAAAAGGCATTTGGACAATATCGCTTTATGCATGAAAATATTTTTATCATTGATCATTTTTTTAAAGACATTCCTTATAATGGAGTTAATGTTACAAACAACATGAACAATTTCCAATCATTTTAATTCAAAAAAATGAGAAAAAAGTATTTCCAATTTTTCACATTAAAGGGTGTCACCCCTTACCCAATAATCAGGTAACACATAATCCTTATTACCTTCCCACAGTACTCTCCCAGGGGAAGATAAAAAGGATATAAAGGAGAATAAAGGAGAGACTTTATCATTGGAAACAAGAAATAACCTATAATAGATTTAATGAAATTATAAATAATAATAATGAATTAAAACAAATATGTAAATATGGAACATATGTTCCTCAGTTGGTAATTTCTTCCCAACCAGAAAAGTCCCAAACTGTACTCAGAAGCAGATGGGGGTGCCTAAATCCAGCTAATTATTTAAGTTAAAATCTTACAGCTGATTATTGAAGTTAAATACTCCATGATTTCAAAATATTTAAGAGTACCATAGCATGTACCTTCACAGGAAGGTGAATACCTTTTGTATTTCACAGCATTGCAACAATGGCTTTTATTTTGCTTTGGGGTTTTTTTCTGATTGTTTTTAAGTGAAATGAATCAGTAAAATGGCAGAGAATTAACAAGAATAAAAAAGAACTTTAAAAGTACACTGGAGGAAAAATACATATTTTTTTAGCTACTTACACTGTCAAAGAATCTATTTTTCTCCAGAGTAGCTTAGCTTCCTTTAACTCGTCATAGCTCCTGTTTCTAGATGTTTCTGTAGAGAAGATGGTATGGTTTTGAAAGACATTTATTAATGGACAGATTTTGAATATGCTCACATTCACCCAGTTGAAAGTGAAATGATAGGTGACATAGATAGGGTAAGTACTGTCTCTGACAGGTGGCTTTCTGCTCTGGACAAATCTTTGCCTTCGTTTTGGAAAGCACGACAAAAATAGCCTGTGTACATTAAAAAAACCTGCTTTAATCACTAAATATCTCAGCAAAACTTGGTTGTTCTTATTAAGA
Source organism: Heliangelus exortis (assembly GCF_036169615.1). NCBI lineage: Eukaryota > Metazoa > Chordata > Aves > Apodiformes > Trochilidae > Heliangelus > Heliangelus exortis. The sequence continues at coordinate 96,524,081 of NC_092423.1, read as the reverse complement.
AGTTATGTGGAGACAGTGGACTGAAATAACGAAATTAAAGCAGTAAAATGTTAATCTCTTCTGAATTACAGAAAATAAATATTCACTAAGGGATAAAAATCTATTTTTAAGTGTCAATAGGACCAGATTGTTTCATAAAATGTAAGCTTCAAACTAGAAAAACTGCAATTTTAGAATGAGACTAAGTAACAACTTCTATATCCATGCTGAGATCAGAATACATGTAAATTGTTAGTTCTGGGAAAATTGATAGAGGTTGAAAGCATTCTGTAACTTGTAACACAAAGGAGCATAGCACAAATTTTCTGTTTGCCTTCTAGACTTAAGTCACAATCTTATCACATTTGAAAAGAGTATAGCATGCTAGGGAAGCACCAATATGGCATTGCAAATTAGATTTTAGCATAGTTGTAAACTATTTTCCACTCACCTCCAACTCTTTGGTGCTCATGACCAATCTGGGTACTCAGCATAGGCAGGAACTAAAACAGCTTTTGAAAACTACTCTAATAACTTTCCTGTCATTAAGTAAGTGCATCTAAAATGCATCAGTGGGAAGACCTAGACACAGCTAGTGTATTCTTGATTTTCTGTAGTTTCAGAGGTATCATTTCTGATGAAATTATTTTTTCCTGATTCTGTGTTTCTTAGAGAAAACCCTTACCAAGATCTGGTTTCTTATTGAGGAAAAGTAACTCACACATATGTACAATCATGCCACAATTTAACCAGACCTGTTAGTTCAAAATGTCTTCAGTACATCCCCAGGGTTGGTAAAGATTTTTATTGCTTACAGACGAAAGAATGGGGAGTCAATTTTTTACTATTATGTCACCTTCGGAAAACTGGAATATTTTTGATCAGTCCCTCTCTTATATAAACTTTTTTTTTTTTTTATCTTGCACATTATTAGATACTTAAATTTAATTAAAATCAGTGTCAGCTTGAAAGTATGAAAAGTATGAAGATAGCTCAAAAACATCTGGACATATGTTTTTAGCTACTTCAAAATTTTCAAACCTGTAATCTCATTTGAAAAGACGTCCTTAACTATTCCAAACAAGTTTAGAGGGAGAGACATAGTGGAAGAAAGAAAAGGGAAAAGAGCCCCTGTGATAGTTTCATACAGGCAATCATGTATACATTTCACACTAAACATGTATCCAAGAGGATTTTTAAATTATAAAATTTGATGATTATCTGAGTGAAAAAAAGATAACTCAGAAATATTTATGCCTTTGATTTCTTGAGCTCACTGAATGTCTGGAACTGAGAAGATATTAAACAGAGTATTCTGAAATTAATATCTATTTAGCAATATATAATTCTTCAAAGAGTAACAGAACATTTCCAAAAACACATCACATTTTCAATCTATGAAAGTCTGGGTTTATTTGATTTTTTTTTGTTTTACATAAAGTTGGAAAATACTTTAGAACATCTGACATCTGATCAGACCAGTTTATTTAATTGCAGATTACTATATTATACCAAGAATTTTAGAACAACTATTTTACTATTATGTTCTTTATACAGTCAAAATGTTTATTCCATTCACTGAAAAGCTGATTTATCTTTTATTTTCTCCTCTGCCTGTATTTATCTCACAAGGCAACTGTGGAAATCCTGCACAGATAATCTTACTAATTGGTTTTTATTATTTCATTTTACTTTTCTAATATTTAGCCAAGTATGGTAATTTCAGAAGGACAAACTAAATACAATGTAAAAAAACCCCAAACAAAACAAACACCTAATTATTATGTTTATATTGCATTAATGTAACTAATTTTAATGTAACTAATTAATGTAACTAATTTTGTTGGTTTTCCAGTGCAAGGCTTTCCATTTTCAGAAAATCATTCTTCCATTGTTTAATAAATTTCTAAACACCACTTGACTGTTAGTCTCTGTATTCTGTTCCATACAAATATATCAGCAATTGAAATACACTAATTTGTCTGGTGGATAGGCCACATTTTCTGCCACTTATTTCTGTTGTGATCAAAGCAAGCAAAAGATGATGTCTGGAAACAAAGAGAAAAATCACTTTGAATCAGGTCACAGAATCACAGAATCACAGAATCACAGAATTACAGAATCAGCCAGGTTGGAAAGGACCTCTGAGATCATCAATCCAATCCTTAATCCACTGCCACTGTGGCTACCAGACCATGGCACTGAGTGCCACATCCAGTCTCTTTTTGAAAACATCCAGAGACGGAGAATCCACCACCCCTCTGGCAAGCCCATTCCAATGCCTGGTCATTCTCCACCTCAGAAGACTATTTTTTTTTTTCATGTTTATATTGAAGGTTTTTTTCCATGCTAAAGTGTCCAGCTGACCCTTCCAATGTTAGCCACTCTTTCACCTTTAGCTATCTTATTTTTTTTACTTCAATTTTAACTCACTCTGCCTTGTACTTTCAACATAAAAGAATTTTTGGATGATGGATTTTACAATTTGCAATTCCTTCCTCTTTTTTCATCTTCATTTCACGCTTCCTGTGAAGCTTTATTAGCACTAAGGTTTTATATTTTCAAATCAATTATTAGACACTTGGAGACTCAATGAAATAATTCAGTTTTCCTACTCCCTGTCTAGTTCAAGTGGGAATATTGGCAATATTAAGAAATCTATTTTGGGTAAAACAAAAAAATTCTTTCTCAGAAACAGACATAACCTTTGGAGAAGGAAAATGAAGTATCACGGAGGAATGGTTGGAAATTAAAGGATTCAGAAACACTAACATAGAATTTCCAAATGACTAAGGTGAAATAGTAGGCCCGAAGGTGCAAATGAAACACTGGAGTGCAGAAGCAACGCAGCTGAACTCAGTGTGTGAAATCTCTGCCCTTCATGCCCCATCTTAATATTTTCATAGAAGTTGTTAATTAATCTTGATGGAATACAGTCTGAAGAATGACAGGTTCAGGTACATGGGTGCACAATATTATGCATAAAATGCTAAAAGGTAGATTTGTATCTGTGTGTGTACTGTAAATGCACACACATGTGAAAAAGCGTACAGAGGCACACATACATTTTACATACATGTGTCTTTTTCAGCTCTCAGTAAAGTTTAACCTAACTTTTGGAGGCAGAGGATAGACGAGTGGGGGAAAATGACATACATCTTTAATGGACTGACTTCTCTAAATAAGTTATTTAGAATATTTTTGAATACCGAACATTTAAAAATCCTCATTTTAGACATATTTACACACACTTGCTCATTTGCTTTGATATTGAATCCAAGGATTTCTCAAGGAGGAACTTAAAGTAATGTTTATTAGTCTCTTTTCTTCCTAAAATCTGTCTTAGACTGTGCTAGACTAAGCTGATAATTGACACTTAATTATGGGAAGTAGGAGTATAATAAAGCTATAGTAAACATGATGATACCATCAAATGTGCCTGCTAATTGGGAAGCTTTAGGAGTTCCTGCCAGTAAATCAAGGACTTGTGAAAAAGGGTGAAATTTTCACTAATAGTGGTTTAGTAAATGTTCAATATATGCTACTACATTTTAAAATGTATTACCTGTTCAAATGAGAATAATGTAATTTAACTTGTATTTAATACAGTTTAGTATTTATTTAATGGGCTTTAAATTACGTGAAGCTAATGAATTTCCATTAATTTTACCCAGAAGCAATCAGGATGGATCTCCCACAACATGACATATTGAAATTGAAAAATCAGGTTCAAAATGCCTCCTTAGTTGGGATTTACTTGTCCATTTAAACAAGAGGTTTAAAGACCTGTGACCTGTGACCTGTAAGAGTTGCTATAATTACTTTTAAAAATTTAAAATCTATTTTTCTAAAAATACTTGAAGTCTTTTAAAATTTATTATGTTTACTATGAATTCAAAAGAAAAGACAAATAAGTGGTTCTGCCTTCTTTTATTTATTTATTTCATGAATTTGAAACGGAACTCAAAACGTGCATTTGTTCTTGGTTAAGGAGAAAAGAATCAAGACTGCTCATGAATATGTCACAAAATTAAATGAGAAGTTGTGCTCACTTCTGTAAATTGGAAATAGTATTTTGATTCACTGTCCTGCAGTTACTTTCTCAGCTTTCATGTAGCTTTCCCCCAGCATGCCTGCTGGGTGTGTGTGTGGATTTTGGTAGCAGGTGAGGGACCACATTTTAAACTTTAGTTATTGGAAAACAAGACAAGTACCTGCTACCTACATCACACTACTCAGACTTATTCAGAATAGATAAAGCATCTGATGTTCTGCATTGCTGGTAGCTCCTCTTCTATTGTATGAACAAGCAAACAAAACCAATGATATCTGTAGTTATTTAAAAAAGTGGAATCGCAATTAAACAGAAAAATGGTGTTCATAGTAATCTTGTGTCTTAGTCTTCTATATGTTGGTTTTCCAGAAGGTGGAAGCTGAGAGGTAGAAGACTGTAGTAAAAAGCAGTGAATAAATTATTTTGGGAAGTGAGCTTCAATGGATAGTGCCATGGGGCAGCTGTAACATCCCTGTTCTATAAAGCAGTGTCCTGCTTCAATGTCATGTGTAACAGTACTCATTTTTTCATTACATTTGTAATTACATTTCATTACATTCATTTCATTACATTTGTTTGTTTCAAAACAAACAAACAAACAAAATCCCAACATACTAATTTATAAGTACATAAAAATTCTCTTATGGAATCTAGTATTTTATGCAATTTCAGGCTACTTCTGATTGTATTGTAGTCTGTAATTCTAAAAGACTAAAATAAAGTAGAAGTAACTCGACGTGTTTTTTTTGTTTTGTTTGATTGCATTTATGGCTATGCATATTAATTAATTGATATTATCAGATAAATATGTTAATATGATAACACAATATAGGCTGTCAAGATCAAAATAAAAACAACAACAACAACAACAAAAAAGAAATTATTTCCATTTTTTTCTTAGAGCTGATGTCTACTAAACTCATATTCTTTTAATGGAGTGAACATACATCTAATAGATTAACACCATTTATGTAAAACTTCTTAATTACAAATAGTCACTTTGCAGTTTACTTATAAATTATACTATACTCGCTGAATTTTGATGATGTTTCAACATAGGCAAAATCTCATGCAAGGCAGTCAAAATATGTCTGCTTACAGTGTTGACAAATAGCATGTTTTTTGTGCACACTAATTTGTTGGTATTAGGATTGGAATAGGAAAAAAAAAATATCTGTAGAATAATGTCACAACCTAATGTTTCTTTCTTAAAAGCCCTTCCAAAATGCAGGGACTTGTAATTCCTGGTAATAATACAAGGGAAACAATGAAAGGAGGTGTTCTTTATGCAAGAATAAAATAAACTCTTACGTATAATCCCCTCTTTTTTGTCATTCCAGAAAGTGTGCATTAACATAGCTATTTGTTGTTAAATATTTCAGCTACTCTTCCCCCTAGCCCCCACCCAGGCCTGAGTGTTTGCCTAAAAATAAACTGTTCTGTGAGGAGTTTTGATAATTCCTTCCCCTGTAAGTCATGGTTCATGTATGCATTATATAATTCAGCATGCTAAATGGGCATTTTTTAATGAACATATCCATACTACCATTGATACAATAAGCTATTTATTAATTAGTTTACTGAGGGGAAGGCAGAACTAGCCCGGATGTCTCAATGTATGCAGATTATTGGCAGTGAGAGAATAAAAAATTTAATATGTAATTGTTAAATAAATATATTTTTTAAATCTAGAAAATATAGAATTCACACAAAGGGCCTGTGTATCTGAAAAGATCTGCAATACATGGAGAACTGTATTAAATTTGGAACACTCGGAGAGGTTGGTGCTATCTGGTAACAGAGGGTATGAGTTTCCATCATCTTGAACTAAGTATCCTACAGGCCCAACATCGATATGAAAATTCCTTGCCTTTTATTTCTTACACAGAAAAAAAAAAAAAAAAAAAGAAAAATCTGAAAATCTGAAAATCTTCTTGTCTGCATTCTAGATCCTTTAATTCTTCAGCGGAAAGAGATTTGATAGATCATGTGTCTCAATATAATGCCAATAGCTTCACAATTGCAGCTCAAGTCATACTGCCTTCCACTGTGAAAGAGTTATTGCAAAACTCCATCAAAAGAAGCATAAGATTAAAAGATGTTCAATGTCAGATATTTGTCCTTGTTTTTTTAGTACCCCTGGTTTTTTTGCAAGTGTTCTTTGTAAGAGAAGACAACATGTGGAATGGGGAGAACTTATCACTGCAGAATTTTACAGAAAAAAATTATGCAGCTGGTGATTTAGAAATAAAACTGAACTCGTGTTTCGCCTTCTTTTGTTGAGTAGTTTTGACTCTGAAAAAGAAATAAAATAAAAAAAAGTGCCACACTAACATCCCCCTCTTTTTCTCAATAAGTGATGTAGTTTAAAAGTATAGACTGAGTCAACTTCTTGTTTATACTCTAAATTAAAAGTATTAAAAATTGAAACCTTTCTGTAGTGAAATAATTTCCAACTAGTGTTTTTTTCTAGATAAATTTTCACTGACAATGAAAGAAAAGATTGTAACTACAGTTTCTGTTACAAAAAAACAAACAAAAAAACATCAAAACAAGAACAAGAAAAGCTGGACATTGACTTTTACTCCTTCAATGTTTGTTTTCTCCAAATTTTGATGAAAAATCTTCAGTGTGATAATTGCAATGCAAACTGTAGTGTTTTTTACTCTGAACTGTTCTGCTTTCCAAAAAGTAAGGAAAAAACTATATTTGAAGGAAACTATTATAATGAGTAGTGCATAGATCTGGCTGAAAGAAAACTTCGGGATTTCTTTGGAAATTTTGGTCATATGGTCCAGTTTTTCCTGGAGCAGTCTGTTGATAGTAGTACTACAAGGGTCATTGGTTAACTATATTTTTACCAAAGTTGGGTAACTTTTTACCAAAGTTACAATTTTATATACACTACTATTTTATACCCTTTCCTCTCTGTCCTTGTCTGACAGATTATTGTCCATATTCTTAACTACCCTAAGCTGTACAGCAACCCCTGCAAAATTTTAGCATATATTTTTCTTTACTATGTTAAATACATGCAGCCCATCTTAATTACCATGCCCTAATTGCAATCCATACAGATCTTCAAGCACAATTTCTGCACTCTGTTCTCTTTTTCTATTATTTTTTTCTTTCACTGTTAAGATGAAAACTAACTTGCATTTACACATTGCCCTTTTCCAGCCAGTTTTTTGTCATCCTGTCTACCATCCCCTTTGCTACTTTTGCTACCATCTATATAACCCTGACCTAATTTGCCTGCCTCTGTTATAATTATTTCCAGAGAATGTTTAAGTACTTTTATCTATTTATGATTATCTGTTTTATCAAACTTAGTGATGCTGTGGAATTCCCAAGTCAAAGTGCATAACTTCTACAATAATGAACTCAATAATAGGATGGTGTGCAAGTTAGAGTTCAGAGATCCTTTAGCAAAACTAAGTTTGGGCATCAGGAGAAAAAAAAAGAAGGTGGGGTCACAGAAGTCATGTTGTTGGGTTTTTTTTGTTTGGTTTGCATTTTGTTTTGTTTTTCTTCTAAATTTGTAACTACAGCTGCTTGACCTTGTTCATCAGCATCTACATCTGTTCATAGAAAGGAAATTTATAATAAATGATCTTTTTGTGAAAGTAAAATGTTAAAAGGACCTGATTCCAACCCATATACTTATATAAATTCATCTATAGTCCACCTTCCACTCTGTTTTGTTTTCTGATTTGTTTCTCCTTTATTTCCATCTATCTCTTTTCTGTTCCCTTACCTCCAGAAATACAGTTTATAGGTCTCAGTCAGAACCAGCTTGCTCAGCATCATATTGGATGTTGAGTGTTAGGAAGAATTAAAGGTCCTGAAGGCTGCTATACCAGGCAATATTTCATAGACATGGCATATCCAGGTTCTCCCCTTCTCCAACATAACAAATTACTCAAAGTACTCAAAGGCCTTTCCCACTACTCTGGGGTAATTCTTGACTCTTCACTCAGTGAAGCCTAGTGAGGCATTGGCATTTCCGAAGGGCATCCCATTCATTTTTCTTTGGCAGTCCTCTCTTTCATGTTACATAACCCAGTCTCATTAAATACTCTTTGCTGGAATTGCTTTGGCAGCTCAGCCTTCTTCTGCTGCCCCTGCAGCTGTGGTTTCTGTGCCACAGTGAGAAGGAAAGCGTAAGGGATGTTTATCAGATGATGAATCACCCTATTCACAGTTCTTATTCAGTCATCCCTGGAGATGGTCAACAAAGGAATGAGTCTGTGTCTGCACTCCTTACAGAAATCTTTGGCCTTGAGAGTCAGGAGGCTGTGGAGAGGCTGTTGTACAACAACAGAGCAGTTCATTGTGTCTTCACAGATCTTTAAAGCTTTTTATCTCTTCACATATTTTTATGGTGATAAAGGAACTGCTGCACTGCTCTTCCCATTCAATTTCCTCCCTGCTGTAGGAGAAACTGGAAAGAAAAGATAGTCAGGCCATCTGTCCTGTGTCTGCCCTGGAACACAGAAGTGAGAAGGTAAAGCCAAAAAAGGAAAAGGATACTACATTAAGGCAACAACTAATACTGATGCTGAGTAGAGCAGACAGAATTTCTAGTTTCTGGAGGACTATTGAGTTTTGTAGATATAAAAATATAAGAGATATTTCAGATTGCATGAGTTATAGATTCCTCCTTTCCTATAGAAACCTTAATTTCTGAAGCCATTAAGAGTGTGTGTGTGTTTGTGTATGTAGAGCCACCTCAGCTCTGTTCTGCTCAGACAGAGTTCTCTGCTGTAGAATGGCATTGTGGAAAACTATTGTCTCTCCATACACTGCTGCCACATCTGTCTTCAGAATTGTCAAGGACATTGCAAAAGATTGCCTTAGCCCTCCCACAGAAGTATGGCATTTGAGGTCTCTGCAGTTCTGACCAAATTTTTTTTTTTTTCCATGAATTGTTAACACTTGCTCTTCTTTAACATAAGATGTGCTTGTGAATGTACTTTTAATTCCCACATTGGTTCTGGTGGTTATGCAATGACTTTTTGCTGGCCTCTGCTTATAGCTGTGAGTTTCCATGCAGAGAGATGGAGTTGAAAAATCTCCCTCAATGATCCCACAACCACAGAATGACAATCTTTGAGGCATGCCCAAACTGTCAGTGTGGATCAACAATCTCCATATCATAAGAACACATGGTGTGCAGTAGTCACTTGACAGGAAAGAAGTCTGCTTCAGGTGGGTTGGCAAATCTTCAGCAATCAGAAGACATCTGCTTTCATCTCTGCTGCTATTTATACCTGGAACTTTATGTAATCATAGTGTGGGTGGGCACGCATATACTTTGCAGGGGGTTCCAAGAGCAGTCTTTTGTGCATGGAATTAGTTATCTTGTTGCTGGTAATTATATACTAACAAGACAATTCAGTTTCGATTGTCATTTCTGCACACAACAGTATTTTCATAATGCAACTGGCTAGGGGTTGCCCTAGGAAAACCATGTTATCTCTTATCACATCCTCAGACTCTAAAATGTAGTTGCTATTTTAGGTTTTGATCTAGTGCACATGTAAACTCCATGTCTAAATCTGACTTCCCAGAATTCCCTATGTTTAACTCTGTGCTCCCATGAAAGGTCTCAGATAATTCTTTGTTTCTTTCTTCTGGCATTTATACACAGCATATGGAAGACAGGTATTAAATAAGTATGATTACTCTGTAGGCTGGGAATTTATTTTGCTACATTTGAGTAAATTCAGGTAAGTGGAACACTTTTTAAGTATTTTTAAAAGTTCAGACATCAAACCAATCCAATAGATGGGGAAACTGTTCATGCTATCAGTTTTTGCTTTGCTTTATTTTCTCAATCCTACTCCTCCAGGCCAACAGTTACTCCTGTATCTGCTATGATTTTCCTCATAGTTGGAATACAGAAATTTCTAGCATTACAAAGTCTTCATGGACAAGAGACAGCAATGACTATACAAATCTGGTAAAACTTCACTAATAATGGCTGACCTACAACCAATAGAGGGGGCTTGAGTATCAGATGGGACTGACAAGGAAGTTTATAATAAGGGGATGGATTCAAACCATCTCCGTAGCTGAAAGCTCCTAATGTGTTACCACAGTCTGTAGGAAAAAGCAGTTGTGAAGAAAAACAGGTCATTACAGAGTTCATATTTCTTGTATGCTAAATTTCCCAGGTAGGGCAATGGTAATACATATTTCCCAGTTGAGAAACCAGAAACTTAAATTTTACATGCTCAATTACAGTACCCTACTCAGGACCAGATTTTTACTGAAAGGAAGAATAAGACATGCTTCCAGCTAAGCACCAGTATGCTTTTAATAATGACTGACACTATTTAGGTTTTATTGCTAAGTTTTCATAGTAAAAAACCCTAGATATTCTGAAGTTATAAAAGGAAAATATAGCATTTTGGTCCAAAAATGTTATAATGTCTTTTTGCATATACTTGTTTTGATAAGAGCTTCCAGACACACAAGAATTATACATGTAATTGTAACTGTGGAAAGGGTGGAAAGACTAGAATAGACTATCATAATCTGTCCATATGCAATACTGTTCTTCAGAATCTTATTTCTGCCAACTGACTTTATAACCGCTTGCTCACCCTATTTTACTTTTCTAAAATATTTCCTACATTGACATAAAACATATTCCTCTTGGTTTTTTTTTCTTTTCTTATATGTAGAATGTGTATGTGTCTGGATACTTGGGAATGAATGTGTGAATAAACCTACATATATGTGAAGCTGATGCTTACTGCCTAGTGGACTTGTAGAATGCTGTTTCAAAACAGCATAGTGAACTTCTAAAGTGAGCCCTGACAAGGTGGAGTTTCAGGAGATACACAGCAAGCAGAGCACATTCCTAAGATGAAATTTGTAAATACATCACCATAGCTCATTTGTCAGGTGGCAAATTGAACTTTTAATTCAAAAACATAGGCATTTTTCCTTGACGAAATGCATAAGTACAAGGACCAAAACCCTGTGTCCCAAGATATTTACCTTAACTAATATTTACTACTGTGTAGTTACAACATTACTATGTAAGACCCAGGTACCAAGAGGAATATGTGTGTCTAAGTATAAATCTCTGTCACAAAGCTTTTCTATGATCATTAAATACAAATCTGTACTTGCTCCACTCAAAATATTTTCCTGGAATTCCACAAGCAAGTTTTTTTACAAACTAATTTTATGCTTATTTTTGGTGGAGGACAATAAGTTTGGAAACATTTTTGTTTTATATGCGGTATACTGCATCATTTGAAATGACATAAAGTCATTCCTACAAAATGGAAAATGGTTTCAACCCATGAATGGCAAGCATAGGATTTTTTTTCCTAAAAATTTGAAGCTCTAAAACCTGTTAAATTAAAAACAACAACAGCAAACGAAATAAAACAAACAAAAAAAGAAGATATTTCAGAAATTACATACTATTAAAAGGTGCATTGCACAGCACATGTATACAGCAGTCGTTCTGACACAGGACATAGTATTTTTGGTTTTGACTGCCTTTTTAAAGATATAATTTCAGTGTAGTCTCAGTCAAATAAAGTCAAGGAAAAAAAAATAAGTGTCAGGTAGTGCTAGTACAAGGATAATTCCTCTGTATGCTGCTGTTGTATCTCTGGAGGCTGCAGACTATTAAACTGCACTGATTATATCTGTTACCCTAATGCATTATTCATGAAATTGGCACCACAGTATCTTCAAACAGTCTGTCATTTTCCATTACTTTCCATCAAAGGAACCATCTGCCGTTCTCACAGTATATTGATACCGGGCCATATACAAAGCAGACGGTCACATGGAAGCACTATCTGCTTTCAGATGATCTCTTCAAATACTTATTATAAAACAACATTTTTAATGGTCTGTTTGATTATTCAGTGCTTAAACTATGAAATTCCAACAAGGAGAACAATTGACAACTGCTCTCTCTATGGTGAAAATTTTTAAATACTCGTAATCAGCTTGCCCTTCAATGGAACTGAACTACAAGGTAATTTTTCAAGGATGCTGTACATTGGATTTTGTTTTGAAGCTTTTTTTCCTTGGGCATCTCTCAATTGTAGTTTGAATATCTAAGAAGCAGTACTTCATTATAAGAAATCAGCCTTGTTTCCCCACCCCATCTTATGCAGAATAAATCATGTTTTTGAACAGCAAGCTATTTTTTTCCAAGATTAGTTTTAAGTTAATCAACTATATTCTGATTCTGTACATTAGCTGATAAGCATTCCTGAAAATTTTATTAAATTCTCTGTACACAATAGCTGATCAAGGAAAAAAATCTACTAAAAGTCTAATGAGAAGGTGTAACAATTAGACATCTTTCTTATATATATATATTAAAATTACACTCTCCTCTCAATTTCTAAACAATAGATTTGTAGGCAATTACTTATTTTATAATGAGATTGTTGCAAATTTTCCAAAATTCATATCAAGACTGCTATTTGTTGAAATATACTGATTTTTGACTTTTTTCTTTTAATTGATTTTAATTCACCTTATATTCCATTGTCACCTGAGCCATCAGTTGGTAGTGTCAGGTTAATCCATGATTTTAAGGGTCTTTTCCAACCTAGATGATTCTGTGATCAGACACATCAAGATAGTACCCTGAGTTCACAACCTAACCCTGTATACATCATACAATTTTTTTATATAAGGTTAGGACAAGCAAGAATAAAATTAAGATGTACAGAAAGAATCTGAAATGGATCCTATTGGCTCAGTTTTTTATATTCTTTTTATTCTTTTAGTGCCCCTAAATTAAAACTGAACTGAAAACTGAGGATTTGGGTCACCATACATCTTCACATAGTATTATTTGGAACTTTGGTGCATTCACTAGAAATATACCTACATATAGTTAATGAAACTGTATTTGGTCCCATATTTCTAGACCAATCCATGTTGTTAATATCAAGACATGGGGAAACAGACTCCTGGAAGGTCCCTGTTGCTGCTGTCACAGGTGGGTTCTTTTTGTTCCAGTATGACCACAGGAGATATTTTTTCACACACCAAATTATTACAGTTGATAGCAAAAAAACCATGCACTTCGGCTAAGTCTGGATGAAGTTAAAAAGACCACGATCAAACAATCTGTTACCTGCTGGTGCAGGTTTGTTATATTTAATACAATCTAGTATTCAAGGTGCACAGTTCTCTCATATAACTTTGCCCTTAATATATTTTCTTGGGGATAGGAATTTATACCTAATGGAGAGGGCCAGTGCTAGCTCTCAGTACTTTAAAGGCTCTCCAGTCTTATGATATAGGGGGACAGTTTTTACATGGCCTAATATTAATCTGTTCTAAATGATTTATGACTATGTAAGCCAGAGTCACACAGGCACCTACTTCTTTCTGCTTCCAATTATGAAGAACATTGGTCAATCCAAAAGAAAGAAATTTCATTTGGGATAACAGTGTGGCAAAGGTTCAAGTCCCATCTAAATCAGAAAAGTAACCATATGTCAGGGTCTAGCAAAGCACCAGTGGGCTTTACAACCTCTTTCCTCCTCCCAGAGCTGGGATGTGTGTGGTAAGAGCCAGTTCTGTGGCAGGATGATCTGGGATGAGGTCAGGGAAAAGCCTCTCCTCCCACAGGGTTGGCACTGACCCTCAGGCCCTTTGTCCTGGGCCTTGCCTGGGTTGCACTGTAAGGTTGCCTGTTCCATGACATCTTCTCACTGCCTTGGACTTCCATTTGCTTCCTGTCCCTGTCCCCATGGGTGTCCCCAGGAACTCCAGGTTCTTTTCTGACCTTTTTTACCATCACCTTTTTTTCTCTGGTCTCCTTGTTTAAGTACTGTGGGGCTGAACCTCTTTCTGGTGACATCCTTGGAAGGATGACCATGATCCAACAATGTGCCCTTGTGACCAAGAAGGCCAATGGAATCCTGGGGTGCATTATAAGGGGTGTGGCTAGTAGGTGGGGAGAGGTTCTCCTCCCTCTCTTCTCCAGTTCTGGGCCCCTCAGTTCAAGACAGGGAACTGCTTGAAAGAGTCCAGGGCAGAGCAACCAAGATGATGAAGGGAGTGGAACATCTCCCTTATGAGGAAAGGCTGAGGGAGCTGGGTCTGTTCAGCTTGGAGAAGAGGAGAATGAGGGGTGACCTCATTAGTGTTTATAAATATGCAAGGGGAGAGTGCCAGGACAGAGTAAAGCTTTTCTCGGGGGTGACCAACAACAGTACAAGGGGCAATGGTTATGAACTGGAGCATAGGTGCTTCCATATAAATACTAGGAAGAATTTTTTTCACTGTGAGGATCACAGGACACTGGAACAGGCTGCCCAGGGAGGTTGTGAAATCTCTTTCCCTGGAGACATTCCTGTGTGACTGGCTGTAGGTGACCGTGCTCTGGCAGGGGTGGTTAGACTAGATGATCTTTTGAGGTCCCTTCCAACTCCTAACTTTCTATGATTCTATGATCCCTACTCTGTACACCATGATGTTACCCGTGCTCTGAGGTCATCTTGCTCACAGATCTGCCCACCCTCATGGCTTCCTGAAACCCTGCAGTATCACACCCATACAACAGAGAGTGAGAATCTGAAGTGCAGTTGTGAAGTTGTGGGATTTTTAATTTTTTGAAGTACACTCAGAGCTGGGGATATGACAGATGCAGCTTCCTCTACACACTATTATTTCATTTTGCTGCATTTTGTTCAGTGTAATTTTCTTTTTTTTTGTTTTCTCCATATGTTTGATAACACCAGCATATGCTCTCTGCCGTAGCAGATGACCTTTAATTATATCTCGTGTTGTGAGGCTGATGTTATATGACTGAAGATTTACCTTGAGAATGTCTCAGTAATGTTTAATGGGTCAATCTTAACCATTCATTGTATTTAAACTGTCTATACAAAATGCTTATGGATGGTTGGTTATTTGATCTATGTTCCAGATGTCTGGTGTAGCTTGGCTCACAGGAGCATTGCTTTGATACCAGCTATAGGCAGTGCTCTGAGGCTCACTATTCAAGACATTTAACCATTTTGTACTAAGAGCATAAATACAGTTGATGGGTGACTGGCTAAATCATTTGATGTGGCAGCTCTGAAAAAAGACACAGAGAACAGAGGAATGGGGAGAACAATTGCATGGTACTCGCTTTTGTTTGAAGCTGGATTTTTTTTCATTCCAGCCACGCTGCTTTTCCCAGTAACTGTACTGGCTTTTGCTGTTCTCTGAGTCCAATTTTCAGGTACATTTCCCTCAGCAGCACACCGCTGTAGCATCAGACTTGTCCTCAAATTTCAATATTTCCTATTGGTTTAGTGTGATTTCTACCTCCAACAAGACTTTTAAGGTGCAGCCATTGGTAATGAGTAACATGCTTTCATATATATGCAGATGAAACCCTTTCATGAACCCACATAATGATAATCTAAACCTGTTCAAGAATACTGCCTTGTCCTCTCCCAATTTAGGTAGAAAACCGGTTCTCAAATTTCACCTTTGCAACCAAAATTTACTCTCTTAAAATGAGCAACCATTGACTTGCCTGGACAGAAATCTCTATAGCTGTTTTCACAGAATCCCAGTGTTAATGAATTTTGTTAGAGGCAAAGAGCATACAAAGACCTTGTTTTATGCTCTGAGCTTTCCAAGATTTTGCCTGTGAGCAGAAAATCATATCCGTTCAGCTTTCATCTGTGAGATTACCTTTAGGTAAGATTCTTTCCAACAGATTCTGCTTATTGTTATTCTGTCAAGGACATGTTCCAGAACCTGGGAGAAAATAAAAAACACAGTGGTTTTCACTGTCACAATCATGCTTGTAGGGGGGGCTGACATCTATATTTTAATATTCTAATCTATTGTTTCTTTATTCCATACGGTGATTACCAGTTGCCCTGGTGTGCAAAGAAAAAAAAGATGTTCATTTTTAATCAGAATTAGTCAGAACTACCACTGACTTTACTGGCAATCACTGCTTTACCCTGAAGCATCTGGATAATGATTTCAAGACTTACTGATACAGAACTCCCATATGATCCTGAACTAGTTCCTTTGGAACTTGATCTAATGCTTTTTTAGATTGACAGTTTATTAAATAATGTACACTACAGCTGAAACCTCTGTTGAGGTGCTACATATTGCTATTCATGACTTCATTCCAGCTCTGTGTCCTCAGCTTTGTTCAGTCATTGAATTATAACTGTGCCTAGGGATCAAGCTAGACATCTGCTGTTTTAAATATTTCAGTGTTTGATTTTACTTGTTTTGAAACTGTTACTGACACACGACTCTGTTTTAACCAAAGTTCAGATCAAAAATCTTCACCATGTAGAACTTCTTACACAGTGACAGTGACTGTGTCACCACCCTATTTCAGTCAACAAGTAGCTGAATATCATACCGTACGGGTGAGGCCAAGTTGAAGATCTGGTGAACATCAAGTGAATAATAAGATGTTATTTGACTTTTGGGTGCCACAAATATAACAACTGATAGTTTGTACATGAAAATTTGTCATGTCACACAATTCATTTAACAATGCTATACCACAGAGATCATCAGGTTGCTCTTGATCCATCTGACCCCATCTGTGCAAGTTGTAGTGAACAAATAGATTACAGAGTGCCCTGTAATGACTAGAATAAATATGACTAGGATATTCCTGTCTGGTTATTTGCAGCCTTATGTTGTGAATCTCAGTGACATGACAGAGATGTTCGCTTCAGTAGTGCCCAACCAGGAGCACCAAGACCTGATTTGTAATGTGAACCCAGTATGGAACAGAGCTGGAAGAGACGCACCAGCAGAGAGGGTGCTACAAAGAGCTGTGAGGTGCAGAGATAAAGATGTTCTGCTCACTGTCAGACATTGTGTCACTAGTGTTATGTTTGAAAATTTTATTGGCAAATTTAAGATCCTTTACAGGTATTTTTTCTTGATCTTATGAAGTTATATATTTTGTGAGAAATAAAAGTGGCAAACAATTTATTTTCTTTAGATACCTTTTACGTTCATATCTCCAAAGTGAGAACAACAATACTCACACTTCACAGGACTACTCCAATGCATATGAATCTTACTCTTAATTCAGATCCCTGATAAACAATGACCTCTTCATCGTAACTGATTGACTTCCAGCAGCAGTGTCTGTTATTTACCTTTTTCCTTACCTCAAGATTTCATTGATTAAAGATAATAAAGCACAGAAGAGACCAAACAATTAATTGACTACAGAGAGAAAGTGCCAATTGTGTCTTGTTAGTGAATGTAATTTCTTCTGTCATAGCAGAAGAAAACTGATAACAGGGAATGCAGAGAGCTCACTTGACTGCTGTCTGATGGGATCATTATACTTTGACATCAGCTTTTTTCCTTCTCCCAACATAAATATGCTGCTTTTGTTTATTTGGGTTTTTTTTGTTGTTGTTGTGGTGGGGTTTTTTTTTGTTTGTTTTTGAGTTTTTTGTTGGTTTGGGTTTTTTTGCTTGGTTGGTCTTTTTTTTTTTTTGGTGTTTGTTTTTAGGAAAGCAGCTCAAATAAGGGCAAAGGACAGATCTCTAAAATCTGCATATTTGAGTGCTCTCATATAACACAGAACTAACTAAGGTTATAACACATAAAACTAAGGCCAATACACTAATGTAGGTAGCACTATACAATCACAATCTTGCATGTATGAAAACACTTGCATACATAAACTTACAAAAGGAGGTTAGGTTGAAGCTCTTTAGAAATGTAATAAAAATATAGAAGCAGAATGGGTATCTAAAGAAATGTCTTGCCACAGTAAGTAAAAGTGTCTTTCAACAGCACCATGATTTTGATGACCATTCAAGGCCAAGAGAATGTTTAAGTGATACATCTGTCTCATGAACACTATCAAATGAGAATTTTATTTTGTTATCTCTTTTCCTTTGATATCAACTCTTCCTTTGATTTGCATTCTTTATGGGCATGTAATAACATCATAATAAAGAGCAGTTTATAATTTCAAATCGAAGAAGAAAGCCAATGAGCAACAGAAACGCTTATCTTACTATCAGAAATCCCACAATCTTCATGTCTTACTTCTAAACAGGAAAGACAGATCAACAGAGCATTCATGGAAAAAATATTCCACCTGATACCGAGATCTTCAGATGCTTTTTTTGGGTCATTTTTAACTTTGTGAATGGATTCATACTGGAATATGATAATGAATGGAATTCCATATCATCACTGTTTCTATTTATAGAAAGTATATTCTACTTGTCCCCGGGCTTTCAACTCCATTTCAAATTGCCTTTTGATAAAACACCCTCTTCAATTGTGGGTATCACAATAAAACAGAAAGAACCTTTTCAACCTCCTGCAGGATATTACCGTGTCAGATGGAAATTTGGAATTATTTTGAGTACTTGAAGTAAAACTTCTTCATTCTTGCTGTGCTCCCAAAATGTCTTTCTTCCCAGTTTCTTATTTTTATAAGAATGAGTAAAAATTCTCCAGCTGTAAGCAGAGGTGGGCAGAAAATTTTCTACTGGTTTGTGGAGAAAAAAATATTAACTCGAAGATACAAAAAAAGCATGTTGAGACATTAATGTAACATCCCCAAGCTTGCTTATTTCTATGGTTTACAAAGAAATATAGTCGCTTTTGCAAATTTTGATCTATTATTCTTAAATCAATGGTATCTAACTTACACAAATGTAAGCATTTCTTGGAAAACAATTACTACTAGACTGTTTGAAGAGATCCTCCTCTCATCTTGTTCTATTTCTTTATTTGTTATTCATCATGTGACTAGGTTAACATCATGTTATTGAAAAAAATATGAAAGGTCTAAATCAAAATAGGATTACAGACCTTTCTTTCTTAAACATAAAGATATTCTGGTGTATTTACCTATGTATTGGTGCTTTCTATGATTTTTACAATATTTCACAGGTATGTACTAGTATTAAGTGATTTTCTTGAAAAATATTTCTTGAAGATTTTCAGAAGACATTAATGCAACTCCTAAAAAGATAATTGTTTCAAATCTTACAGACAGTTAAGAAAAAAAAAAAAAAACAAACCAAATGCCATAACCCTCCCTTCACAGTAATATCTAGAGAATTATTTCATAAAAAGGAAAAAAAAAGAAGGGTTAGCAGTGCTGCCTAAGAGTGATAAAAAAAAAGAAAAATAAAACTTTACCACTGTGTTTTTTTGGTAACAGAATTGAGTTTGACTTACATAGCTCAATAAAAAACATGTTCTTTGAGGGTGCTCTTTAGTTCACATATATTTAAAATATATAACTTCTTTGCAATTATATACCCTTCTATTTTGCATTACCAGTGGTTAGGACAATTTGCTGTTTTCATTTTTCATCCATATCAATTGTACATGGACTGTGAAAGTATCTACTTCAACAAGTGGAAGGATGGCAGAGTGGAAAAGTTATAGGTAAAAAAGGAACAAAATCAACTATTATCGATCTTATTTTCCTCTATGATAGAACACACCTCAACGGTCACTCTTTTAACATCATTATAACTGCACTTTTAGATCACTGCTTCAGGGCTTCAGCAGTCCTGCTTGTACCTCTGGTGCAGTATTCCTTCTGCCTGCTTTTACCTCCTTCACAAAAGTGCTGCAAAGTACAGATTCTTTGTACAGATTCTTTCAAAGTACAGATTCTTTATTGATCTAAAAAATACATCTGAAGAGCAAATTAATGAAAAGTGCATTAGATTCTGCAATTAACTTCAAAGAAAACTCCAAATAAGACAAAAAAAAGTTTGTTGCAACCCAACAGCATAGAAATCCTTGTTGAGTGTTAATACTCCTTTTGCAGGTGTTAAAATTCATGGATTTCAATGGACGTATTTTTGACTTGTACCAAAAGAGCTGAAAGGAAATTAAATAAACTGCATCATAAGTGAATTGTTACTAAAGATATTTTTTACGAGATGATTTAAGAAGGAAATTTTCATTTTCAATTTTTTATGAGTAAAATAAAGCTAATGGGTTAAAATGTTGATTCTTAAGATAGTCACTTCAATTAATTCTATTCCTTAGAAGGCTACCTTGCCATTATTTTGTTAAGCTTTTTTGAAATCTCACTAGAGTTATTTACAAAATCAGTCAGCTATGAAAAATTTTGAGGCTTGGCATACGTTGAAGCATGATGGAATGGAATTGGATACCAAAGGGAAGATATATATTTCCAAAAATTAATCCTGCCTACCCTGAACATTATTATTTTTTCTATTTGCATTTATTTCTTTATTAGTCTACCTTAAACAGACTAAAAAATAAATTAAATCCAAGTTTCAAAATTTATAAAGAGTTACAGTGGTGTAATGTAGCATCAGTATATAATATACTTTTAGTTAAAAATTTCTCAAGTGTTTATCAATGCATTTCTGGAAAGGCTTTTTCAGTTCAGCAAAGGTAACATTCACATCTTCTCTAGGCTGTATCTTTAAATACATGCTTCATCCTCTGTTTTTCTTTACCTTGCAGTAAAAATAAAAGCAAGAAATACTGACCATTGTATCTTATTTTGGAACCACAGATAACAAAAACCACAATGAAACCCAAATAAACAAAATAATACATGTTTTTAGGATATTAGACTGAATATTGGTGTAATAATCATGGTCACAACCTACAAGAATTACTGACCTGCAGACGTTTAAGATTGTGACTGGTGTTCTCAGGAATCCGTAAGAAAAAAGGATAGAGAAGCATAGGTTTCTGTGAATTTCCTTCTTGCAGATTGCTACTAGCAAACTAAGTGCATATTTTAAGTTACTAAAAATGATCTCTAGCAAAGCAAATGCATATAAACATACACACAAAATTGCCACTAGTAAAGAAAGCATATGCTTATAATAATTTTATCTATTTACATCTACATGTATTCTGTGAGGTGCTACCACTACAGCACTCCTCAATCTGCTCCCAGGAGTAGGGCAGAAAAAGTCTATTTCATAAATGCTCTGCATCATGGAGTTTAGAATCATCCAGACATCCCTGGCAAGGCTCTGATCTCTCCAGGAAACCTCCTGTAAAGGAACTTTGCAAAGGAGTTTTTGTAGAGAAGTTTTTGCAGAGAAGTTTTCATAGAGAAGCTCATCTTGGGGAGACAGCAAGTTAAATTTATTACAGTTTTTGTGTTAATATGTATGTGAGCATAGAAAATCAGTTCCTGTCTTTGTCATCATGGTTTCTTTGTTCTGCCAGCTGTACATTATTAAGCATATTTCAGCTCCTGGTTAGCTTATCAGGGATGTCCCAGTCTCCAGCTGAGCTCATCAGGGACATCTCTGACACCTAATGAGTTCACTGGAGTGCTGAGTTCACCCCAGGAGCCCCTTGGTGAGTAGATATCAGTCTTTGTCAGTATGTTTATGAGAATGTCTTCATGGCTGTTTACATCAGCTGGGAACTGAAACACTACAGCACACCTTGAAGTCAATGTAAGAAGATACAAAAGCAGAGCACGCTCTGTTGAGTGCTCAGAACTGTCCTTTTGTCAGGACTTATGTAATATACCCAATAGACCTTTATTTAATAAGCAAAACAAAACTCTGTATTGTATCAACTAGGCAAGGAAGAGCAAGAAAACTATAGGCTTTTGTTAGAGTAAAATGGTACTAATAAATGCTGGATTCTTTGTCTTCACAACATGCAGGCAGAAATCGAAGATACACAATTATCAATTATTCTGTAGATGTAATTCCTTGTGCTTCCCTTTTGGGTTTCTCAGTGCATGTAGGCTGACTTAATATTGCTGAATAATTTTCAGTTTATTGCCAATGGTTTTTCACTTGCATCATAAAACCATTAAAGAAAAGAGGGTTTGGGTTTTTTTCCATTGGCAAAGATGCTAAACTTTACATGTACAGTCTTTCTGGTAAAGGGCTTTTATTGAAATTAAATTAATACCTTTGATTCCATGTGAGTTACTTTATAAGAACAAAATATTGCTATTAATGTAGCAGAATTCTCGTCATTATGCCAAATGCAGGGCAACTAATGCATTGAAGTTTTAACCCAATAATAATGTTTCAAATCAATTTTATTAAAAAACAAACAAAAACCCACAAAACCAAAAACATCGCCAACAAAACACACACCCAACCCCCCCCTCCCCAAAGAAAAATAATTGCATGTACTAAGCAACAAATTAACAGCTGGTTAGGAAGAAAATACTAGCATCATTCATTTGACTGCAGGGCTTTATTTAAGTCAGATTGTATGTCTTAGGTCTATAGTTAACTAAGTACACAGATTAATTTCTGTTTTTATTAAAAGGGAAAAGCACTGCAATGAAACATAAATGGCATAAGACCATGCATTAAAAAAAAAAAAAAGGAAAGAAAAAAAAATATCAGGGTCCAACTCTAAATAATTGGACCCAGTGTTATTTGTAGGATTTTTAAATTCAGTATGTGATAAAAGTATTAAGGATTTGCCACATGTAAACTCCATGATGAAAGTTCAAATGACAAGGCAATCAAAGTTTAAAGTTTTCCAATATTTGTTTGTTAAAGTATTATCCCTGTGTTTTCATGTTTACAGAGGCGTTTAGCACTGAATGGCCATAAAGTTTTATTCAGGCAAATTCATCCCAAATATTACATGGTGTGACACAATTCTATGCTCTGGTATAACCCCATTAGTAACAATTTTTATGGTTATATGCACCCTTCTTTCATTTAATAAGATGAACTGCATTAGAGAGTTGGAAAGAATAGTGAAACATACATAAACTCCATTGACATTTATTTCTGCAGCTCTAGTAAAATAATGAAATGTATTTTCCTGTTCTCATATTCATAGAACATTAAACAACCTTAAAAATCAGCTTATCCTTCCATCTTAATATTGTTATAAGTAAAAAAAAAAAAAAAAAAAAAAAAGATAACATAACATTAGTGTTTTGTTGTTGTGTTTTTAGGTTTTTTTTCTTTCTTTTTCTTCTTCTGCTGCTTTTTTGAGTGATAACACTTGTACCTTGTTGACTGTACGTGACCCAGATGATGGGTTAGAGATTCAGACTGTAGAATTACATGATATCAACCTTTGGTCTTTTAATAATGTCTTTCTCCTTTTTATTTACATGAACACTACGAAGTTAAAAAATAATTAGAGATTTCGGCTATGCTTAAGCCTGGGCAGAAGAAACTCTTGAAGCTGCTGTAGCAAAGGAATGCAATCTGTGGAGTATTAACATTTGTAAATTTATTTAGAAGACAAGTTTTTCTAAATAGGTATTGTATTGTTAAGTATCAAGATCCATTTCTGGTAAAAAAACATAGTCACACCTGAACACCTATGTGTTATACCTGTACAATATAATTTTGAAAAGAACACACTTAACAAAGCTGTTTACTTGTCATCATTACTTTTGATTTCAGAGGCATACTACAGGGCATTATCTCTGCAGACTTTGAATATTGTTTCCCTGATTTCTAGGGAATGAATCCATATCTTGAATTTCAACACAAGTAGAGCAGATGCAAAACCTTATTGTAATCCTGCACAATATCAGGTTATAGAAGCAGGAATAAAATGTTGTAAATCACCCTCTTTACGTAGAGGCATGAAATCTATGTATGTACTGCTGAGACCTACAGTATTGTAAATGTCATCAGATAACTGTGTTTGGCTCTTAGATAGAATGTATTTGCGGAAACATGGCTTTCAACTGACATGCTACAACAGAGAAAAACAAAATACTGTGCTTAAGTGATATCTAATAGTTTCAATGATACAAATTCTTATACATTGAGGAATAAAAACACATGTGTATGAAGCAAGTAAGTTATGAAATGAGCTGCAAATATCTATACATAAATTTTAAATGTATGTGCATATGTATTATACCTTGTTTCACTGTAGCCCAAATTAGCTCTTTCTGAAGTAATAAGAAAAGAAATTGTTTTGGGCTTATGTCTAAGAAATGGTAAAGTTTTTGTATTTTGGAAAATAAAACCAAAAAACCCTGGTGATTTTAACTTTCTGCAGCATTAATTTATAAGCATAAACTTATATATAAGTATAAATTTATAAGTATAAAGAAAGTGTATTACGGGGAAGTGTTCAAACAGACACCTAGAAAACAACGTTATCACAAAATCACAGAATTGTCACAGTTGAAAAGACCTCTAAGATCCCTGTGTCTGGCTGTCAACACCCCCTCAATAAAATATATATATCAGTATCTACTAAAGCGTGTCCTGAAATATCTCATCTACATGTTTTTTGAATACTTCCAGGGATGGTGATTCCACCACCTTCCTGGGCAGATCATTCCAATGCCTATGTATTCTCTAAGTTAATAAACTTTTCCTCATATCTAGTGTCATACACATGTATCTCCCCGTTGGGTTAAAAACTGGATGCATGGCAGTGCCTGGGGAATCAATGGAGTTATATCCTGATGGCAGATTGAAGCCAATGAGGAGAGATTGAGGGAATCAGGAATGTTTAGTTTGGAGGTGGCTGAGATTGCTCTCTACAACTACCTGAAAGGAGGTTATAGGGAGATGAGAGCTGGCCTCTCCTCTCAAGTGAACAATAGGACTAGAGGAAATAGCCTGAAGTTGCACCAGGGGAAGTTTACACTAGATATGAGGAAAATGAGATGAGGTTGATCAAGCAGGACCTGCTTTTCCTGAACCCATGCTGGGCCTAATAATATGATAAATTCTAGAAAATAAATTAATTCATTGCTTCCTACTGTTACTCAGATAGCATTTTCAGTTATTCTTTATTAAAATACCTGAAACCTATGCAATTAATTTCTGTGCAGAAAGGTCAGACAATGCAGGTAATTTAGATGATTTTGTAGTGCTGAATACTTCACTTTGTATTCACACAAAATATTGTGTGAAGAACAAATGAGTGAACCCTTTGTTGAAAGTGATTTTTTTCTTCCTTACTCATATGGAGTCAAAGAGTTGAAATTACTTTTGTGCTACATGAGAACTCAAATACAGAACAGATTTTTCGTTTGAAATCAGCAACACTAGAACAGCTTCCTATGGAAAGGTTGATGAATGCCAACCCACTTGGTCCTTTGAGTCATGATACGGGCAGAGAAAGTTTAAAGTAATGCAAATCTGCATTCTTTTCCCCTGAGATATTCTTCTGTATATAGTTGTATGAAGACATATGGAAATTTCAGCCAGCAAAAAACTCTTGAAAAATCACTACTGTATCATAATCTCTAGGACCTCTTCTAACACTACCATTACTAGCTAAATCTTCAAGGCCACACAATTAGATTTTGAACCCTAAGCTGATAGTCATAGGATTTTGTGACTCTTTCAAGCTCAGTGTCATCTGATAGTCCAAAAATCTTCCGAAACAGAGGAACTTTGTTGATTAATTTGGACAGAAGCATCCTGTCAGAAGTTGAGGAAGAGAATGATAATTCCCTGACCATATAAACAAATGGGATTTAGTTGCCTAATTTGTGTAATACCACTGGAAAAATAAATTGTCGTGGTTCCGTGTTTAGAGTGTGCCATCAAAATTTATTGGAAACAGATGCGTAAGTTTTTCTGCAATAAAGTAATCTGTTCTGCTTATTTGGGAAATAATAATATATTTATCTTATAAGAATCAAAATATATCTCCATTCATAGGTCAATCTTTTTCGCTATTGGATATTGTATCTCAGTTACCTCCTAAATGTAATTGCTTAACGCTAGCAGCGAAAAGACCTGTGAACAGTCTGACAGCTTTTAACTGTATTGATTGGTAAATTCAGAGCTTCATGAGTCGTACTGTATCCCTTTCAAAATCTTTTTTAATCTGAGACCTTAAGCCTGCAATATAAATAGAGGAAACCTATTTACATGGATAAACACTGAAAAACCCATGCAGAAATATGGTGTGGAAAATCACACCTGGACACCATTTTGTCTTCTCTCCATTGTGTTTGGATGCCTGTCCTACACTTCCACTTTTCTGTGAAGCTCGTAAAATAAAGACTCTGTAGATAGAATGGTGATTCTTTTGTTTGCCCAACAATTTAATGAATGAATAACAATAAAAAGTAAATGTTATGACAATAAGACACTGTTTACAACACCTGCATCTTGAATGAGTTAACTGGTAAGGAAGGACCATATTAATATAGCACACAGCAGCTATGCCACGTGCTATATATTACTGATGTGCCTGTATATTGCTCAAAATGGGCAGGGAATTTACAACTTTGCTCTTGCAAGTCTTTAGTTTATCTGGTCTCTGTGATTGTATCTACTATATTTCTTAAGATGCAGTGACACAAATTCAGCATGATTAGAGCAATAGAATTTTCTAATGGAAAAGTTTAACACTTCTGTCTTACTTTTTCTGAGCAGAATTTCCTATCTTCTGTATTCCAGAAGGAAATTTTGAATAGGATCAGTTACCCAAAAATTAATTACAAGTCATTTGTAAACCAAATTATTATCAGGGTGTATAATTCATGAGTGTCTGTATGCAAATAGTTGTGTTCAGAAGATAAAATTATAGACACCATGTGCCAGAAAAGAGAAAAACTGTGATACATTCAAATTCCTGGAGGTCTGGAAAATGGACCAGCAGGAAACTGTGAGGAAACTGTGCATTTGCCATCCCTATACCTCAAACACACTAGAAAAATATGGCCAATAATATTTTAAAGATTTTGGTCTTTTAGCAACAAAAAATTGGAAAAGAAGAAGACATTAGAAATAGATAATGTTTTTAAGGGCTTATGAAGTTCATTTTCCCAGAAGTTCTAAAGCAAGTTCTTCAGTAATTCCTGTATTACAGTAAGCCATTTATTCTAAACACAACAGGAAAAAGAGTATCTATCACTTGGATATTTTAAACTGTCTCCCATAATACATTCCTGATAAATGAAGCATTGCAGGAACAATCTATAATGGGGAAAGACCATTACCAATGAAAGCACTATTGTCCTTGTATTACCTTTAATCTCAAACTGCAGATGCACAGATAGCCTTTATGCCTAGGGAAGAAAAGTTTCTTTTTTACTTTGTCCAATTCCCTTGCTGTGAATAGCACAAGTGCATCCACGCATTTTTTTTTCTTTGAGTTTTTCATCAAAGCACTTATCAAAGCGAAGAGGCATTGACCTTCTGTCCCTTTAACATTTCATTTCTATTGAGTCACACCTAAGTAATGCTGAGTTTTGTCTTACTTCTCAGTTTTAACCATATTTGGCAAAGGACCATGCTATCAACAGCATTTTAGAGACACTTTTCTGTTACTAGAGAAAAGCCAATGAGTTGTTAAGTCAATAAATAGCATTAAAACTTTAAAAGTATTAATGAGCAATCACAGTTAGTGGAAAATGTAACATTTATCATTGATTTGGAATCTGCTATAAATTTCAGCAGCTGGGTTTGAAGTATGATTGGTCAAAGTGCAAACAGAAAATATACCCCAAAAGCTCCTGTTTAACATAAAAAGGGACTTCAGCCAGTGAAACAAAAAAACATGTCAGCATGAAGAACTATCATATTTAATTTTTAATGAGTCTGAAATTAGTACAGAAATTACTACTTCATCAAAGCAACCTTCCAGCTCTTTAGATGCGCAAATTAGAAAAAGGACAAAAATGTCTTATTTGACATTAAACCCAACCTGCACTTATTCAAAAATTATATATTTCAAAATTGCATTGACTAGATCAAGGAATTCATGAATGTTGCCCAAATGATATATCAATGTACTTCTCTATTAACGTTTTAACTAGTCATGACACAGAAGCCAGAGTAATGCACATGTTAAAATTTAAAAAGTTAGGGAATACAGTTCAGTCTTTCAGCAAAAGGATAGAGATTTTTTTTTTTCAAACAGAAGTAGAATCTGTGTCTTTCTTCTTAATCTCACACAAAAAATATTTTATAAAAGAATACCTCTGGAAATTTTTAATTGTCCTAATTTTATAGAAATAAGAAGAATCAGGAAGAAAAAAAGAGACCATACTCTATAGGTATGAATTAATAATACAGGCAGAATATATATTCAATATAACTGAAGTGTCTTGATAACATCTTAAAAAGAAAATAACCAGTGTAAATGTTTGAGGTAACTAATTTCTATGAAATAAATATCCGAAATATACAGCAATGCAAATATGGTTTCTGCACATGTTCATGCATAAAGTTTTCTAATTACACATGCAAACATTTGCTTAAGAAGTACTTCAGTCAATAAGGAAGATAGTGAAAATAATTTCAAGCATTTTAAAATGACACATTTTTTTCCTGAAAACTACAGTGAACTGTTTAAATATAAACATTGACATTTTTCTATTAAAAAGTTAATTTTAAATTATACGACATTTGAAAATAATGTAAATTTATTTCAGTTTAAGACGAACCAGATTTTCTCCATGATCTAAAAACTGGCTGATGCTTTCTTGCCAAAAATACAAATTTTACATTTTTGTCAGGTACCAGCCACACGTGTTTGTGGCCATGTTGATTTCAGTGTAAATGGCAACCACCTTCTTCCTCAGGGCTGGGGTCTGCAGAACTGCAGGCTCTGTACCACCTTTAGAACTCCAGACTGATGGAGTGGTTGGTAACTCTTATTTGGCCATCACCATAATCAGAAAAGAAGACAACCATGATCCTGATCCAAGCTGCAATTTCCCTCCCCTCCTTTTCCAATGAGCAGTTAAAAACTGCTTCACCTCAGATTAAGATCAACCATATTAAGGAAATGACACGGATATATCACCTCCCACTGCCTCAGTCACAGCTTGTGGCACTTGCTCAAACAACCCACACTCCTGTAGATCAGTTCAAACATCCTAAATGGAGACCTACCAGAGGCATACCTGGACCATAGCACTGAGGTGAAGAGACAGGACATGTGTCTGGCACAAGATCCAGACTGTCATGACAGCCCTTTTTATTCCAGATGATTGAATTCAACAGCCAAGATGCAGAGGGATAGATCTCT
The DNA here is from genome assembly GCF_036169615.1 of Heliangelus exortis. NCBI lineage: Eukaryota > Metazoa > Chordata > Aves > Apodiformes > Trochilidae > Heliangelus > Heliangelus exortis. The sequence continues at coordinate 96,495,100 of NC_092423.1, read as the reverse complement.
TGACTTTGCTCCCAGACATATGATGATAATCCTTATGCAAATATTTGGTGTAGGTCTACATGGTCTTGCTGCTAAATTATGTATATAGTAGACAAGATTAGGCCAGCTTGCTAAACTGATGAACTCTTGCTGGCCCGAAGGACTAAACTTTGTAGACAGAGGCAAAGAAGATATTAGAAGAGTCAGCTCTTGCATACTTTAATACTTTTAAGATTATATTTTAGTTCCATCTCAATACATCCTTCAGAGGTAATGAGCTATGCTCCCCAGGAAGACCAAACCAGCTCTTAGCCAACTGTACTATTTTCACAGCTCAAAAGACTGTATTATTCTCCCCTAGTTAGTTTTTTTTTTTTCCAGGTGACTATACCTGCCTGAAATGTCTTCAAGCAGTGCCCTCAACAGGAGAACACTGAGGGTAGCCACTTGTTTCAGTTTCTTAGACAGTTTGTGTTCATCTTAAAAGAAGTTTTAAAATATTCATACTAGGAAGAGAGTAAAAAGTGGTCTCAAAAGCTCTGGCTGAGGGCATAGCTATGTGGATGGAGGTGAGTGTCAGAGATTTCACCAATGAGATTAATTTAAAACAAGCACTAACACATATTAGCTATATTAGATCCTGAATCATTCTCCTAAATATCTATCTACTTCTAGCCAAATGAATTTCATTCCTTGAAAAGGATTTATTTCCTTTACACTGGTGTCCAGAACTGTTTTAGTCCTATATTAAACAGCTAAAAATGCTAAACTGTTAGCCCTGGGCCTTTTTAAGGCACAGTACTGTCACAAGTATGCTCTGGTGTAGTCATCCATCATTGTTCCCTTCTCCCAATGTGGTCCCTAGAGATGCAGACTCAGAATTGTACTTAAACCCTACCAGCCAACTCTAGTCCCCATGGCCCCTTTTTACATCCTCCAGAAGTCTCACATTCTTCAGTCTGTCTCCAGTGGCCAGGGCACAGGAACTTCAGCAAAGTCACTTTCCCTGTGAACAACATTGTGGAGCATGCTGAGTATCCATACTGATGGGAGAGAAAAGATCTGAACATGCTCAGAACTGTTTGATAATATATATCAGAGTGATAAAAATGCATAAAAATTGTAATATTAAATTTTATTATGTATTAACAGCACCCATATATGTTGGTTGGATCTCCTCTGCCCATGCTCATCTGCTCCGTGTCGCCACACTTGAAATATTCCTAGAGGGCTGGTTTGTGTCTGGGTTCCAGCTGACACTTTACAACACTGTCAGCTGGGAGAGATGTCACTTTCTGGGTCATTTATTGCAGTGGCTCTGCCTTCATCACACTTTTCAGTTAACTCTGTATTTTACCACAAATAAAAAGTGAGATATTTTCTAAAAGTAATGTTAAACAAATGCTCCTAAAAGACTTCAAAACACTGCTTTTAAAAGTGATGTTCAGGACTGTGATCTGAAATAAGCTGTTCATTACAAGTTTGATTGAGTTGCTTGTATCTCATCATTAATTTTTCATGTTACATATTGTGTGACTCACACTTGAAATCCCCTATATGTACAGTTTCATTTCAAAAATCAGGACACCATGAGCAGAGCTGCTGCTCCCCAAATTACTTATCTCTGTGGAGCTTTTTTTGAACTGGCTTGCCACTTGGGGGAACCAGCTGATGGCAGTAGTGATGGCACTGTGAACCACTTTCCATCCCAATTACTTAGCTCTGTTGAGATTTTTTGTAACTGGCTAGCCACTAGGGGAAGCTGGTTGATGACAAGCTTCTTCTTAAGCCAGTCACCATATGCCTCTTGCCCATGGTGTAAATGCTGGGTTCTAGGTTTTGTTGAATGGCTGATAGATGAAATGTCCAGTTTTCTGTTGTAGTTTGGTTTCAGGTTTTTTTGGTTTGTTTTTCATAACTGTGGCAGCCCAGCACTCTGCAAATTACCATACGTTAGGTTGTTTAAAGGTTAAGTATTATAAACATGAAGGGAGAAGGGAGCAGTGGAGGTTCAGGAGAGCAATTATAGATCTATAAAACCAGTCACCTTATCAGTGAGAACAGAGCAAACTGGGAAGACCATCCCAAGAGAGCAAACATTGCCCCTCCTGTGAAACCCACGAAAAAGTCACCTTTTGATGACTTTAGAGAAACTGTCCCTGCAGTATCCACTACAGACTATAGAAAGTAATGATTTTAATTGGTCTAGGGCTCATTATGGCAGGTAGATTAGCATTTGGGATTGTAGAAAACTTGTGGAGTTCTTAAATGTGATTGTGGAAGACCAAGGTCTCCATGCACTGCAGCTTCATTCAGAACATATCCACCTGCTGTAATATGGATTTCTCCATTACCTGCATTGTGGATATCTGATTTGGTGTCGTCCTCCAAGGGCTTCCTAGGGGGACAGCCTGAATCATAATGGTCTTCTCAAGAGGCTGCAGGTAGATTTCTGCTCAGAGACATGGAGAACTTCCCCTGCATGCTCTTCTTCTCTGGCCTTGGTGTTTGTCACAGATGATATCCTGCAGCCCTTGACTCATAAACCCAATAGATCAGTCATTTCCAAGGGCAAGTTGTGAAAAAAAAAAAAATTAAAAATAAAGCCCAGAAAAAACCCAAGCCCTCTTATTATTATAATAGACCTAATATATGTAAATATAAATATAAATATAAATATAAATATAAATGTAAAATGAAGTTAGAAAAATTCTTCCAAGTGTTTCCAACTGTCAATATTTGTACAGAAGCAATTAGTCTTTCACTAGTTAACCAAAATTGTATGAAGACAGTATGAAACAGCAGAGTACAATGTACCATAGTGCTGACATAGTGCTAATCCCAAAGGGAGAACTGGAGTCCATTTATAACTATATAAAGGTTTCCCTTAATCCAGTGTAAAAGTAAAATTTTGGGTATATGTCTTAATGATTTCTCCTGTTTTTAATGATTAGTGAAATTGTCAATTATTTACACATTAGTGAAATTGCCAAATAATTACACAAGTGGTAAACTCTACTAGCATAAATATAAATTACTGATTTTATGTGTTTTCTGTATATAAATGAATAAGAATTTCTGTGTAGAGTTACTATTTGTGCTTTGCAGGTCAGTTAATGTCCATTTCCCAGGCCACAAAATGTAATTTTTATTCCAGCCTGCTGCAGTGAATGCATAATTAAAATAAAAAATAATGAAAAAAGAAGATTGTACCTGATGGTAAGAAACTTTGGATCGGTATTGAAAAAGGAAATCAATATGAAAACTGTCACTCAAACTGCTCCATCCTTTTGACAGAAATGGCAGTAAGCCTTGGTAGAAATGTTGCATCTTGGTTTAGCAGAGAAAGATAAATAAATGTACTTAATTATAGATCGTGTTTATTGCAGGAGACAGAAGTGGCACATATGATAACACTTCTGTTAAAACTACTGAGGCATATTGTAATTTCGCTTTGTCCCATATGGCTTGCCTGGAGAGATTGTTTAGATAAAGAGTTTTCATATTTTTCTGCAGAATTTCCAATTTTCCTGAAGAAAAAAAAAGTAAGAAAATGCATTAGATCAGATAGTTATTACCCAGCTCAAAATGGATTAACAGAATGTTTTGTACAAACACTATGAAACTCATGAGACAAAAACTAGACTCTTGCAAAAAAAATAACTGCAGGTTTTTTATTATGCAGCTCAACATGAAGCAGCCACATGAACTCAGACAGACTTACTTATTATAATGCAATAAAATAAATTTTACTTGCCCAGGCAACATATAACCAATGAAAAACAAACCATCTCCACACCAATTTGTACTAGAAACTTAAAAAAATTGTATAAGAATTCCATTACAGAACCTCTTGCTTATTGGTATACAAACTGAAATCTCTCAAGGAAAGCCCACTCAAGGAATAAACAGGTCTTGGCCTGTAGCTTCATCTGCATTCTTGCTGGTCTTTTGCACAACTGAATCATCTGGCAAATTAAATGTGTTCTATGTAGTGGATACAGTTATATTCTGGGTTAGTAAAGTCCTTTGGAAGTCCAGTGGAGGGACTGTTTTTAACTTCATTTTTCATTGGTCCAAGGCTTTGTAGCAATCCGTGCATCTGAATGCTTGCTTCTGTCAGAAGACTAAAAGATATTGCATTCTGATTTTGGTACTCTAACACTGCTGATGTTACCCATTCCACATAGATTCACATGTAGCTGTTTAGTAGGTGCTGGAAGTCATGAAAACTTATATGGGAGGATTCCACACCAGGAGAGAGAAAAAATGTTAAAGGAGTTCTCTGTTGGTCTCATCCTGAATTTGCTGCATCAGGAGACAAGTATGTGTCTATCCAGATTTATGAGAAGCTTTGAAGATAGCCAGATGGTCTTGGAAACAAAGGAATAAGAAAGTTGAAAAATCTTGTTGAGTGGAATAGACTGGATTGCCTGGCATCATGGGTCATGTAGCTCAAGGCAGTACTATAGAGGGGGTCTCCTGACCAGCCTGGTCTCTTAAGAGGAGCACAAATTTGGCTAGTACAAGGTTGTAGACATGAGTAAGTTTTGCTAATAAAGCATTTGTTATCAGTAAACCACATTTTGAAGCTGTTAGGAAAAAAAAAAAAAAAAAAAAAAAAAAAAAAGGAAAAAAAAAAAAAAGAGAGAGACAGTTGAAGGGAATCCCCCCCAAAATTAGGATTAAAAAACCATAAGGGAACGAGAGTAAATCATGAATGATTTGTTGCTCTTTGATAAAAGTACAACCCTAAATAATGTGGCAAAATGTATTTTTGAGGTAGTCCTTTCCTGGGTATCTCATCGTATGTCTAATGTGTTTAGCCTCATAATATGTTTTAATGTGGTATTTCATTTATATGTTCTAGTGTGTTAAGTCAAGGGAATTTAGAGAACAAAAAGAGCTGAAGAGCACCCAGCTGGAGATTTAGAACTTCAAACCCAGGCCATAAAACTTAACAGGAGCAATGGAGGTCTCTCATCTAAATATTTCATACTACTTAGCATACAAAGAGAAACCAGTAAGCAGCCAGGACATCTCTTGTTATTCTCTATTGTATACAAGCAGTTTCTGCAAGACTGTGAGGATCTGAGATTTGTCTGCCTGGAATGTCTCTGGCTCAAACCAGATGATGAGTGAGGCCTGGCAATGGCCCTAAATTATATTGATGTCTTTTAATCAAGACCAGTATTAAAAGCAGAAGAAGCTTCAGTTTTGTGTGTGGTTTGCTTTTGAAACTGTCAATGTGATCATGCAGTGTGCATATAGCAGCTAAATTGTAGACATTAGTTGCTGGGGGGGTCACGTGGCAGAGTAGGGATGATTCCAAATGCTATATAGTGTGATGCAGTGCAGTTCTATATATCAGGCTTTTCTATTAAGCAATACGACAAAGAGCCACTGAGTCATTGTCTTAGAGAACTTGAATGACTCAGGACAAATATCAAGGCATTGAAATGTGGCCACTATGATTAGCAGGTTAGGCTGTTGCAAATTTCATTTAAAAAGTTGTTCATATTGATAAAAGCCTATTTAAGCATTGGCATACATAGTCCCCAAGACTGCAGAGAAATTTGAGTTAGATCACAACAATTATTCAGTTAAATCTGTCAGTGATTGAGGACATTTATTAATAATGGGCCATTAGTGATGACAGAGAAACAACTTGTTCATGCTGAAGCAGCACGCGACGAGAACAATAACCATTATGGCAAAAAGCTTTTACAATCAGACATTGAATGACTAAGGAGCATTTCACTTGCCAGCATATTAATAATTTCAATAATAACAGTCTTAGACATGAGAAAGTTCGGAAGGTTTTGAATGATTACCTCCCAGGGCTATTACCAGCCCCTGAAAATGTATCCATGAAATTATTAAAACAAATAAACAAACAAAAACCCATGAAAACCCACTCCCCAGATTTATAATTTGGCTTTAGATCTATCCATATATTGGACCATAGCAATGCTAGCAGTTACATTAACTGCAGGGTGATACTGCATTTTACAGTATTGATAACATTATACACTATGTGCTATTATACACTATATAAAGTTGTTCCTTATGCTTAACTTAATTCTCAGTTTAAATCATCTTCTTTCCCTCTTCTTTTTAATACCAGTAGGCTGCTTAAATCAGAATAATTTAAAATTAAAATACTATAATTTAAGATAGCTGATTATAATGAAGAATTGTGCAGATAAATAAGTAGAAAATGATCTCTTCAGAATCCTTTGCTGATTTGTAATTTCTAGTTATGTTATGAGCATTTTACAGAGAAAAAACCTACTTTGTCTTCCTGACAGCAAAGGTTAGACTGACCATTAAATCGGAAGCCAGGATGCATGCCAGGACAACTGTGTTTTAAGAAATCAAGAAGATAAAAGCCACCTCCCACTGTCTAAACGACAGCAGCACATCAAGGTAAGTGGTTTGTGTTATAAGGACTATTCCTTCAGTTTTCTCGAAGCAATGAGGACATACACTCACAATTCTGTTTTTTCCATTGTGTGCTCATGGAAGCACCTGCTGCCCATGAAATGCATTTCACTTTTCCGTTATATGTAGCTATGGACTAGATTTTTAAATAGAAAATAGAGTAACATTCTCCGACTGTTATATTGTTGTTGGATTTTTTTTGTTCTTGTTTGGGGTTTATTTGTTTTGGTTTTTTGGTGGTTTGTTTCTTGTTTAAGCTGAAGAAATTTTTTTTTAGTTTGAATGAAGAAAAAGAGTATGGATGTGTTACATAGGTGGTTATTTATCTGTTTTAGAATGTCATCACAATATCTTATTTGGCCTGCCTTATATGAAATAAAGCACCAAGCACAATTAAAAGCAACATAAATTACTAAAAATGCCTTAATAATGAAATAATTAGACAGTAGATCTGTATTTTATATAGGTTTTCTGTATGAAATTACAAAGAAACTTTGGAGAGGAGCGATTGACAAAATTGCGTATGTTTTTTGTTTAGCTTAAAATACATAATAAAAGCCCAACTATATGAGACAAGACAATTATGATGATTTGACTCTTGGAAATGGATAAGGATAGCCTTTTAACAATAGAAGAATTTTTAGTATGTAGCTTGCCTCTCTCCCCAGATATTTAAAAAATATATCAAGAAATTGTGTACTGACTCAACAAGAGAGATTTGCTTTTCCTGTCAGAAAGAGAAAATAGTCATTGCAAAATCATTAGAAATATTAGCTTCAGTGGAATTTTCTAGAACACTGGTTTGTTGCACAGATATTAATTCACTGGTAGTTAAGTAGTATATTACTGTTATGAAAATTATGTTCTTGGAGGTGATCACAGGGCTAAAAGAGGAAACTCCTCTAATAAAACAGTCTCACAGCTTATCTTTTTAAAATAATGGATGAAGAATACTTCAAAGAACCTAAATGTTGCTTTTTTTTCCTGCTTATTCACAGGATAGGAATGATAGGAAAGGTAGATACTTTCTATATGCTCAAATGTATTCTTCCAGATTATTAGACATTGCTGAAAAATTCTGCCAAGATGGCCATAGGAGCTTATAATTTATCTCTTGGAAGGGGAATTTTCTGGCTGTTTAACACTGTCTGATGCTTCTTACTGCATGTGTTACATGGGGTTTTACAAGTCTCAGTTGTTCGTTTTAAACCAAATTAAATCTTCCTTTTAAGTGATCACAAAAACTTCACTGACAGCAGATATTTCTAACTGCATATTATGAAACAAAATGAAACATTCAACTTATATATCTCCATGCAGAAAAGCAATACATGGAATACATTTTTGAGACTCATTATTTCTTTTTGGTTTTATCTTGTGTTATGCAAAGTTAAAATTTTAAATTCTGAATGCAAAATGTGCTTCACATGTACATTATATTCATCAACTAGTATTAGAAGCTCTTCTTCTATTGTTATGAGTTTAATGGACATATTTTCCTTGCTTTCTTTGTATTCCAAAATTAAAGACTGATCTCAGAAAATAGAGTCAAAGCTGAACAACTAGCACATTAAATGCCAACTCTATATAAGCCTTAATGGTCTGCATTATGAAAGATTATTTGAAAACTGCTGTAATTATAGATCACTTATACTGAGATTTTTTTTCTTCTTACTTTTCACTGGAATTAGCTTTAAAGAGAAAATAATACCCAAATTTTAAATTTTAATTCCTGTGGTACATTCATGAAATGCATTAGACCGTAAATGTAAAGAGCATTATTTTGATTGCTATAGTATAATCAAGTTCACTTACTCTAATTTTCATGAAATGTTCAGGTTAAAGTTTGCAAAAAGGGTTTCAAGCTTGCAGAAAACACTACAATCTAACTTAGAAGCTATTGAGGATTAAAGTATTGGGTTTCTCTTTGATTTTCAAATCAGCAACAAACAGAGAATACCAACTTCCACAGCAATACCAACTTCAGCAGCACAAGCTTAATATTTATTAAAGACTTCTCAGGGTAGACCAGAAGGAATTTCTGAAGGCTTACACTTTAATTTTGAAATCTATTGGACAACTCTTTGGCAGTGTTGGAGTAAATAATTACCCTGTAACAACATTCATGCATTGATATTACACTCTAATTTCAAACCTGGACATGGTGCTAATAGCAATGAAGAAAGAAGAAGACAGAATAATCTATCACAGTATGTGAAAAATAGAGCAAGTGCTAGTAGGAAGAGACAATATCATTCCTGCATCTTATTTGATTTGTTTTATCAAACTTTTTGGAGCAGAGTGTAGGGAGTTAACCTTGACTAGAAGTAAAGCAGCACACAGCTGCTTAGTCACCCCTCTCTGCAGCAAGTGACCCAAAACGTCCAAGAAAGAAAATTAATGACAGGATTTGAAAAAATAATGACACAATAGTGAAAAAGAAAAACAAGTTTCCTAAGCCTACTGGTATAAAGTCATGCCCAAACACAGCATTCCGTTGAAGGGTCATTTTTGGTTTCTTCTCCAGCATAACCTTTAAATTTCTGGACACAGTTTCACAGTTTTCAAGGAAGACCTACTTTCCTCTCTCTCCTGACTGTATTACCTGTCATTTGGCTGAGAATCTCATTACTGAATACTGGCTGGGGTTTCCGTATAGATACAGGTGGGATCTAAGGTGTTTTCTAGCTTTTTTGTTTTGTTTTTTTTTTGCTTTTTTTTTTTCTTTTTATACATAACTTTATTTGAAATCCTGTAGCAGCTTCTCTAAATGAAAACAATTCTGCGTGTGTGTGTATATATACATATATATATTTATATATACTTATTACTTTATATTATATATATATATATTATATATTATACTTATATACTTTATATTACTACTTATTGTAGTAAGTCAAATTAAGGTATTTTTTAATGGTTTTTAAGCCTGCGTGTGATTCCTGAATAGGTAGAGAGAAAAAAGTGCTGTCTGCTTGTACCATAGTTTGCCACCAGACTAACTCTATATAAGTTGGGAAGGTGGAACAGTATTTCTTCAACTACTTTTCTGATTGTGAGTGGGGATGCTGTTTAATTTTGCAAATGCTGAATCTCACCGGAGTAAAAAAGCCTGGCTAAAAGAAGGAAATTGAGATAGGTCAGAGATCTTATTCACAAAATTAAAATGTAATACCTAGCTCCAGACATATTCCAGAAATCGTCATCTAAAAAATTCTCTTGGTGAAGGAAATATTCTAAGAGATATGTGAGAAGTTGCAGACAATGGAAGAAAGAAGTTGCTGAAGAAAGAATAAATTATATGCTTTAATTTAAAGGTGTTAAAGCATAAATTATATGCTTTAAAATTTAACTTAAAATCCTCTCTGTTGTCTAAATTCACTGTATTTCCCATTAAGTCATATCACTTTTTGGATATTTTACCTACAGTTAATTGCAATGTTTTTCTAAGGCAGCTGCTTGTAAAAGATAAGAAAACAGCATCCCATGTTGTGGTTACCTCTAAAATTCTCATGAGATCACCGTCCTGGTTGTTACGCAATTTTCTACCTGAAGAGTTATTCAGAGCAATATAATTTATCTTTCACAAAAAAAAGTAGGATTTGCCCTCTAAAAGCTAAGTGTCTGATTCTCACCTTCCATTTTCTACATTTTTCTGTTTATGCCAGTCATCCATACCACATAGGAACCCATTAGCTTGAGTTGAGCTTAGCCTGCAGGCAGTGAACACAGGAGCTTTTCCAGCCTGTGTAGAAGGATCAGTCCCTCATATGACTTTGAAATCTTACTTTCTGATTTAAAGAAAATCAAGAGGCAGGAAACAGAGCTTGTCATATATTTCTTTCACCAGACAAAATGAGATTATATTACATTTTAAAAGTGTATAGGATACAGAACTGAACAGTGGATGCTTGAAAAAAGAAAAAAACATTGCTGATTTCATTTGACCTAAGAAAGCTGCCTCAGGGTATCTTGTAATGGATTGTTGGGAAAAACAGCTTCTCCCAAGTCCTTGTGGTGACTCTTCAAAACCTACTCTTCTGGCTTCGAGTGCAAGAGAGGACAAAGAAGTGAGGGAGAGCTGGGATGTCAATAAGGAAATCATTTGGTTGTGTGAGTCTGTTTACTCATCACCAACAACTGTTTTGAAAGCCTCATGGATATGTGCACATCAACAATTTTATGATCTCTCCCTCTTGTAAGGTTGTTATTTTCTGTGTTAGGAAGAGATTGATCCTACTGACCTGCACCGTGATTCATCAGAATCACTGCATTGTGATTCATCAGAATGTAGAAAGGTCAGAGCACAACACACTCCATGCACAACACATTCAATAGCTGTTGCCTAGAATAGTTCTGCACCACTTCTTGAAGTCTTGTAACAGTCAGTAGTTTTCTGCCTTTTAATTTACTTCTCAAGAAAGCTGGGCCCAAAAGCTTTCTTTTTGTTACTTTGGACTAAGGCCTGACAAGGAGATAGCTCAAAATAAAAGTATTTTGTCTTTCTGTTTCTGCAGATGCCTTAGGAAGCTTGAAGGCCTCTCCCTGGCATGTTGTCCTTCTCTTTGCTTTTCTTTATATAGATGTATTATTCATTATATGTATAATGACTGTATCAGAAACATGCTGATTCAACCCAGTTTTACCTAAGATGTTTAACTGCCTCAAGTATCATAGCTCTTCGCACAAGCTGAACAGTTATTATAACCTATTACTATTAGCCATCTGGACTTCACCTTTCACAGATGCATGGCGAGTACGGGTCTCTGGATATGATTAGTTTTGCCCTAATTGTCATTCTTGGTTTCTGGTTTGGTTTGGTTCCTCTTGTCCCTGCTCTTCCCTCTTCACCTTCCCATCATGGAGTTTTATGCAATTAGCCTTCTGTCCATTTCTCAATGCTCTGCCTGGGAAGTAAAGGTCAGGAGGGAATGAACTGGCCTGCACATATCCCAGGTTTCTAAGTTCCTCAGGATACCAGTGACCTGTTTGGAGGATAAGATTTATTGAAAGCTATGGGTAGAGTTGTGCAGTGGCACAGAATCTACTTCAGAACTCAATGTCTACCACAGAAGTGTGAATAAGGATCCTACACTGGAAAGAAAAGCATCTTCCTTCCTCTCTTTCTCTCTACCAAATAGCATGATTCTTGATCAGGATGAACAATTAAGATTTGTATTCCTGAAGTGCATTTTGTTCAATGAAGTGTAACAGACACACTTGCTTATTGAGAATCCCTGCCCATGTTTTCCTGATAAGCAGATTGAGACCTGTGCCATGCCAACAGTTAATAGAATAGGCAAACTGTGAGGAAAAAAAAAACAACAAACCTTCTCTCCAAACAAGGAAAAAGTACTCCTACCTGAAAAAGTTCTGCCCTAGCACAGAAGTGTTAGTATTGATGATGAATTTTCTTTCAGGACTAATGTATATATGAATGTTAGAGTACATATTTGATAAATGCTTAGTTAGTGGCCAGCAGTTTCCATGGCTTTCCTCTACAGGATAATACATGGTACTTGTCTTCTGTAAGAAGGAATAGTCAATTTTTTATTATTTTCTTTGCCATTGTCATTCTTTGTGATTACTTTAATGAACTAGCAGAATAAAACCAGGGCATGCATTTGTTGCTGTCTTCTGAAGAAGGTTCTTGATGCTGCATTTGTTGAGGAAGCCTTTTAGGTAGAGCACCTTTGGTCTAATCTTTTCCCAGACAGTGCTTTAAAAGAGGGGAGCAGTAAGAATGGGGATCTCCCTCTGGCTTCTCATCTTTCAACCACTTGGCCTGTGTTTGTAACACTGATGAATGAATGAAGCTTCACTCTTGCTGCTCATACAAACAAGACATTGAAGTGTAGTGAATGTCTTTTGTGAGCTACTACCCTGATGATAGTGATAGATAAAAGTGAGCAAAATTTTCCCTTTAATCTTTATTTCCATTCCAGGCTTAGAACAGATAAGCATTATATTTTATGATGTATTATGGCCTTGATCTGGTACCCAAGGGATGATGAGCAGTTTTGACTATGAGATTGGTACTGCCTCTTTTTAGAAATTTCACTGCTTTCTTATACTTGCCTTTTGTCAGGATTGTTGGAAGTAGGAAGAATACCAGTGTGTCCAGCAAAAGGGTTGCAAAAGTTGTTGAATGTAACACTACCACTGAGCAGGAGGAAAACTGCAGAGAGTACTGTGAGCATAATGCCATGAAAATGTCCTGCAAATATGATGAGGCTAAATATCCATGTAAATGGATGGAAAAAGCTGGATCCACCATTTTGGATGAAAACTTAGATGGCTGAAGTGTTACATGAAGCTATACAGCCTGGGAGAGACACTGCAGCAAAAAATCCCATGTATTTGTTCTCTAGTGGCTTAAGGGACATGAGTCTAAATTGACATAATCCGGCTTGCAGTTGTCATTGCTTGGATTGCTTGAGTGTATGCTGAAAAAAAACAAAAAAAACAAGCAAAAAAACCCAAACACGCCGATAAAATTTTATACTTCAGTTTTTATCCAATTGTACTTGATTTGATTGCTCTAGCACAAGTAACCTCTTCACACTGCAAAACTCATAGGACTGATGTACCTCTAGTTTCAAAGGAATGTATGAATAGATGTTGAGTTGTGCCTAGTCCCTTCCTTACTCAGAGGAAATAGTATTACAGTTTGATAGCAACTGTACTGAAATACATTGTTACCAAATTAACAAATGGTTCTTGACCTCAAGCATAACCTCTAATGATATGTTTTGTGGTGTAAATGCACATCAGAAAATAAAGATTAAAATAACACAACACCTTAGGTTTCAACGTAATACAGAGATATGAAAGGCAATCAGTTTTTCTCATTGCATAAATAAAGCTTTTTGTCAAAAAGGCAAAATATTTGATACAATTCATATTATCTTTTTATTAAAACATCACTCCCAAGTTTGGGAGTTGTGAACATGAGGCAAAGTATACTGTTATTTAATTACAGTTTCACTTAAGATGTGCAAAAACCTTGGGCTTCTTTATGTTGAGTTCCTCATAATCTAATAGCAAAAGACAGTTCAGAGTTAAGTCTGAGCTCAATGGATATCACAGAGCAGAAGAAAAAGAGATCAATGTAGAGACAGATGAAATTAAATTTCTCCATTGCACCTGTAAGCACAAAAGCTAGAGGTAATTTTCCCTGTTTATCATGGCTATAAAGATTTATTCTGAATCCTTTGGGGCACTGTAAGTGACATTAGGACTTCTAATACTATACTGATCTAAGAATTGTAAAACTGGGATGGGAAAACACTTTGCAAAGTTATAAGAATTGCTTTAAAAATTGAATTTAGGCTTGTATACCAACACTGTAAATAACATATATATGTGACTAATTGGTTTGGTGTAATATATTAAATGAATAACTGTCATGGAACTTCTCAAACCAAAGTAATGCAGAAAATCCATAAAATACAGTCATCAGAATTTTTCAAAGAGAAAAGAAAAATAGCAGTTAAATATTTGTGTAGAGAAAGCTACAGATGTAGAACTAAATTCTGGAAGCTTACTATATGCTTACCTACATATCCACTTCAAACTAAAATATACCATTCTCATGCATATAGTTATGCCACATACGCTGTTACATTCTCCAGTCTGAACAGGGCTGAGTCTATCTTAGGTCAGTGTCTAATTAGGATCCTAAAAATGTATTTCATAGTATAAATACTGGGTTTAGTATTTATATTAAGCACTACTAGTAGTATTTAAACTAAATACATTTAGGCCTTTCAGAAAAGATGCAGAACTTTTGCCTTTTGGATTTTCATGTTAGGTCATGCTTTTAGAGATAGTTCCTTTATTGATTTTTATCCCAGGCACCATGCACTTGTCTGGGGTTTTTTAGTGGCAATAATCCTACTTAAGAGCTTTAGCATTTCTCCAAAACAATATGCAGGAGAAGAATGATGCAATTCATTCAGCAATAGTAACTAAAATAAGATGTGAAGAACAGAGTTACCATAAAGCTGTATGACATTTCCCTATATCTAAGAGATAGGAGTAAGTAATTCAAAACTTTTACTTGCTTCTATAAACTACATTCTTTATTTTCCTTATGGGTGGAGGGAAGTAATAAAGGAGCTACTGACCTTCTGCACACATTAGCACACTGCAAGACTTTGGGTCCATAATTGGCTGAATAGAAAACTCTAGTATTATCCTAAATGTCACAGGCCTTATAATCTGAATTAAGTACCTTAAGGTTGGATTGGTCAGCACTGAAATACAAAACAAGCCCCCGGGAGTTACAAGCATGTGAGTTTGTTGCTAAAAATGTAAAACAGAAGGCGTACCAGGAGGATTAATTAATAATAATTCATAAAGGACACCACTGTAAAGTTAAACTAAATTTATGCATTAAATAGCTTATTGTAATGGAGTTGTTCTTATTATGACAGACGAAATTGATTGGATATAAATAATTCTATATGTTCAATATTTATGTTTGACATATGCATACTGAAAGACTAATTGTACATTCTACTCCCCTGTGACAACATCCAAAAGTGTTATAAATTAATAACTCACAAATTGTGGTACAAATTAAAAACAATCATACACATTAGTCTCTTGACTTGCAGCTGGACTTTGCCGGCTGTAGACATTGTCAGTTATGAGAATTCTCAGTAAGTATTTTCTGTTTAATTACAAACCCTCTTGTATGCATATGATTTAATAATTCATGCAAACTACCATGCTGTTTGTTGTGATAAAATTTTTATCTGTACACACTGGGAACAGATGAGGAGTAGTATTACTTCTCAGTTTATTCTTTCCCAATAGTTCATGACATTTACATCGCTCTCCTGTGATCATTAATATGCCAATCCAACAGTTATTTTCAACTATCCTTTTGGATGATTGGCACGCTGTCTGTGAAAATCCTTTTTCATAAATTGAAGCCAGCAATATCCCAATGCTTCGCTGGATGGTATTGAATTTGTGATGAACTCCAATTTATTGGTCAGCTGCTCACAGATACTCTTTGTTTATTCCTTATTAGATGACAGGCTTAGCATCCAACATCAAAACTGGTATAATTTTGGTACTGATGCTCAATAAATGGTCTTTATCATACAAATACAGGAGGAATCCATTAAGTGCTAAGCGAAACAGTGAAAACCAGTCTGAATTCTGTTTTTAATGGAGAGACTTTGTATTCCAAAATTTTGAAAATAATCAGGCTCTCCTCCTTCACAGGAGAAAAAAAATGCCCTTTACATTTCTTTCTGTAGTGATATATTTAAAAAAAAAAAAAAATATACAAATGTATTTTTTCCTTAGTATCCTCAGTCTAAGAGAACCCGTAGGTACTTAGAATATAAATAGATGGAGTTTAGTAAAACTAATCAAGTAAATAAAGAGTGAATGTGCATGGGTGAGTGTGTTCTATCTGTAGGAGCGGCATCTGTATAAGAAGAAAACCTACAAAAGAGTGTTAGAATTTTTTCTTTGTGTACAGTATAATGTAGTGCTTTGGTGTCACAATGAAGCAGCACAAGGATAAAATAAATTTTTTGCAAGTCAAAAGGATGAATGCCTTGCCTTGCCCTGATTATTTTTTCCTTTTCTTTTTCTTTTCCCTTTCCCTTCTCCTTCTCCTTCTCCTTCTCCTTCTCCTTTTCCTTCTCCTTCTCCTTCTCCTTTCCCTTTCCCTTTCCCTTCTCCTTCTCCTTCTCCTTCTCCTTCTCCTTCTCCTTCTTCTCCTTCTCCTTCTCCTTCTCCTTCTCCTTCTCCTTCTTCTCCTTCTCCTTCTCCTTCTCCTTCTCCTTCTCCTTCTCCTTCTCCTTCTCCCTCTCCTTCTCCTTCTCCTTCTCCTTTCTGTTGCTCATTCTTATACCTTCCCATCTATTCTGTCTTTTTGATCTGTCTTATAGTCTTCCTGGGTATGAAGAATTAGTGCTGAAGAAGAAAAATAGTATTCCATTGTAAGATATTTTGGAGTCTAAGGGCTTTAATAAATATGTTTGAAAAATCCAGAGTAATTTGCCTTTTCATTTTCAAAATATTTGACCAGGGCAGGTAGAGTTTAAGATCCTGTAGGAGCAGAAAAGCTACAAGATAGGTAACACAGGCCAGAGCCTGTAACTCTGGGGGAGGTAAGCAGACAACTGTTACAGAGAGAAGGGGTGGAGACCGATCATTCCTACTAGAACTGCTCAGAGTATCCTTCATGGTTTCTTCTTTCCTCCCCTCAGGACAAGATACCAAACCTTTCTCTCTCTGTAGCAGAGCACAGCAGACATACCCAGTCTGATCCCTGTGGCTGAGTCCAGAGCCAAGATTAGGTCCAAGGGAACCTTTATGGAATGTTTGCTTTTAACGTGTGTGTCTGCTCAGGAAATCTCACTTGAATGGCTTAGGATCCAAAGGGAAAGAGCTCCAGCTTTGCTTTCTGATTTTAGTTGGTTATCATTTGCATCAAGTCAAATCATAACTATCACCTTCCTCAGGTGAAAATTAGGTAAATTTAGAGAGAAAATGAAACAATAGAACAATAACCTATTCTGTTACTGAATTTCTGCATCAAAGTCCTTAAGTTCTATGTGGTGACATGGGATCTGGCATCACAAACCTCTTGCAAAAGCTTTTGACCTTGTAGTCTGTTGTCTTGATGTGAAATTACACCTCAAAAGATGTATTAATATTCACTACAGCACAGGATTCTTCAGAGGAAAGTAATGTATCTGTTTACTTTAAACAATGTCAGTTATTCTTTATCGTCTGTATTTAGGCTTTATCATCAGATGCAAATAGTATTTGCAAATGTACTGTATGAAAAATGAAATTTAGAAGTATAAATGCAAAGTGAAAAATAGATCATATTTAGGATCTTGATTTTCAAATTAGAAATCAAAGAATTTCATTATAGAATATATATGGGTTGTGGTTGGTTGGTTGGTTTGGCTTTTTTCTCTTTTCTGTTAAAATAGAACTCCATTCATAGTTCCTTAATTGATTTTGTTTTTTTCTGAAATCAAAATTGCCTTCTTAATTGAGGTGATGAGACTTTTGAATTATTTGGTATTCTACTACACACACAAAAAATTATTATTGCTGAAAGAGTTTTTCATCAAAATAATTTAAAAATCATAAAAAGAAAGTTTCCCTTGTGATTCTACATTGAAGGCCAAGTTTTTTCAGAATGGCCAACACTTGCCAATATTAATTTACCAGTGATTATTGTAATGACACTGCAAAAATGTGATAGATGCCAGTCACAAATATTTTTCCCAGGTCATATTATCTATAAAATACTAAACTGATTTATTGACATCATAATATTTTTTCTTACCCTGCAAAAATACACCTGGAGGTTGAAAACTTCAGTTGATTAGTCTTCTAATAAAGTCTTCTAATTATTCTTCCAGTAAAACCATGTAAATTTCTCCCGAATTATAAGTTTTGTTCATTCCAAATACTACTAAAAATATTTATCAATTGGTAAATATACAGATTTTGTAATGATATTCCAGGTTCTATTCTGCCTTCTATACATCTATATCTTATCATGCTCCCATAAAAGTCCAGATGCACCTTTAATTGAGTGGGAAAGATGACCTTGTGTCAAATGCAGTGAATGGCATCCTGGGCTGCATTATCCTGGGCTGCACTTCCAGCAGGTCAGTGTAGGAGACCCTTACCCACTGCTCAGCACTGATAAGGCCACACATTGAAACACTGTGTCGAGTTCTGCCCTCTCCAGTACAAAAAAAAAAAAAAAAACCAACACAAAAAACAAACCAAAACCATGACCATATTGGAGAGAGTCTAACAAAGACCCAAGAAGATGGATGAAGGGATTGGAGACCCTCTGATATGAGGAAAGGCTGAGAGAATTGGGTCTGTTCAGCCTGGAGAAGAGAAGGGTCTTGGGAATCTTATCAAAACCTATACATATCTAAAGGGAGGTTGCAAAGAGGATGGAACCAGGCTCCCTGCAGTGGTACCCAGTGACAGGACCAGAGTCATGAAATGAAATGCAGGAGGTACCTGTTGAACATCTGGAAACAGTTTTTCCTTATGCACAGATTACCCAGAGATCTTATGGAGTCTCCATCCTTGGTAACATTCAAAAGCTATTTGGACATGGTCCAGGGAAATCATTTTAGGTGTCCCTGCTTGAACAGGATGTTTGGAGAAGATGATTTGCAGAAGTCCACTCCATCTTTAACTGTTCTGTGAATCTTTGATTGTGTGTCATCTAACATGCCCATTTAGCCAGTTGCTGGGACAAACAGAGAAGATGCTTGAGAGATAAAAAGTGTTTTGCCATCATCCTCTAAAGAAATATTTGGGGGATTAAAAGCCTAGTTTAAAGAAAAATAAGAAATTTTCTCCAACAGGTCAGCCAGATTTTTTTCTGAAAACTTAACTTGGAATAGTAGTCCAATACTTTCAGAAATATTTGTGAGACATAGCTGATTATGTTAATGAAAAAAATCTAAATTTATAGAGACAGTGTGTTGGTCAATAAATTATCCTGCTTTATTGTGCTTGAATGGCTTAGGGAGCTCTCCAGAGTCCCTCATGCTCATGTTTTGTCACCTGTACATATACATGTCTATATATATATATATATATCTCATATATATTAAGAAAGATATATGATATAGGTAAGATATAGATATACAGCTCTCTCTACATGTACTGGTCCTAAAAAATATGCAGTCTTGTACAAAAACTTCTGAATATAAGTACTCCATTTTGATGACCCATAATCAAGTCCAGTTATATTCATGCAATGTGCCTAAAACCTCACAAGAAACACAAATTTGGAATGTGCTTCAGCCCCGTGTTCTCTGATGTGTTACTGATTTATGGAGTTCTCAGCCTCTGCCACTATGATGTTTCTTTTTATATTTTAATGCTCCTCTGGTGGCTGGAACTGTACAGGAAGTACACAAATCAGTAAATAGGATGATTCCACCCCAAATTTCTTCATGGAAATGTGGTGCAAAATCTTTGTGCCTTTCAGGGTTTTTAGGAGATGTTTCTTCTCCAAATGAAACTAATGTGTGTAAATGAAACATATTTCCTCTGATAGGAACTGATCAGTGAATACATGTACATTTTTAAAGCACCCATTTCTGTGATCACCCTGGCCAAAAATTTACATATTTATGATCAGGTGCTAAATCTCTACTACACCAGACCTCACCTATTTGCATCCAAAAATCCTATTTTTCCCCTTGTAAATACTAAGTTTTAACAACCACAAAGTGTATGTTAGACTTTACTCATTCCCTTTCCTAGGCTCATTCCAGCCCTAGGAATAGTGACTCAAAGTGCAATAACTTCCCTTTCTTCCACAAGTCTTTCTGGACTCCTCCTTACTGCAGTAACTGCCAAGTAACTAGCTGTATAGGAAAAAAAAAAAAAAAAAAAAAAAAAAGAGGATACAGAATGGTTTAGGAATGCTTACCCCAGTCTGGTCCTCTGCAAGGACTAACCTAGCACATTCTTCTCCTGCAGTGCTTCTGAATCTGAATATTTGTATTCATAATATTCAGCAGGGAGTGTGGAGCAAATAGCAAGTATGGGTTTATTGCACTGAAATCATTACTGTCCTCATAACTGCTGTTTAAAACTGAAAGGTTTCCCTGGAAAAGTAGAATTGCTGGTGCAGATGACCTTTGATGATGATTCTCGCACTAAGTTATTCATCAAAATGTTTCATTTTTATCTCTGCACAAAGAAATAGGAATGAGATTTAGCTTAATGACTAGAAATGTAACAATTTAGTAGTTTGGAGGTATATGACCTATTAGAAATATCTGTGGTTGGATTTGATCACATTTTTGCAGTGCCATTATAATAATCACTTAGTATCACTATTAAACACAGGACAAGTTTTTCATTAGTCTTTGTTATTAGGAGCTTTCAGCTTAAATATATCATCACCTAAGAAACATGGCTTTAGTGTCAAATGAGGAAAACGTACATATTACAACATTTTCCTTTTTTTCAGTGATAGAATGCATAAAGTTTCAAAGAAAAGGTGAAAACAATTGCTTGATCTGGTTCTAATGCATGATTTATGCTTCTCCACATACCTAATCTTAATCAGGTATAAGCCAAAAAATACTTAGACATCCTTGAGAAATACGAGCTGATTCTTACTCTGTATTGATGACCAAAAGATGAGGGTGAGGACAAACCTTATTACCAGAATGTGCTGCTTCAAGAAAGCTACCTTAATCAAACCAGTATTTACATGAAGCTAAGCACATGCTTAATTTTCCGCAAACCGAGTTCTTTCACATTATGAAAGAGGATGGAATTAAATTTTTTTAACAGATTCACTGAAGAAAGAGACAGTATGTCAGCAATATTTATATTGTTATAATATAAATAATAATAATATAATATATAATACTATATTATATAATAAAATATAATATAGTAATAATAACCTTATATTTAAAACCATTTTCTCTAAACTGGAGAAATGTCTTTATTTGCTGTCTCTGCTAATGAAGATCTAACTCACATTGTGTAACAGTACAAAAAAGGAACTTCATGGTGGTAGTCTGTGAATCTCCAGAGAAATCTGAACTGTAATATATAGACTCAATGTACAGTTTTTTCTGCTGTATGAAGATGGCATTTCAGAGGTCCACCCACTTTGTAAAGGAATAAATTAAGACAGCAGAGATATATTCAAGATATTTACCTATTGCTAGTAATTTCTCAATATCTAGTCTCAAAACTACTAAGATGTTTTTTCTTGTGAAATGCCTGATACATCATAAATTAAATGGGAAACCCAGTCATTTTTAATCATTTGAACAGACAAGACAGGAATTTATTTTATTTATTTTTGGTTTTGATGTGTGGCAGTAGAAGAAGACGAAGAGAGAGAACCCTTACATTTGAATTATGACATTTCCCATAAAAAGATCTGCCAGGAAATGAAAACAAATCTTTATTCTGGAAATAGCAAACATGATGTAGTAACTAGAAACCCATCCAGCTCCTACAAGATACAAAAGGACAGGATGTGGGAAGGAAAGACATTCTCTATACAGAAAGCATGAAGCTAGCCTTTTAGTGCAGGAGGGAAAAAAAGAATAAAAATTATACAGGAGTACTGAATATATTAATTAATTATTATTTTACACACAAATCCTACAGGTTATCTGTCAAAAGAAATAAATTCAAAATCAAAGCAGGTTATTATTTATACCTAGGTAATTGCAGAGGAAGTTTATTAAGGACAGCCTATTCTCCTGGAACAGAACAAAGCTCTCTTTTCCTGGCAAGAAGAGTTCTTTCCTCTGGGGAATACTTCTTTTCCGAGAACAGAATTTTCAATGGATGTGGGTTTTCTGTAATGCTCTTCTGGGACCTTTCCTGGTCTAGCCATATTCCAGTTCTACATATTGCATAAAATCAGAACAAGAGGGAAATATTAAAGATTCACCAACATTAGTTCTGGTACTGCATACTTTGTAAAGAAAAGGGAAAAAAAAGTAGAAAAAAAAGAAAAAAGAATTACATTAGTCCCTGCAATATTCTAAGTCTTCAAGGTAGGGTTGAATCAACATCAAGTGCTTGAAGCAACAAAGAAATAATGATGGATTGCACAGGTAGATCATTTAAAACACTGCAATGAAGATGTAGTCTTCAGCATTGTCAACAGAGAGATGGAAGTTGACAAGGTTCCCTCATCTTTATATGAAAAGGGACAGGATGCCAAATAATTTTAATCAATGACTATCAGGGCACATGGAGTATGAACAGGCCTCTACAGGAAACAAGATACTCCTTTAATCATTTCTAATGTGCATTCACTATGGAACAGTCATGGGCCATGCAGCTTCTTTATGGAAGGTACATTCATCCAGCTGAAAAATTTATTATCTGGGGGGTAAGACATATGCTGTTCCCAACAATATTATCACTGAATGCTGCACTCTTGTATCTACTATGTTTCCAAATGCAGATTTCCAAAAAAAACATACTGTAAGGGGACTAGGTAAAGCAGTATAACGTTTGGTCTGAATTACATACAGATTTAAGATGAGGAAATTTGTAGAATGCATTCAGTTGATAACTTTTAAAAGCCAACCTCAGCAGGTGTTACATGATTTTTGCAGCATACTGAGTGCTCAAAGCTTAGAAAAACCCTGGTGTTCTTTCTGGTTCACTGACTGTGTTGAGCACTTTCCATGTTTTATGTGGTGGGGATGTAAAAAGGCACACTTCTGCTATGCTTCACTGGTATACATTCATTGTTCCTGGAAATAACTAAAGATCAGTAGAAATCTCTCTACTTAAGAAAAGTAGAGAAACCTCCTCGTTTTCTCTTACAATAAGTTTACACCAAAGATACATTATTTGCAGAAGATCAAATTATTTCACACAAATCACTCTTGGAATATCATGAGAGTGCATCAACACTTTAAACAGGGTAGGTGAATCAGATAGTAGAAATATGGAGGGTCAGTACAAGCTGCCAAGCGTGGGTACACAGAAGTAACTGGAGTAAGATAAAGATAATAGAAATTGTTTTGCACTTGGTATACTTTTTCTACATAGTTATGAAATCCATGAACAGCTGTGCTTGATTTTCATGTCAATAAGTTTATTCCATTCTACAGAAATCCCTTTGTCAAGGTAGTAATATGAAAAAAACTAGCTCTGAGAATTAAATTGATAATTGCTAGTGTAATTTGTGATGATCTAAACTACAATGTGGAGGACTTCTGGCATGCATGGGGGAAATATATTTCCATATGTACAAAAGCTATCATTGACTTCAAAAGAATTTATAAAATCTAATATATCTTGTCACAATGGATGGCAGATTTTACAGAAACACTTGCTAATGAGACCATTGTTTCTGGATTCCTTAGCCAACGGTATAATTGCAACTGACAAAAAACATCTTAAAATTCTTTCAGCAAAGATGTCTAAATAATTCTAATCCAGTTTGCCTTCAGCAGACTTCACTCCCAATGGTAAAGGACAAAGTATCTATGCTGCCAGGAATTAAATAGCCAACAAAAAGATTTTGAAAAAGTTAAGCTCTTTATTTTTAAGTTAATAAACTTTAAAAAATTAAGCATGAGCCTCATTTAACAAAGGAATCTTTTAGATATTGAAAAAAGCATCCCAGGTAACAATGATCCTCAACTCACTGGTGGCCAATGTTTCAAATAAAAAGGACTCTCACTATAACTTGAAACGGAATTCAAGTAAATAATAATAAAAATATAATTGTATGTTATATGTAATAGAATACTAGTCTTCACCACTAAAAGAATATACTTTATATTGAGTGAGGAGATTTTACAAGTGCTTGGACTGTGTGCCCAACACAGCACTAGCCCTGATGTAAAAATGACTAACAAGTGGTAATGACCACCTTCCAAGTATTTCAAGCAAAACTTATTTATTTTATTGACACGTATTTCATGTATCTATATATGTGTAACATATATGCACATTAAAAAAATATATTCTTTTTTCTTTTTTTTTTTTTTTTTTTTTTTTTATAAATTAAAAAATGCAGATTACACAAGGTATTTCTCCTGTTGCAGATCCACAGTTGAACTCCTTCTGACAGATCCTGTGCAACCACCTTGGAGGCAGAGTTCCACAGTAACTCATATTCAAACTCAGCACCTTATCAGGTCAGATGTCACTAATTTAAATGTTTTTCGTATTCAGTTTTGTGCTTCTTCTTATGAGCTTCTAAAGGATTTAAAGTATGATTTATAGTCATAAAGATTCCAGTGGACTTCCTATGTATCTTAAATGGAATAATGGCCAAGGCATTTATATGCCAAATTCACTTCCAAGTAAGTAAGCACATGCAGGAGGACCATGTGTAAAATTCATACTAAGGGATGAAGAACTTCACACCAAACACAGAAATTGTTTGGCTAATGGTTGAATTATTGTACACCTTTGAGATTCTGTGTGGTATTCTGCCTTGTGCATGGGAGATGCAAACGCCTATCAATAAAAGCTGGAATTCTTACGAACTTTAGAAGAGGTGTTAGGGCTGGTGAGTTGTAAGGTTTGCTTCTACCTTTGTTCTGACATTTTCCAGTTTCTTTACAGATAGCTAATCTTAATGTGAAATTCAAGAGAAGTTCTCTTCCAACTTCATATACCTTTTTAGGTGAGGAAATGGAGGAAAATTTCTGTTGGTGCCAGTGATCTCAACCACTCATTTCAGACTAAAATACCATGTCCTTTACCAGTGATTGTACTTCTGTGCTCAGAACAGTAGGTTGTTTGGCACACAAAGTTGCACAGGAGCATGGAGATTTATCAGTTTGAATTGGATTATGTAATAAGGGCCTACATTTGTGATAGTAGTAAAAAAATAGTTTCCGAAGCACACATGAAATTGTGTGCATATCTAATCCACCAGCCTGTACAGGGCATTTACAAAACTCACTCTCTTACCAGCATTTTATACATAAGTAAATTATATTACTAATCTAAGGCACTGAAAAATTCCTGAACCTGAAATTAATATTAGTTTTTCAAAGACATGCAAGGTATCTGAAAATCAATAGTCTATTATTGTAATTGCTTATATTAGCTATATTTTATTTATTAGTTAGGCTTTGAAATGTGTGATCCCTGTTTGAAAGACAGTGGAACTAAGAGGCATTTGTTTTCAAGATGTTTTGATTTTTTGTGTGTCTGAATGGTAGAAGTCTGTCACTGACAGACATTGTTATTGTATCTACTAATGAGGGCAAATTTGTACAGCCTCAGGTTACTTTATTAATTATTTTCCAGCTTTTAATACCAAATCCTTCATGGAAACAATGTGTAGTTTTCACAGCCATAAAGAGTACAATAAGAAGACGTGAGATACATAAAATTTCAAACCAAGCCTGCCTTATAAACCTACACACCTCAGCATATATGAGAATACTATATAAATTTTTGCTTATTTCCCCCTTGACATTCCGCCATCAGCACTGCAGTGTGCAAAATCAGACCTAATGAGTTCTGAAAAGAGCCACAGGTTAGCCTATGCTGCAGGGTTATATGGACATATTACAACATAGGCTGAAAGTAGTTTAAATAGTAGAAGGCTAATGGCAAAGGAAAAGAAGGACTGAATTTTGTAAATCCCTCAGAAAATGAAAAAATACATGAACATACAGTTTCACCTGCTCTGACCAGGCTACAATCTGGTGCACAAATTAAAGCCAGTGTGTGCTTGTATTTTCTGCAGCTCAGTGCTACAGAGCTACCTTTGAGCTTGACCCTTAAAATGACTCAAGTTTTCAGAGTAAATGTTGCTTATGTAAAGCAGTAGACATTGGTTTACTGCAGCTTGGCCCTTTTTCACCTCTCAATGGGAAAAAAAAAGCTTGCTCTTTAATTACTGAAATAGCTTCGGCTTCTCTGCCGAAGTTTGTGTTTTACTCTAGTTTGTGTTTTAACCTTGTCTGAGCACTTTTTTTTTTATACCATCATAAAGGAATCCCTAGGGATAAGTGCTGTAGGAGTGTGCTTGAAGCAAAATCCTTCCCCAATCAGCATTTCTTATAGATAATTTATGTCAGACTGATTTCCGAAGATCAGTTCTGAGATTGCACATATGTGTGGCTCCTTGGTTTTGTTTTTTTTTTTTTGATGACAAAGCTTGTGCTATTTCTCTATTAAATTAATGGAAGCCTTCTCTACCAATGTACTTTCATGTCTGCTGTTATCCCAAAGGCAGCCTTGTCAATCACACAACTACTCTGCTGCTGTTCTGAAGTTTACCTGATTTTGCACTGATGAGGAACAAGTGCTTCTGTGCAATCAAACTGGAACTGATAGATACCAAAGAGACCTTGGTCTCTAGATGCACTTAGTGCCCAACAGTGGTAGTAAAGCAGGCAAGATAGGGCAGGAGAGAATGCTCTGGGGGAAACAAGTTTCTTTGAATGTGATTTTTTATTTTTTGTTTTTAAACAAATTCATGCAGAAACAGGTACAAGAACAGATTAATTCAGTGCATATATACTGTGTCTATCAAACATTTATGCCCATACCAGTAACTGTGAGAGCATTAGGTGGTTTGGGGATAAACCTAAAATAGAGATTTGTTTGGGAAATTCTGGATGACATGCTTGGCAAACCTGATAGCACCAAGATACACAAGGATATGGTTCAATAGCACTTGAATTTAATTTTAAATAATTCAAAACCTGACAATGAAACTATCAGGCTCCAATGGTTATAGGTATAATTTTCAAATGAAAAATTTCAAATAATTAAAAAAATGTGTTTTGTTGTGTTTTTTTCCTAACAAGGAAAGTATGGTTTATAACACTAATAAATTATGATGCCGATGACTTATAACTGCAAGCTTTAACACTAGGATCACACAGGCACTTCCCATTGCAGGAAGCTGATAAACTGCTAAGCAGCTCCCTCAAGCATTTCAAACACATAGTTAGGGAATAGAATTTTAATAATAACAGTGTTCCATATAGTTAATAATGATATATTAAAGACTGCTATGTGCAGTCTAGTACAAAAAAATAATGTGTGATTGTTTTCTCAGAAGGTATTCATTTCTAAGAACTATCATATTGGACCAGTATCAGTCCAATTGTGTATCAGTTTGACAGTGCTTACTCAGCTCTACAAGTCCCCAGTCTTGGTATGGAATTTGCTATGGCAGTCTCATTTTTTTGCTCTTTATGGCAGATCAAAGCTGAGTTAATTCATATGCATGAATGATGTTCACACACAGCCCAGCTTTACTTTCTATGCATCCAAGGTTTCCTGCATAATTGGTGTAAGGGAAAAATTTCCTTTTTTGTGTAACATAAAGAAACACACTCTCATTGCGAGGGTGACTGAGCACTGGAACAGATTGCCCAGAGGTGGTGTGGAGTCTATACTTGGAGAGATTCAAAAGCCATCTGGGAAACCAGTTCTAGGTGTCCCATCTACTACTAATAAATCCTGCTTCTCTTCTTGGAATTCAGAGAAAGCCCAGGTCAACTTGCTCACCACAGTAGATATCAGTCCCTCAACAAAAGTATTCCTCTCTTGCTGGCTCCCCTTTCTCCAGCCCCCAGATATAAGTATCCTTAATGGCTCTTCTGAGACTGAAGAAAATGCAGTCAAGGATGAAGAAAATAATTTTTATGTTTTTCTTTTATTTCTAAAATGTCTTAAGAGATGACAGAAATAGGAATTCTGAAATACATAAATAGGTATAGCCCACGAATATTTGTGTACTATAACTAAGTCAAATTTGGATTTTACAAAAAAGTATAAAGCGGGATTTCTAGAGCAATCCTTTTTTGTAATAAGTTAAAAGTTGATTGTGTATAACATCTTGATTTTTACAGAACAGACATTTTATGTGATTTTTCACTTAAAGACCCATTGAAAAACAGTTGGAGACAGAAATTAGATTAGATGTTTTTCAGACAATAAATATTTAGTAATATAGCTCTCACTGAAATTAATGGACATTAGATCTCTTAAAACCACTGGAAATATATGCCATAGATGCTTGGACACACTAAAAAAAATTATAAAAAAATAATATTGTAAGACTGATTATTCATTATTTTTAAAAAGGCTGGAATCTGGTCCCTGTATACTTCCCTCTCTCAGAATAAGAATTTATTCCCAGGTTTATCTGAAATGGGCATAAAGTATAGATAACTGTCCTCAGGAATTAAATTACTTATTGTCACACCATATTTTCTTAAATTTGATGTGTGTTTCATCTTTCGAGAAGAAGTGAATTGGGATAGTTAGTAGCACTTCTATCCGTTTGTCCTGTGAACTGTCCTCAAGAAGACAGTAGTTCAGATAAGAAATCTCAATGCACAGATTTTAAAAGAACAGCTATCAGTGCAATAATAGTGATGTCTCACAGCAAAGAATTCTCTAAGGGTTGTAAAAGATATATCCTGAATGGGCTAAAAATACATAACAAAACATTAATACTAGGTGTTTAGAATGAGGAAAAAAATACACAGTTTAGTGTTATGTAAAGAGATCTTCATATTAATGAATCAGAAATCTTTTCTACTTTTACATGTATAACAAACTATCAAGTTGCTGTATAGCACTTATGAATGCAGGACACATATTATTTAAATTTATACCTTCATAATGAAGACTGTTTCTTATAAGGGATGTGCATACAATATTCAGTGATCAAATCTAAACAGGGATCAGGGATCCCATTTTTTGTGGCCAAGAAGAGCAAGCACTGCATTTCTTTTTCTTCTGTGCATTATGAGAGGTTGCACCAAATATATACTTTGGTGTCTCTGTGAATGTATCCTGTGAGAGTCTCCTCCATCTTCCAGTTCTATGTGCGTCACCTAGAGTTTGTTGCTAAAAGAGATGTAAAAGTTATTCATTTTCAGTGTCCTGCTTTTGGATTATATGTTCAGTTTTCTTTCCCATGACATTCATATAACCTATCTTTATTAGTCACAATTTCAATGCCTTGTAGGTTGGGATATCATGTAGGAAACAGCTTCTGTTTATCTATCACAGTAAATAGCTGTTGTATAGGAATGGTAGGCACAACTAGTTACTGCCCTTAGATACTGATATATTTCCTTCATTTGTAGGAATTTTCACAGGACTCTGCATTCACACATGATATTCTGATGTGGGAAAATGGCAAAAAAAATCACCTTAAACAGCCCTCAGTATAATCCAAACTGCAGCTTCCAGAGCACACGAGACAAGTTCTTATGTGGAAGATGTGTCTCATCGTAGCTGGGCATAAGTTTGTTGCCTTCAGTATTTCTCTTTCAGTATTTCTCTTACCACCACACAGGTGATCTACTGAAGAAAGACAAAATTCTGCTTGGTAGTACATTCTTTTATGTGTAGAGACCAGAAGAAGATTACTTATTTGAAGAGGAAAGCCCAGAATGATTTTTGACTAAGGAGGCGAGTATTTGTTTAAATACCTATAAAAAAATTGTAATTAAGATTTTGTGAAATGATAGAGTTAAAAAACTATTAGAGAGGCTCTCTTCAAGTTTTACAAATTCTACAGCTCTGCTATTGAGAGCGTTGTGAAAAGACCTGAACAAAAGGCATGTATTTGCTTACTGACATCCTTGAAGGTAAATTAGAAAGATCTAATCAAAACATGATCTTTAGTGTATTTTCTTATTGACAGTATTCACAGAAAGATATAGGCAATAAGGGTTTTTTTTTCTGAAATGTTTAGAAAGTACCTCTAAAACTAATGAGGCATTAGATATAGATCATTGATATTTTCTGGCAATATCAGTCTTGTGTTCTGTGTAATTATATATTCCAATAAAGCCTTACTTTTTTTGAAAGTTGGCTGTTTGACTCTGTAGAACTTCCTCAACTTTTGCTTCCGTTTTTTAGTTGTCTTCTGTACCTCATTTTTTATTTACCTCTATTTTACACTACCATGGAACTATCTGGCCAATTTTGTGTAATAAATATAGGTTGCACTGGCCTGTTTTATATAAATAAATTGTTTGAAACACTTCTCTTTTGGAAAAGCCATTTCCTTCAAGCCAGAAACAGTTATGTCTTCCACATCTTAAAGAAGAGGAAAGGGGAGGCAGCTCTTTCTCATCACTGATGACATTAACTTCAACACTGCGATCTGAAAATTATAGCTTTTCCTGAAAAAGAAAGAGAAATAACAGGCTCATTAAGAGCCTACCCCTGGAAAAAAATAATTAAAAGTAATATACTTAATATAAGGATGAATTGTTACCTATTGTACTGCCACCTTTTCTACAGAGATGCATACTGTGATCCACAGTCAGGACAGATAAACAGGTTGGAGGGATTTTAACTAAAGGCAGTGCAGCCCTTCTGTGTTAGTTTCGTTTTGACAACTTACTGCATTACTTACATTCAAAAGCACCTCTTGTCTGATGAGTAAAACGAAGAAGAAAGGAGGGGAAAAAAGGAAAAAGTTGCCTTGCTTTACAGGGGTAACTAGTCTCTCTTCAGACATATTCAAGACAGATCTGTGAAATACATATTGAATAATCTGATGAGGAAAAAATTCTAGCTTAGCCCTCTTGACCTTTTATGCAAACCATTAACACAGCCCAGTAACACCTGCAATGTAATTAATGTGCTAATCAAGGCAGCAGGGTTCACCAGTTACCACATTTCCACAAAGTTTTCCACATTTGTTGCCATGTTGCTATCTCAATTAGTCTGCAGCGCTCTTAATGTAGCCTCCTTCTGCAGGAAGAAAATTGGTTTCAGATCTGAATGCTTCATAATGTAGTGGTGCCTTAATGTATAGTGAACTTATTATGCATTATGCTGGAACTAATTTCCTTTTTTCTAGAAGTGTATGTGTGCTTAAAAGTTAGGTGCAGAACAAATGAAATTCAAATTTGTCCTCAAATGAGATATTTGGGAATAGTTTACAGTAAATAGGCAAACTGTAACAGCCATAGAGTTGAAAAAGCTGTTCACTCAATATGCTGTTTGCTTAGGTTCTATCCACATACACACACAAACAAATCATTTTGTGTCATATATTTCATGTCCACTTGCAATATTAATACTGTTAGAATTACTGAAATGTCACCTGGAAAGCTGAAAAGCATTTGAAAACTGTCATGTGGATAAGGTTCCCATGGAAACCAATTTCCTTGATATCCATGTGTTCAATATAACTCCCTGTAATTTTGTTTGGATGCTTGTGAAATAAAAGCTGTAACAATAACCTGAAAATAATTTATACATTTTTAAAAGACTCCAAAAATATTGATTTAATGCACTGTGTGACTCATGCAATAGAATAGCACTAACCTGATCAGCATTCATCACTTCTAGTCATAGCTGTCATGCTACTTATGATGTATATGGCATACTGACTTAGAGAACTTAAGGATTTTACCAGGCATTTTACAGTGCCTTGAATTCTTTGTTTATTATATAGAAGAGTTACACTAGAACAGCAAGGTTAGACACATGTGCCCTACGAAACAATTGCAATGTAGCCTACAAAGTCATTGAATCCCCTACTGAATCCTATATTTACACCGTGCTTCTGTGTCACAAAAACTGGAGTCACCTGTGCTGCGGATAGGTGCCCTTATTCCAGACTACCTATGATAAAATTTGATGTGTCAGGCATAATTAGTGAGAAATGAAGGTAACTGAGACGCAGAGATGAAATAGTCTTATGGCTGACTGTTTTAGGAGTTATTAAAATTATTTACTGAAGGAAATAGTCCATATGAATAATCATAAAATTTATGACCTATAAAACATACCATCAAAAACCACCAACCACACCCCAAAGCAAACCCCTGGTGGCTTGTTGGTGTTTGGTTTAGCTTTGGTTTGGTTTTTTTTTTTGGTTTTTTGTTTGTTTTTTTTTGTTGTTGTTTTTTAGGGTTTTTTCCCTTCTAGTTTTTATCCCATAAAAACAAAGAAAAAAAAAATCAAAAGCAAAATCTGTCTCTTCCCTTTCTCCAAAAATGAGACAACACCCTCAGATGCAATCTGCTAAACTAGAGCCAAGTAATTAACGAGTTAGATGGTCAGGACCCTCATTTTGGAATAAGAAAGTTCTGATCTCTTATGAAACAGTAAGAGCTTAAACTTCAGCAGTTTGCGAATTTTAATTTCCAGTTCCGTGTGGCTTTGGCCAGAAAATTCATCTTGTCCACAACAAACACCAAATCCTGGTTCCTTGCAGTTTTTTATCTTGAGAAATTTGCTGTCTTTAAGAATGGATTTTTTTTAAGATTTGGCCTCTTTCTATCCTGGAGTCACTTAAGGCTACATTAGTCATATCCTTAGTTGCCTAGGTTTCCTCAGCTATCTCATATGCTTAGTCACAATATATCTTTATCACCTCACATCTCTCTTTATTTTATAAATATTCTTGAGAGACACATGGTCCAATTATTGAGGCAGGATGCTTCTTCAGCCTTAATATGCATATGTATATTCACTATATAATAAATTATGACTTCTTTTTTCCTTTTACTGGAGATGAAATTGAAATATCTAAGGGACATTTACATTCAGTTTAGGAAACCCTCAAGAAGATTCTTTCTTTCTTTCTTTTGACATTTTAATGTAGACAGGAAAAGAACCCAGCACCTTAGAAATGAAGAAAATAAGACAACACTGGTAATAATGGAGGGGGAGGGGGAAGAGGCTGGATTTTGTTCCTTCAAAAACAGTTTGTTAATATTTTCAATTGCAAGTCATGATTGTAAATTCAATATTTGCTATCATATAAAGAGGATAACAATTCTTGGTTACATGTCTAAGTTTTAAGTCCATGTAAAATAGAAATAAGAAATGTACTCAAAATTTGAGGCAATTTTTTTTTTTAAATTGAAGTTACTACAGATGCAGTAACAACTCTAAAAAGTGCAAGCTTTACCAGAAAGTACAGCAGTGTATTACACCTCTTTAAACACATTCTACTTATTACAGAACAAGTTAAAATGAGTGTACACTGACTCCCTATCCAATTCAAATTATAAGAAAAAAAAATTTTCCTGGGAGTAGGAAAAGACTATATTATACTCCTGATAACTGGTCATTAACATCCCTGTGTTTAAATTAACAACCTTAATTCTGTAGTCTGATATTAGCTATAGATGATATGCTTTGGCACTGAATAAAGACTTGATGCTTTTTTTGTAGGCTACACAACTTACTACTTCGTGGGAGAGTATCCAGTCTTACATACAGAGCAAGTTTCAAATAAAATTTTATTTTGCAGTTTGTTCCCCTGGTTAAAAGAAGGAGAAGTTATGTAATTCTGAAATCATTCTATTGCTGTTCCAATATATCAAGAAAAGATTGCTCTGAGAGTCTTTGTTCAAGTACTAAACAAGGCAGTAACTGTGCAATCTATGTGTCAAAGTCATGAAAAATGCTTCTAGACAGTTGAGAGACATGCACAAAACCTTGATGCAGTGAATTGTGGAAAAGGACAAGAGATAAAAAAACAGAATTGGAGTGTTTAAGGTTTTAAAGGGAGAGTCACTGAGGAAATGGGGCAACAGAGATTTTTATCTCCAGGAAGCTACCTTTTACTTCTCAGACAAGTGCAACTAATGAATTGATAAGGCAAGTGTCTCGATAGGTATCTAAATTTGAAATACTGGCTATTTTTCACAAATGTGAAGTTTTCATTTCCTCTGTCTTCAAAACTCACAGAATTGTTACAAGATTACACCAATTAAAGAAAAAAAAGAAAAAGTATATACTAATTTTACGGTGATTTTCAGACTTAACTGAATTTGTCCTTAAAATGACTAAGCATTTAAATATATTCTGGATGTCTTATGAAAAAAAAGATGACAGTTCCTTTTACCACAATCAGTTTTTTCTGGGTTTGTCTAGCAATTTTTTAATACTCAATATTTGAAAACCATTATTTCTGAAATATAGTTCTGTAGACACTAAAATATGTAAATGACAACTTTGAGTATTAGTTATCTATTGTTTGAAACTAGTTGAATAATCATGAAAATGAGGTTATTTTCAATGTGTATGGACTTTTCAATTCACTAATTCTTTCAGATTTCTTTTTTTTTTTTTTTTTTTTTTTTTGGCCCTACAATGGGGAAAAATGCTTTTTACTAGCTTAAAATACTAATATTAAATGATTTAATAAGCTTAACTGGACTTTTTAATCTCTTGAAATACATAGGTGATGAGGGAGCTGGCAGAAGAGCTCGCCAAGCCTCTCTCTATCATCTACCAACAGTCCTGGCTCACTGGGGACATCCCAGATGACTGGAAGTTGGTGAATGTCACGCCAATCCACAAAAAGGGCCAGAAGGAGAACCCGGAAAACTACAGGCCTGTCAGCCTGACCTCAGTGCCTGGCAGGGTTATGGAACAGATCATCCTCAGTGCAATCACACAGCACCTGCAGGATGGGCAAGGGATTAGACCCAGCCAGCACGGGTTTAGGAAGGGCAGGTCCTGCCTGACCAACCTGATCTCCTTTTATGATCAGGTGACCCGCCTGGTGGATGAGGGGAAGGCTGTGGATGTGGTCTACCTGGACTTCAGCAAGGCCTTTGACGCCGTCTCCCACAGCATTCTCCTGAAAAAGCTGTCAGCCCACAGCTTGGACAGGGGCACTCTGTGCTGGGTTAAGAACTGGCTGGAGGGCCGGGCACAGAGAGTGGTGCTGAACGATGCACACCTCGAGTCCTGTGTCCAGTTCTGGGCCCCTCAGTTTAGGAAGGATATCGAGGTCCTGGAGCAGGTCCAAAGGAGGGCAACTAGGCTGGTGAAGGGACTCCAGCACAGATCCTATGAGGAGAGGCTGAGGGAGCTGGGGCTGTTCAGCCTGGAGAAGAGGAGGCTCAGGGGAGACCTCATCACTCTCTACAACTCCCTGAAAGGAGGGTGTAGCCAGGGGCAACTCTTTTCCCGGGCAACTCTCAGCAAGACAAGAGGGCACGGTCTCAAGTTGTGCCAAGGGAGGTTTAGGTTGGACATTAGAAGGAATTTCTTTACTGAGAGGGTGATCAAGCATTGGAATGGGCTGCCCCTGGAAGTGGTGGATTCTCCGTCCCTGGAGATATTTAAAAAGAGACTGGATGTGGCACTCAGTGCCATGGTCTGGCAACCGCAGCGGTAGTGGATCAAGGGTATGACTTGATGATCTCTGAGGTCCCTTCCAACCCAGCCAATTCTATGATTCTATGATTGTCAAATCAGTCTTATTTCTCCAAGTGTGTTACAAGTACACATATAAATGTAAATGTGTATCTGCAGCTAAACATGCCAAAGGCATTTTAAAGTAAAAACCGTTTATTAAAATAAAAGGTTAGAACTCAGATTTTCTTTGCAATTGATCAACTTGTGAAGCAGTCTTTAGGTTTATGTTATGTAGACCCTTTACGTTGCATCTTATTCAAAAGAGACTATCAGGCTCAAGTGTATGACTACACAAATATCTCCTAAAGATTTTTGTCTTTCTGGGTTTGGAAAACTTTGCCATTCCATATGTTTTCATGTTTCTAAAACCTAGTCTTTCACCTTATTCGAGTCACAAAGATGAATGCCATTGTTCCTGTGCACACTGTGGAATATGAAACAGTACAGAATTAGTGGGATATTCCTATGGAGCAAAAGGAAGCTAAGCATAATTTTTTCAAAGTATAAAAAATCCTTGCAATTTAGAAACTTTTGGGTGGTGTTCTTTTTTAATTTTTTTCTTAACGCTAATGTCATTGTTTATGATATTTCTGTATGTGAAGCTTGCCTTTGGAGCTGATAACAAACCAACATAGAACTGTATTCTTTGTAGTGTGTATCAGTGACTCTTGGGTCATTTTTCTTGTCAAGTTGATTAAGTAACAGTAATTTCAGAGTAAAGCTCTATAATACATAAAGTACCATCATTTTATTCCTCATGAGTGCTTTTAGTGTTTTAATAGAAGCATGTTTTAAGTAAATAACAGTAGGGGGTTTTATTATTATTTTGACTCATAATAGTCATTAAGAACTGATCTGATGGAAAAGATATGTTTCCAAAATGCATTAATCCCTCATCCTGAGGCAATTAACAGTTTTATGCAAGGCTTTTAAAGCTCAAATAAATGTGGTTTTTTTGTTTGAAAAGCCGAGCTGTCATCTTCAGAGGGTCCACGTAAGTGCACTCATTGATAGAGAATATGTAGCTAGCTACTACAAGTGAGGTGCTTACAAGTGTGATGGTAACAGGCTAACAAAATACTACTCTTTATTTGCCTTGATCCTAGGAAGAGACACTTCAGTTCTCTCCTCCTCCTTACCAGATAATACATTTGTCCTCTGTGTGCAAGAACAGTGGCAATAATGCAACGTTATTTATGTATAAGAGGGTTTCGTGTGTTTATTTTCAACTTTATAAGCAAAAAAGATCTATCAAAGTTTTTACAGAAATAAAACAACCTCCTATAAATGGACTGTGTTCATCTGAATAACAGAAAAGATTGATATACAGTCATAATGTAAGTCATTATATCTTTCTGAAAGCTTACACTAGAAAAGATGTCCAAGAAGAAAAGATCTGTTTATCTTGGGATATCATGTTCTCTGGACATCCAGGTTTTATTCTTGCTGCAGAAAAATCTGTTTGTGACTTGAAACTTTTAATCTATGGTATCTCATCTGTAAATTGGCATGAGAAAACATTTCTGTGCCTCAGAGCTCTGTGTTGCACATATATATATATACATATATATATATATATATATAGACAGAGAGAGAATTTTGGTGATCTTTGAGTGGAATGTGTTGCAGAAGTGTATAGTATTAATTCATATACTATTCTGTATGTATGTACTATGTTTCAGTAGCATTTTTTACCCGTTTTTCTACACAGTAAATGTTATGGTCAATTAAAAAGTGTTTGTTTGTTTGCTTGCCTTTTTATTCAATTAAACTAATACAACTAATTTTTCAGCTCTACTTAAATTTCTACAAGACTCTCCTAACATATGTTTACACTTTTAACAGAAATAAAGGTAACATATCAGAGTGTGTTGTTCCTTTGAGAAGAAGGTATTAATCTCATGTTTCTTTCACAATTTATTAAGTATTTTCCAGCCGACTGTTTTTCTGGGTAGCAATAAAACCCTGAATAGCTCCTCTACCTGAATCTTCCTTTACAACTGAGTTATAGCAACCAACTATTCATTAGGCTTTTAATTTTTTTTCTATACATTTTTGCATTTTTTTTCTGTGTTCCAATTAAGTTCTAACTAGCCATCCAGAAGCCTTAATTGTGTACCATGATTTGTACCACAGTTGGACTTAAGTCAATATAATAGAAAATGGGGGAAAAAAAGGTCACCATTTGGTCACATGAACTCTTTTGTGTCTCAGCTTCATATGCTCAGCAATTCTACTGATTCATCATCCAAACTTAATTTAATGTGACTGGGATTATGCTATGTTGTCTGCCACTGAGGCATGAACAAGTGATACTGCTGTTTATCATTGTAACACCTCCTGTTGGACAGAAAAATGTCATTGCTTCTGGCTAGCACTGCAAAAGGATGTCATACAGGGATCTGTTTAGTACCTGGAATACGGTTCAAGTTGTCATAGTTTCATTCTACTAAAATAAAATAACGCGAAAAATAAAAGAATGGCCTTGGGAACAGCAGGGGAGAAAGAAGTGACAAAGTGTCCCTGGACCTTTAAAAGAAAAAAGTCTGAGATACTGAAGAAGCTGGAGTAACAGCTGTCATCAGACTGAGATAGAAGGTGACCTCTCCCAAAAAAAAGGTGTTCCTGAAGTTCTCTGGCTGACATCACAGTGGATATGTCAGCTTAAACATGCCTTCATTTAAGCTAAAACCTCAAAACTCAGTACAACTACATAAAAACAGACACACACATTTACACACATATATATTAGGAGACACTGTATGTGTATAAAGGTCTGGGAGAACAGAGATAAGACAATGCTATGGATTAGATGGTAACAAGGAAAGCTGAGGAAAGCTGAAGAAGACTAAGGTAATTATTTGGTAGAATAAATTTAAGATCACTCCCTGTTATTTATAGGGCACATGACCTCAATTTATAAGACACTGTTATATAATTTAAACTCTTAATTTCACATATCCTCAGAGAATTTGCCTGTACATCTAAATTGGCATATCATTACTAATGGAGGCTCATTTCCAGAGTGAAAATATCAAGTACACATTGAATAAATCACTTGAAGTCATTTAGTTTTACAAATATGTTCCTTGTTCACACTAAAATAACCCACACAGAAAATTAGTTCAAAGTAGCTTCTCTGCTATAAATTCTCTACTTACTTTACTGTATACATTTTTTTTAATCTTGACAAATCACCAGTTACCCTACACTCCTTAAAAATAGTACAACACTGGCAGCTCCAAGTCAATGATCCCATTGGATACTTTTCTTGTTCTTGCATTATCCTTTGGCAAGAAGTTACAGAAGTCACGAGATTGAACAGTTTTTAGAAATTTTGACCTTAAGTAGTTTCATGACTGTGAAACTTGGGCATGTCTACAAAATTGCATAAGAATATCTCTTTATAGCTTTATTCTGGTATGAATCAAGAATAACTGTAAAAAAATTGTAAAGAAAGTTAACTGTAACTAGAATGATAGGAAAGAAACCCTGATTTTCTTGTTTGAATTCTACTACTTATTCTGTTTTCCAAAGAAAGAAATTATTTATACTCTAAATCAATTTTTTTTCTAATAAGGACATTTATTACATATTATTTTATTTGTAATTACACATTAAAAGTTTTTTTCCTGGTCATTTTTTTTTCCTTAGTGAAATGTTCTTGTGGCTTTTTTTTTTACATTTTTTTTTTTTAATTCAAAACCTCACGGAACTACATAAAGATAAGAGGATTCAGAGAAATAAGGGAAAAGTATTTTGTGTGGAAGAAGTGTTTAAATGCTATGTATACTCTTTACCAATATGATTTTAATGCAGCATTGTTATATATAACGGTATATAATGGTATTAAACACAGACATTATAGATCCAATGCTTAACACCAAAGAGAAGATTTTATAAAGGACTTGGTATTCAAGGTCAGAGTCTGTTGGTACATAATGTTTCCTGGCTCTGTCTGTAGCTTAGGCATCTTAGATTTAAATAAAACCTTGTGACTGAAAATAGAGTTACACTGGGTATGAATATAGCCCATCATTAGGGGAAGAAAAATATAGCTATCTTACAAAAATGATGTGCTGGGTTGAAGGCATGTGACAGAAAGATTTAAAATGGCTGCACACCTTTGGAAGTGTGACATTTTGTAGTGGCAGGAACAGGCGCTGGCAGAACAGGCTGAAGACAGGAAAATGCCTAATGAGGTTTGAAACTGTTATAGTGCCTGGCCCAAAACATAGCAAAATCAATTTGGATTTTTTTTTTTCTCATGGGCTGGACCAGGCTCATAATGACAGACACTGTGTAGGAATAAAGCATGGGAAAGTTTAAAAAGTAGTGTGTGTGTACCACAGTTGAAGAAAATGTACAAGTCTTATGAAGTCAATGATTTGCACTGACTGAAAAACTGGTGAGGCTTTTTTCAACAATAAGAATATGCATCTTCTCTGCCTGTCATCATATATTCTCTGTATAAGTACAAATGAAAAATAAAAGCATTATCTATGTGATACCTTAGGTTAAATATATAGCCGTCTTCTTAATGATGAGCCAGATTTCAATTAAACGTCATATATTATTTTACAAAATTATTTAAATCTCAGCAAACTTTCAGTGGAAATGTGCGCAGTGACATGGAACAGAAAGCTTTAAATATGCAATGTAATAAGAAAGCCACTTCAGTTGTTATAATGTAATTTACTGTCTTTTTTAATAATAATTAGAAATGTAGTATTTAATTCCAAACAGTCTCCATTTGAAGTAAGTTTCATACACTGTGAAGTACCAACACTTAAATTCTCTGTATTTTTAGAAATGTGCTAGTATGCATTTTGTCTAAAGCCTTCAAAGAAAGGCTAAAATTACTTCCATAGAAAATATAAACAAAATGTAGTTATCCTATAACCTACAAGAATCTACCAGAACACAGAGAACATAAATAGACTTTTGAAATCAATCTGGCTTTTGTAATTTTTTCCACATAATTGGTGTCATCATGTAGGCAACAGGTGGCAGGACCTGCCGAGTAACGAGCTCAGTCGGTGCTCAGCCTCACCTGTGCCCAGTTAGGGCTGGCCCAAGTGCGCATGCTCAAAGATCAAGGGCCAATAAAAGGTGGGGCCTGAGACCGGCAAATGGCTCGTTCTGAAGCAGGTCAGCAGCCGTGCTGGTTGGAGGCCAGTTCTCTACTGATCCTGTCCTCATTCAGAGCCTGTCATCGCTGCGAAGTTCTCCTCCTGTTAACATCTGGTGGAGAATGCGGGCATAGACTCCCGTCTAAACCGTCTTCTCCGAGTGAACTTCTCGACTTTCTACCAAAACTCGAGAAATTAGGGTAAGAGAAACCCCTTTTTCTCTTGTTACTTATATTGCTAAGCCTTTTTTTTTTTGTCGAAATAGAAAGATGGGTCTTACTGCCAGCAAACCCACTGAAGCTGCCGCCACTGAAAAAATTGTGGCACAGGCAGAGAGCCAGGAACTCCTTGGCTCTCCGGGTCCTGGCACCTGTTGCCTACATCATCATTACATATTTTCTAATGTGTAGCTCAAGTTGGAAAACTAG
This sequence comes from Heliangelus exortis, assembly GCF_036169615.1. NCBI lineage: Eukaryota > Metazoa > Chordata > Aves > Apodiformes > Trochilidae > Heliangelus > Heliangelus exortis. Next base: position 96,454,449 of record NC_092423.1, on the reverse strand, counting down.
TGTGTCCCGGTTTATTAGTCTGTATGGATGAAAAAACGGAGGCCTGAATTATTCTGTGTTACTCCTTTCCCAATCTCCCAAGGAAATATAAAAAGAGAATAAGTATGAGACAATTAAAAGTTGCAAATTAAAACTGAAACAGATTTACTAGAAGAGGAGAAGGGCTGTAACACATAGAATAAAAACCAAATATATAAATATCTATCAATGTATACACAACTCAATCTGGATGCTGGCAGGGATAGGTGCCTGAGGGCCCCTTGCAGCAGGGATGAGGTAGGAGAGGGCTTCATGGCTCTTCCCAGAACCTGATGGATGTGGGTTCTGGAGAGCATGTGGTGAGCTGGTGGTGAAGGACTGCCTGAGATTTGTAGAGTATGGGCAGGACACGGGAGACAATAGAGCCTCCTGTGTTCTCGGATCCTTCTGCCCCTCTTGGATTCCTTAGGATCCTGAAGACCACCTCTTTAGCTCCTTGTATTGGTACCAAAAATTATCCTGGTCCACTCAAAACATGACAAGTTGACAGTTATATGAGAGAGAAACTAGCATCACCAGGAAGAAGTGTATGTAATTGCATGTATTAAACACAGAAATTAATTTAGCTGATACTTGGCAAGAAGTAACAGAAATCATGATATCTTACATCCAGCACTGAGATTGGGATGACATTTTCTTGATCAGTTAAGAGTATTTTGCCTTTGTTTTGCTTTTTATTTAAACATGAAAGGAAAAAAAAACCAAAACCAAACTATGGAAACAGCATATAATTAGATTTACTTTTTCTATATTGCCATAAAAATAAGAGTGATGGACCCTCAAGGAGTCATTTGAGTCATTCCCAAGCCTACAACATCAGCAACAACATGAGGTACATCTACATGGAATAGTTTAACACACACTGTAATATGCGTAGATACTACCTTGTAAGTAATTTAATGTACTATTCTCCTTAACTACCCTTCCTGGGACAGTAATGAAACTGCATCATTGCTCTGCCTGTACAATAAATAATATATATATATATATATATGATTGTTTCTCACATGCTACTTTCTTACAATCCACTAAAATCTGAATGCAATAGAATGCAAAAGTTTTATGTTACATGGACCAAAGCCTACTGACCACCCTCAAATGTGATTGTACCACTGCCTTCACTACAAATGACAGCTACTTTTGATATTTTTCTATGAAGCAAATAAAATGCTGAATTTTTTACTGGTTTATGGAAATACCAGTTGGTGCAGAACACCAAAAGAAAACCAACAAACAAAACAGACACATAAAGAAAATATTTTAAGACACAAAATACAAAGAAAAATGTGAAAAACACAGATCAGCTGTCAATCATTCTGTGAATCAGAAAATTGTCATCCTTCAAGTGCGATGATAGATAATTCTTTCCAGTTCATAAATTAATACAGAGTCTCCTTAATTTTCTTTAACCATGTTTTTGATGTTCCAAAACATTTTGGAAAAAGATCATTAATCCTGCACTCCTCACTAGCTCCTTTTAACTTTATCCCAAGGTGAGCGAATAACCACTGACATAAGATCATATTTCATAATGCATTATGAGATAACGCAAATAGTGTCTTGTGCCCATTATATGATAGTACATACCCTTATTTAAGAAACAAAATATTTGGTACATGTCACACAAGTTACCATAAAGTTTTCTCTTCGTATAGCTGTCTAAACAACATGAAATTTTTCAAGCTGTTGAGGGACTTATGATAAACACTCCATACTTTTTTCTGATCATGTTTAATTGCAGAAACCACAAAATGTAGTAGATCTGCCTGATATCCAGCAGGACAATGGACTCCTGAATACTCCCAGTAGTCTGTGTTTCTATGTGTAGTAGCAGAAATTTTTCAAGTTTCTTTGTGTGGGCAGATCACCTCTTGTTCACTTGTTGATAACATTGAAAGGTGTGTTTCAAATTGGTTTAGTTTTAGTTTTCATTTGGTTCTCTTTTTTTTTTTTTTTTTTTTTTTTTTCCTGTTTCAACAGAGTCAATGAATGGTAGTGAAAACTGTCACTAAAAACAACTTTGAAAGAAAAATTTCAATCATGGCAATTTTTTTAAGGTAAAATGTTGATCCTCTAGTATTTAACCTTGATTCACGAAGGCACTATTTAATATTTTTAGGATAAAAAGCCAAATTTGACAATGATGTGAACACTTTAAAAATACAAAAATAAGTCTCTTGAATCAATCTTTTTTTTTCTTTCTCCCTGCTATGTTGCAACATTTCTCCCTGCTATGTTGCAACATTTCTCCCTGCTATGTTGCAACATTTCTCCCTGCTATGTTGCAACATTTCTCCCTGCTATGTTGCAACATTTCTCCCTGCTATGTTGCAACATTTCTCCCTGCTATGTTGCAACATTTCTCCCTGCTATGTTGCAACATTTCTCCCTGCTATGTTGCAACATTTCTCCCTGCTATGTTGCAACATTTCTCCCTGCTATGTTGCAACATTTTGTCAATTAACATATGTTTACCTCACCATATGCCTGACATACACCTAAAAGATAGGAATGCTTATCAGGTCGTCTCCTGGTGCATGATGGAGACAATGAAGGTAGCAGGACACCCAAAAAGACTAAAAGATAAGGATGACTCATCTCCGGGAAGTCGGGAAATCTGTATGTATCAGGGACTTATGCAAAAAAGGGACCCCTTTTCTTTTCCTGTATAAAAATCGCCCAAGAAGAACCGAGAAGGCAGCAGCTCAGAGCAGCCAGTAGCTCGGTGGAGCCAGCAGCTCAGAAGGACACGTGGAAGCCAGCTCCTGTGACTACAAACTCCAGCCAGCTCGGCGCAAAAAGGCGGGAAGCAGCTCTGAAGGCCCAAGCGGAAAGCGGCGAGGCGGCTTTCTTCTAGACCCCCCCTCTCTCGGCACTTCGGCTTCAGCTATGGGACAGAGAAGCGGCAGGAGCGACAGACCCTACGCACCCGAGTACAGCCAGAGGTCAAGGCTGGCGGATGGTGATAACATCTTAATTACCCTCCTTCTTTTCTCTTCTTAACGACTCTTCTCTCCAAAGTAACTAATTGTATAAATCCTAAATAAATCCTTTTAACTTGTTTAAATCATAAAGCCTGGTTATTTTTGTAAATTCACGCGTCGTCTATGAGTAGTGGCTGAAATCTCCTCGCAAACAAAATATAAATACTAACTCGGATCGTAACAGACACTGCTGATAATGAACTGGGCAGCATAATGGCTGAAGCAGAAGGTTCAGTCTTCATCAGTGGCATGTGAGCCCACACTGAAGTCTACTATTGTGTTGACCTTTTTTGTCATATGAACTGTGCGCCCAAGTCTGTCCTTGACTCAAACTATGAACCATGTTTTACCAGTTATATAGACATATTTAAAGCCTGAAACAGAAAATGTGCTCTCTACCTACCAAATACTAGTTTTTCTTGTTGATAAATACTTTTCTTTACTCTTCTTCCTCCACAGGAAAAATATGGCTTAAGATGAAAGATGTGCTGCTTGTTGTTTAGTATTTTCTAGGCAGTTCAGCGCTGTTAGAAAAACTCTGAAGACATGGTAATTAAGTGTATTGTATGTTAGAAATGTATGTGTTTCATTATATAAAAAGTAAAAAAAAAAAAAAAAAAAATCACAAAAAAAATTAACTTCATTTTAACAGTGGTATTGTCTTATGGAAAAGAAAACAGTTTCCAGAACTGATACATACTTGCACGCTTGCAAGTTAGAGAAACATTAAAGTTGATCTTAGATTTTTCCTATCTGCCAAGTTTTACTTTTATTTATTTAACAGAAGATACAGTTCTCTTGATCACTTACACTAAGAAGAATAAATCATGGTGAGTATTCCAAAGAAGTCTGAGTGGAGATGAACAGCATCCATGAAAACAAGCTCTTCAAATTCTGAAATCTCAACAGGGTCTGAAGCAGGTCAGAGAAGTTTCTCAGAACTAATTAGACTAACTTACTCACGCTTGACTGACAATAATTTCAGCAGTACTACTTCCTAAATCTTGGAATAACTTCAGTTTTACAATGTCCTTGTTGCTCTGCCAAGAAATGTGTTTAAAACATAAGGCTTCTAGCTGATCTTCAGTTTGTGTGTTATCAGCTAAAGAAATTACAATCTGTTTAAAAATTAAATAGATTCATAAACATGTCTCCACATAAGGGAGTAGCAGGGACTCGTGAGAGTCCTTCATGCTCATGAGAGCTAGAAAATGGCTGTAGCAAAGGAGCAGGCTGAGGAGGCATCCTGGCATCACTGTGTTCACCCTTCCTTTCTATACCTATCTACAGCTGTAGTGGGAGTAGGTGACCATGTCTTGGCCATAAGAAGGCTGCAGGGGTGTCTCCCTTGTGCTGGGCAAAGTTGGTTCCAGCCAGGTTCATGGTTTGTGGTTTGGACTATTTGATCTGCCATTGTTTTTTGACATTGTTCATTTAGCAATAACTTTGAGTCTTTCTACCTGATTTTTCAATGCTCCCTGGATTTATATTTTCCATCTTTATCTTATCTGTATATTTCATTATTGTATGTGTGTTTTGTGACATGTTTTCTAGTGAAAATATGGAATGTCATTGGCCCCATAGTTCTCAAGGATTTCTGATGCTTAATAATCTTAATTCTGCAAAAAGAAAAGCTAGACAGTTTCTGAGCTAACACTACTTTTCATGACTACATGGGATATTTTTCCATTTTCCTGCTATTTCTTAGTGAAAAATCCAGAGAACATTAGAATTAGATCAGTTTCTGCTACTAAAGACAAATGAAGAAATAAACTATATAAAAAAAAACCCAAACAAAAAAAAAGTTCAAACTTGAGTATGCTTCCTGTCATATCAAGTAGATAAAGCCTGACCCTGTCAGACATTCTGATCTGTTAGCTTAAGTACCATTATTATTAGGAAAAGTCCTCAGAAGTGCTGTGTATCCTTTATATGAAAGCATGAAGGACTATTGCATGGAATATCACTTATCAGTTGTTAATTAAGTAATAATTAAATTATTTTCATATGCAGAAATTATTAACAGTGCAATATGTACATCAAGAACCATTAAAATTATGTTATAAAACAAATCTAATTTAAAGAAAAACAAAGCAAGACAAATAAAACCAAATAACTTCTATGGTTTTGTGCTTGTTGAGTTTTTTGTTTTGTTTTGGAGGTTTTTTTGTGATTCTTCTCCTAGAATTTAATCTAATCTAAGGGGTTTTGAACTCTACATTTTTTTGTCTCAGTTGAAGCCCCTTGTATCAACAACCTAACATGTAAGTCTGGCTGCAACTCACTGATTGAGAATTATTCTCCCTGTGGAAGGAAAATCTTTATTGCTGCTCAGCCCAAGAATATGCTCAGTACACAAAGCCCCTGACCCTGAAACAGAGTTCTCTTTCTGAGATAAGGAAAAGAGGTGAACGGTTCTTTTTACATTTTGACACAACCCTTCACTCTGTAGATAGATTTTTAGAGAAAGTGTGTTATAAGAAGATGAAAGGAAGCTGAGAATCAGAGTGAATACCTGTCTCTGATTTCACCCTTTTCACCCATACTGGTGTGGGAGACTTTGATATAAGTCTCAGCAGAAGGCAGGATGCCAAGGATGCTCATCACTCTGATGTAGTCTTATACACCTCTAAGACTACTTCATGGTCCAGAGAAAGTCCAATGCACTTCTGCTCTTCTGTGGACCTTGTTGGTGTTTGGTGTATGGAGTCAGATCAATGCACAGGGATAATATTCACGTCAATACAAGACAGTCTGTGAAACAGACACACGTTCACCAAATCCTTTCATTGCTGAGCAAATACTTCAGAGATGCCACGACTTAAGATAACGTTTCTCAAAAGTCCTTGTAAAAATCTGAGTGTGCTTCAGAAAGGTGTGTTTGTAAGTAGGAGGGGAAACAATGTATCTAAGAGGCTTTGTGTTTCTTCATTCCTTTGTCCCTTGTCCTTCCCTTGGCATGATGTCTCAGATTTTTTTTCCATTATTTGTACCTATGACACTGTAAACTGACTGCAAAGTTATTTCATAGTTTTATTTATAAACTATATGATGAAAAGAAGTAGCTGGGATGTAGAATAAGCTTGATGTGAAAAATAAAAAATGAGATTTTAGTAAGTTAGATAGTGTCTGCTGTCTATGATTCTATGTTTTCATTGTTATCAGATCTAGAAGGGAAGGTGGCAGGAAAAATGATTTAATTTACACACCACTGTTTTAACTCCAGAGAGTCAGCTGGCATGAAAAATGTCTGAGCTCAGAAAGATGCTTCAAAGTTTTTGTAGCATTGTTCCTTTACTTTTGATCCATAAAAGGGTCATGAGAACTCAAAAGTAAAGTGTTTTGCCAGACATTTCCAAGGAGAAAGAGTTCGGTTGTGGATTCACTTAGCAAATATATTAACAGATTACTATTATACCAGGAAATTTTAATAAGTCTGTTCATTCATATCTCATCTATTGCAGGTAAAAGCAAACTTTAGATCAGCAACATCCTCATGATTTTAATAGAATTGTCCTTATATAGATTAATTCTGTCATTAACATTAAGGAGATTTATTGAGATACATAAAATATCTATCTCCAGATTAAGAACATTAGGGAACCAATGTTTCAAAAAGTTTCCAACTGTACAAAAAGACAGAAATTACTAGATTGTCTGCTCAGTGGTCTGTCCTATCTTAGGAAATTACATATAACTGAAAACAATTGAATTTTTCCTACTGATTCCTAAAAGCTCAGCCCCAGAACTTTTAGCTAGCCTCATGTAGTCTTTAAAAATGGACATAAATAAAAGTACCAGAAAGACAGTTTCAGACTTTTTATCAAAAAAAGGCCAACTTTTAACTGGGTGTGAGAACCCAGTCTTGTATATGGGAAAAAACTATCAGAGAGTCAGCACAGCCAGCCAGGAGAAAAAAAACAAACCAAACCAAAAAAACCTTTCAGGACTTGGGTTTCTTTTTCTCAAGATCACAATAATTAGGTTCCTGGAAGAAAGTAAAAGTGAATTTAAAGATGAAATCTGTCATTTTCTTATCCTAATAGATTTGTCTGTTCCCTTCATAAGTCCCTTTAGCTGCAGCAGAGGATCCTGGCTTGTCATCCTTGTCTGACATACAGCTGCATGTCTGAGTTCTCAAGATGATAAAGAACAACTCTGGTACAATGCCATTGACACTTTTTGTTGATATAAAAATTCTGGGGTAACCTTTTGTTCTGTGGTGGTCCTAATCAATTTTAGCTCATCTCTTTGTTTAGTCTCTGTTGAGATTCAAATAAAATTTTTAAACAAACTTAAATTTGTTGGGCTAGGAGTGTTTGTCTTTCCTATTTCTATTTCTTCCTCCAATGCCATTAATATGCTTTTTTTTTTTTTTTCTTTAATTTTCTTTTATTATTTTTTTTTCTAGAAGATCCATAAGAAAATACAGAAGGCTGAAAAACAAAAGCTTAGAAATTTTTACTGGGCTGAGTTCAAAGCTGAACAGAAAAAAAGTACAGACTTTACAGAGAGGAAAAAAATGAGAAGAAAGAAAGCAGAAGTTGGCTGATGCAATTGATTTCAACTGGACTTTTCTGATTTACATAACTGAAATCTGCCCAGAAATTTTTATTATTTTTTTAGAGTGCAGGGTTTGATTTTTCTCCAGAGCCTCCTTTCAATATATTCATGGGGTTCCTCAAAGACCTCTGGGTTTAAAATCTGAAATTAATTCACTTATCCTAGAAAAAATTATACCAGTGATATAATGGCCTTGAGAAATATTAGGAAAAACAAATAAATCACAATAGCATAATCATTCCAAAGGGTAAACTCCAGAGACATAATGTTCTCATGCACATACAGTATATAAAAGATAGAAGTTACCTCAAGGCCTTCAATAGATTCGATTTTTCCATGGTTGGTTTAACTCAATATTTCAAGGTCCTTGCTTCTTTATTATGTTGTTCTCTTCTGTATTATGTTTGCTTTTGAAATATTATGGTGAGAAGAACTATTTTGAGCATCATATGAATACACAGGAATACATATTAGTATACATATTAGTATAGGAATACATATTAGCAATTTCATTTAATTTCCTTATTCTCTTGGTTAAACTGATCTTTGGCCACTCTCCACCCCCTCCTCTTACCCCTTTGTCTCACACACATATTTAACACTTCAGGAGAAATACAATGGAAAACATTAGCTTCTATGGTAAAATAAGTGAAGAAATTCAGGGTTCTTCTGAATAATATGTGATTTTAAGTCAGTTATTAGGAATGAATACTTGATCAGGTTCTCATAAGTAACACACTTAGAGAAGGGGAAGGAGAACCATGCACTGAAAAAACACATGGTTTGTCTTTGAAAGTCAGTAATAAATAAAAAAATTAGGATGTTTAGTGTAATTCATTTACTAATCACATATGAATCTTGCTTACTTTTTGGAAAGTCATTTGCTTAAATCATCCCTAATACTTAGTAAAATCCCCTGTACTAGATGTGAAGACTGTATACGGAATTTCTGTCAGAGATCGCTGAATTTATGTGACCAAGACTTATGATAAATTTTATAATATTTCTTAAAGCATTTTTCAAAAGAGTGAAAACTATAAAAGTGGCTTTAGGATTACACTATTTGTTCCTATTATTTTTGGAAGGTGTCTCAGATATAAACAGATCCTTGTCCCTTAGTTTGTTCTATTGATATTTAATGGCTGAATTCTGTGTCAAAGGTGTGAGGCATTTTGCACTTAGATCAGTTGTGATGAGTTACTACAGAGATGCCACCCATACAGTACAGGCAGAAGAGGATTTTTCTGCCCATAGGGGTTTACAAACAACACATGAAGGTCACTGCAACACATGAAAGCTTCTTTGCAAGAACCATGACAATGAGAGAAACATAGGACCACATCATGTAGGCAGGGTGATGGGCAAAGGGGTTCAAAGGGATCCATGGTAACACTGCAGCTGAGGACAGACTCCTTAGGCAAGGTGGGAGCTAAGACAGCTTTTGCATTCAATCCACCATCCTAGGGGGATATTCCTGGGGTCAGTTCAAAGGCAACTGTGCAAATACTTCTGTGTGGAATCCCCAGGTGAGTTTAGTGTCTCAGCCACTGTTGCTGGAGGTACAGTCAGCTGCAGCGCGGGAAGCCCCCAGGCTACCATCTCTCTTGACTCTCCTTACCAAGGGATCTCCTCTGCTGGTTTTGTTGCTGCTGCCTGATGCAACTGTGACCATGATGTTTGTTTTCAAAATAGGGACTTCTGAGAGTGAACCATCTCTTAGTGGAATAAGCTTGGTGTCTCTAATTATTGAGGGGCATTTCTGCTGCTTGGAAGGTGGTGCTTACTTGCTCCAATGGCTTCAAACGATGCTTTTTGTCATGTTGCCTTGGTAATGCTATTCAAAACTGATTTCAAAAAGGAGCATTCCATGTTCATACTTCACTGGCCAATAAGTGAGCAAATAAATAAATGTTTGACACTGAAATGTGTAAATGTAGATTAAAACACAAAACACAGTTTTCCCTTCAGGCTTGAAAAGGCTCCTACTGCAAAGCTGGAGATGTCAATCCCATCTGGATAGCTGTTTTGTAAGTTTGACCCAATATTTGTCACACAAAATCACTAGAGTGTATTTAACTAAACACCACACAGCCACTTGCTCACCCCCTTGTAGTGGGATGGGAGAGAGAATTGCAAGGGTAAAGGTAAGAAAACTGGGGGGCTAAGATATTTTAACTATAAAAAATAACAAAACAATAATAATAAAAAGAAAGAAAAATTAAAACCTAAGTAGGACACATGATATCAATGAAAACAATTGCTCACCACCAACAGACCAATGCACAGCCAGACCCCAAACAGCAGCCCCCCCCCTCATAGTTATATTGCTGAGCATTAATTCATATGTAAGGGAACATCCATTTGGTAGGTTGGAGTCAGCTGTGCCAGCTGTGTCCCCTGTCAACTTCTTGTGCACCCCCTGATTACTTGCTGGTGTGGTCTTGAGAAGCAGAGCTTCAGCTCTCTGTAAGCACTGCTCTGCAAGAAGAACATCTCCACTGTGTTGTCAGCACAATCCAAATATTGTTTTCACTACAAATCAACACTGTTTTCATCACAAATCCAAAACTGAGCTCTGTACAAACTACTATTGTAGAAAATTAATTCTACCCCCGCCCAAACCAGTACATGATAAAAAAAATCACTCAGTCAGCAGCTGGGTTCATTGGCCATATCAAAGAGACTTGATAAATTTCAAACTGGTTGCCTCAATCACACTTTGAGGTGACATCCCTCTCTGTCCCCTCCCTTCATCAGGGATAAAACAATAGATTCCTGTAGAAAAGAAAAAAAACAAATATACAGAGTATTATAGGTAAAAGCAGAAATATTTTTCTACAGCACTGACATGAAAATGTTGATAAACTTCTTCTAGATATCTTTCATACCTCATCCTTAACAAAGAAGTAAATTCATCAGAGCAACCTAAGGCAGAGACAGTGTCACAGGTAGGTATATTTATATCCTTTATCACTTCTATTTGTCATTCTCTTTATTTGTTCTGCACCCATAGACCTCAGTGAACATAATTCAGATATGAGTTTTCACAGTGAAAAACCACTAACAAAGGAAAATCACAACTAATTACATCTAGACATTTTTGTTGCATATTTCACTACATTCCTGTATATAACACAGTCTGTTACTTGTCATAGGAGTGTCTAGGAGCTTCTTTGGTGGCAAAGAGCACTGTTTCTTAGCATGAATATTTAATATTCTCCTTTGTTCAAACCCAGTAAAATATGGTTCTGTGAGAGTAAAACTGTTCAAAATAAAGCCCAGGATTTGTGCTTGTAAAAAAACACAACTAGAGAGTGAAAACTTTTTCCATGATCTGTACTGAGAATAAATATACAATAATACTGATGTGAGAGATAAAAATAGTAACACCCTACAATTACTGGTCATATGCCACGTTTTGTTATACTTTATTACTTCCTTACCTTTATTTTTTAAATGTTTGTAGATTAGAGACAAAGATGACTGCTTTTTAATTATACTTCTTCTCTAGCCTTCCCATTTCTTTCCTATTACAGCTTTGTATTTTATTCTATAGTTCTGTTTGTCTTGAGCTTACTTTTTAAATTTGTTCCCCCTTCTTTCCTATTATTTTAGCTATGATATCCTAATTTATATTTGTTACTTATTTGTTTTATCTTATGTAACTTTTATCTTCTTCTGTCTCCCCCTTTTTTTTAATTTTATTCCTGAAATAATAGTCTTGTGCTTCCTTTTGTCCATCAGTTCATGACAGGGAACTTAATTTGAATTCCAAAGAGCTAGAAGCCTAAAAAAGGCCCTGTGTGCTATACTGTGCCTGTTGGGTTTTATTTTACGGAAACACAAGGTAGAGCACCAGCTGGTACTGTGGATTAGTATCTGCTACCATTGGGTGGTTTCTCTTAACAAGGATTTCTTCCTGCTGCCAGTTTCTGTAGCTCAGTAAGAGCTACACAAACCATATTTCCCTTATTTCTCCCCCTTTTTCTCAGTATGACATCTGACTCTCATTGCAAGGATCATAAAACCCACATTCTACTTCCTTTGCGCAACTGCAAAACTAATTTTGCCCACTGTTCTTGGATGTTTGAGTTGGCTCTTCTGTCCTGGTCTGCTCTCTGTTCAAGATTTTGGTTTCTCTGATGTTCTCTTGATGTTCAAGGCTTCCTGTGTTTTAGCTACCTCTGTTTATCACAATATCTTCCTCCTCTCCATGGGGATGAATGGTAGGATTAGGAGGAAGATGAATTAGGAACCAATGTCTTTCCTATTTCACCCTTAAGAGGGGAAGAGTACCTACTCCAGACACTCCTGGTCCTGATGAAGCAGACGTCAGGAGGAACAGGAGCTCCCATCTGAAACCAAGATTTTCTTCTTTTATTTTCCTCTCCCTTCCTTCTCATCTTAAAATGATAACTAAAGGTGTGTCACTCTAAAAAGTGTGTATATTTTTAATGTCAATCTTGTGCCTCAGTTTTCAAGATCATGCACAATGAGATGGATGAGAAAATTTCTACAAGACTTTGGAAGAATAAGGTCCTATGCAAGCTCTAAGTATATTTATGATGAATATTTGTGACCTTAAATGCTGTGATTTTTTTTTTTTTAGAGCAGAACTGAGACTAGTTTGACATATCAAAGGGAAGTTAGCCTATATTTTAGGTTCTGCTTTAGCTAAGTCAATTTCATACTTTCTCCCTTTGTCATTCTGTGTGTTTGTCATCAGTGAAAAATCCTCTCCACATGGGCATTTATAGTAGGAATGATTATGACACATTTCATTATCTTCAGTAAATTGGATGGTTCAGTCCTTGAACTGCTGAATACCCTACACAGGTCTTGTCTGCATTGCAGCCTTCACTCAGTTATAGCATAATTGAGCTCAACTCATCATATAAAGCTGTGCTTTTAACTCTGCTGCAGAGAGCAATCTTTTCAACTGTTGTTCAGAGCATGTAGGGATTATTTTTTCCCAAATGTATTAAAAAGGTACTCCTTTTGATAGCATTTAAAGTCTGTGGAACTGCAAAAAATTTCAGTGAGAAATTAATAATATCTCTTATTTCTGATTTCTTAAGCTTTGGTTAGAATTCCTAAAACTACACATCAATATTTTTTAATTTTTTATATCCAGAAGATTCCTATTACTTAATGAGTCCATTTCTATTGTACCTTGAAATAGTTATTACATCAATTGTTCCTATTCAAGAATAAGAATTATACCTGACAATATTTTTATTCTATTATTATTGTTATTATTTTTATGTATTATTATAATATCTATTATTATTATTATTTATTATTTCAGGCTGAAGTACATCAAGAGTTTCTGTGTAATGGAACTAAAGGATGTTGAATCAAAATAAATAGCCTTTTTTCTGACTTTCATTGTTCTTTTTCTCTGGAAAAGACCAGAATTCAGTATTTTCAGAGTGTTTCAGAAAGTTAAGATTCTATCTGGGCTTACTGCACACAACAAACTAAGCAGCAGCTTTCCACATTTTCCACTCCCTTAGCAGAAATAACATATGTTCTTGACATAGTGAACATTTAATACGTAGATTTATGAAGCATTAGAAATTATATGTGGATTAATGTATAAAATAACATGTTAACAAAAGCTGTTTCGTGATTCTAATTTTCCTCACAAAACTGTTCTTTTTTCATTAGTGGAGAAAATCACCTAGATGCAAGTTTTAAACTCGAGGCTTACATCTGTGCATTTCAGAAACCCATATAAACACATTTCTCACTGATTTTTCAGAGGTGAGTTGGCAGCCTCTGGAGTGTGACCACAATACATAAGGTGTGTGTCACCTTGTGACACTTGCTGGATTGATTCCTTCAAGTGAGTTAGTTTGAGAAATTCCTACTTTTCTGTTCTCAGTGGGGTTGAGAGATGAGAGAGGTTTCAAGCTGCCAGGGTGCCAAAGGCAGAAGCAGAAATTTCAAGTGAAGTTTTACACTGGAATAAATACGCCCACAAAGTTAAAAGTGCCTCAGATAATTGCACAGGTATCTAATTTTTATAGAAAAATAAGATAAAGGCAGTGTATTCACTCGTTTTTCAAATGGCTTAAAAACAATAGGGGGTAGGTGGGTATTTTAGGATTTGATGTTTCTTTTTTGTTTTATCTTTAAAATATGGAAGAATTTCCAAATAAGAAGGAAATGGTTTATTAACAATAATTGTTTATTAACAATAATAGAAAATAATTGGTTCATATTTATTTTAACTCTCTACTGTGTCACACAAAGCAGAAAGTATTCTTATCTTGGGGGACTCTAAAAGTATCTCACATTTATGATTCACATTACTTCTTGGTTGAGAGAGGGAGGCGATTTTAGATGTTAATGAGGAAGACTTCATCATTTGAAGGGCAACTTGTTTATTACAAGTATAATTCAATATTATGAGCAATGCGAACTAGATCTAAGAAAATCTATTTTTTTTTTCAAGCATTATCAAGCCTACAGTCTTGGAGAAAATCAGGGTGTCTCTGTGAAATCTTGATTTTTAAAGCAAGTGAAACAGCGGTAATCCATCACTCATATCACAAAAACCCCCACAGATTTCTAGAGAAATTGGATGAAACCATCAAAAGACATTTGTTCCAGCTACTTTGATAAATGAATGCAGATAGTTAAGATTCCTTTAAAAATGTCAGGCCTACTTACTAGCCCTTCCTCTGCTAGAGAGGAGAAAGTATCTTTACAGGCTCAAGGCAAAGAGAAGCAATGTATGTTTTGTGATGATCTGTGTGATTTACTTTATTTGGAAATAAGATTTTTCACAATATTTTGTCTCCAGTGGTATTTTCACTAAGTAAAGTTGTTAATATCTTGCTGCCCTTTTTTTTTAGGGAAAATTAGGTAAAAAGGTGAAGTGTATCTTCATTTTAGTGAAGATACATAGCTACACCTTTGAATTTTTTTCTTGAAAAAGATTAAAAATACACAAGCTCTAGGAAGGACATAAAGTATAATTAATATGGTAAAAAAAGAAAACCAAACCAACCAACCAAATAAACAAAAAATGCAAACAAACAAAATCCAGCAAACAAACAAAAAAACCCAAGTAAAAATATAGTTAGAAAAGGCTAAAAGATAAATAGATCTTCAGAGTTGAAATTGAAATATGGGATGGAAGGAGGGGAAACACGAGTTCTATCTGTAAACTACTCTTATGAGAGAGCCACCAATCCACCTTAGTCTCCATGGTCTGCAGCAGGCAAAGAAAGGAGGATTTATATTTTTTTATGCTGTCCACAGTTGCCACGGGATTAAATGTACTTAAGAACTCCTCAGATGCATATATTTAGTTCTTAACTGCTGTAATTTATTCGTGATCTACAAGAACGCATCAGTATCATGAAAGCTCAAAAATTTGAAGATTAGGATTTTTAATTCCAGAAATCTACTACAAATTTATGTCTGACTGTATTTAAAGCCTACTAGTTAACATTGTAAAGTCATTGTTTAATAATTTTTAAATTAATTTGTTAATCTTTGCAATAACATTATCATTATTAATAATGATTAATTGACTTGGCAATAATGAGGTTGTCATAAGTACTTACAGTGAATTTACAATGTAAAATCAGAACTGAGGGCTGGATATTTTTAAGATCTTTTTTACTGATGACAGATGTAAGAGTTCAGTTATCAGAGAGAAGAACAACTTTTATATTCTCTGTGAGATGAAACTAATTTTTTTTTGAGTACTTAGAAATGGTAATTTGGCATATTATAAAAACAGCAAGCTTTTCCAGGAATAGAACTAGTAAGCAAACATTTATGAGAGAAAATAGTTTTCCTTTTGGCTTAAAGTATAAAACTTGAGAACAGAACAAAAATAATGTCAAAAAATATCTTTTTTCCCCAGATACCCAATGCATTCCACTAACACCATTTTTGAAATTAAGTAGCATCCCATTAATGAAAAATGTTACCTTTGCAGATTTTTTAAAAATAAATTTAATTTTAAAAGTATAGATACCATAACTAGAACAAGAAAGGGATAATATCCATGCATGGGAAAGAATTCAAGACGGACTTGTTCTATCTGTTCTGTTTGTCTGTCTTTCTGCCTATCTGTCTTTCTATCTATCTATCTATCTATCTATCTATCTATCTATCTATCTACCTACCTACTTACCTATCTACCTGTGTATCTATCTAGTAATCAATCATGGTGTAGGGATTTCTTGTAGATAATTATTTAACAGGTTTAGTGAGAAAAATAAAACAAGTATTTTGCCAAAAGAAACAAACAAACAAACAAATAAAAAAAAATACAAAGAACAAAAAGAACTGAAATATTTACTGAACGTTTTTGGTTTTTGTTTTTTTTTTTAATGTGGTGTTTTTTAACATGTTTATAGATTACAGATGGTAGAAAAACAAGACAACTAAATCTACTCTGCTTTTTTCAAATATGCTTAAACTCCAAAATATTGTCATCTCAAACTATATAATGTTTCATGCCTTAGAATTAGAAATCATGAGTTTTATCTATATAGAACATAATTTTTCATTAACTTCCTTTTTAAAATCTGAAATATAATATTGTAGAGAAATAATATCAACCACTTAATCAGGATTCGTCTGAGTAGTCTACCATAGTGTGAACAAAGTACCTGTAGCATCAGGTTCCCAATGGACAGATAAAGTATAAATGTTAGAAAGCCGTGAAAGATCAGAGAGACTTTTTTAGCATTTTGTGTCCTTTTTAGTTTGTATTAGGATTTTCTTAAATTGTTTTAGTTAAAATAGATTGGAAGAAGATATAGATTTGGGAAAGTAAGAAGGTACTAACATACGAAGATTTCCTGTTTTCATCTGGCATGCAGGTAACAATACTGCTCATATGCATCCATCCTGAGAGCTGAGTCAAAGAGTAATGCTGTCAGTTCCTGGAGGAGAAAAAAAATACAATTAGGTACTATAATTTAACTATCTAAATGCTGTTCACAAAGATCTCCAGCAAAGCACAACCTCTGTACCCCTCAGGTTATTAAAACCAAACCAAACCAAAACAACCAACCAAACAAACAAAAAAGCAAAGAAAAAACTTCACCTAGGCTACTACTGTCAGTGATGTACAATCAGTTTATAGCATGGTATTAAGATGCCAAGTAGAATCACTTTTCACTTTTCACAATTTCACTTTTCCTAGTGTCTCTTTGAATACTGAAAGAATATTTTGTACTCCACTTCTGGAGTTTTCCTTTGTGGTTTTGTTTGATTAACTCACAATTATCAGAGATGTGATCACCTTTTCTAAATTTGCCCTTCTCCAGATGTACTATGATCTGCAGTGACATATCTAATGAAAGGTCAGGGGGATCAATGCTGTTATGTTAGTAAGTGATGTAATGAAGAGTTCAGTTCCCAGACATTTCTTTCAGTGCTCATGTATTCATGTAATTCACTGAGTGTCTGCTGTCTTTCCAATATTTTGCAATGGGAACAGTGAACAAACCAATCATGTCCCTCAGCAGGTCTCTTGTCATGCAACTGCCATTCTAAGAGGGAATTTCTTGAATGCCCTAAATAATTTGGCACATCTTGGGGACTATTAATTTCTTTGGAGAGGAAGCACTAAACTACAATTTACAACCACATTTGAAAAAACACTCTATTGCTAGTCTTCATGTACTTTTATCCACATTAAAATGTGATGCAGTAGTAGAATACTTATTAGTATTAAGACTAATACTAACACTAACAAATACTAACTGTAAGGGACTGGATGCAGAAGCCCACTGAACCCTCTTAAGCTTCTCCGAAGAGAGCGGGCACCAAGTCACCTTTACAAATGCCCCCCCTATCCAAATCCTCATAAACATTTCCAAAGGGATTGCTGGAGAGGAAGGAGACAGAGAGGGTCCACATGTGACCTAAGGACTGGAGAGTGATGTGGGTGGAGGTCTACTCCAGTTGTTTAATCTGATATTAAACCATATCAACCATGCTTACTAAGTGGAACAGACCTATAACATGAGGGGCTGTATTGGAGGGTTTGGGAAGTCTCATCAACATCAACCCTCACCTTCTGGCTGGCTCAACACTAGGATGTAGGACTGGTGATTTTCTCTCTCTCTTGTTCTCTTTCCTATTCTGTCTCTGAATTGAATGGGACACCTTTCAGCCTCCTGATAACTGGCAGCTGACTAACCTATGCTAATGACAGCTCTCCTTCTGGGGAGAAAAGATGGAAAAATGAGTTTTCCCCCTCCTTGGGCCAACAGTGCAGCAGTGAATTTTTTGCCTGGAACAGTGGGAGTTTGGGAGCATATCAGCAACACTGAGGGTTCCATTTCGTCATCCCCCTTCACCCACCCACCATCCTGCATCAGGCTCCGTTTGGAAGTGGAACAAGAAAGTTTCTTGAACAAGAAACCCTCACCATAAACCTCTCGACTCATGGTGGTGACTTTCTCAAACTCTCTCATTCTTTCCCTTCTTGCTTGCTTTCTTACTCCTTTTCACTCCTGTCTCTTTCTCTCTCTATTTTCCTTGTATCTCTTCCTTTTCTCTCTTTTTTGCCTCACCTTCCTGGGGTTATGTCACTTAGTTTGTGTTATTTGGTAAATAAAAATTTATGCTGCCACCTGACCCTGGGTGGCTGGACTTCGTTCTCATTAATCCAAAAATTATAAGTCTGAGCCCTCTGCACTCTTACTTTCCCCCTACATTATAAGGAAGATATTATCAAACTGGAGCAACTTCAGCAGAGAGCACTCAGGACACACAGAGCTGGAGCACTTGCACTGTGAGGAGAGGCTGAAGGACAAGAACAGGCTCAGCCTGAGGAAGAGAAAGCTTTGGGGGTACCTAACTGCATTCCCAAGCACAACTTATGAAGACAAGGCCGCGCTCTTCACAACCATTAATGGTAGCAAGAGGCAATGGGCATAAATTGAAACAAGAAAGTTGCTTCTCTATGAAGACAGTCAGGCAGTGGAGCCAACTGCAAAGAGAGTCTGTGTTCTCTCTGTCCTCTGACATTGTTCAAAACCTGGCTGCAAAAAGCTCTGAGCAACATGGTCTGACCTTGGTGGTGGCTGTGCTTGGAACAAGCAAGTGGATTAGATATCCCTTGAACCCAAATCACACTCTGCTCCTATGACTATGATAAAAAGTAGGGACAGACTCATTGAATAGCGGTCCATTAGGTTATATAGCATTTGCTACAGATAAAGTTCTGGACACCCCATTTCTGTCCTTTAAAGTAAGTGTCTGCTTTTCAACCAGTATTCTACTGGAACCATTTGAGAAGTACATTTCCCTTCTCCATTTGTGCACTAAGCATGAAATATAGCTTTTATTTAATTTTAGCACTCTGAACTCCGAACAGTTCTTATCACAGCCTTTAAAAAATAATGGAAGCAAGCATAATCTAAAGCTAATTTATCATTTATGGAATTCTGTTAGCAGTTCTTTGTCTGCCTTCACTAAGTTTAAAAGGGAGTATTCAATGCATTTGAAATTGAATAAGGAAAAAAGGCAAGGGGCTGCAGGAAAGAGAAGAGAAAAGAAAATAAATTAAGCTTTTCTTGTCACAGCCTTCTAAAGTATTTTCACTTAGTGAAAAACAGAGTTGCAGATTTTCAATCAAACAGAAAACCATTCTGAAATAAGAGCTACAAAATTAAATATTTTTTATTTAATTCTTATATATATAGTAAATTGTGGCACTTCTTTTAGCACTTTCTAGTTGTCTCTTGCCATAACAGGCAATAACTCTCAGGCAGGAACAGGCAGGAACTCTATTCAAATGGATTACCAGATGCAACACTGAGGTCAAGGAAACAAATTCTTCAGATTTCTCTTGAACATCCCATTGGTTTCCACATTTCAGCTGAATTTCTCATTTATATTTAAAAAAAAAAAAAGCAAAAAAAAACCCCACCCAAACCCAAAAACCAACCACCTGAAAAAAGAGGACATAATTTACCAAATCAATGTAGAAGCTTTTATTACCTTCAGCATTCTGAATGGCAGATTAATTTCTTTGGGACTGGATAGTTTCAAATACATTTTGTTCTTATGTCAAGAAAGCTGACCCTCAAAATAAAACTATACAGCACTGCCCTAGTTTTAAAACTATTCAGGCCTTTAAATATTACAAATTCCTTTCTTATTTGGATCATACAAGCTAAGTTACTACTGCATTTTTTCTCTCTAAGCAATTCAAAAGGTTTTTGTTTTTTAACTTTATTTTATTATTTTTTTATTTTGGGGGGTGTGTGATGGTTTTTATTTTTTTTTTGCTATATATTAACTTATGACTTGAAATACAACGAAGTAGAAAAGATTTAAAGCTATAGCACATTTGAGACCAAGTGCTCATTTTCAAAAGTAACTGGAAAAAAAATTAATAAACACCGTTTGTATTTTTTAGGCAACAAATAAGATTTGGCATTTTGTGTGCCATGTTGTAGTTGAGGACATGAAATGATTCTGTGGAGTTAAAGAGAATCTCTACTGAGATTCTGCACCTGTCCAGGATATTATGTCTTTTAAAATAAAGACTGAGTATCCCGTGTCTCCTTAAAACTTTTCACTGTATGCATCAATTTCTGGTTCCACGTTGAAATTGCCTCTCCCCTGTTCAATGTTGCTATTTTTTAAATATCTTTTTCCTGTGTTTTTTGACTCACTCTAGCACAAGGGTGAAGAGGCAATACACATTCTGAAGTTCAGTGAGACTGAAAAAAACCAAGGGACTTCAACTGTAGCTACCTATGAGTCTATCTGTATCTCTATCTAGATCCATTCTCTAATCCATGTTATAAATTGATGTATTATATTTTTTGATTATGAGATCATTCCAAGTAAGAGAGGAAATCTGAAAGTGGGTAGGCAGATCTCATAATTTTATTTTCCCAAAAATTAAATGCTTTTTCTCTTTTTTTTTTTTTTTTTAAGATGTTTTTTGACCATGATTTTGTATGTACACTCCACAATAAAGGTATTTCAGTACATAGAACTTCAAGCATCCTATCAGAGTGGACTCACTACTTGATAAGGTATGCATGGTTCAGACAGATTTTCTCTTTGTATTACGTCATCTGTCTTGGGTGACAGTTTTTCAGGTTGTTTTATTCTCATGTCTTTTAAAGTAAACATTTGTAATTAGACAGTGTATTTTGACATCTACCAGGAGAATTCTGTTTACTGGAGATGCTGTTGTACAATCTGTTCATAGTAGACCACGCATGATAATGTACCATGACTGGAATTGTATCACATCCAAACTTTTCTGATGCCTTCTTTTATTGTTTTGTGTTCTATCTTCTATCTTATTCTTAACTTCTTCTATCTTATTCTTATCTTGTTTCTATCTTACTCTTCTTCAGAAGAGAGATCCACCCTCCAGGAAGAGCTGGACAGGCTGAAAGAATGGGCTAACACAAATCTTATGAAGTTCAATGAGGACTATTGTAATGTCTTGCTAACCCAGGAGTGCAGCACAGCCTGGAATCCATCTGGTTGGAGAACAGCTCTATGGAAAGGGACCTGGGGTTCTTTGTGGACACTAAGATCAATATGAGTGAGCAGTATGCTGCAGCAGCAGAGAAAGTCAAATGATTGGTTTGCTTCAACAAAGTCATCACCAGAAAAGCCATCTTCCCAGCATCTACTCTGTGGTACTATCCACACCTCCTAGGACTGTTATCAGTAATGGTCTCACCCATAGTTGCAGCCTTGAGTGAGGACTGACTTTGCTGACTTGTAGAGTGTGCTGACTTAATTTTATTGCTGTCTTAACTAAATTTATGAGACAAAGCATCTACTGTCTCACTGTCCAGATATACCATATATATTAAGCTGAAAAGGATAATACAGAATATATATAATCACAAAAACACAGTATTGGATTTTTAGGATCCAGGCTAGCCATGTACACTCAGATCTTACAGAATACACTTCCTATCACTTAACACTTTTGGAAGAATGGAGAAAAATTCTATAAAGGTAATATCAGTTCTCATGTTTCCCACAGGAAATATCACTTCATCGTATCAATAACATCTTAATATAGACATACAGTGCTCCTGAATGTCTTGCAATATTTCTGTGTCCATTTAACTGCAAAATTAAAGATTTTCTGAAATTCTAATGGATCTCAGTAGAGGTCAATCCAGGACTATCATTCAGTTCATAGATCATTATAAAAATATAAGCAAAACCAAAACTGCAGTGATATTTGTTTGTATCAAATATTTACAAATATTGATAAAAAACGTTTGCACAAAGGTAGAAGGTATATTAATAACACACTGATAAATAGTAGCTCTAGGGAATAATAACTTTTCATGCTCAGCCACAGGTGGGTTTTTGCCATCTCCGTATTTCTTCTGAAAAGTCTAACTTTGACTAAAAGTCTAATCCTTCACTTTAAAAGCCTTATTTTTTATAACTTTTTTTTTCTTTAACAAAATGTGCATGCATTCTAACTTGCCGGTATTTATTAGCAAAGACTGAGTTCAAATTTTATTCAAATGTTGTGAAGAGCTTTACAAGAATATAAGATTATAAGAATATAAGATTGTCCAATTTGCTCTTTTGATAACCAGGGTTGTCAGAAAATAGAGAAACTGTCACATAAAGGAAATGAATTTTTCTGCAGTGTTCTTCTAGGATCTTGTAGACAATTCACATTTTTTTAATTAAAACCACCTACCTTTGTAATCTTCATACTACAGTTCTAACCAGTGTTCTTAAGATTTTAATCAATTATCTAACAAAATACTTAGCTTTTAAAATTGTGTAGTTATAAACTAGACCTCAGCCAGTCATAAAAAACAATTCTCTATACTTGCAGCTGTCAAAAAGATACATCCCAGGCTCCATCTTCTTGTTGTTTAGTTGTTGCAGTGTGCTGAAACAAGGTGCATGACTACAACTAACCCAAATCAATGTTCATAATCAGGATAGCAGCATCTTCAAATGTTTTCCTGACTGATGGAAAGCAATAGCATGATTATAAAAATACTGTTTTTTCAACAAGGATTTAAGGTGGAACATACATAGTATATGTATTATATTATAAAGTGGAGCTTTGTAATTTCTATATATTATTATATATTTTATCTTTATAAATTAAATTATAGGTTAATATTTCTGTGACTTATTTTAAGATGCTAAATTCTTCTCAGCTGACAGATAAATTCTGCAATAGAGAAAAAGTGATTTAATGATCTCCAATTACAGAAAGCAGGGCTCTAAGGGTAATGTGCAAAAGGAGCAATTCTCTGCCTGTTTCCTGTCTTGCATTCCTAACCAAACATGAGCATTCCTTTTGCTCATAATGGCAGAGCCTCTTGGGCAGGCCTTGTGGGGAATCCCAAAGCAGAAGGTCAAATTGTTATATTGTTTTGTCCTCCTACAGCTTACACTGGCTATTGATGGTTTTCATCTCCTTGGTGTTCAGGCTTGTTGAGATCGATGAGTCAGAAGGTCAGACTTTCACAATACCTTGGTAGGGAACAATTCCTTGCAGCTCCTGATGATTTCCACTGTTGGCACTTGGAGTCTCTATCTAGTGAAGTAGTTTGTCAGATTGTGAAGGTCATCCTGTCAGACAGTGCTTACAATTTCAGAATTTCTGTCCTTATTGCAAAGCGTTTCTCTTGTGCCTAGAGGAACTCACACATCAGTGCAATCACTGAGCTTTGGAAAACACTTTCTTCGGAGTCTCCTGAAAGCATCTGTGATCACAAGAGAAGGCTGTTGTAAAAAATTATTACCTTTGTTCTAGACTTCATTCTTTGTAACTGCTTTGTGAAAATGGATTCCTTTTGTGTTATCTCCTGCCCTCATTAGAGTTTGCCAATTGGGAAAGAAAACTGAGAAATAAGTCCATTTAACCTTTAAGTTACATGAAAAAGGTCACAGTCAAGTGGTTTCATAATGTATTGCAAAGAGTTTAAGATAAATGTGTGCCGAGATCTTTAGAAATCATATACTTAGTGTACAAATCAGTTTCAGTCCTATATTAAGATTCTGACCTTTTTTAGTAAGAAGACATAACACAATGTAACTAAGACATGCAAAACACCAAATGGAAATATAATGGAAAAAAGAGAGAGTGGGTGTGTGAAACTGATATGGACTCAAAAATATATATGTAACTGCAAATGTATCTGCTTAGAATTTTTATCTGAAACAGATAGCTGAACAATTTGCCATACAAGTATGACAGCATAACAGGACTCAATATTTTTTAATTAGAGATGCCAAGAACTAGTCAGAGAAAATATTAAAAAGCTGAAATAGAAAAAAAAATGCTCATTATATTCCAGTTTAGCCATTATAACTGTGCAATCTGTTTAGTTTTCAAGGTAGAAAACATTAAGAAAAATTGTATTTTGAAAATAAAACATTTTTCTCTACTGAGCAAGATGTTTATGGCTTGATTCTCTCCTAGACATAGTTATTTAGCCCTATTCATCATACTTATTTGTAAGTGGATGAACTGTGAGTTGGGAAAAAAATAAGCTACAGATACTGTAAATAGCCAAAGAGAGTTTAACCAAGGTGTTTAATTTTTAACCAAAAAGCTTCTATATCTTATTTTTAGGGTTTCTATTTCCAATGGAAAAAAAAAGGCTGCAGAGATTTTGGATTAGTATATTATGCCAGAATAAAGTGTCATATTAATAGCAGTGGTAATGGGCTTTATGGAGTTTCAAGAAAGGTATTAATGGGAACAACACTGGAGGCTGGGAAGTAGAAGAATAAAAAACTGTTCTGTGTTGAGGGGAAGAGCAGAAGAGTCTGAGGGTTGATGCCATAAGGACAAAGATACATGTTAAGGTGCCTGAAGAATCCTTGCTGACTACTGTCAGTCATCTTCTTGTCCTTCGTGTGCTTGCAAATGGTTTCCACAATCAGTCATTCAGTCATTTTAACACCTTCTCAGGAACTGAGGTATGGCTGATCAGACTGTAATTCCCTGGACACTTCTTGTTTAAAATCTACTGTTTATTCCATACATAATATTTCAGCCTACACAGAAAATAACTAGCAACCTGTATGTGAAAAGGATCTAAACAGGAACATACCTTTCTGTCCATGATCAATTCAATAAAAAAGCCAAAATTCCTCTAGGCCACTTTGTCACTAAAATGATATCTCCACATCTTATGATCAGATAAAAAAAAGAATTATGAAAGAGGGGGCATGATTGCAACAGTACCTGTCAAAACATGGCACTCTCTTCCTTCCATGTATATAGTAAGACAATAGATTGAATATTCCTATAGAGTGGGAGTTTGTTATCTGCAGCATGTGGGAAAATATTATGAACAAATGTCTGCTCCAAACACAGAAAAAGAATATTTATGCTACAATTAATCTTTCCGTGTGAAGATAGGCATTTTAATCAAGTATGGGCTGAAAATGCTGCTAATCAGGATTTCTTTAGTGAATCTTAAGAAAAAAAAAAAGTTTAAATATACAATTATTAACATTTTGTAATAAAATTAAACTTATATGTTAAAGCGAGTTGTCTACACTCACACTAATAGTGCCTGCCCAAGAGAACACAAAATGAAAAGCTATCTTAGAAATCCATCAGTGTTTTAACTCAGTCTACACTATGTGAACTGTTTGCATATGAGAACTAAATGAACACTGAATATGGACCTCAATTTTAGGTGCCATATACCTTTGGAAAAAATACAGCTCTGCTCAGAACCAGCTGTTGTCAGCATAGAACACAGACACTGGAATGAAAACCTTTGACCAAAATGATTTTCCTTTAATTTCTTACACAAAAATTGCATAAGGAAGTGATGGAAATCCCTGAAACCATCTGTACTACCAAACTGTATCAAGGTTGTTTCCTACTGTAATACAAATGGCAAATTAATTTAGCTTTTCAGAGCAGTATGCTGAAATATAACTAAAATAAAAACATAATCTCTAAAGGTGAAACCCTGAATTGAACAAAAAAAGTGAAAGAAACAACTCTTTGTCATCTCTTAGGATCATGGAATCATTGAATAATTGAGATTGCAAGGGATCTTTAAATGTCACCTAGTCCAAGCCTTCTGCAGTGAGCGGGGACATCTTTAACTCAATTGGGTTGTTTATAGCCCCAGCCAAGCTAATCTTGAAAGTTTCTAGGGATGAGGCTTCTACAATCTCTCTGGACAACTTGTTCCAGTGTCTCTCCATCCCCATTGCAAAGAATTTATTCCTTGTATCTAGTTTAAGTCTACCATCTTTCAGTTTAAAAACATTATCCCTTGTCATATTGCTGCAGGCCCTGCTAAAATGTTTGTCTGCATCTTTCTTGTAGGCCCTCTTTAGGTATTGAAAGTCCATAACAAAATCTCTTCGTAGCCTTATATTCTCCAGGTTGAACAACCCCAAGTCTCGCAGCTTGTCTTCATAGGAGAGTTATTCCATCCCACTGATAATTTTTGTGACCCTTTGGTCCTCTGGATCCTCTCCAGAAAGTCAATATTTCTTGTGCTGAGGAATCTAGAGCTCCATGTTGTTCTCACAAGAACAGAGTAGAGAGCAGAAGGGAGAATCACCTCCATCGACCATTGATGCTGTGGATTACCCCAACTCAGGGTGCAGGGCCTTGCCCTTGGTTTTATTGAACCTCATTAAGTTCACAGGGACCCACATCTTGAGCTTGTCTGGATCCTTCTGGATGATTTCCCATCCCACAGATGTTTGAAGTGCCTCACTCAGCCTGGTGTCATCTGCAAACTTGCAAAAGATGCACTCAATCTCTATGTCTATGTCTTTATGGTGATATTAAAGAATACTGATCCCATATGGACCCCTGCAGTGACAGCACTTGTCACTGGTCTCCATCTGGATGTTAAAGCATTGACCATTACCTTCTGGATGTGACCATCCAACCAGTTCCTCATCCACCAAACAGACCGCCCATAAAATCCATATTTCTCCAATTTAGAGAGATGGATATTTTGGAGGATCATGTTAAAGGCCTTACAGAAGTCCAGATAGATGACATTCAAAGCTCTTTCGTTATTCACTGATCTAAATATTCTTTCATAGAAAGGCCACTAGCTTGATCAGGCTGGATTTGACCTTGGTGAAGCCATGATATCTGTTTTGGATCACCACTCTGTCCTTGAAGCACAGTTTCTAGGATCTGTTCTTTTGGTATCTTTACTTACCTCCAGTGAGGATGGGAACCTTCTTGTCACATGAGCTGATTACCTTGCAAATATCAATCACTGCTCCTTCTGACACACTTAGTTGCAAAACACAAGCTTGTGCCTAAATGATATTGCTAAATGGTATTACTTTTCTGGGAGAGTTCCAAAGTGATTACATCTCTTTCTGTGGATCTATCATAATGAATAGGTGTAATTTGCCATCTGAGTATGTCTAGGATGTGTGTCCTAATTGAAGAACTTCCCAGACAGACAAAGAAGAAATTCACATCTCAATAACCATATAAAGCTCAACTGCACAGCTGTGTAGCAGTCAACAGCTACTCAGCTGTTACCTGTGCATGCTTTGTCTGGACACCAAATAGATTGTTGTCTGCTTGGCTTGTTGGTAAGACTGTTCTTTTTTACACAGGTTCACTGTCTCTTCATTGACCTACACACAGATCTGAATGCTATATATAATAATAGTTATCCCCCATGAGATATACAGGAACAAAGATATTCAACAGTATTTAAATAGAATCTGGATTGGCTTTAATGGTTGCTTTGAGTTGTCCTATTTTCCATGAAATATCAAAATTTCAAAGACCAGACTTGTGCTGTTGAAATGAATGCCAGAAATCAAGACCACAGAAGCAGGAGTACTTAGCAGAAGCTGGAAGCTCTAATCCTGCTTATTTCAGAAAATTAGAAAGCCTGGTTCTACTGAACATAGTAGAATCGTATAATGGTTAGGGCTGGAAGAGACCTTAAAGATCATCTAGTTACAACCCCCCTTCTATAGGAAGGGACACCCACTACTAGTACAAAACCCTTATTTTTATGCAATTTTTTTATGTTTTATGCTTAGAAAATGGCATTTGGCCATTGACCTTAACAAGAAATAATGAGAAAGGATGTATAACAAAAAAAAAACCCAAAAAAACAACCCACCCGAAGAAACCCACCACACACACCACCCCAAAAAAAACCAGTGTAGTAATCATATGATATGTCTTATTTATATTCTGCATTTAATTCTTCTGCTTCCCTACACTCTATCCTTGTCTTCCCAGCACATACTGAAGAGATTGGCATGTGTTGAATACAGCAGATGTCCATGCTGTGGCATACACAGATTCTCAGTGTAGTTCTGGCACACACACTTTCTGCTGAATTTGCTAGCAAGGACTCCAACAGCAGCTGTTTCACAGTGCTCACTGTCACTATACTAAAATAATTAGGCCACATGAAAAAAAAAAATTAAAAAATTAACTAACAGATTAAACTGAATTATTATTTTGGATATGTAGTTCCACACTTGGGGTTTTGGGGGGTTATTTTGTTTGGAATTTTGGTTTGGTTTCTTTTTTTGTTGTTATTTTAGTGGGTTTTTTGTTTGGTTTGGGTTTTTTGTTTTTGATTTTCTGTTTGCTTGATTGGTTTGGTTTGTTTTTTTTGGCTTTGTTTCAGTTTTTTCTTTTGGTTTTCCTTACCACCTCTACACAATCTTTTACTCAACTTAATTTGAGCTTGAAGGAAGTGGTATTTAAAAACTGACCAGCTTTCTTGAGCTCTTTTTCCTCTGAGAGTCTCAATCCATGGGATTCCTGTAAGTAGATCCTTAAAGAGTACAAAATTATCACTGTGGAAGTCAAGGGTTGTAATCCTACTTGTTGCTCTTCTTCCTCATAAAATACTAAATTCCACCATATGACCATGTCATGGTCACTGTCACCAAGGCTGTTGCCAATCTTAATGTCCCCAGCCAGACCATCTTTATTTGTTAGTGCAAGGTCCAGCAGTGCATCTTTACTCGGTTCCTCTGCTATTTGCATCAGAAAATCATCGATGCACTGCAACAGCCTTTTGGACTGACTATTCCTGGCTGTGTGGGCTTCCCAACAAATATCAGGGTGGTTGAAGTCACCCATAAGTACTAAAGAGTGTGATCTAGAGGCTACTTCTGGTTGACTGTAGAAGGCCTCCTCAGCAGACACCCACAACAGTTCCACTCCCATTTATATGTCCATTAATTCTTACCCATAATCTTTCAGTGCCTTCTACATCC
The DNA here is from genome assembly GCF_036169615.1 of Heliangelus exortis. Lineage (NCBI taxonomy): Eukaryota > Metazoa > Chordata > Aves > Apodiformes > Trochilidae > Heliangelus > Heliangelus exortis. Next base: position 96,425,635 of record NC_092423.1, on the reverse strand, counting down.
ACCCCTGGATAGAAGTCAGTACATTCCAGCTGATCTCACACATGAAGAGCAACACCAATGCCCTTCCCTGTCTGTCTTCTAAATAGTACACAGCCATCCATGACAACATCCCAGTCATGGGAGCTGCCACCTGACGTTTCAGTGACTGTATTCATAGACATTCAACTTTAAACAAATCCCCAACTCTTCCTGCTTATTCCTCATCCTCTGTGCATCGGTATTTATGTATTTCAGAGGGAGAAATTAGTTTTCACTTTTGGTATTTTATGTGCAGTAAGAGACATCTAGTTTTGTCTCAATCGGTTGTAAAATTTATTTAGTAATATTCAGTTTTAAGAATTCGTCATTAAATACAATATACCTTTGTGTGTTTAAACTTGCAATTCATTCCCATTGTAATTGAAATTCTTCCCTTGCAATATGTAAGATTTTGACCCTCAGTCTGAATCTACTATTTTGATAATTGTCGTGGTGATTGGCAGTCATGTAGGGTGCTCCTGACAGCAACTGATTACAAGAGAACATGTTCATGGCTCTTTCTTTAAAGTTTGACTTTTTTTTTTTTTTTTTTTTTTTTTTTTTTTTTTTGTGATTTATTAAAAATGTACTAAATGAGATTGCTCTAGTGCTTGTTGAATAATTTCTCCTCATTAACTACATACATTTCAGCTTTGATTTTTTACTGAATACCAATAGCTCAAAAGTGAATGAGGAAAACAACAATGTAAAGGCAATGACTTCAGTGCTTCCAGCACCTCAGGAGCAAAATTATTACTATTAGAAGATGTCATTTCTGGAGGTATTCAGGAATCTTTCTTTGACTTTTGTGGTTAATACCATTGTAGTTTTATTACTACTAATTGCCTTACAGGAAAAAAAGTATTTAGTGCAACTGATATTCTCTTCTGCTGTCTCATGACAGGATTATGCTTGTAGTTCTTATTGGAAGTTGACCTACTGACCTCACCTTTATTTATGCACACTATGTGCTGTTACCTGTGTAATGATCTGATAGGAAGTCTTGTTCTTTATAATGTAAAAGAGCAAATGAAAAATCCCACTGCAAAAATTTGTCTTTGTGGACCCTACTTGTACTTGAATTCAGTACATTCAGATATCTCAGTATTTGACCTAATATTTTTTATTATGTTGAAGATTCTTTTTGTCACATATACTTTCTCCAAAGGAATACTTATCACCCTGATGGAAACATATCAATATGTTTCTTTTTTACAGAAGAATGGGTAAGAACTGGATTATTGATTTGCATTATGACACTGATTATAAGAAATTATTTTTGAGCTATACAAACTGTCTCATGTATTTTTGTCCTATGCTTCACTTTGAACACAAATTTGTTCCTTTTTAGGTGACACTCTGCTTAAGTGATTTGCCAATATTTTGCCTTCCTGTTGACCCCTACCTTGTGTAAAATTAGAAGCTGTCATAGTATTAGATACATTTTTCTAATACTAAGGTCTGCTCATTTACCACTAGTTACTGGGCTGTCTGTATGTAAAGATCTACAAAAAGAAACTGCATTGATTTGCACTAGCAAATGAATTACTTCTCACCTAAATTAACATGATCATTGAAAACACATTAGCAGAGGTGAAAGTGTCTAGTTCAGTAAGACTTACTAAAGCAATAATTTGGTCTACAGACCTAAACTTGACCTAGCTGTATAACTGTACATTTTGAAGAGGGAAGAGGAAAAACTGCATGCAGGCTGAGAAAAAAGGGGAAAATATTAAATATGACTTTTAAATACAAATTAATTTCTGTGCTTAATAGGACATATCATTTATCAGATCACTTGGCTTTATACTGTATTTATGTAGCAAAGCTTCATCTTTTTTCACTCTCTTTTCCTTATGACAGAATGAAAAAAGTGAGGTAACCCACACACATTATGTCAGTTTGCTAACTACAAATCTTTTTCTGGGTCTGGGTTACACAGGAACATTTCAGGCACTGTTGCAATGGTACCAGTAATCACAATTGCCACAGCCTTATAGTGTTTACTGTGTAATATGGTGTATGACTAAACTACTGATGCAGTTCCCTAAGAGTTTATTCAGAGTTTAAGGAAGGCTTTGTGAAAAAGATTTATGCCTTATGACAAAGTGCACCATCTTTTCCTAAGAGTTGTGAAAGCATATCTAAACTCAGAAGTATTACAGATAAAGAAAAATGCAGCTGGATGGCCCCAAGTGTAAAAAGAGCTACATCTCTCAAGAAATAAATTACCCACACGACATGGCATGCTATGGGAAGTGTATAGGAGAAAATATATATCAGTAAATCAACCAAAATTCAAACGGTGTTATGCTGCATGGATAGTTGAAAGGAAATTTGGAGTTGTAGCTGACACACTATCATTTACTCACCCTCATTGCCAGCTGGTGTTAAAGTGATCCTTACTTATTTTTGGTTGTTGATGGTTTTTTTGGGGGGTTGTTTTTGGGTTTTTTTTTGTTTGTTTCTTTGTTTTGTTTTTTTGTTTGTTTTGTCTTGGTTTTTTAGTTTACTTTTTCTAAAGGAAAGCAGTTCAGCTTGTGGTGGGAGAATGATTTAATAAAACGGTGAATAGAATTATGTGATCTTGGGCAAACGCCATAAACTAAAATTCTTATCTGTGATCTAGAAATGTCTGTGATAATATTGTCAAGACTGCCAATGTCATCCACACCTGACTTTCAACAAGGACAGGTTTGTAGTATTTCTATGATTTTTCTTTGTTGTTGTTGTTGTGTGTTGTTGTTCATTTAGTAATTTTTAATTAACAGTTTGTAATTTGTTCATTTGTGATTAAAAATTTTCTCAAAAAGATGTTTTGATCAACCCTGGAGAATTTCTATTGAACTATAATTTTAGTTTTTTAAGGTTTTATCTCAGGTGACTTGAGCACTTTCTGATTGATAAGTTTTTTGGGAAGTAATATATACTTGCTCTGGTTTTATACTATTTACAACCACTACTTTTTCTATTGCTTTGAAAAAAATACTACAAGTTTCTTTTTTTTTTTTGCTAGTGTTAAAAACCTGTATTTCCAAATAGATACTCTTGTAACCTGTGAGAATATTGCCACCATTTTCCATTTGAAACTAAAATATTTAGTGCAAGTTTTCAATTAAAAGCAGAGATGATACTGCTAGACATCCCTTTATGTAACTAAGAATACCACTGCTCTAAACGTAGCTACAGAAATAATGAGCCACTGGAAATCTAAATAAAATAAAATAAAATAAAATAAAATAAAATAAAATAAAATAAAATAAAATAAAATAAAAATTTTTTAAAAATTATTGATGTGATTCAAAATACCTACACAAAGTAGTACAGAAAAACAATGCAGCATTTTCAAGAGGAAATATTTTATGAATATCAGCAATCTGATATGCATAGACCACTTCATATGGGAAAAAAAATCCTAAGAAAAAATCCTTACTCTCAGGAGTCTTTTGAATCATTCCATGCACAAATGATTTAGAAGTACAGGTAAATGATCCTAACAGAGTAAGGAAAATTTTTTAGCAGTTTGCTAATGCCTACTGCTTCATAAAGAGCAGTTCCTTTCTAGTCATAGCACATCTGTAAAGGCAAAAAAAAAAAAAACCTCAAATGTAATAGTATCATCCAGTCAGAAACCAGCTCTGCCAGTTGAGGGTACATGTTTAAGCTACCAGTGTTCTGAACTTTGACGTCTGGATTAGACTCTTATCATATTTGATTCTATGATCTTTCTGAGAAAACACTGCATATATCCAACTTTGGCAAAATGCTCTCGTCTGAATTTTCTACTCACTAAGTGGCCACAGCATGTCAGTTGTATCCTGGAGGGAATACACGGGCTCCCTGTCAAACATCAAATTGATTTTCAAATTGCTTTGATAGTTTATAAGGCAGTGCAGTTTGAGAAGTGTGTATTTATCAGAATTGCTTTCTCTGCATGAGACCAGTCTCTCTTTGAGATCATAAAAAAGCAACTAAATTGGCAATTCTGGAATGTACAGCAGGAAAAAAACCTTAAGAGCACGTATTTAGTTGTTTTACAACTTAAATATGTACAGGGTTTTATGACCAGGATCTGTGATACAACTTTATCCATTTATATGTATGTTGCATATGTATGTATGTTGTTCAGACAGCTGTAAATTATGAAAATTTCTTTGTCTGTACATCTATGTCATGATCTAGATCATGACACAGAAACTGTCCTTCCAGCACTCCTTTAAAAGAAGGAATAGGATTTGGAGGATGAAAAGGAATGCCTGGGCTGCTGCATATGCTGGAACTTCTACACATAAAGGTGACCTAGAAATATACAGAAAACTTCATAACATGTCAACGGGGAAGCTGTGAAAAGTGAACTTACCATAAAGAATTCTTTATATGTTTTCAAAATTCTGTATTTCCCAGGTGCTGAGCCCAGAGTGAAAGATGACCCTGTTCTGAGTAATTTCCTTTTGATACCCTTTAACTCATAGGCTTAATGTCAAAGTCAATACATTTAACTCTAAAGCACATTTGAGTAAGGGACTGAGCAAATCAAAAGCCTTTCCTGATTAAACAAATAAACAAACAGAAAACCAACCCAAAACCAAAACAAAATGAATTTTTATTATTTAATTTTGGTATTGAAGCAATAGCTGAGCACCTGTTTACTCTGACTCCGGTTTTTCTAGAGGTTGTTGTTCATATAATAAATGCTAAATAATAAACTTTTGAGTTTCTGAAACAATTTTCAAAATTTAAATGTATTTCCCCCCCTTTCAGAGGGAAGAATGTAAGCAGGGGATCTGGCAAGCTATCAAATCAACATTTTCCCGTAGTTTTAGGTATGAGAAGACTCCAGAATCTTTCAATGTTAGTAATGAAATTCTATAGCCAGTATTATTTTTCATTCACCTATATCTATTACTGGTCACTGATATTTATTATGTTTTGTTTACAGAATTTATGCCCATAAATTGAATAGGTTTAGGAAATGATAGTGAGACACTAACTATTCCTACTTTCCAACACATATTTATGACATTAGGATAGTGACCTATAGAGAGATGTGGAAAACAAAACCATAAGTAAAGTTAAATTCTGTTTGGATATGTTTGAAATGTTTTTCTATACTAGGATCTATTTCCTATACTAGGATCTATCTCTACTATACTATAATTTTCATGGTGCTGTTAATCAGGTGACCCACAGAGGGTTCAATATGAGATGTATTTATTCTGCCATTATTATAACTCATCTCTTGTGTGTGTGTGATAAAAATGGTTTTTCAAAATACAAAAAAATTTGTAATATATATCCGTAACTACCCCAGAAATTTATTTAAAGCTTTGAATGTGACTCTCACCAATTTTAAACCATCAGAACTATGTTTCTAAGGCAGGTTAGAAATATCTTTCTATAGGAAATATGTTATATTGTTTTATAATATGCAAAGTAAGTAAAAACCGTGAAAGCAAAGAACAGTGTCAGTAAAAATGACCAGTTTGTAAGCAAGTGAAAGTTAAGTAAGTTAAGAACTGCATTAAAAAAAAAAAAAAAAAAAAAAAAAAGAAAAAAAAAAGAAAAAAAAAAGAAAAAAAAAAGAAAGTTTTCTCCTGCTGGAAAAAATAATCACGGAATTCTAAAATTCAGTCTAATCTTATATTTTTACAAAGCTACCTTCTGACACACACTCTGTTTCTGACTTTCCCAAGCTATATTTTGAGGAATACAATTTTCTTGCTTTCCTCCTGTTGATTTTTGTTTCATGACAATCAACTGTAAACTGATCATGGTTTGTTTTGGTTTTTTATAGCAGTTAACACAATAAGTTGTTGGTCTCAGATAAAGAAGCCAAATAATTATAACAACAAATATTTTTCAACCTTTCAAAATAAAGGCCTTACTGGCAATGTGAAATTACATTAAAATTCTATTCTTTGTTTTTAATAACAACTACAAATGTTCCTGCTGATAGTCAATATGACTATCAGTCTCATTCATTTAAATGATTTGAATTGCTTTAAGCTTTATAATGAGACATGCTGCAATTTCAATGAAATAAGACTCTGTTATCTTAACAAGCTCCAAGTTTTTAAAGTGTAATTTTTTTTTCTTTTAAAGAATATAGTCAATTAAAATGTCAGAAAAACATTTCAATTCATTAAAAATAAAAATAGAAGTAAGCATTTTGACAAATTTCTCAAGTAAAAATATGTCAAAAGTTTAAAGCTTTGATTTCTTCTCTTAAATGAATTTACTTGAAAGTAAAATATTTTAAAATTGTGATTCATGTGCTTTCATTATGGCAGATATTTTGTCTTTGCCTTCAAAAAGAGAATGATCTGGCTTGTAAGATGTAGTATCTGTATCATACTAGCAGTTTTACTTGATTAATACAAAATTCCTCATTTCTATACATGTATTTCAGCTTATATATGGCAGAAGTAACTCTGGCAGTAGTAATTGGAACCTATGCATTTGTTGAAGACAATTTCAGTCACTTCCATATGACGCACATGTGATTTTGTCACATAAGAAGTAAAACATAAAACAGAAAACTTATTATGTTACTGTTTATACTTACTGACCTGGTGTGAACAAAGGTCAATTATGCAGTGAATAAAAGGGTAAAAATAGTCCTGTTCACTTAAACTCAAATAAACATTAGGAATAGACTGTGTCTAGTACTTCATTGGTTGATTTGGATAAATCATGTAACTGTAACCCTGGAAAGGGCTTCTGTATTCTTTTCAATAATGTCTTCACGGTGAGTATTCGTCAATTAAATTTTTTATTTCTTTTTTAATTTTATTTTTTTAATTTAAACCAAAAAAAATTGTTCAATTAACAATCCTGTTAGTAACAGCAGTTGTAGAAAGAAAATCAGAATGACTAAAACCTCACATATTTTGTAACACAACAACACAACATGTTCTGGAGATGTTATTGTTGTACCTATGCAATTAGTTCCTCTTAAAATAAAATATTTATGCTGCAGCTTTTTTTTGTTTGGCTGTGTAGAATCCCAAAAAGAATATTGGTCTTTAAGTATCTGCCCTGACGAAGTGGACATTGCACTCAGGTGGAGGCCTCATTCAGGAGCCACCTGGACTCTCTTCTCTCAAGCAGAGACCCTCATTTGGGTACCCACCCTGAGAAATGGGACCCTATTCCCACAGGAGCAGCCCCTCCTTTAGTGGCCATCCCCATCAGCTGAACCCTGTCCTTGCAAGGGGAGCTCTGTCCTTATTTGATAAGGGTTCTGCAGGAACCAAAACAGACAAAACTAGGACTTCGTAGACCCTCAGAATTATAGAATGGCTAGGGTTGGAAGGGACTTTAAGATCATCTGGTTCCAAAGCCCCTGCATGGGCAGGCACGCCTTCCACTAGACCAGGTTTCTTAAGGCCCCATCCAACCCAGCCTTGAACACTTCCAGGGAGAGAGCAGCCACAAGTTCCCTGAGTAACTTCTGCCAGTCACCACCCTCACAGGAAAAAAATTCTTTCTAAAGTCTAACCTAAATCTCCCCTCTTCAAGTTTTAAACTATTTCCCTTTGTCCTTTCACTACACACCCGTGTGAAAAGACCCACCCCAGCTTTCTTGTAGGCCCCCTTCAGATATTGGAAGGTTGCTGAGCTTCAATAATGTTAACATCTACCTTCTTTGTGTTAGCAAAACAACAAGAATAGGATCCAGATTTGTAGATTCAGTTTCCTTACCTTCCTTACCATGGTGTTGAATTCATGCGGGATAGCATAAAATAATATTTTCATTAATATGGATAATAGTTTGTGATCTCAGAAGTTCATTTCTGCAATCTACTGAGGTATCTGATAGACTCTTTCCCTACTTAAACTGGCTCTGAATTCTGTTGAAATCAAAGATCGTCAATATTTCTCAAGATTGAAACTAGAAAGGTCAGTGCATAGGCTATAAATTCATATGACATAAACAAACACTGTTCCAGATTGGAACCATTCTTATTTATACCTACTGAGCTAAAGTATCACAAGTGTTCCTAACAAGTTAGTACATATTTCTTAAAATTAGTGAAAACTTGCCAGATATGAATATTTACAATTTATCCTGATAAAGTATATTTTGGCACAGAGACTTCAGTACAATTACCTACATTTTTTATTTATACTGCCAAAACAAAGCTCTCAAATTTGAAAACCTTACGTTAATTATTTAAAATGTATTTAGAATTCTCACACTGAATTGAATTATTCAAATTTAAATAACACAGAAAAGCTCTAAAAAGATAGATTTGTGGATGAAGTCCCTTACATATCACTTAACCATCCATTCTGTCAACAGCATTGAAGTTCTTGTGCAAAAAATATATATTTTTTTTAAATGTTTAATGCATTTTTCCCTCTTAAACCTCACTGATTTATTCCTTCTTTCTTCATCTACAATAAGATCTTTACCAATAAAAATATCTTAAAAACAAAATTTACTTTTATTAAAATATGTTTGTCAAGCTGTTCCCTCATAGATATCAAATGCAATTCTAACTTTTGAGATGAAGTAATTTTCTTCAAACATCAAACTTTAGTGAAGAATTAAGACATTTTATTTCACTGCAACAGTTTTCAGTGACACTGTAACACACAAATATATCTGACTAGAATTTGGTGAATGTGTTGAAGTTGGGCCCCAGCCAGTGTAATATACGCTGACTGAATGTCTGGAGAAAATGGACTGAAAAAACACTGGTGCCCAAAACATGTATAATTCATTCTAAAAATTTATAGCTGTTTTTTTTTAGTCCTTGTTCTGGTTTGTTGTTTTGTTTTTCCCAATATAATAAGCTCTTTAACACGTACCACAGAAATAAGTAATGAGTAATATACTGCAGAAAGGACACAAAGGTTTCACCACATAAACTCTTGGTACTGGTGAACACAGTAAATTAACTGCAGCCAGAGCTTAGCTGAAAATTTTCTCATTATGGAGAAGATAAAACACTGTTTCTTGGTTTGATTTCAGAATTGCAGTATGAAGAATTACAGGAGAATTATGTACATGGTCAAAGAGAGTCCTTCACTTTGAATGTCTTATCCCCAAACTACGATTAAGAGGAAATACAATCAGTGAAATCTAGAGAGTTCTGAATGATGAGGAAAAAATCCCTGCAGCACAGTCAAAGGTGGAAGAAACACCAACATCCTCACTGAGTGACAGTTCCTCAGCCTTGTTGTTTATTCAACAAAGTACTCAGAGGGCCAGTCCAACATAGACTGCTTTACTGAACTTCCGGGTACCACAGACCTATGAAAGGAGAAGGTGAAGAAGAGCTAAGTCTTGTTTTATCCATTCTGACAATTCAGTGTTGAAATCTCTTGGTTGGTTGGTTGGATGGTTGGTTTTTCTTATTAATTTTTTTAAGTTTTCACAAAAAATTCTGTGACTGTTGAGTTAATTTTCTTTCATCTACTACTGATGATGCTTCTGAAAGCAACACAAAAGGAAATTTATAGCTTTACAATAAATTATGGTTAAAAAACACATTTTGCTGAATTCATGTTGTTTTGTTTTTTTGACCAGATGAATCCAGCTTTAGATGACACACAATCCCACTTTTCCAGTTTTCTCACAGGTCTCTATTTTGACAGTTGTCAAAACACTTCTGTTCATCGTTTCCTAATGACATAAAACAACACAAGCTATAGGTTTCAAGTTAAAATAGTGACATAAATATGCCAACATAAAGATTGTAAAAAAAAATAGTGTGTAGCTAGCATTGCAATTACAAGCAAGTCTTTTTTCACAAGCAGGTTTCCCTGGCCTCAGAAGGGTTAAAATACTGGCATGGGTTCACAAAGTAAATGTAGAAAATTGTTTCAAAGGAGTTGAAAAATAATAAAACCTTTTAAATACCCAGGTTAATAATATTATTATTCCATATGTTACATTATTATCGTTATCATCATCACTATCAGCATCTCTCTGAGACACAATCTTTCCCAGTCTGGTACCCACAGTAATAAAAGGTATATCCAGAAGAATCATCAGCTTCCCTTTTACATTGCTACACTTTTTCAGGGTTTCTTGATTGTCTTGATTGTTTCTTGTGTTCAAAGGCTCAAGAACAGCCAGCCAGTGTGAGACAAAGTCATAAAAGGATATAGGGAACCAGGCTGGGTCAGTCAGGAAGACATTGCAAGATATTGAGTAGACTCAGACTATACTGCACACCACATTCCATGAACAGCTCCAACTTCTGAAGCAATCCAGAATCAGGAACAGTGTTAGGTTGCTTCATGCTCCAGAATTTTCCTTGCAGAAGGGGATGTTACCTGTTAAGCTGAACTACAGTAGTCTTACTGAACCATTCTACCAGCTGAATATGTAATTTATACTTCTGATACTTCTTTCTATTAAATTACATGAAATGCAGGGAAAAAAAAAAAAAAAAAAAAAAAGTAGCAATATAATTTTAATAATCTTATATATAACTGTTTTAGATTGTAGAAAAGTAATATACTGATACTCTTCAGAAAATGCTTCAAAAATAGTGGTATATATTTATATTCACAGAGATAATTATCTGGTCTTTTTTTCTGTTCTACAGTGGATAGTTCTTTAAATATTTCACTCAATTTCTGTTTTGCAAAATAGAAGATTAATTGCACTGTAATTTAAACATAAATGTCTCTAGACGTTGTTTTTGTGCTCCTTGTCTTGAGAGACATCACTAAAGTCCCAAGAAATACTCATTTGCTACAACTGTCTATAATTAAAATACAAAAATAGCTGAAAAGACCCCATTACCACAAAAACAAGGAGTCATTGAATTTCAGACACTGAGCAGCATGGATGAGTAGAAGAAAATATGGTATGCATTTTTAATTTATTCTCAGTAATTCTCATGTGCTTTGTAGAAGTGTTAGAACAGATTAGTAGTATATTAAATTATGCTTTGAAAATATTCAATAATAAAATTGTCTCCACTTCTACAAAAACAATACCACAAAAATATTACAAAACATGTTGGTTTTGGTGTCAACAGCTATTATACTAATAATATCAAGAAAAAAAAAGATCATAGAGAGATAACATAGATGCACTTTCACATTTAGTCAAAATGTTATTCTTACACCCCTAAACAAGCATTAGGGATGCTTGTGTAAGTGGGAAGAACACAGGAAGTTTTTGTAATAAGAGTAAATATCACGTGTATGTGTACATGAATCATCCTTAACAATACTTGATTATTATTTTTTCCAGAGTTAGTTGGATATCAGCTGCTCATTAATTCAGATTAAGAAATGGGAGTTCATGGCATTATGTTTCAGTGTGACATATCTAGGACATTTTTGAAAACTATAGTATTACCAACAGCGTAGGCATACGTTAAGTGCTAAGAAGGTTGAACTTCATTTCAGGGATAGCACAGGTCATAAATCTGCCTTGACAAATAACAAAAAGTAAGATTTTTCTCTGGATATGTACTTCCTCTCATGACAGAATATGGAAATACTTAATTACATACTTGCTTTCATGTAATCTGGTAATAAAACTTCTGTTGACCTTATTTGGGTGTGTTCTGTGGCAAACATAATAGTATGATATTATTTATTACACACATTATACATCAGCTGCTTCAAGTACACCAAAATATAACCACAATATACCTTTTTTTTTCTTTTTTTTTCTGGGTTTTAGTTTAGGTTTTAGATGTATTCTAAAATCCTAGAATGTGGTTTTATTTTCCTCATCACAGCAAATGTCTTTAAAAAGTCTTGAAGCCTACTGTACCCATAGCTGTAAGTAAAGAGCCTTGGTAGGTCAATTGCCTTGAAACAGGAGAAACAAAGGCCAGTCTCTTTACCCAAGGAGTTGTCTGCTGTGGACAAATATCTGCAAGGAGAAAAAACCCTAAACAAAGTAAAAAGCTGGGTTAGATGAGGCTGACAAATAGATACATAAGCAAACTGGATACCAGTAAGTCAATGGGCCTGACATGATGTGACCACGAGGGCTGAGGGAGATGGCTAATGTAATTTCATGGTCAGTTTCAATAAGCTTTGAATGATCTTGGTGAATAGGAGAGGTTCCTAATAAATCAAGTGTCAAGGATATTATGTTAGTTTTGAGATGCCTAACACAATGTCTGTGTTGGCTTATTGAATGGTCTTTATTAATATACTTAACAATAAATGAGAGCTCGTTTATGTTATCATTCTGAGTGGGGTCTTTTATGTAAAAATATAATTTAGATAGGTTGGAATGGGATTCCTAATTTTAACTTGTTGATGAAGATCCTCATCTCCTGAAAGTAAGTGTGGATTTCATGCAAATTTATATCATCTAAGACAATAGTCCATTGACACTAAACCCCTTGTTTCCTCATGTTTCCATATCCTGCTGAGTGAAAAAGGTTAACTTGTCATTGTCTGGATCATTACTTTTTTAGAGTGAGTTTTTTGAATGCTCTCATACATAAATTTACATGGAAAAATGAACTTCTTAACTCCATAACTAGACATTTAGGAATCTCCCAAGGATAGCACTCAGAAATCAGCATTTTTATTAGCAGATGTTTTTTCAGAATGTACTTGCTAAATGGTGCTGGAATACTATTACTGAGGTACAGGGATGATGGATGTGCGAGGTAAATAGAGAAGGAAAAGTTCTTTTTGTTTCCTTAATGAAAAAATTCACATTCCCAGAAGACAAATTTGTTTAACATACGTGAAGTGACACTTTGAAAAGATGGTTACCAGGTTACAAATAACTTTCTATATTTTTAGTAATTTTTAGAGGCAGGTGTAATTAAGAGAAAGCTAAAGTCCTACCATGTCTATGTAGCGTGTATTCAAATAATACTATAATTATTCAATGCATACCATTTTAAACTTTCCATAGGCGTATGGCATTTCAGCTACTTTATCCTAATGTTTTTTGCTGTCTTGTAAACTGTAACAGTGTTATGCATCTGCATCCAGACACTCCAGCTTTTTGACAGCAATTAAAATTGTCCTGTAGAAGCATTCTGAGATTAAATCTTATAATTGATGGACTGAGGCACTAGCCAAAGTGTATACGTGTGGGTAATCCCTGGGCCGAAACACTGCTGGTCTGTCAGCCTCAGAAATTACTGGCAATCTTCTATCCTGTATCTAGCATCTGAGAGGAAACTGTGCCAACTGGTGGCAGGCTTCAATAGGTTTAGAAAAGCCGTCAGTGTAATTGTCATCTTTAACACTGAGAAGTGCTTAGATGGCATTGTGATAAGTGTGATAGAAACTGTGTACACAGAAAAGAGACAGCAAAGTCTTGGAAAATGCACTCCCTGTTTACTATCCCCTACTGCTTTGAACTCTGCAAACAGAAACTTTAAAACTACAGATAAGTAACACATCCCCTGAGGTCTAAAGCATTATGAGAAACACCGCAGTGAATTGCTCTGATTCCTTATGGTACACCACATTAGGCAAGGGGGAGAAGGTCAAGAGGTGGCAGAAGTTCTCTGCATCAGCTGGCTGCAGGATGGGACTGTCGCCCTGTTCCTGACACTGGGAGACCAAAGAAGTGCACGTGCTTTGTGTTTTCTGCAACTGTACCTTGCTTTATTCTGGAAAGATCAAAAAAACACTCATATTCTCAATGTTTTAGATTGATATTTTTGCTTTCTTTGTTTTTTAACAATTAAAAACCACAACCAACAAGACACTACTCCGTTTTTTTCATTGTACCAAGATGGCTGAATGCTGATAAATGGAAAATAATTGCTTAACCATCACCTAAAAGCCTGTAAGTGCTAAGAAACAATGTTAGAGAAAAGTCTTGATAATTATGAATTCATCTCATTTTTCAGTGCCACAGTACTAAATAGAATAAATACAAGAGAGAATTGTGTGAAAGGTTTTTTGTAGCAAGGTATCTGGAAGAAATTGTCATTGTGTATTAACTATTTGTTTAAAACAGCCAAATTGGAAACATAGAAAAGAGATCTTATTCTGAGTTGTTGTTAAAGTAATTGCTTTCCAGCTTTTTCCAGAAGATATACACACACACTTGTACACAGACAGAGGAAGACCATTATCTGCCAAATAGGATTATGCATAATGATTATCAGTCTTGCTTTCCCTGGTGCTTTGTATGCAGAGAGGCAAACTCAGGTTGCAAGTAATGTCATGCTAGGGAAAATATTATTGCTTGTATTGTGGGCATCTTTGGTACATAGGACAGGGATTTTTTAAAACTAAGAGGTGAGATTCTATTTATCAGATATAGCATAATGGTCAGCAGAAATATGCTAAATGCAATTGAATTAAGAATATTTTTTCTTAAATATTTTTAAAATGGCACTTGCAGTTCACTGAAAATACAAGCTCAGGGTAATTTTCTATGTATTCTCCCTTGTGCACATTTTAGCTAAGGATTATAGACCCATGTCAGTAAAGAGAAGTAGGTACTTGCTATGATACTCTTGGCTTGTATGTACCTAGGACCCACTCAAATGTTGCAAATCTGTTGCAAATCTAGTCTTGAAAAACATTTGCATCTCCTGCATGACATCTCCCCAGGTACCTGCTGCTCTTCTTCAAGCAAGCTTGGGAGTTGTATGTCAGATTCAGGAAGGGATTTATTCTTAAAAAGACAGCTCATGTCTGCTGAATCTGGCTCTATCCAAATTGCAGCAGGAGCTAATTCTTCTTTCACAGATACCTGTTCGAAGTGCCATGGTTTTATGAAAGAGGCCAATATTTAAAGTCTGTTCAGCCCAACTGGAGAGAGAGCTGTGTGGAACCTGGTCTCCTGGCAGCTGACAGGATTTATGTCTCAGAAAAGGGGAAGAGGATATTTGGCCATAGACTTGACCGTTTAGTAAAGAGGTCTTTAAACTGGTGTTGCCAGGGGAGGGGATCCTCAAGCTATCCTACTGTTTCCTCATTGAGGCCAGTGCTAGTAACAGATGTCTTGGACCTGGAGAAGTATCACAGGCCAGCAGAAAAATGTCTGTAATGCAGAACAATGTAGTCCCAGCCAGTAAGACAGCTTCAATAGGGTCCAAACTTAAATACCTTTTTGCAAATCCTCCTGAAGGCTCTGCAAAGGCATGTGACATCCTGGTCTTGAAATTGTAAAAGTATAGATTCAATGGATGGCCCACTTGGTGGATAAGGAATTGGTTGGCTGGTCTCACTCAAAGGTTAGTGGTCATGTGAATCAATGAATTATTAAAATGTCTTATTCATAAAATACCAATTCAGAACTGTCCGCTTACACATCCTTCTTTAGTAAATACCATGCTGTCTGGTTATCTGTGGAGATCTAGCACATGCAAAATATCAGTGGTGTTCCCATATTTTACTGACGTTGCTGCATAGCACCGAAATTATTCTAATGCAAATTCAAGTTTCTCTTACGCTTTCCCTAAGATTGCTGTTATTTTGTAATTTATGCAAAAAAGGCTAACAAGGTTTATTAGTTGAGTAACACCTTTTTCTAATTTCAGAAGTAATCAACTTCAAGCATTTAGTGTAGATTGGTGCTTTGGTGTATATTTAATGAAAACTAAGATACCTGTGCTAATGAATCTGCAAATGGTGTTTTTTGGTTTGTATTCCCTTATGGGAGATACCTGAAATGTTTAGTGCCTCTTTTGCATTGAACAAAGAAAATAGGTGAAGATAAATTTAACCACAGGAAAAGTCTTCTATAACAATAATCCCGCAAATTTTACAACATAACTGCTGACCAGTCTTGGCTTTTTTTTTTTATTTCACTGCTGTTGGCCAGTTTAAATGCTGCTGTTTAGTCATAGACCATGTTCAGTGGAAAGCCAGAGTGGGTTTATTGTTCACAATTTTAATTCAACATTAGCAGTACAAGGGTAATCACCTATATGCTCAGAGCAAAACTAAAAATGTAGGTAGTGTAACCTGCACAGAGAAAATCTGAGTATTTTTGTGGCAGTTACAGATTCTCTACTAAAGTATGATCCAAATTCCATTAGTACAATTTTTATCTTATCTCACTATACTGCTTTTGTCCCTGAAGGCAGTTGTTCTTGATTAAACAATTCCTCAATATTGCAAACAAGCTCTGATCCTCTATTAAAAATTTTGTAGAATTATATGGAAAATATTTTTTGCTAAAGACCTGAAAGACTCAAAAAGTGTCATAGAAAGGCCGTAATTTTTCAGTGTATTTTATCACAAGTGGTTTTGGTTGGTTGGTTTTGTTTTTTCGGTTTGTTTTTTTTGTGCTCTCTAGTAAGTCTTACTAGAATTTTTTAATGGAGGATTGAGTAATTTCCCTCATGTGATTCTCTTCAGGAAAAAAAAAAGTCCAAATTTAATTTAAATATCAAGATAGAACAATAACACTACAGCTACAAATAATAGCAATAATAATAATGCTCTAATTACTCTTCTGGGGCCTCCAAATGATTTGCACCTCTTAAAAAGAAGATCTAAGTTTTCTTTATTTTTTATGTAAAAATCTGTATCCAAATGTGTACGAGGGAATACCTTAATACCCTCTATTATTGTAAACCTAGAATGATACTGACCTTTCCACAGTTCTGTTAATAAATAATATTGCACTTGGAATTAAAAGGCAAAAACACTTAAAATGAGTATGAATGCACTTCAGTGGTTAATAGCTGAAATCCTCAGGTTTAGGAGGAATGCAAAATAGTAGATTATTTTAGAAGAATTCTGAAGATTAAGTCTTTGATTTTTTTTTATTAAGGCTTGCTCTTTGTAATGTATACTTTTAATCAAGTAAATGGAATACATACACATTAAAGACACAGACTTTTCTCGGATGTAATCTCAGAGTGATCTTAAACATTATTTTGAAAATGGAAAGAAAATCCTAAGGGAAATATTCATGTAAAAAACTGTATGAATAACAGAACGTAAGCCAAAAAAAAAAAAAAAAAAAACCCCCCAAAAAAACAACAACAAAAAAAAACCAAACAAAAAAAACAAACAAAAAAAAAAAACAAACCTAAAAAACCCCTAAACTAAGCCTCTCCTGCAATTCACTTTATTTTTTAAACTCTGCTGAGTTTCATGCTGGGTAAAATAAACTAGAAAAGTGAGATGATTCAGGATGGCTTAGTATTTAAAGAAGAAAAAGCCAAAACAAACATGAAAGAAAATTGGAAGATCAATTTTCTGTGTGCAATAAATTCCAATTTTTTATTTTGAAAAGACAAAATAATAAATAACAAGAGCATCTGGATTAATAAGAGCAATGATGAGCCAAGATGATTATAGTATTTTGAAAAGTGGTTTCCAGCACTTTCTTGCATTTATGTTGGAATAAAAACCTATAATTCTTTGTCAATAGACTCTACAACAACAATTTTCAGACATCTGACACTACCCTGCATGATAAAAAGAACAAAAACATTCTGAATGAGAATGAAAAGTTACATGACAGAATTTTATAATTTTGGGGTCATTAAGTGAACATATGTATGTACTATACACAATTGGGTGAAAAAAAAATATTATGCAAACAGAATACGGTTGAAGCCTTCTTGTTCTTACAGTTATTATTTTCAAAGGAACTGATGAAAGGTATTAAATTATAAAAAATGCTTCAAATACATCTCTGTTGAATTTTGATCTGTGCGGGCTATTATTACTTTTTATGTTTATCTTTCCTTCTTTTTTAATTCCAAAAAAAAAAAAAGGCCATTAGATATTCCAGATACAAATCCACCTTGTTAATAAGTATGTCTCTTCTCTTATTTGTGGTGATTAGGGGTTAATGCACTCACTTCAAGAAAACTGGGTGGTTTGGATTGAGCAAGGACAGTAACAATTTTCTTTTTAGTAATTTTACTGTTTGGCCTCTTCAAAGTAACTGCACTTTCTAAAATCAGGAGCATGCTTTTCAATCAATGTCTGCTTCTAGGACACTGTCCTATGTTGATGTTTATAGTTATTGCTGGAAAAGAACTTCACCAAACAGATTATTCCATCCCATACACATCACATGCAGTATAAAGTCAAGCTCTCTTTGGTCATGGTTGGCATGCTAGGAGGACTTGGTCAGCACTTCTGCCTTTTATTCCAACTGTGCTGTCCTGAATCCATGTGTTCCTGCATCTATCTCCCAGATCTTGATGCCTCCAGGAGCCTAGTCTGGGACTTTCCCAGCCTGACCTGCAGCCTCAGTGGTGACATGAGCATTATTGGTTTTTTATAAATCTTTAAATATAAATATGTACTTTTCTTTTTCATCGTTATTGTTTTCATTAAAGTTGTGTAGTTTAGTTTCCATCCCATACGTGTCTCTTCCTTATTGTCTTTCTTTTTCTGAGACAAGTGAAGGGTTAATAGAGAGCATTTGTCATGCAGTTAATTGCCTGCCCAGTGTTAAACTGTGACAATGGGAATATGCAATTAACTTTGTTAAATGATGAAATTAGGTAAATGAATATGAATTCTTTTAAACAAGAAGAAATTCCTGAATCTCATTCCTGAATCTCTTCTGCTGGGCTTCATCTGCACTTTAAAGTATGTCTGGTTTTAAGTTATCAAATCTGATTTCACCCACATGTCATGATTCCGTATCAGCTGAAGGAGTAAGTATATATCATTCCTACAATTTCTTTCCTGTTCATTACATATCCACACAAATAAGACATAGTTTTGTCAGCTTGTGATGATCTATCATTTTTCTGATGAGTGAATGGAGAATCTGGGCTTTCTTGTGGTATTTTCCAAATAGAATAATATAGTTACAGCTGTAGAAATTCAGACAGACAAATCATATAGAAAGAACAATTTGCCTGATCTTTTTGGAGGTAATGAACTGTTACAAACTTAATTTAATTTGAACTGACTTGTTTTCTCTCCAGAGCTTCAGGAAGACACTAATGCAAATGACAATCTATACTGTAGTTTTCTTATTACCCGCATTCAGGTTGCTTTATTCTGTGTATTTGTTCTGTTATCCTATGCTTATTATGTACTGGCTACCTTAATCACATCAGTTAGAATTAGTCTTCCTTAAATTTCTCACCCCCATTTATTGTGATGATGACAGTAGGGAATTGCTGACTTGAATAAATGCATTTTTGTGTATTTGATTCATTCAGAATGAGAAACTATAAAGTCAGAATATAGACCAGTTGAAGACACAGGTTGCTTGAAAAAAAAAATCAGTCAAAATACTTAGTCTAGAGTTTTTCTAATTTTTGAGTGCTATATTTAATAGAAATAAATAGCTTATTTGTTCAATTAAAATACTGTTTGTGAACATCTAATGCTCCCAAGAACATCTAAAGGTCACCTAGGTCAGGAAGATCCAGAACCTGACAATCAAATCTGCTTAAAAACCTGTGTTTCCTTTTCTAAGGGAAAATATTTTCTTCTCATACTCATATCCTTTCCTAGTAAAGTAATATACACCTCATTAATTTTAAATAAATTACAAAAGTCTTATGTCCCATAACACTGTGGTACAAAAGAAAACATGAATAAATTACAATCTACGAATGGAACATAATTTTAGAAGTAATGCTTCAGCTATAGGGCCTTTTTTGAGCTGTAGCACAGTATTGAATAACATTAGATTAGTGTTCCTTCTAATCTATTAATTTCCTTTTTCTTTTTTTCTTTTTTGTTGTTTTGTTTTCCCCTGGACTCTAAAATTCTAAATTCAAATGAGTGTTGGGGACTTGGCCTCTTGAGTCCAACAAAAAGAGTTACAATCCCTTTAACAATACCATGGCTCTAGCCTTCTAAAAAAAAAACCACACCAAAAAAAACCCAAACAAAAAAACCCCAAACATAAACCCCCCCAAATTAGTTTATATTGAAGTGTTCCTACCAATAAATCACATCCATCTGATTTTCTCAGTTTTTATTCATTCAGCCCCTAGAAAAAAACATAAGCTTATTTTGAACTTAGAAATAAATTCAGTGTGATTTGTTGGCTTGATTGGTCTTTTGAGTCCCTTTTCCTTGCTTGCTTTTATTTCCAGTAACAGAGTATCAGAGGTATCAGAGTGCCTTGCTGGAATACCATCATAGATTAACTGATGCACTGAACACAAGGTACTAGCTCCCATTTTAAAATATTAAAAGAGTTGTCCTATGTCTAACTCTATTTGGAAGAAAATTTAAAAAACCCAATTAAATATAATGGTAAACCAGACAACGCTGAATAACTATGACTTATCCAGCTGTATTTATTTCCTTTATGGTCTCATTCTTCAGTAAGCTTTTAATATTAATATATTAATATACTAATAAGCATTCCCAGATGGATCAATATTTTGTTTCTGAAGGCCAGATCTACATTACCTTTAAGACTGTGCTTGAGGCTGATTTTACATTTACCCACAATGGCTGCACAGAAGAAGAGACAGACTTAGGAAAAACTTACAGTCACATTGTACAGAGCGTGGAAGTGCAATTTTATATAAAACCAAACACAACTTGTTTTTCAGTCTGACTAAATGAGTCATACCTCATCACCATGGTTCAGTCTTTCTGCACCTATTATGTCTTGCAAAGATGTCACATGGCCAGCTTAGGTCAGAAGTAGCCCATAAAATTCCAATGTTTATGCCTCAAGACACTATAGATCATATGTTTGTGCAGGACATTACAGATTATGTTTACACCTCCAAGCTACAGGCAGCCTGATGCAGACACACAGATCACAAAACTCAGTGGAAGCTTTGTCTAACTCTATTCAGGCTTGCAGCCTAAATGCTAAGAGACCTAGTTGCCAATTCTTATATCATTTTAGGGACACGTGAACAGGATTTTTTTGTCTTAATCAGCAGTTGATGACAAACTACCTTTTGGCAGTGTTGGCAAAATTCTGAATTACTCTTGATAGGTTTTATGCTTTGAGACTTTTGTATGACTTGAAGAGTCTAAACAACACAAACTCTTAATCACAAGATAAAGAATGAGAAGAAGGCAAAGCATCACCTCTACAAAGAGATGGAGTCTCTATTATAAGACACAATTGTGGTAGTGTTGAGTGACCATTGCACCATATTGCATTGTCGGAAACTAGGAGAGAAAAAAGCCCAACAAACACAACCAACCACCAAACCAGTCACCCCTCTCAAAAACCATAAAAAACTAAGACTCTATCTCCCCTCATTATTTGTTAGGGTCAGTAGACAAAAAAATGAGGCACTCCAAAATAGACAATTTTGATAAAAGCCAGTATTTGTTATGAAAAGTGAACATTGACAAGCCTTCCATCAAATTAATTATCTGAATTTTGAAAATAAATTACTGGAAATTGCCCAATTTCTCTGTAAATCAGTGACGTCACTACTAGGTTCTCATGTTTAGAATTTGGTCCTAAATTTTTATTACCAGCATGAATTTTAAGCAAGCCTATGAAAACAAGATCTTTATAAATGACTGCAAAGACATTACAGTGAATGTCGAGTTAGAGATGGTTATTTTCTTCCTTTGAAGTCCCAGATAATTTTTCTGAATTCTGATAAGTTTCTAATATGACAATTCTACAACCAAATAGCTACAGACAAGTGTATTCTTAATGTAATTATATATATATATATACACACATATATTTAAATTATACACTATTTAACATATTCTGGAACAAAATTCTACAATAAATTAATTTATGTAAGACTGATAAAACTCTTCCATTTGCCTAGATGTGTCAGAAAAAAATATAAAACTAAAGAATACTGTCAATTCAATTTAAAATAAAAGCAGTGTTACATCTGAAGTATGAAATATTATTTATCCAGTTTAAGAGAGAGGAAATTAAAATGACCGGTGTTCCTCTAAAGGTTTGAAAGTTGACAAATAAGACTTTACTGTGAGGCTTTACCATTTGCAGGCACATGTAGGACAGGAAGGTTACTGACAGTAGTCAGCAGGGAAGCCACCAAGTGTAAGCCATACTCCACCAGCCTGAGAGCCTTTTCAATGAAATGATTGTCTGGGTAGACAAGGGGATAACAGTGGGTATTGCACACCTAGACCTCAGGAAGGTTTTTGACTCTGTCTCCCAATAAGATCATCATAGACAAGTTGATGAAGTATGGGCTGGATGAGCAGACAGAGAGGTGGAGAGAAAACTGGATGAACATCTGAGTCCAGAGCATGGGGATCAGTGGCACACAGTCTAGTTGCATGCCAGTAATTATAGGTGTATCCCAGGGGTCAATACCGGGCCCAGTCCTGCTCAACATCTTCATTAACAGCCTGGATGATGGGGCACAGTGCACCCGCAGCAAGTTTGCTGGCACAAAGCAGGAGGAGTGGCTGATATGCTAAAGGGTTGTGCTGCCACCTAGAGGCACCTCAGATGCCTCCAGAAAACAGCTGACAGTAATCTCAAGGAGTTTGGTACAGGGAATACCAAAGGTCATCACCTGGGGAGTACATGCCAGGGAGAGGTGCTGGCAGAATTATATGTAGTCTGTATATTATATATATGTTTATTATATATATGTGTATATTCTGGGGGCTGACCAGCTTGAAGGCAACTTTGAAGAAATGGACCTGGAGCTGCTGGCAAATGCCAAGGTGAAGATGAGGCAGTAATGAGCTCTGGTGGAAAAAAAGCCTAAGTGAATCCTTGACTGTATGTTGCAAGCAGAACATATGAGGTTCTTCCCATCTCTCTGTGAGGACACACCTGGACTGCTGTGTCCAGTTCTGGGCTCCCCAGGAAAAAACCCCAAAAACATAAAGATATGTAGGTATTAGACAGAACCCAGCAAAACACTACAGAGATGATAAAGGGACTGAAGCATCTCTCTAATGAGGAAAGGCCAAGAGAGCTGGGACTGATTAGTCCGGAGAAGACTCAGAAGGAGGATCTTCCCAATGTGTGTGAATACCTGAAGAGAAGTTGCAAAGAAGGCGAAGGACTCTTTTAGCCCTCTTGCTCAAAAGCAAACCCAAATTGTTGTCACTGGCTGCTAGTGACAGGACAATGGGCAGTGCCAGGGGGATGGGTTTGCTGACTGTACATGATCAGGACATGATTCAGGGCAAATGACTTTAATGTCTTTGCTTGAGCAGAGGGACTGGGCCAGATGACCTCCAGAGGTTCCTTCTGACTGCAAACAACCTTTGATTTACTGTAAGTTACTTGGCAAGTACTGTGTCAATTTCAAATATTCATTCTGTTTCACAGAATGAGTGTTTTCAGAAATTCATGCAGATCTTTAAAGGTGGCTCGTGGAAAGGTGGAGGGAGAACCTAGAAGCTTTGCCCCCCTACCAACACTAGGTGTGGGTAAAATCTCAGTGATTGAATAATACAGGTCTCAAAAGAGTGCATATTAATACATATTAATACTTTTATTTAAAAAATTATTAAAAAATGGTGGAAGAGTTTTCACTTTTATGAGTGAAATGTAAAAGCAAATGTTGCAAAATCTAAGTCGGAGAAACTATTACTGAACAGAAACATGTTTCAGAGGGAAAAGAGTAATATATATATATATATATATATTAAGATTTTGAATGTATCTGGAAAGAAAAAAAAATGCTTTTTTTATATGTTAAACTAATATGTTCCTGAAGGATGTTTTCATCTTAATGATACTTTTTCTGGTTTGCTTATAAAAATAATTTTAAAAACCAACAGAAATATTAAAAATATTCAGTTTTATAGTTTAAAATTTTTAAATGTTTGAGCTTTCAATGGCTTGTCTTAAACTTTTTATTTTAAATTCTTAGTATTTAATATGTTTGAAAAGAAAAATAGAATACTACTTCAACAGCTGCTCAATACAGATGAATGTTAATATAAAACAGAATAAAAATACTAACATCTTTTAAAAGCAATATCAATTGAAATCATAAGACAGCAGTCAGGGAGGAAATTAAAATTGAAGCCAACACTTGAAAGCTTAAAATGAATGAAATAGAAACACATCAAAACAATCATCAACATAGATTAAGACTGTCCTGGTCTTCTGTGGGCTCATGCTCTAATCACATCATACCTTAAAAATTCAAATGAATGTCATGTCCTTGTCCCAAATTTTCATTAGGAAGGTATATATATATATGTCTTCCTATATATATTATATATATATATATAAAATAGATATTATAGATTATAGATATTATGTATATATATTATATAAGACTACATGAAGCAGATATAATAGCTATAAAACATCTCACCCCAGAAACCTTTACTAAGAAGAACATGAATAAAAAGAAGAGTCATTTCAATGAAACTGAATGAGAAAGTGTCGTCAGCTGTGATAGCTGGTGATAAAAATCCTGTCACATACTAAACCACCAGGATTCATCATTCCTACTTGGTGCCAACTATCTGCCCTGGGATATCAGCCAAGAAACCTGATGGACGCAATGGACCCTTCATGTACAATTTTGTAAAACAGGTTAAAGGGAAAGGATGCCAGCTGCATGGGAGCCTCAATCACAATTGCCTTACTTGGCATTTTGGAATATTTCAAGATTTTTAAATTCCATTTACACTAACAGTACAGGAAAAACTTGTCATGCTTTAGTGCAGTTCAGTCTGAAACCATGATTCTTGAGTATAATTTTAATTTTTTGAGAAATACATTTGTTTTTTTAGTTCAACCATCAAGCTTAACTTAATATCAGCCAGGCAAACCACTGTGTAGTTAGTGAGGTTTATTCAGACAACCACGTGGGCTTCTGACAGGCTTTGGTCACTAGTCTGGATACTTCCTGGTTTTGTTCAATAGCACTTCTTGGCAGGCAAAAACCTATATGCAAAAAGAACAAATCTCACTCCTTGTATTTGATAAATAGTCCAAAATGTAACTTTGTAGTGCTAGAAAATGCAACAAAGTTTTTTCAAATAGAACTCTTATGTAAGAATTTATGCTCGCCATACAGTGAGTGGTTTTCTCCTCCCTTGCCCTCCCCACAAACAAGTCTGTCTAATTGATGAAGTCTCTTGCCCTATAGGATGAGTTGGGTGACAAGCTGCTGCTGTGTGCACTCTAGTGTTGTAGGAATGTACATTTTTGTTCCTTCTGAACATCCTTGCTCAGAACAAAGCTTTTTGTGTAACCTCTGACCTCATTAACAGCAAGAAGGATTAGATGGGTCCATCTAGCCACCCTTCAGCTCTGCTTCCTGCAAGGGAAGCTGATTATTTAATTTACAGTTCTCTTTCTCTGGCCTCGGGCTCTACTACAGAAAACACTGCAGCATCCAAACAGCAGGAGACCCACCTTGGCAGAGAAACAAAGAAAGCTCAGTACATAATCCCTTTCATTCTTTCCTTTTTTAATTTTGTTGTTGTTTTTGTTGGTATAAGAATAATTTTCTTAATTCTTTTTCTTAGATATATTTTATAGTGTTCTCTCTTTCTTTTCCTTCTCAATTTGTGCAATATTTCAGAGCTCTTTGATTATAGCAATAGCATTTCTTCAATTTTTTGGATCACTTGTTCTTCATTCTTTTTATTTATAACAATAATAACAAAACAAAACAAAATAAGCATCTGCTCAACGGCAGTAAATTGTCTGTCTTTACATGCTCTGTGCAGAGTAAAAATAGCTGAAGTTTATTTCATAAAGTGAATGTTTTCAGGGTATAGTCTATCTGACATGAGTACTGCTGAAAAGCAGAATATAACATTTGATCTTTCATGGTTGTTCTGAAGTGCTCAACTACTCTCACATAATTTTCAGCAATTTCTGGCCCCAAGTTTCTGTAAGTCTCATATAACCAATTAATTAGAAAACAAAACACCCATTGAAGAAACAAATTATTTTTAATGGATGACCCATTTCTGCAGTTCATAGTGTTAATGGATGTTGTTAGAACAGTCAATGCATAAAGTACTAGTGCCTGTTACCCTGAGAAGCTTCTCTATTGAATTTGACCTCTAATGGCACAATAATCCTCCAAATAAGTCACAGCTAAGCTAATAATAGAGCCGTGTTAACAGTCAGGTGTAGATTTCTCAAGGTAGCCACATGTAAGCCGGTTAGAAGTCTGGAGCTACATACTTGAGTTGGGTTTAGACTACATTGGCATACTTTCCTCCAAATAAGGTTTTTTTTGGGTTTTTTTGGTTGGTTAGGTTTTTTTTCTTTTTTGTTTTTTTGTTTGTTTGTTTGTTTGTTTTTGGTTTTTGTTTTGTTTTGTTTTGTTGGTTTGGTTTGGGGTTTTTTATTTATGTTTTTTTGGTTTTTTTCCTCTGCCTGAATGGTAATACAGCTTCCATATCTGCAGGTGGCTGGCATCTAAACATCTCACAGAATGGTGGGAATGTTCACATGAACCAGTGGGACAGGAGCAGACCACTACCTCTACCATACTTCTATTGGCACGTTCCCAGAAGTTTCCTACAGCACAAAATACTGCAGAACTCTTTATGCTGCATTGGGTATCACTTTGAACGGCAGTTTGGGTGAACTCATGGAGACTTCCTGGCCCCTTGCACAGAAGCCTTTACTATCTGTGTGATCAATAATTTTCAGCTGTTGAAGGGTATAGATCAATATCAAGACTAACAATCTGTTTTTACAGCTAGATTTACTATCACTATACCTTTATTAACTGGAGGAAAATCAGCTCATGAAGGAGCTAGATGTTACACTTAAAATGGGATAGAAAGGCAAAGAAAAGAGGATGCAAGTATGAATATCCTATAATCAAACTGAATTGATAGTATTTCTTAGACAAAATAACACAGCTATATGATTTGACCTTGGCTTATATAGGCTTTAAGAACCTTTAAGAACCTTTAAGAACCTTTAAGAACCCTATAGTGGATCCAAACCTGTTTCAAGAAGAGTATCACTGTAAAGAATCAAATATTTCATCCTATCACATACAAAATATTAATGAAAATAAAAAGATAAAATCACTATTTCATAGAGAACAGCAATCTTTCACAGACTCAGTGTTCCAGACTGCTGTTAGGTGATGGCAGGTCAGTTTAGGATTCAAAATTCACCTCTTAGAACTGTACAGGTAGACATTTTCTGCGTGTGATTGTTCTTGCTTCTGTAATGTCATAAAATCTGTAATAAGATTTAAGCCAATAATTTCCGAAAACTATCACAAGACATTCAGTAACTTTTAGATTCCTATTAATTATTTTTCTCCTCTTCTCCAGCTGAATCCATATGGCTAGGACACAAACAAGCCTGATTTGTTCAACAGAAAAATCACTTGGAAATGAAAATAGCTGAAATATTAAAGTTTGAAAGCCTTGTGTGAGTCTATTTTGAAATGAATCCTTTAAGAAAGATTAAGAATTATTTGCAGAATTGGTTTATGAGAAGCTGAAAAAAAGGAGAGGATGAAGAATAAAGACATTTCATATAAGAATAATGTATTTCTAGCCAAAGTGCTCAACAGATAACTGACAAACTTATTAAAACCCAGAATTAAAAATCCCATCCTGCTGCCAAAGAAAAGGTAATCACAGTGTGAAGCTAATCCTGGATATCAGGATTTTCCTCCCTATAAGCTCTATGGTATGTAGAGTAGACCCAACAGTAGCACATCTATGCTATACATGCTAAGACTTGAACCCATATGATCCATCTTAAGTTTAAAGAAAAAATATTAAAAAGAAAGGAAAAAAAATAAAAAGAATCACAATAATCAGCATTTAAGTTAATGTAGGAGCAAGAAAGGATGTATATAATCATCTACTAAGAGGAAGCTGCTTGTGCGGTAATTCTCAGTAAGCACTGGCTCTTCAGCTTTCCTGTAAAGCAATAAAAAATTCACTACTTAAATAGATGTAAAACTATTTTCTGCAATCATCAGAAAAATAAGTAAACAAATAAATACAGAAGACCTACTACCTATAGTTCACTACAATTTTTTCAATGACTTTGCAAAATAAGTTCAGTTGATAAGAGTTTTCAACACTGCAAATAGCATACTGCAACAATGAAGATAACAGAGATTCAAAACTCAAAACTTAGTCCCACTGCTTTACCCTGTGTTTTGCAATGAGATGTAGAAGCCTACTAGATAACTGGTATGGTTTTAAATAATATTTTTAGGCTAGTGCAGAAAGGCAGAATAACACTAATAGAAAAGTGCTGGGCAAAAATTTCCAGAATTGTATCAATAGTATAGCAATCTATAAAACCACCCAGTGTTAATACATGAAAGTGTAGTCTTTAACAAACCCATGTGCTTCTACAGACACTCAGAATTTCCAGTATTGCAAGTGTTTAGAGATTTTTTTCCCCTTCCATTACACTAAGCAAACTTGCCTGAAATAGTTATATATAGTAGCTCCATACTTAAAAAAAAAAAAAAAATCATGATAAATATCCTCACAGTGGCACTATTTTAAGTAATTTTCTAATATGGTTTCTCACTGTATGGCTGATTAATTACTCCAAACTGAGAATCCTCTGTCAGTAAATTGAATACCTCCTAAGAAAATTAGTAGGCATTATTTTGTATTCTACTTGTTTTCCACAGAATAGGGTTAAGTGTGCACTGAGGCCTCACCTTATCAGTTTCAGGTGTTAGGTTTTAGAAGTTGTGTTGCAAACTGGATAATTAATTTTTTTTCATGAAAAAGCATGAACAGTAAGAAAAAGGTATCTGAGAACAGAAGAAGGGAGTTCTTGAAAGCTATAGTGTCAGATTGAGGTGGATTGTTGCCTGGAATGTGCTCAAATATTAACTTAAATCTCAAAGTGCAGACAGCATTGAAAAAAACAGTTGTTCTATCAGAAAAGCATATTTTTATGTATTTGCACTGTTGCAACATATGTACTTTTGAAAACTCAGAGTATGAATCAGAGGTATATTGTCATTTTAAAACAAAAAGAGGGAAAAAAATCATATTTTTATCTTAGATTAATCTCTGAAGTTTACTTTTTAATGTATTTTCAAGATCTGTAAAAGATCTTGTAAAAGACTTAACTCCTGATTCTGGTTTTGAATTGCATGACTTCTTTCTTGTCCCCACTGTCTTTAAGTTACAGGTTGTAAGGGTTCCCTTCAGGAGTCACTATGAGAGACCATAATAAGAAGGTAGAAATACAAAAAAACCTTTCAGGTATACATGGAAGGAATCTAACATTTTTTTTAGGGTAACTTTTTCAAAATATGCTGATGTTTGAAAATGGCAGCTAATAATTTCCTAGGATGTCAGGCAATTCTCATATGTTTTATTGCTTCTAAATGTGATCAAACATAGAAATAAAGAAGATTTTTTTTGTTGTTTTAGGATGATTTTATTTATCTAAGAGAACACAGTTTGTATACTTTCTCTACCCACATACACTGCATCAAAAAGTTTTCACCTCTTAAATCATCAAAAAACAGCCTATACTTTGAGCTCATCTGTGTACCAGCAGCATTCTAGATAAACAGGTGGTTATGCTACTTGTTGTGTACCTTTTCTTTCAGCTAGAATATTTCTGGATGTAACTGTTAAATCTGTCAAAAATTTAAGGTAGTTAACATATTGCTTTCTCTTCTGTGTTAGCTAAGCAAAAGAGCTGACAGTGCATATGGCATTAGCATGTGAAACTCCGGTCTCAAACAGCCTCTGCATCTCTCAGTTTACAAGTGGTATTTGGACCTATATATGTATATATATATCTTTATATATCTATTTTTTATATCTGTATATATATATATAGCTATCTTTTTCTTCTCTAGGTAGAGTACCACCCAGCCAAGCCCATGGGATTAGTCCTGTAATCAGACCATCTGATTTGTACATCAAAAAACTGTCACATGGCATTTCATTATTCTTGGAATGCTTGAACCCTACTGTGTTGCTCTCCAAGAAATCCACTTTAAGAACAAATGCAACTGCTGTGTAAACTAGTATAAAGATTTGATTATATTTTCCTTAAAAAATCCTGTAGGCAAGAACTATCCATTCTGAAAAGTTTTTAAGTTACCAGACTTTAACTGTTATTTAAAATAATAATAATAATAACAACAATAACAATAATAATCAGCAAGTGGAATATGAGATTAGATCACCTGCATGTAATCTTCCTGGTTATATCTATCTTAGAAACATCTTTCCTGTTATCAGCTCCGTAATATGGATTACAAAATAATTACCAGAACACCATATTGAGTTTAAGAGTTACAACAAAATATCTGTAACATGCCACACTAAGATAAGATGATGAGAAACATCTCTGCTGTCCTTAGTCTCTGCAATAGCAGGGATGTTGTTAGGTGACTGTAAGAGTACTTTGTGACCAGCAAAGAGAAAACAAAGCTCAAAATCCTTTTGTTATAGCTTAAGTTGTAGAACTCCTGGTAAGTTCCATTTCTGACTGTGTTTCAGACTACTGTTCACAGAGGCATTTTCACCTGCTTGATGAATTTCTGGTTGCCTCCTGCTTTTTTCTTTTACTTTTTTTTTTTTTTTTCTTTTTTAAGAGATCACACAAAAAGAGACATGAAGAAAATGCTTGGAGCAAAAAGTCCATACCTTTCAGCATTCTATAAGCCAGTGAATCAAAAGGAAAGAGAAACTTGGAAAACTAAAATTGTTCTGTAGGATCTTTGGAATAAACCAAAAAAGTGTGAATTTTACAAGAAACAACATAAAAAATTACTTTATGTCCTGAATACTGCAAAGGAAAATTTTAAAAGTGGTTAAAAAATGGATGTAATTTTCAATGTCCAGAAGTATTATTACTTTCTATTTCCCCTGCTGCCCAGGCCTAATCCATGATATCACCATTATTAAAAGCCTGCAAATATGTACTCCAGATTCATTTGTTACAGCAGTTATTTGGTGTATTTTGATTGTCCCCACAATAACTTGCATTAAAAAGTTTTTTTTCGAGGAAATTGAAAAAAAAAAAAAAAAAAAGGGAGAGAAAGAAAAAAATCAAGCAAAAAATCATTAGCCAAGTAAATTTTTATGGATGTCTGCTGTCCCAAAACTTTCAAGTCAACATCTTGTTTTCCCTATTGTGTCTCTATATGTGTCTAATACAGCTTTTTTTTCCACTTTTTTTTTTTTTGGGCTGAGTCTTTTTGAACATTCATAGCTGGTTTTGTGGCTAGAATATCTTAGTATCTTTGTCCTGTTTAATTACTCCAGTGAAGTGCCTAGTACAATTGCAGAAAAAATATTTGAGGAACTCTTTTTAGAGTATCCGCAATCTTTTTTTTTTTTTTACTGTTACTTTTGACCCATTTTCTACTCTCTAGTCTCCACAACCATCCAGTTCTTTTTTATTTCTCTAGTTTCCTCATTGTTTATAATGGGGGAAAATTTTTTACACTTTTAAGTCAAACATGCAGAATTGCTTGTTCCAGTTCATAAGCTATTATAACAGTTGTCCAAGATGTCCTTTGCAAAGTGTCTTTTCAGAAGAATTTGTGATGGCAGATTAATCTAATCATAAAAATATCAGACAGGATGCATCGTATCTCTGTTGTTAGCTTTGCATCCTTTAAAGTTTTAATCTGGTAACTTCTGTTGAACTTGTTCAGTCAGATGTATGTATGCAGATGTTATTATTTTCTACCAACCAGTCTTCTTTGAACCTCCACATGGGGAGTATTTTTTTTTAATTAAGTGTTAATATCACTAAAGAGCTATTTAAGTCAGACTTAAAATGTTTGGTGGATTAAGAGCCATTTATATCCTGGAGAGTTCTGTGAAACAGTCATGGTTTCTATTTGTATGTATTAATATTTCCTCTTAGTTCTATATACCTTAATGCCTTTGCTCTCAGCTATCCTCTTGAGCATTATGCATATTTCTATTATCTATTAGTTTTTGGTTTTGTTTTATTTTGGTTTTTTTGGGGTGGGGGTTGGGGGTAAAGTGTTTCATAGTGATTTATCAGTCTCTATTAATATTTTATCCTTTTGTGCACTATAGTTATATCTTTATGTTTCTTGGATTCTGTGTATGAGACATAGGGTTGATATAGACCCATAGTAAGAGTATTTTTTCTGAATAAATATGAGAACAAACAACCTACTGTTGTAAAATGTCTCAACTTTTTCAATAAATATTAATCCATTATATTTTATGAAATATAGGTTTATCAATTTTCTGGTAGAGAAATCTTACAGACTTTACCAATAGCTACTGTTTTTTTCATATAACTTCTATTTGATCAAGGGTAAAACATATTCTTTGCCAGAATGTAAGATCATATGCTCTCCTTCAACTTCTGCTCCACAGAGAGCATATATTAGATTTGACTTTGAAGCATGAAATGTATAGTGTCTTTTCAAAAATATTTTGCTCTTATCTGACAGGGTTACCCCATACAGCTACGAATGAGTGTTAAAATAATCACATTTCCAATGCAAATTTTGCAAGTAAAGCTAGGAGTGTAATGACAGTATCTGTGAGAGAATGTGGTAAGAGACTTATGTGAAGTAAAGACTAAGATTATCCTCAGTGGCGAGCAGAATTTCTTCCCAGTGCTATGGTAAGAAAAAACCT
The DNA here is from genome assembly GCF_036169615.1 of Heliangelus exortis. Taxonomy (NCBI): domain Eukaryota; kingdom Metazoa; phylum Chordata; class Aves; order Apodiformes; family Trochilidae; genus Heliangelus; species Heliangelus exortis. Next base: position 96,393,235 of record NC_092423.1, on the reverse strand, counting down.
ACATGATATATAAAATGAAAATCTAAGAAAAACTCTTTATTTTGGGTGACTCAATAAACGAGATACCTTATTCCAGTCACAACGAGTCTGAAGCTGCAATGTGCTCTTGAGTTACTTTTTGTCTTTTGTTTATTAACTTCAAGTGACTGAATGTTTTTATTGATATATGCATAGTCTTCATTTCATTGGCATTTAAGTAATAAAACCAATAACACAACACTTCGAATTTTCATGAGTGCAGTCAAAACAAGAAGCCAATCTTCTGTCTGGTAATTCATCAGTTCTTTACCAGTTCATTCTTTACCAGTTCTTTATCAGTTCATTCTCATGAATAGCTGAATATATATATATTTACCATCTGGTAACTTATTTGCTCTCTTCACTTCAACTAATGGTACAGCTAATTCTGGCCAATAACAGGTTTTAGAAGACAAAGGTAAAAGAGTATTCTCTTGGGAAAACGATTCCACAGTAGACCTAATAATCAGGAAATATGGCTAATAACTTATCTTTTATTTATTTCATACTATTTTTTTTTATGTATCTCTTATGTGTTGAATTTTGATTTCAAATAGGAAGACACTTCAACAAAAAATTATTGCAGACATTTCTCAGCTAAATTAAGTACAGTATATTAGAAGAAATGTGAAGTTACTTGGTCAGTTCAGTGATTCTTTTCTCCCATGTGGAAACAAACTGACAGAACCTAATACGATGTGGCCCAGTAACAGCTAAGAATAAATTCTTTGGACCTAAATGCTCCCTTTCTATGCTGTGCAAACAGTTTTGTTCCTTTTCAGGTAAAAATCTTTTAAAATCCACTGAAGGTCATTATTCACTTCCATACTGAAGTTGCTGACAATAGCATACTTTGATTTCAAAAATTGCATGTCAGTTGTATGCACTGGTTCCAAAAATTATTTGGTGTTATTGTTCGTTACAGTAAAGAGGTAATTACAAGGGCAAATCCTGTTGATCATTCAAAGCCATTTCCCCACATAAGTGGACAAAGTCTCTGAATTGAGAAAGGATCAGACATTGTTATTCTTTTTTGTGCTAAATTCAACCTGAAAGCACAGTTCTGTCTTTCTCTATTTCGCTCCATAAAACAGATTACTAATGTGCACAGTATTATCTCAAATAAAAGGGGTTTTTTTTTGTTACTTCTGTTTTAGAACCATTGAACATGAATGTTAGAGTCATTCATACAGTATTTTTATTTATGAATTTTTAAATCTGTTTTGAAGATTTTTATTCATATTTGCATCCTTATTAAAAAAAAAAGAAAAAAAAAAAAGAGGAAAAAAAAATATATTGCATATCTTTTTTTATCCTGATCTCAGCTTTTATCTCTGGGAATGTAGCAGTTGATTATATAATGACATTTTTGTAAAATAAATACGTGATAGAAAAGAGGTGAGTTAAATACAGGAAGGCTGATTTTTCTAGATTGAATATATTGAACATATTTGAGGACTCTCAGAACAAAAATTGCAGCTCTGTACTGGTATAAGTAAAACCAACGAAATATCCTGAGACAGCTTTATATTACTTATGGAATGTTTAGAAAAATTACTGTGGGAAATTAATTTTGAAGTCTGACTTGAGTCTTTCAAAATTATTCAGGTTCATTTTCTGAAGTGGATTAACATTACAGGCATTTTATTCTTTCATTATCTAATATTATACATGATGTTTTATAACCATCAACTTAGCATTTAAAAATTCTTAATGCTGTTATAATAAAACTGACTACTGCCCATAATTTTATGTTCCATAAGAAAAAAAAATATCTCTGCTGTTAGATCAGTCATCCTTTAAGCTCTTAATAAAATAAAAAATGCTTCTATTTGGATAACATTTTTTTCTTAGCACAGTAATATGTAAAGTGGTTGATTGCAGTATTTATGTTGAATATTGATTCTAACTTGAACTGATTACTTCTTTTCTGTCTTATTTGTTAGAGTAAGTATTGGTTTACATATTTTCCAGTGGTTCCATATAAAAATGAAATGTCAGCAAATACTTTCTGATGTTGTAATATGTCTTTATTTTACACTGATAGCAAAATACATTTGCTTTAGATTTATCATCTTAAGAACAATAAATAGACTATTCTGTGAGCACTTATGGCAGCTGTATTAGAAGATTTTAGGGTCTATTTTTTTAACACAGGTATATTTATATAATGAAGCATTATACAAATATGTATATTTAACTTTGGTTAATGAATATAATCAACTGCAACAGCAGAAGTCTGGCTTAACTTTGGAAACGGTTTAAAGCATACAGATGACAGGATATTTACAATATCCATTTATGGCTTCTACTCCTCCTTTTGTACTTGCAGGACCCAGGTTTTCAGTATTCAAAAGTGGGCTTAGATATCCAAAGCACCACAGTTTGCATTCATGCATCTCGACAGACAAGCTTTTCAAAAAGAATTCTCCATTCCTTTACCTCACGTGAAGGAATTACATGATTACCTCAGGATTCCTCATTACACATCTGGTGTAATATTTCAAAAGAACTCTATACCCAAGATTTCACAGAAAAAAAACAAAACAAAAACCTTGCACCTTTATTTTTAATGCTTAAATGTAGTTTGATCTCCTTTTAAAAAAAACCCACAGTAATTTTTGGTTTCTGAGATTTAGGAAAATAAAACAACAAACCCAAAGGTAACTAATCCCTTAGACTTCTATGGGAAGTGTACATTCCTGCAAGCTGTTTAAAGTGAGGTCCCCAGTCTGTCAGGTAGTCATAACTCTGATCCACATCTGATGTATTTGAACCTAAAGAGCTTAGGGATCCTGCCAAAGAGCCAGCCCCCTCAAATGCGTAGGTCTGAAGTGAGTCATATGGAGGAACACTAGGATCTGTATTGGCTTCTTCAAGCTTTTCTGAGATGAATTGCCTGAAGATTGCACTGTCAGGGCCAACCTGCAGAGACTGTCTGTAGAGGCTGTGGATTTCTGTGGTCACCTTCTTCCGAGGTCTGTGTGTTCTCATGACAGTGCGGGTCCTCAGTGCTGTGATATCAAAGGCTTCTGTGTCCTCCTCTCCACCTCCTTCATCATCATACCTGACAATGTTCTCTCTGAATTCTTCCATTTTCTCTGAAAAGGGGGTCTTCTTTCTCTGCTTCCTTATGGCTACAATTGCCAAAATGAGCACTAAAAAAAAAAAAAACACCCAAAAACCATCAAAAAACCCATTAACACAAACAGCAACAAAAAAAGAAATAAAACAAAGGAAAAAAATAAACAGAACCAGTCTTTGAATGTGCTCAGAAAGACTTTAAAAGATTATAACATTTTTAATATCAATTCTACTACAAAGTGAAGCTTGACAATTTTATAGAGCTGTAATTTTTATCGTTTTTATGGTTTTGAGATGAGCTTAGTATGTGGTAGGGAAATGGCTGCAAAGGGAATTATAAAATAAATGAAGGAAATGGAGTAGTTCTTCTGGTAGGTGGGAGTGTGAAGCTGATGGAAACACAGGTAATGCTTTTTTTAAATAGCGTTGGTTTATCACATAACATATCAATGTCACATTCAAAATTTAAATTCTAAATCTCTCCGTCTCTCTCAGACCAAAGTCCCAGGATGATAACATAAAAAAATGAAGCTCTGTGGAAGATACCCTCATCAACTGGTTGGAACATTTAGTTCCACAGACTATACAGTTCAATTATTTCTGCTATGATTGTTTGGAAATATGAACACTATAACTACATTTTGTTTGATGTTGTAGTAGTAGTTACTACCAAAGCCTATGAAGCAGAGCAGCATGTTTCTCTCATATATTGAAGGGTTTTAAAATGTTATATTTAAGCATTGTTTTTTGATCCCACCCCATTATTTTCTTAACTGAATAATCCCTTTGAAATCATCTATAACTTTCACATATATTAATGAATGCATTTTTAAATTAAAATGCAGTTCTATTTAATAAGTTTATAGACTATTATTTTTTACTCGGGGCATAGCATGGCTATTCTGCCTGGAATTCTCCAGGACTACCTCTAAGGTATTCTGTCAACCAGTCTCCAATACAGGCCAAAATTTTCCTGCTGGAAGTCTAAGTTCTGATGACTTCTCTTTTTACTTCTCCAAGAATTGAAAAACTGATAACTTCATGATTGCTATGCCCAAAAAATCTTCCAACCATCACAGCACCCACAGATCCTTCTCTGTTTGCAGGAAACCAGTCTAGAAAGGTGCTGACACAGCTCTCACCAGCTGTGTCAGGAAGTTCTCTTAAGTTGAATCCCCACAAGAACAAGGCCTAGTGATGCTGGTACTTCTACCACCTCCTTATAGAGTATTTTTTCTGCCTCTTAATCCTGGCTGGGTGGTCTATAACAGACTCCTGCCATATCTACTTCGTTTGTCTTACCCATCATCTTTCTGCTGTATGGATACCATGGCTCCCTACTCCATCTGGCAGAACTTCCTCTGTATCCTTCCATACTAACTGCCCCACCAGGCCCTGGCTGACACACCATGCTCTGCCCACCCTGATCACAGTGCTCCTGATTTCTGGCATTCCTCAAGGGCTTTTTCTTTTTGCACCCATGGGGGTGGGACTTGGCTGCTCTTTCTTCTGTCTCCACCCACATCTCCTCAGCCACTCGCTCTAGATATGGGCTCCCAGTCACTCTTTCAGCTCCCCCTCAGGATCCCTCTGTTTAAGGAAAAAACCCTGTGTGACAAAGCACCAGAGCTGCTCACCTTGGCAACTGAGGACCAATACAAACAAGTAAGAAAGTGACTCAATTAAAGGCAACCTTTAAGATAGTATGCTGGAATTTATATTTTTCTGAACGCTAGGGCAGAGGAATTGCCATTAAGAAAAGAGTAAACAAACTAAGTATTTGCCTCGTTGCATTTTTTTTCAATAGCACAGTTCTTCCAGACTTCTAGCCGAGGGAACATCTTTGTCACTTAATCAAGCCCACAGTAAAAGGAAAGAATGTAATTTCTCATACTTACCTAGGAATATTAGTATGCAAGCCAAAACAGCAACTAGAGCTTCTGTGCTGAGACCCATGGCATGCAAGAAAGCTCCATATCGGCAGTAGATGATGTTAACTTCAGTGTTGCAGTCACAGACAGTGATAGTGAGAGTATTTGTGCTTGTCAGTGGTGGAGTTCCATTATCCAGAATTAAGATTGGCAAGTAGAAAGAAAACTGCTGTTGCTTACTGAAGCCACTTTTTGCTGTGAAAATTCCAGCTGTGTTATCTAGAACATAAATTGTTATGTGTGATACATGTTTATCATTTATTTCTTTAACAGCAACAAGAACACTCCACTGTAATCTGACCTGATTAAGAATAAATGGTGCCATGAAAAGCTACATATTAATACTGTTCAAAAACTTAAGATATGTGATGGGTTTTTTTGTGTCAGTTGTGGATAATTGTACATATTTTTCACATGCGTAGTCCAGGGGCAATAATAAAATTTGACCCATGAACTCTGATTTTAATGTTCAGAGATAAAAATAATCCCACTGTGTTCAGTGCCTGACACCTGCTCAGACTAACTAATTGGTTATTAAAATTGTTCCATATAACCAGCTGCTGCCGATCCAGCAGTTTATAGATGAAATATAGACAGTTTACCAATCACAAGATTTCAAAAGTGTGTCAGCCACACACAGAGAGAGCAGGTGGCAATGGGAAGAAGAGAAAGCAAGAAAAAAGTCCTCTAAAATTGTCTGTTTTTTCTCTCTGACTCAAAAACTGCAGGTAGCTTATCTCCTACTGTAAATTAGGGAAAAGTTGCTGGTGCCTCCCCCTTTGCATTGCATTTAATTATTAGTGTTTAGAAATAAGTTTCATACAAAACCCAGTAAGCAGCTTATGTTCAGATCCTGCTGCATATCAGCTACTTCAAATCTGAAACTTACCTTGCTGCAAAACAAATTACCTAACACAAATTGTCTATATCTGTGTATAAATGAAAGAAGAAACACCTATGTCAGAAATTTTTGTCATGGCAGGTTGAATTACTGCATCTGTGCATACATGTACATAGAAGAGAAAAAGTGTGTCTACTGTTCTCTGTATGATTCAACTATCCAGACAGTGTAGTGAAGTTAACTCCATTGCATTTAAGTTATCTGAGGTTTCTGTCATAATTCAGAAGATAACTAAGATAAAATGCTACAGATCTGTAGACTAATTTTTGCTTTTGCCTAGGACTATCTCAATTCACCCAGCTGTTCCTACGAAATGCAACAGAAAGAGGAAGATTGAAGGCTGACCCTACTATGTTATAAAAGGTGGGCTGGTTTTTTTCCCACATCAATAGCCACCAAAAGGAAGTGGATGTATTGCGTGGCTCTGCTTGGATTTTGTGCAGAATGAGCAAAGGTGGAAAAGGCTCGTGGCTCCTACACAGTTTAAACTTAATGTAACAAGCAATCTCTTCCTGGCACTGAGATATTAATGAAGCTGGAAATTGAAACACATATTAATACATTAACTTCAGAGATATTGAGAGCAGCAGTTTGCTATTTAACATGGTCTGGACTTTTCAAAACTTATTTCCATTGATTAATTCACCTAGCCAGAACATTCAAATAATTAGCAAAGTCAATAAGAGTAATGTGTACTTTAGTTGAATCTGGAGCTCTTTTTCGTAGTCTCAGCAAATTTACTCTAAGCATTCATCCTCCCTGTAATTCTATCAGATATTGCACTTAAGTTTTCCCTTCAGTGTTTTTTTCTTAATATTGCTGTGTATCACTCTTTGTAAGAGTCTCAATCACCATCAGTTCTGTATAACATTAAAATACATATAGAACACATTTTATGATGTCACCATTAATCAGTTTATGACATTTTGACTATAAAAAAAAGATTATGTTTGGATTTATTACTGTTTATAATTTTATTCTTGCTCTAGTGATGAAATTAATGAGTAGTATTACCAGCATTTTCTATTACTGGTGATCTCATTTCACAGACAAGTAGATAATTTTAACAAAAAAGTTGATACTTCCCATCATATCCTACAATAAGAAAATACATTTGAAGGAATACCAGTGTATTTTTCATCTCATCATTTTTTTCTTTTCTTGAGTTAGAGCTGTCATATGATTATGTATGTTACTTGTCTGAGAAAGGAAAATTAATTTCCTAGTATTACTGAACTCTGGTTTTGAAATTAATCACATAACATGTTATATCTTTTAATAACATTTTCTATGTAGTCAGAAATTTTTATAAAAGACTAGAAACTTGCATCTTTCATTTGGAAGGTCTTAAAGGGCTACATGAATGAGACCACCTTGATTATCTTTGACAGTAAAATGTGAGTTGTTTGTGGCCTCCTCAGCCAATGAGTAGTAAAAACGATGACTTTCTGGTGAGTCGTCCTGGTCCACTGCACTGATGGTTTGAATTAGCTGGAAACAGAAATAAACAGAACTGTTTAATAATTTGCTTACCATTTATGACAGTAAAAGGCCATGTCAAGTATGTTAAATTGTTGATGCTAGAGATGTGACCTGTGATTACATATTGAGTGTATGCTATGCAGTCACAAATATATACTTCCAATGCTTAAATGATCACACTGAGGCTCATATCCTGTAAATACTATGCTTTGGTTTTTTCAGCAATTTGAGCAGCAGGCATTAAAATACTGAGAAAATATAAAATATTTTCTGGAGCAAAAGACAAGGAATAAAGAAGCTTCCATAAATGAAAAAAAGAAAAAAAGAAAGAAAGAAAAAAAGAAAAAGAGAAAAAAAGAAAAAAAGAGAAAAAGAAAAAAAAATTCTCATATAGTGCTTTATCCTTTTTTTTTTTTTTCCCCAAGGTAAAAAGTATATCATTCTGCATCTGAACAAATCCCTCTACAGAAACCCCTTATTGTTCAGCCCAAAAACACATAGACATTCAACTGATATATTGGAGCTCCAATAAGTGAGATATGGTAAAAAATTCATGTGCTGAACATTGATTCTGTATATTATAAGAGACTGATTATTGAACTGCTTTACCACTTTTTCTCAAGAAAGCAAAAGAGCCTTCATCAACAAATATGTCAAACCAGAAAGTCATTGAAAAATAATAATAAAATCAGTAACTATTCAAAAGCATATATATAACCTCTGTAAATAAAGAGCCAAACTACAGTTAACATAATTAATGATGCTTCTGTTTAAAAAGAGCATATTTTTCTTACTTTTATCAGAAAGCATTTAATGAGCTGAGCATCAGAATATATTAATGAGTATCCTTGGTGAGAAGGAGTAAAGCAAACTGATGCTATGCAACCAATTTTAAGAATGTGTCCAGTTTGAGTTAAGTCTCTATTTTATCAGTCACCTCATGCCTTGTACATATGTACAACCCAGATACTTGAAGCATCTACTTTCCCCAAACAAAAAATCATCTCAATGCTAAAAGCAGTGCTTTAAAACCAAAGCAGTAAGTTAATGGAAGTGACTACAGTCTTCCATCTGTGCCTTTGAAAACTCTTTCCCAATTAAACCATCTTTCAGTTGAAGATCTAAGACTCCAGAACACATTTTTTTCCTTTTAAAGCAAGGTAAGTTTGATTAAATCATCACAGCAGAGAGAAGATGTTGCACATACCCCAGAATTTTTGTGTTCTTAGAACTCCTCCCTTTTTATATGTAAATTTTATTTTAAATCTGTATTTCCACTCCATGAAAAAATGAGGACCCTTTAGAATTTTATTGCTACTGTTGAAAGAAGTGATTGTTCAGTGATATATACCTGGTGACAACTATACAAAGGATAAAGCTTGTTGAGGAAATTTTTTCCTTTTCCTCTGAGCAAACAAAATAGCTAAGCAGATGCTAACACAAGTACAGGCATGCAGGTCAACGAATCAGTGCAGAGAAATAACTGATCCTTGGTATTACCCAATAATAAATCATATCCTTCATTTTTAAAAGGGAATAGAGTTCTCAGAATATGCTCAGTATGAACAGCAATAGGGAACAAAACAATATATCCAGACTAAAACACAAACAATGGAACATTTTCATTAAAATATTCCACCACACCCCTGAAAAAAGGAAGTAGACTCTGCTGGCCTTTCCCGTTGGTATGCTACTTAAATCTCTATGACTGCAGCTGAGAAAAAGCTTTATATGGATGTATGTCTCTCTGTACAATTAAAGGACTACCAAACTAGGCCAAATAAGCAGACTAATACAGCAGCCTACAAAGATATCATAGCCACATATATTTTTTAAAATATTATTATTTATTTGTTTTTAAATTTAGTAATTAGTAGAGGAAACTTATCTACCTAACTACAAAACCAAACACCAATAAAACCATTAATTATCATTCCAGTTTTCATTCTGATTAATAGTTATTTAACCAGGTATTAACAATTTCTTTGTAAAGTACATCTGCAGCAATGTATCATATCTGCAAATTATAAAATTATTTTATTTGTGAAGTAAATGCTGTTTTGCTATTTATTTATTTATTTACCTCTATTGCTTTACATTCAGAATATATTTCTCCATATAGATTTTGTCTATATCTGATCCTATCAATATAATTTTGAGGAGTGTGTATCTAGCTGAAAAAAACCCAGAACAGCTGCCCTTGTTTTGATCTGTACTGTGCTTTTTTATACAAACCTAAGACTTCTGCTGCTGTTCTAGGCATATTTACATGCCATTAAGTTTTCACTCTAGAAGAAGGGGAATATTTGGAACATAAGGACAGGGCAAGCCCTTATTGTTTATTTCTTATGGTATCACTTCCACTAAGATTCAACAAATCCAGATAAGCCTATAAAATATTCAGACAGCAATAGGCAGCATGTATTTTTCTAATGGAAAATTCACCCAAAGAGAAGGAAATTGATTATTTTTTTTTCTTTTTTTTTGGTTTTCCTAGGCTTTAGTATGTCTAACCCAGGAGATGAGATTCTAGCCTTTCACCGAGAAAATAGGCATCACAGACTGAAAAACTGCACTTATTGTCTGTGAGTCAAAGCTTAAAATCCACTACATTTTAGTGTGTAAACAAGGAAATAGAGTGAATTTTATGTTGCTTTTGCAAGATTTGTTGCTGTATTGACTGTGCTGAAATTTAATTTCTGTAAAATTTGTTGTTTCAGTTACCAGTGATCTAAAACATTTAATAATCCACCAGTCCATTTTCAAATGAGCATTTCTTTAAAATTGAGATCAATTAACTTGATTTTTCTTGAAAAACTGCTTTAACTTCCTGGTGGGAAATCTCATTTACTGTTTTATTTTCAAAACAATCTTAGATCACTGATGGGAATAGCAAGAGTTCATTTGATCAAAGGTCAGAAAAAGATGTGGCCTGTTAAACTCAACTTCCTCATCCATCTGATTAGTGGGCACCTTCAACTAATAAATATCATCAGTGGGGGAGTCTAAGATAGCAATAACAGTTCTGATTTTCCATTAATTCACTATTTTGTAAAGAAGAGAATTTACATAAACAATTTTGGACTGCATGTCTAGCTGAATTCTTCCTGTGTTACAAATTATTACAAATTACAGAGTAGTTGACTGCACAGTGCTCTTGATGAAAATTCATTGAAAATTTATTTTCTCAGCCCCGAGTACTGTCCCTGAATTGGAAATATAGAAATGTCTAGAAGGAAGAAGGCTCCTCTTTTATCGTACTTTGTGCTTCCAATGACTTTCACTTTACAACTTTCAGCTTAAGGCATAGGCTGTCCATCTGAACAACCATCAGTATCTCTAATTTTGATGCTAGAGTACTCAGAGCGTGTAATTTGGAGTCCTTTGAACATGCTGCCGTTCCCCACTAAAGTCCTACCATTCCCATTAGACAGACAGAAAGATACAGGAACAGATTTCCCACATTTCTCTTACTGCTTTCATTTCATTTGTTTTGTTTTGCACCCAACATGTTCCAAGAGGAGCTCTGCTGTGTTTTCAGGTATGTAAAAGATCTGATTTCCCACCTGTTCTGGGAATACAGAAGAGGTTTTGTTCAAATTGGCAGGGGTCTTGTAAGTAGTATTTGTCTCGTTGTTTAATAACATTTGATGACCATTAGAGTTGAGTGCAGCTGAAAGACTGAGAATTTCATTATTTTAATTTACATATGAATTTTCCAGGTAAAGTTTCTTCCTCAAGACTGAGGTGCTTCTTTTGACTGCTTCTGTTTATTTTTTGAAAAGCAAATTGACATAATATTGATTAGACTTCCTTGAGTCTACTATAAGATGTTTGTATTCAGCTATAAATAAAATGTTATACATCTAAACAAAGGAATAATGATGATAAAGGTTATGCCATGACACTTAGGTGCCTTTTTATGCTTGTTTAGTAATATTGATAAACTCTCCCAAATTGTTCCATTCTGTTTGAGATAAAGTTGTTGAATCACCATCAATATAAAACAAAATAAGGAATTTTCCATGGGTCACTCTGCTCATTGTTTCAAAAGGTCAGAAGTTACATTCAATGCATCTGCAGGTGCATCTTGGAGTAAAAATCTTTTAGAATATTTGGTGCTTTCACAGCTTCACCATGTTTTTATACTCTAAGGGATACCCTCATGACTGGTTTTCTTTTCAACTATTTATTTTCTTACCACTACTGCTCAGATGTTTTTTTAAATAATGAGAAAATAGCCAGGTGAAATAGTAAGCACTGGTTAACCCATCCCTTTCACTTCTCTGCTATCAAATATAATAGTTTACATCACAATTTGTTACAAAGGATCTGTTTTAATAAACCTCTCATTGTTATCATTAATCTTGTATCTGTAAAATTTGCTTTTCTTCTGTCAATACTTTTTATGTAACAAAATAATATCAAATGAGTACCTTCAGTTTCACTGAAACTGGTGATTATGTTATATGCTAAGCACTGAGGAAATAAATTTGTTTGTTTTTTTTTTTTATCTCTAACTCAAAGAGTTCCACATGCATAGTCACTTCTTTGGATGTAATAAAAATTATTAAACAAGCTACATCAAAATCACTTCATACATGATTCCCAAATTACAGGATCTCATAATTTCCAAAAGAAATATGCCATAGAGAAGAAAGCTTTAATTCAGAATCGAGGTGTATCCACTGAAACTTGTCTTCTGCTGAAATCTGATTCCTGCATGATAGGAAGATCAAAATCTACAAAAAGGACTGAAATTACCATGCATAAAGATTCATTCATTCTGGGTATTCAGGTTGCTGACATATGATATAAGGAATGTTGAGAGCAGGGAAGGAGGTGATTTCCAGAGGTTCAGAACATCTCTGAAAATATCTGTCAGCATACCATTTCCAACCAGATAGACATAGCTACTTTGGAAATTGAAATGTGATAGAATACCTGTAGCATCTTTGATCTCAACTCATAACAGACCTGTTTGGTATTGATTGAAGAAATATGGCTAACATAAAAGGGTATGTAATAACTCTGAAATGTAAATTGTTATTCAGTAGACAACCAGGACATAAATAAAGCCTTTTTTAAACCTTTTGGCTTCTTGCTGATGAGAATAAAGAAACTTTTTTCTGTGGGTGAAAAGTGAAAAACAAAAGAATAAAAGCACCGAATGAGATATATCAGCTATCACTTTTAAATCATAAACACTGAATAAAATATACATTTGACTGGAATAACTATGCACTTTAATAGCCAGAGTCTCAAAAAAAAAAAAAAAAAAAAAAAGCGCAGAATAACATTTTTCCTGTCTGTAAAATGGAAAAAAAATATCTTGCTCATTCCTCATTCAATTATTACAATTATTTCATTAATTAGTTCATTATTATAATTACTGTTACTATTCTTTACAGTGCTATATTTTCTAATAATTCATAATATAGTTTTATATGTTTACATAATTAGTTCATTATTATAATTACTGTTACTATTCTTTACAGTGCTATATTTTCTAATAATTCATAATATAGTTTTATATGTTTACATAATTTCTTATTGAAAAACTAGCCATTAATGAGCTACCATACAAATGTTATTTATCGGTAAGCATCTACAGAATAATAAAATCTTGGGAAATAAATCACTTTTTTTTTTTTTCTACTGTAGGCAAGTCCCAATCATGGATTACAAGTATCAGTTTCATGAGCTGTATTACTAATTCATAGTATCCTGAAGACAAAGGTGATGAAGTGTCATTTGCTTTAATGCCTGTACTTTGATCTGTAAATGTGTTGCACGAAGACCAGAAGTAACTGTGCTCAAAGTACCTCTGAACAAGAGGCTTTTGCGGAGTAAAAAGCTGCTAAATTCCAAAAAAACAAACCAACCACTGATATAGAAATATACAAATGGATGAAAAAGACTATAAAGAAATTACTCTTGCTTCAAAGAAAATTTTATTTAACTCCAGACTAATCAAGGTCAAAATAAACCAAGCTGGTGTAAAAAGAAAGGCTCTATGATTCAGAAATCAAAACATAGCAAAAACTTTGAATTGAACCCTCCAAGATATCCAAAAAATTTCTTTTCTATATCCAAAGAATGCTTTAAAGTGCTGAAAAAACCCATACATCTTTTTCTATCTATAGCTTTTGCTGTAGCTTATTTTTTAATTTTTTTTTTTTTTTAGACTCCTTTGTGGAACCTGGTGGCATTCTTATTGCACAGTCTGGGGCTTAAGCTGTGGATGCAAACGCAAAAAAAGGAAGCGAAGAGGAAGGTGGATGAAAGAAAATGGAGAGTCAGAAGTGTTACTTGGGGAGTCAGGGCAGCTGACTGATGTGACCCCATTTACCTGGGGAGTAAGCAGGATATGAAAAAAACCTCCTGTTAAGGATATTTAATACCACAATCCCATAACCTGCCATCTAGAGAATGTGTTGCAAGGGCAGGGACTTCAACATCTTCAGATTTTCACTGAACTGGACAGGTTTTGATTTCAGTTCACAATAAATGTTTTCTAACTGTAGAACATTATGGGTCTGTTTTGAATCTAGGCTAAGTTTGGTTCTTCAAGACCTGATGCGATGCTACCAGGCCTTGTTTTAACTTCTCTGACCCAAACTTGTATCAAGTCTGCATTTTATGCTGTTTGGGTTTTTTCAGAAAAAAGTTTCTGTCTGCATTTCTCTATTATCTGTTTTGGTAGACAGACAGGTAGATGTATTGATTTTGTTTTAAAGGAGAAAAAACACACATCAATCTTCTGAAATCTAGATTTTCACTGTAATGAGAAAACTGATGGCCAAGTCCTTTGCACTTACCTGACCAGAAACTGCATTTTCACAAACAAATGTTTCATAATATTTAGGAAATTCTGGTGCATGATCATTAATGTCGAGAACTTGGATATGCACATTGACTTCTGAAATTTTTTCAGGATTTCCTAATAGTTACAAAAAGAGAGAAATCAAAAGTTATAATATATCTAATATGTAAATCTAGTGTGGTCATTAGAAAATTTTACTTATATTCTGCAGAGAAGAAAATAGCCATTGAGACCTACAGACATATTTTATATTAAGCTTTTTTAATGAGATCAAATATACCCTGTACATTTATCAAATCGGAAATCGATTTAAATGTGATCTGGAGAAACTGAATACAGTTTTGTTCACACTGAACAACTTACTAGTGTTGTGGAAGGGTACGTAGAAGGATAGTGTCTTATAAGAGATTACCCTCTCCTAAGAGTATATGGCCAAGAACCATATTTAATGCAACAAGACTTAATAGGGAAAAAAAGGAATCCATAAAGAACATATAAGGACACAAGTCTCAGTGACATAAAGGAGAGAGTGATGAAAACCAAACCTGTCCAGACACGGTAATTGATAGGGGCACTAAGAGTGTGAGAAAGTTTATTCCTTCAAGGTTATCACGTCAGGAACCTTGTCAACTGGGAAATCAAGGGAGAAAAAGGGGGAACCAGAGACAAAGCATACCAAGACACGGACCTAACAAAGCAAATGTGAAGAAAATGACAAGGAACAAACTCCACAATAATTGATGGGATAGCCAGAAAACATAGGGCAATAATTCCAGGTAGATCAGTCTGGGCTTTGCAACTGTAAAGCAGCAAACCCTAGATGCCAATGGGCATGGGAACCAATGGTGCTGAACATATCCATGGGGGAAGTACAGGGAGAAACAAAAAGTGGGCAGACAGAAAGTGCTACAAGAGAGCCTGGTTGTGTGTAAAACTGGGCCATGCAGTATGCTTCTCTCTCTGAGCTCTGTGCCTGATCAGCAGTTGGCTCAGTGACCTTATGTTTTCTTATTAAATCTTTTCTTAGGTACCTCTTCTTGTAATCTTTATCATTGAATGTGTATGTATGTTGCAAGGACTAAGTTCCAGCTACTGATGAGACCAGCATATGGATGAGTGAAAATTGATGCCAGCTACTGGTGTCAGATGAGGCTGTGTCTGCCCTTGGCCCATGCTAAAGCTACTGGAGTGAGTGGGAAGCACAGGGGATGAGAGTCTGTATCTTCCCCAAACTGGGTTTTCATGAATATGTGTGGTTTTGCCAGCAAATTAAAAGCTCAGTTCAATAAATAGTGAGTCCTTTAGTCCAGGAAAGGTGCTCATGGGGCATCTGAGCCAATATACGTTCAGGGGACTTGCAAATGTAGAGTGCATGAGGGAGGAGTGTGTGAGTTTTGTAGGTTTGCCATAAGAGGATAAGAGGAACTGGGATCTGGGCAGGGGTGCCAGGTAGACAGAGGATCTGTTCAGAGACTGAAGGGATCCATGAGAGTGTGTGTGTGCTTGTTAACCTGGAGACTGTTGTGTGTCTGTACTTGTACCACTGATCTTCTGCCTCTCCAGCCAAAGAGGAGAAGAGGAGTTGACAGTCTGTCCTTGGGGTTTATGTGAGTCCTGTATGTAGGTGCTGCTGAAAGCAGTGGCAGTGTCTGTGGCAGTCTGCATGACCAGATGTGTCAATGCCCTGTGTCAGTGTGTGTCCCTTGAGAACACATGCTTAGCTTGAGACTGCAAAAAGGAAAGCTTCAGCTGAATTCTTGGGCCTGGGCAGAAGCCTTTCATCTCAAGAAGGCAGGCCCTGGGCTGGAGCTAATAGATAAGGCAGCTGCACATCCTTACACCACTTAATATCATGGATACTATGACTGATCACTATCCTTTATGAAATCCAGTAACTCTTCCTCTTCTTTAGTATTTTGGCAGAAATTTTCACCAAAGTTCACATGGATTAAAAACATTTCTGCCACTAGTAGATATGGAGTCTATTGCAGTGGAAACTGATAACCCACCCTGGGCAAGGCATAAAGCTAAGGATGAATTTGGAACTAGAGAGCTGTTCTGTCTACTAATCTCTGAACACATATTTTCAAAGAAATCTGATTTTGTCCAGGCATATTTTTACTCATGGAAGCTGTACTGCCTCTGTTACATAAGTGTACTTTATTGCTGTGTTTATCGAAAGCCACTTCATTACTGTGGCTTTACATTTAAAAGATATGACGGTGTAGTTAATTCCCACATGAAAAGGAAAAACAAACTCTGCTAATAAAAAAATACATTTTTTTTCCTACATTTACTAAATCTACATATGACTGTGTTTCTTTAAGTACCTCAAACAAGGAAAATCCAGACCTCACTATATTTGGGTTTTGGTACAAAGGTTGTATTTATGCTAGTCTTAAAAAGCTAATTGTTTATGTAATAAAACTGTTTATAAACATTCCATCTGAATCCAAGGGAAGGAAGATATGTAGGTCCAGCATCTTCTTGAAACTGGCTGCTCCTGATTTGGATGGCTGCACTCTTTGCTGGGTAAAATAATGGCTGTGGGGCCAGGCCCAAAGAGTGTGTTGAATGGAGCTAAATCTGCTTGGCAGGCAGCCTTAAGTGGTGTTCCCCTGGGTTCAGTACTGTGGCCATTTCTCCTTAATATTTTTATCAATGATCTGGACAAGGGGACTGAGTACACCCTGAGTAAGTTTGCAGATGACACCAGTTTGGGAGGAGTTTGATCTGCTTGAGGGTAGGAAGGTGCTGCCAAATATCTGGACAGGCTGGCAGGCTGGGCTTAGGCCATCTGAATGAGGCTTAAGGAGGACAAGTGCTGGGTCCTACACGTGGGTCTCACCAGCCCCATGGAACTCTACAGGCTTGTGGAAGAACGGCTGGATAGATACCTAGAGGAAAAGGACCTTGGAGTGTTGGCTGAGAAACAGCTGATTATGAGCCAGTACTGTGCCCAAGTGGCCACAAAGTCCTGCAATGTCCTGGCTTGTGTCAGAACTAGTGTGGCCAGCAAGACCAGGGAAGTGTTTGTCCCCCTGTCATCAGCATTGGTGAGGGTGCATTTAAAATACTGTGTGAAGTTTTGGGTCTCTCCCTATGAGAAGGACATACAGGTGCTGCACCAAGTCCAGAAAAGGTCAATGAAGGTTGTGAAGGGTCTAGAGAGCAAATCTTATGAGGAATGACTGAGAAAACTGGAGTTTAGTCCGGAGAAAAGGAAGCTGATGGTAGATCTCTCTCTACAGCCACCTGAAAGGAGGTTGTAGCAAGGTGGGGGCTGATCTCTTCTGTCAGGTAACAAGTGATAGCATGAGAGGCACTGGCCTCAAGTTGTTACAGGGAGGTTTAGGTTGGATAGTAGGAAATATTTTTTGCCAGGGGTTATGAAGCACTGAAACAGGAGCATGGTAAGTTGCCATCCCTGGAGTTATTAAAAAAGACGTGTGGATATAGTGCTTAAGTATATAGTTTAGCTACAGCTGGATGTGGTGATCTTAAAGGTCTTTTCCAACCTAAGTGGTTCTATTATTCTATACTTAATACCTGTCTGAAATCCTTTGTCTATCAGCACATTGAATCCCACTTGGCATAACTCTGAGAGGTGTCTGCCTTCCCCACAATATAATCTGTTCCTCTAATGGGTAAAAAGTTTCACTGAAACAGCAATGTTCACATTAACTTGAATGTATTGTTGGGTAGGTATCATAATGAAGACTTTTTTTCCAGTTAATAAAATAATCCTCAGACATTTCAGGAATGCTAAATATTTATAAATATCTCAATCTGCTTTGTCTAAACAAGAAGTAAGTCACTCACCAGGAAATTGTTTATAATTAAAATGTGCCTTATGATGGGTGCTAGTGTCACTGCTCCTGACATATTCAGAAGTCCTTTCAGGCATTTTCCTAAATTAGCCAAATGGACCTTTAAGAAGAAGAAAAAAAAAATGCACTCCTTTCTGCCTCACTTCAAACTGTATGCTTTTGGTTGGTTTTTACGTTGTTTTTTTAATGTATAATTCAATAGTTGCTTGGAGCAAACATTTGTTTTCTTGGATCTTATGGAATCTGTGCTGATAGCTTTGAGTCTTTTGCCAAAGGAAATGGCAGAAAAAGCAACTACCACAGAGATAAAGGGATAGATACTCAGCAGTTTCACATTGCTATTCCTTCTGTGAAATCATTAGAGCCATGCTAATTTACCAAAGTTTATGATCTATCAGAGCCATCCCAAAAATACTTCTTTCTGGGGTGACATTTCTCTTGCTGAATCCCAACATCCATAATAATACATTAGGCAAGGAAACCACACTCAGCTTATTTTCCAAGCATACATAGTAAGTAGCATGTATTCCTTTTAGAAATAATATCAGCAGTTCAGGGCTTACTTAACCTCTTTTACATAATTCAGAGTTGGATGTGTAGGGCAGATATTTGTCTGCATTGTAATTTAAAGGAAAACTTTGTAATATGCTGGGAGGCAGGAAATACCTTTGGTGGCTTTAGTCATATACAAAGTGGCATGGGAAGAACCCATCTACCTTGACCTATTCCTAACTTGCTTGTTCGTAGGATTCATGGATATCATACTGTCTCTAAAGCCTACCACTTTGCTTACATAAACATTTTGACAGTACATTTCAGCCTAGAGCTGCCATTCACATCTGTTTTCATTCACAATTTTTCTTCTTTCTTTTTTTTTTTTTTTTTTTTCTTTTTTTTTTTTTTGCTAAGAGTCTTGTTTCTAATTCCTTACTATATTTTGGTTGCTGTATTGTAGCTTTTGGTGTTTTGCTGCGCTTTTGTTTTGGTTATTTTTTTTCCTACTCAGCAAAAACATTTCTCATGTTGCTGTTGGGATACAGCAGCATAGAAGATTTTATTTTTTTTAATTTTTCTGAAATCACAGATATTTTGATTTGAGAGGCAGAGATACATTATAAAGCCTCTCTTGGAATCAATGCCTGGTAAAAAGTTAATAAGGAATTTGGGCAAAACAAAGTGCCTTCTTTGGTGACAAGGAGGAAAAATGGTAGTCACCACTTTTTTAGTCTTTTATCTTTTACATAGGAAAATAGTTTTCAGAATTTGAATATAGCTATTGTACTCATATCCTACATTATGCAAAAGATCTTTCAATGAGCAGAAAATTTCTTTGTCATACACACCATGAGATAAGAACTTGGAAAAAAATGTTTAGAAGAAGAAGATATCAAGTGCAATAGGCTGAGTCAGTGTGAAGAAAAAAAATAGACAGTTCAATTACCAGACACCAAAATTAGTAATTTGCTTATTTTGGAGCTATGTGAAAAGAAAAGCAATGACCGTATCTGAAGACTAACTAGAACTCAATACTTACAGGAGATTAAAGCACTCATGGCACTGTCATCTGCCATCAAAAGGAAACTTGTAGTAAGAGTAATAGTAGCTGTCATTATAATTCAGGATGAATCAAATTTATTTACTACTCATAGAAAATGGACACAAGTTATGTACTTTTTTAAAGGACTGTTCTAAATCTGTTAACAGCAGTATATATGACCAAAAATGGGTGACAACTATACATTAAGTATTGTGTAAATTATATGATTAGTGACTGAAAAGTTCTGTAGTCATGTAGTAGGTCTGCAACCCACTATAGAAAGACATCTGCAAGATCCACTGGTAAAATATCTGTTGTCTCTTGCAGATAAGTTTTCTTATGACTGGCAATGTGCTTTTCCAGTGGGCATATAGAAAAATTATTATCAAAGTAAGCCTGAGCTAGTTGTTATCACTGTGAATTTTTATTGGTCATCTATATTCAATAAAGAGAAATTTGAACCAGATAATTCCTCTTCTAAAATAATTAACTATCAGTATCTTCATCTGACTCAGC
Organism: Heliangelus exortis; assembly: GCF_036169615.1. NCBI lineage: Eukaryota > Metazoa > Chordata > Aves > Apodiformes > Trochilidae > Heliangelus > Heliangelus exortis. The sequence continues at coordinate 96,373,110 of NC_092423.1, read as the reverse complement.
AAACCAGTAATAAATCTGATTACTTAAGGATTTCTTGCTCGTATGCATGGTTAGAATGATGTTCTTTATGCTGTCTCCTTTACTGGGTAGAAACTGACTACAACCAAGTAAAAACTGATCAAAGGAAACTTGGTCTCTTTTGACCTAGAACTATCTTAGAAGAAAAGTGGAGTAAGACTCAACAGATTGCTGATTCTGATTAATTGTGTCTAAGGCCCAATGTATTACATCTTCTGGGCTCTTTTAAAATCTTCTATCTCCATTACATGAGACACCGTAAGTCTGCAATAACAGAGTCAATGTCCTCTTACTAATCTCTAACCTCTGCCATTATAATGGAGCCAAATGCTTGTATCCTTTATAAATGTCAGGACCTCAACAGACCCCCAAGGATGTTGCTATTGTAATGCAGTTTCAGTATCTGCCTCAACTGCAATGAATATCTTGTGTGGATGAACTCTAATGGCATTTTGATTTGGCTTCAGTGAAGCCATAATATCATCCACCAAATTCCTCATACACACAGTATATGTTCTGACTATATATTTCAAGAAATAAAATGCTACTAGTTCATAATATAAAGCATTTCAGGTATGTCAAGACCAAGGTGACCTAACTGCAATGATCTTGAATACAGTGACCTTATCATCATTAAAGAAATGAAGAATAAGAATATGAAGATAATGAGGGCTCCGTTCCTCTATGACAACTTTCATTACTGTGAATGGCTCGCTTTTTTGCTGCAGGAGACAGTTGTTCATTTGTAACATTTGGTTCCTTCCTATTTTATTGTTTAACTAAACATAAAAGTTCAGACCAAAATCAGCCTGCTGTGTTTCCATAGTGCTATTCCAGACATGAGAAAAAATATGTCAGAGATCAATCTTGCCAACACCTGCCAGGTGCCCAACAACATGAGAAGGAAAATACATTCATGCTTAAAAACTCACAGAGAAGCTGAAAAGGAAGAAAATACTATCAGTTCCTAGGCACAAAATAAAGACTTCAATGAAAATGGCTACTGACTATCCTATATTAAATTTCTAACAGTAATATTCAACATATAATCAGGGAATGATCCCTTTTGGGAGTAGTGTAATTCATGAATACGTGTTTAAAATGGACTTAGAAATAAATATAATTTGAAATTCAGGATTTAAAAAAACTCGATTAAAGTATTTGGCAAAAACTGTTTGATTTATTAATTGTCATCCTGAGACCCCACCTGGAGTACTGTGTCAAGTCCCGGAGTCCCCAGCACCAGATGGACATGGACCTGTTTGAATGAGTCCAAAGGAGGACCAGGAAGATGACCAGAGGCCTGGATCACTTCTCCTATGAAGACAGGCTGGGACAGTTTGGGTTCTTCAGCTTAGAGTAGAGAAAGCTCTGGGGAGACCTTACAGCAGCCTTACAGTACCTACAAGGGGCCTGCAGAAAATCTGGGGAGGGGTATTTTACAAGGCTATAGAGTGATAGAACAAAGACAAAAAAAGTTTGAAGCTGAAAGATTAGATTAGCTCTTAGAAACAGATTATTTAGTGTGATGTTGGTGAGACGCCGGCACAGGTTGCCCAGAGAAGTTGTGGGAGGCCCCTCCCTGGAAGTGTTCTAGGCCAGGTTGGATGGGGCTTTGAGCAACCTGAACAAATGGGAGGTTAGAACTAGATGATTTTTAAAGTCCTTTTTAATCTAAACCATTCCATGATTCTGTGATTCGTAAGTTTTTTCTCCTTACCAGTATGGTAAGTTATTAAATAATATCCTAATAATATTGTTATTTTGCCTTATAAATCAGTAGCTATTAATTTTCTAGAATGTCATCCTGGAGTTATGGCAACCACATCAAGGGAAGAACAAACAGAGGCAATTTGCATTTGACTTTCAAACCAACCTGATGGGTAAAATCTTTATAAAGGATGCTTCTCAGATGTAATTGTTACTGAGGAGAAGTCTAGCTGATTTAGGCCTTACATTCACGATTAATGAGCCACAGGTTTCTGACTGGTGTTAAATTAGACCCCAGCTAATTTCACAGTAGTAAAAAATCTGGTGTGAAATTAACCAGGGTCTAATTTAACATAAGATCTTGCAGTGCAGGAGCAATTTGTGTGCTTCACTGTAACTTGAAAGTGTTACACTTTCCATCCTATTATAATTTCCTTTCTTTTTCTATAAGGTCATCTTTTATGAAAGAACACATGACCTTGGAGTTCCAACACATTCCAGTTCTATTTAACTAATCTTTTTAATAAAGCTCCTAAATGTAGCAAGCAACAGTACTATAATGAGAAAGAAGCATGTATTCTCCACTTAAAAGAAGCCATATTTAGACGATAATTGCAGCTTGCAGTATATAAAACACAGCGTTCCTTAAATTTCTTACTTGTTTCTGTGGCTGTAACAGTTAAGTTGTGCCAAGAAGCTGCCTCTCGGTCCAGAGGTTTTGTTGTAAAGATTGTTCCATTGTGTTCATCGATGCTGAACAACCTCTTTAGTTGCATGCCATTGACAATAGAGTATCTGCATCAAAAAAGTAAAGAGATTCTCTAATACTGAAGTGTTCTATCAGAAAGCAAGGACACAGAAAGCTATTGTCAGCTGCAAAAACAGAGCTGTGCATATATACATATAAACGCGTGCTTCAATAACTCAGAAACCACAAAAAATGTACACTTATAAACATTTTAAATTCAGTGCTGCCAAGATCAAAGCTCTTCTTCTTATAAAACTAAATATGTCTCAGATCTATATTAATATGAACTGAATCCGAAATGTATTATTCATTCTTACTTCTAAGTCAGGCTCACAGCAGGTGAATGGCTTTGTTGAAAAGAAACAGCAAAAGTGCCACCTGTGAAATGAATAACACTAACAGCTAAGTGGAGGTATAATGGCAAATATATTTTATCATTACTGACATGCTCTGATGCCTAGGGAATGGGCATTATAAAGACAGACAACTATGTGTAATGATGTGTCACACAAGTAGGGTGCAAAATCCTAATGCAGGAGAAGATTCCAAATGAGTCCAGTGTTTCTTAGTCTTCACTTAAAAGAGTGGATGCTATGTCCGTATGCAGACATGCACATGCACACGTACATACATACATACCATTCAAATTGCTAAAGCTTAAGCACTGGTCACAGGCAAGAGATGGACTGAAAAAGACACCAAAGATATTGGTTCAAATGGAAATGATAGTTAAAAAAGTTTTTCATGACATATAAAAAAGACTGTGTGTCACAGTTCCTAGTAGAGTCTATTTCATGGAAAATAAACCTGTTAGTGGGGTTGAAAGTTTCTTACAGTTCCATTTTGGAATTCCCACATGCAATTATTCCCTCTTTTGTTGTACCTTTAGTCGTGCTTGACAAAGTCTCTATGTCTCCTGTTGGCACTTAGAACTCCAGCTTGGATTATGTGCCAGTGGTTGGATGACTCTATAATTTGTTATTTATAGTTACATTTTGTCTGTTTTGACATTCAGTAAGAGGATAAATAAAGGAACCAACACAACTTGGTCACTAAAATTTCTTATTTGAGCCAAAAATGTGACACTTACAACCCTCTATTTTGGGGATTTAAAAAATATTTAATTTTATTTTTAGACTATATTTGCATCCAAAGATTTTTGTAGGGTTTTCTGACACTGGTGTTTTGTTTTGTATGGGGTTTTTTTGTGTTTTTTTGTTTTTTGGTTGATTGGTTGGTTTGGTTTATTTTGGTTTTTTGTTCTATTTTGTTTGGGGGTGTTGGGGTTTTTTTGGTGGTGTTTGTGGTGGGGTTTTTTGTTTTTTTCTTTTTTTTTTGGTAATTTTAGTCTTGATACTTTTCAGAAAATCTACATTGAATATTTTTAGATGTTATTTTATTATTGATGTAATGAGGCTTTTTTGCATGTCCTTGTTTACATTGTTTCTTGAACAGAGGGGGTGCACGGTGCAACACAGATAGTTTTCTATAGTATAAGCAAAGTCTGTAATTTATGATAGAAATAGTTTCAAAATTAGCTCAATGCATGGCACTTAGCCCAATAAACATACCCTTACATTCAGTAAACATACCTTTACATTAGAAGTGACATTCTCTGCTTTATAGAAACTCAATGCAATATGTGCATCGTTGTAATACAGAAGTAGTCATTTTGCAGCAAATTCCATTTTCAAAACCAAGAAGTCATTAATATGTAGTGTTTAAGTGTTTCACAGGAGATGATGCAATCATCTCAATGAACCACAAAACAAGCCTTTTTTCTTTTAAAGAAAAGTGCATGTATATTTTTATTTAGTCTTATTTAACTTATGACTAACTTACTAAGCATAAGCAAATAAAGAAGAATCATGAGACTGGCCTTGTTTTGAGTAAACCTCTCAAGTCATAACAATAGGTAGGCATGCATATATGTGTTGCTGATATTAAGATTCTGCTAAATTAATATACACATCATACATTATTTCATGCCTCATCCATTTGTCCCTGTATCTTATGTTGTCTAATTTGCGCAGTACAAAGGGACATCAAGTAACTCAAAAAGCTATTTCAATAAGAAAACCCCTATTAAAAATTAATTGCCTGTTTTGCCCCATGAGAAAAAGCAAAACTATTTTGCAAAATTAAAAGTTTGGGTCACTCTTTAGATCATATCTCCATGGAGCAATTGTGGTAGATACAGGGAACTGGTAAATTTTTGGTTCTGCTGAGCTGACCAGATATGAGATGAGCTGATCTGTGTCTCCCTCCCAATGCCTCCCTCCCTCTCCATCTCACTGCATCTCCAGAAATTATTTAGAACAGAATGGAAAACCTTCAGGCACACAGAGGTTTGGCTGCAGTACCCTACCTCTGCTGTTTTGCCCAGCTTCTTCAAGGCTACTCTTTAAAATAATACCCCATCTTAAAGTGATTGAAAATGTACAAATAAAGCTATTTTGTTCAGATTGAGGCCTAGAGGGCAGAATTTAAACTAACATTTTGGATCTGGCTGGGGTAGAGTTAATTTACGTCATAATTGCTGGCATTGGTCCATGTTTTGGATTGGTGGCCAAAACAGTATTAATAACACAGGAATGTTTTCACTATTGCTGAGCAGTGCTTACACAGAGCCAAGGCCTTTTCTGTTCTCACCCCACCCCACCAGTGAATAGGCTGGGGATATCATGCTCAACAACAGAAGTAAAAGGAGGTGGCCAGAGCTGCCAGTTCTCAGGGGTTAGATGAGTATTGACCAGCTGGTGGTGAGCAATTGTTCAGGGTTGTTTGGGGGGTTTTAAAATTTTTTTTGCATAACTTGTTTTTCATGGATTTTTTTTTCCATAACTAAACTGTCTTTATTGAGACCCATGACTTTTTGCATTTGAATCTCCTAATGGTCTCTCACATCCCACTGGCTGCAGGAGTGAGCAAGCAGCTGTATGATCCTTGGCTGACTACAGAGGTGAAACAGTAACACCTAGAATAATCAAGGCTCTCACAATGAAAGCCTGTTTAGCTGTAATAATCAGCCAAGGTAAGGAACAGAAATGGCCTCTAGACAACCCAAATGCATTTTTATCTGAGGCCTGTGCCAGTTTTAAGTTAAATACCTGACTGGGCTGTCATCATCATCTGGATCTCTAGCAGTTACAGTGCCCACCAATGAGCCACTCACAGCTTCTTCAGCAATCTCCATCACGTAGTTTTCCGAGGTGAAAACTGGAGGTTCATCAGCATCTTCCACATTGATTTTGACTATGGTTTTGTCTTCAAATGGTCCTTCTTTCATAAAACGGTCATCAATGTACCTGTTTACAACTTTTGCTTGAATACGATATCTTCTTTTGCCCTCATAATCCACTCTCTGTTAAGAAAGTGAGATGTGGAATATTTTTTTCTCCACAGTTGATTTAAATACAGTTCAATAAATAGTGTGATATTAATTTTTTTTTTTTTTTTAAAGAGTGCTACCTTTCTTTTGGGAATGTTTCAAGAGTAGCTACTTCTAAGATGTCTTTTTTGATGCTAAAATCACTTTAAAATTAAACTACGCTATGCTTTCACATATAGGCTGGCTTTAATGCTATAGTTAACACTGTAACAGAAGTCTTCCTGTAGAATGTCAGCCCTAAGGAAAATAATTTCTGGTACAGGTATTTCCAAAATAGGTGTAACCTTGTAGACACTATTCTTCACTGTTATATAAACAAGGAAAATCAATTAATCTGTAAGGACTAACTGAGTATGCTGAAATTTAGTCTGCAAAAGAAATAAATTCCAGAAGGCAGCAGTGAGTATTTAATAAATACATATTTGCATTACTATTTTCACTAGTCATTGTCTTCTGTAGTGAAAAAAAGGTAAATAGCTGTCTGAATTGTAATAAATCAATAAAATAAAAACAGACAAACAAACTGTCCCCCCACAAAAAAACGCTGTAGTGAAATGAGGCAACCAGGTGCCACTAATTGCCAGGTAGTGGCCATGAGCTTGTGTTAAGCCCACCTGTGCCTGCGCTCACGCGCAGTTGGGGCCTGCCCTAATCAGGCACAGGTGGGCTTAACACAAGCTCGTGCCCACTACCTGGCAATTAGTGGCACCTGGTTGCCTCATTTCACTACAAAATGCCAAAAACAAAACCAAAACCCAATAAACACACAAAAAAACACAACAAATCAAGCAGCCCACAAGCAAACAAAAACAAATTTATAGCATTAATTTCTTTAGGCTCTTGGGTTTCACTAGACTATCAAACTCTATCACCATTTCAGATGAAGACCCGGAAATCTTCCTATGTTTTTCCAAAGTAAATCATACAAAATCAAAGCTTCTTGAAAATCTCAGTTCCTAAACTGGTATCTCTCTGAGTACACTTAATATATTTTCAAAGTTATATCGTAGCAAGACCTTCACTGTCTATCTAATACTGTAATACATTCTGGCTTCAGTTAAGTTTAACAGGAGGTTTGGAACTGAGGAATGTTGTGTACAATTTGTTGGTAAAGATTTTACAGATGATGCACATAAGAGAACATTTTCTCACAATGGGATGTACTGTGCTGCACAGCTAGGAATAATGTAAGAGACTTTAACTGCCACTACAGTACTCAGAAGTAACAAAATATGTTTCTTTTTCTTCCCCTAACATCTCAATCAGATCACAAACCCGGAAGAAAGAAAAAAATAGTAGAGTCCAAATCAACAGGTCTTTTTTAAACATTCAGCTTACTTGAGAAGAATTTTTCCAGTACTTAAATATTTTCTAGGTTTCTGGGATCTCACCTTTTTTAATAAGATAATTCCTTCTTGAGTCTCATTGTTAGTAATGATGTCAAAAACGTCCGAGCTCTCTCCTTCAATGAAATAGGTCACAGCTGCATTCTCCCCTGTGTCACTGTCTTCTGCCAAGATTTTGCCCACAGTAGTGCCCACAGGGGCCTCTTCAGAGACACTCATATAGTAGAGTTCTAAAGAAATAAATACTGGCTCAGTGTAGTGGTCTGCCATGCTTAATACCTGCTGTAGCCATGATGGCCCCAGGTTCTTAGAAAGTTAGTGAAAGAGCTCAGTTTTTTGTGGAGCTGGGGATCTAATTCAGCTATGGATAGGTCTTGAGGGCAGAGAATGACAGGCTTTCCGCTCATAAGTCTTCTTCTTTCACTCCTATTCCAGCAGTAAGTGAAGAACTAAGGACAACCAACAGGATGAGAAATCAACGGAGGGAAGACATACCCCAACTGCATTTCACTAGTTCTTCCTGACAGCTCAGCTAGGAGCTCCCACATCTGCTAGAAACTCTCTGGATAGAAAAGGTCACATAATTTGCCAAAAATTTCACAGTATCTGTCAGCATAAAATGAAGAGAGAGGAAAAAGAAAGGAGGTGAGGTAAAAGCATACTAGATAACCTGTTGCTCAGATTTTAGGCTTAGGTAGGGCAAACTGTATAGAAAGGAGCTGAGTAAGTCATTGGTCTCCAAAGACCACTGATAAAAACATGAGGTCTGAGGTCCTTTATAATGATAAGTTTTATTTTCCTCTTAATTTTTGAGCTTTTGTGTGGGAATGTATTTCACTGATTTAAGGTGAAGTTAAAGCAGAGATTTGTTCTGAAAAGAACTTCACAGAACTGCAGTAGATTTAAATTTCCTCAAGACATCAGCTACTGTAAGCAGCTTGTACTCACGCTGTTGAAACTTAGGTGGATTGTCATTGATGTCAGAAAGATTGATGGTAACAGTGGCTGTTGCTGAAAATGCCCCTGCTTGCCCAACCATATCTTTGGCTTGGATGATCACCAAATACTGATCTTTGGTTTCTCTATCCATTTGGGAAGCCATTCTGATGACCCCTAAAAATGAAAAGTATCATATAATGCCATGTTATATTATATATATTTTCCCCAACATGCCATATAATATTGGTATAAAATGCATCATTGGACACAGTTATTAATTCACAGCCTAAGCTGTGCACAACTAATACTGGGACTTAGTACTCATGGCAACATCTACACTGATCTATTCTGCATACTTACAGTTCTGGGTAGCAGAACACAGCGTATATCTCCTCTCCCAAATATAACCTTCTTTCTTCCCTAGAAATTAGGATTTTGGAGGGCTATCACATGTCTGTGGTTTCTCCAACACAGGAATAGATAGAAATGCCACATAATGAGCCGTAGACCTATCCAGCCAGAAGTGTTCCTAGGTCCATTTTCTGGATAGGGTACTCAGAATCTAACTCTTTTTTTAGCAAGATAAATTGCTAAATAAATTGGTGATTCTCTATAGAGATAGAATCTCAGCTTGCTATGGGAAAGAATTTTTTTTTAGAAAAAAAACTAGGAACTACGCAAAGGTGAGTAAGTGTAGGGCTGTATCAGTTTATCTTTGTGTTGAAATGAAGAATGTTTTTACTCTCATCCATTCTGTCTTTATGAATGTTTTCAAGTTACAAGATCGTTTGCAGCACCTGTCTGTGGCTCCACAGAGAAATAAGGCTGTCCCTGAAGGAGACTGTAAAGCAGACGGGCACCATTCCCATAAGAAGGGTCATCACCATCTGTAGCTGTTACCTGTATAACCGAAGTACCTCAAAGAAAAAAAAAAAAAAATTATGTTTAGTTTCTTCTTGTATACATTATCTCATAGTTTAAACCCTTTAAAAACATTTTAACATACAAGTTAAACTAACAAACGGTCCCAAATATTTACAGGAACAAATGGCACCTTCTATAATTTCCTTGGGAACCGTTCTTGTTACATTAACATTTTCAATTAAAGTGAAGATAACTAGTGTGTGTTTTTTCAGTACTATATTTATATGGCTTAAAATACCATGTATTGTATGCCTTTTCCCCTGATTTCTGATATGTGAGTGGAGTAGAGAAAACTGTTTCTTGTCCCCTTGTACATTCTCCAAGGTATTTTATGGAAGCTTCCCATAGAAATAAGAAAAAACACAGCCACTTTATCTCCAGTAGGCCTACTGGTGATAAAGAAATTAATTGTTAGCAAGCAAAGCAGCCAAGAAATATAGCAAGGCTCTGATAATATTTTTTATCTTTGAGTCTTTAATAAGGCTGTCCCTGTGCAAGAGTCATGGCAGAATTCCCAGTCAAAAAGACACATCAGAATCAGTTTGCAAGGCCTGATTTAATCTCTGGATGAAAGATGGTTATATCTTAGATAGAAGACTGACAGCAATCTCATTACACCATCCGTGATGACTGTCCTTTAAAAGACAATATTCACAGTAGCATCATTTTGTAAGGTTAATATTTTTTTTGTCTTTTTTCCTCACCTAGGTTCTGCATAAGAATACAAATACCACTTCTTATGAGGAACAGGGGGAAATCAAGATACTTCATAAAAAATTATGGTGTATGTTTTTATGGCTGCACCTGCTTACCAATATAGCTGTGTATTTATGCTGGAGGACAAAAGAAGAAGAAATAGTAAAGTGCAGGGACTTAGACCAGAAACATCTTTTTAAGGCAAATGCAAAATTGATACTTAGCCCCAGTAAAACATAGACATTAATTTCTGATTTCTAGATCAGTTCAAATATATTTTTAAAATAGAAATTAAGTCTTTCTCATGTAAGTTTATGTTGAATTAAAATTGTTGATTATTCAAAACAATTTTTTTTGCATTTTCTTGCAAGTCATTCAGCAGCATTTCACATTTTATCTTCTCTTAGAGTAGAAGTACACTAAAAATATATTAAATACCACAAACTTCTGTAGTTATGTACCCTTTAAAACATACTTACAATACTAAACACCTAACATTTAAGAGTGTTCACAGATGTATATATATATGTCTACAGACCCTCATTGCTTGGGAGAAACTTAAAGATAAAATGACAGATTAATATTCAATTGGGGAATATATATGCTTCAGAAATAACAATATTCTTTAATAAGACTGAAGGGTAAAGGAAATCCTCAGCTACACAATTGTTAACTTCGTACCAGCTGTGGTTTGTAAAAAGTGTTCTAATAAAGGATGTTTATTCTCAAAGACAATTTAGTATTATGAGACTGCAGTTGCTTTGAAAAATAAATCTAGTGCTAGTTAAGAAGGGGTCAAATATTACAAATAATCCAGTAGGTACAGTCTGTTATAAATGTGACGGTCTACTAAATAAACCCAAGTGCCCACATCAACATTTAGAAATTGAATTGTTTAGAGCACTATATTTTATAAATCAGTAATAAAATCCAGCAATTACAGGATGCGAAGTTATCATTACAGTTTTTTGAGGCTCTTTTATTTAAAGATAGTGTGGTTTCTTTAGAAAGAAATGTTAACTGTAAACCAGCACTTGCTTCTTCTCTAAGCCCCAGTCTACTCTCTGCTTGCCTGTTCAATCTTTTAGATTATACCAGAAAGTAGAGGCATTGAATTTGCCCATCTGGGCTCAGTGAAATTTAGCTGGGGGGGGGGGGATATAATGAAAAGGTGAACAGGCAAGGGGCATCTGGTTAAAGGGAAGGTGACTTCGAGGGAAGCAATAACAGATCTATGATTTCCTGCTCTCTGAGGAGGAAGACTGGTTTTAGACTGGAGTGGCAGGGGACCATATAAAGACAGGGCTATTGCTTCTCACATTTTTTTAGGGCAAAGATTTCATTATCACTATATAAACCTCTACATTAAATATTAAGTATGTAATAATTAGAAGGAAATTGTGATGATGGGTTGGTTTTTTTGATTAGTTTGGGGTTTTTGTTTGTTTGATTGATTGATTTTTAGATTTACATTTGAGTGATAGAACCACCTTCAATGTTAAAGTTATGTACAAAAAATAATAAAAAAGAAGAAAACCTGATTTTTTAATAACTTCATGGTTGGAAGAAGAGTAATTTACCAGATATAAATAGTATTTTTTAAATCTTTCAGTGAACACATAGCCCTTCCCCCAAACAAACAAAAAAAGCAAAACTCCAAATCCCAACCTCTTGACAGTCCAGTAATGACATGATGTAATTTACAATCCAACAGAGATATTGTACAAAATCTGTGTTAAAATATATGTCATGGAATAAACAAAATAACTGAATACATCTGTGGGCTTTCAAGAATGAATTTTTGAATATAGGAGTCTGTGTGATGTTGGTATAAAGTTTAGCCCCAAGTATGTGTTTTATGTAAGACAGTAATGGTTTAAGTTGAATAGTAAACACACTTTCACAGCTTTTGCTCTTTGTTAGCTTTATTTAAGGCAAACTACATTTTGCTGATTGCTGTGTAATATTTTCCTTTGTATTCCTTTAGCTTTGTTTTTTCCCTTTTTGAGCAAAACATAGTAGTGCCACACATATTGCCACCCATTTAGTAAACTATAGAGCCTTCATATGGGAAAAAGTTGTTCATTTTTCTAACTATAGCTTGAAATCTATAGTCATTAAGTACTTATATAGTATTGCATCTGACTTTTAACCATTCTGTCATACATACTGCGTTTGTACAAGTTTAAAAACTATATGGAAGACACTTAATATAAAATTGTACCAAATGCCTAAGGCAAACCCATAATCTTGTGTTCTGAGAAGAGTCCATGTGCTGATAGACTTTTCATTTACTGTGACACTTGCATATAAAATTCTAATAAAATTTAGTACTGAAGATAAAAGAGAGATAAGAAAGAAGTAAAATATATTAATTTTTTTTTTTTTTTTTTTTTGTCAATTAGTATATATATTGGTATTTGTACATAACTAGGCAAAGTTAACTGTGCATATTTTCTGTTCTTATGTGGTTTTCTGAGCCTAGTGGACAGCTGTGAATTATTCTCTTCTTGCTTGCTAGGTTCCAGACAAAATGTTCCCAAACAGTGAACTGCTTTCTGAAGTGCTGACCATGGTTCCTGAGCATGTTTTCTATAAACATTCTTCTACTGGTAGAAGGCAGAGTAAGAGGGTCTCTAAGAAATCAACTGAGTAAATGGATTGCTTTTTGTAGCTACTGCTGGTAGTGGTGGTGAGCTACTGCTTCCTGGCAGAAATTAGTACACTAACCCCACTTCTGAATAAATCTCAGGCATTAATATCCTTTTCTTGCAACTGCTATCCAAGCTGGCAGAAGATGAGAAAGTTTACAGCGCCCCATGAAAGATTCACTGAATCTTCCTTAAAAGTGGAAGAGGCAATGCTGAATGACATGTAGTTTTGATTACTTTTTAGGATCACTGAAGCTATTATGTTAATGGCCTCATTGATTCACACATTTTAAATGTAATTTTAGTTTTAAAGCACAATATTTTAATATCTTTTCAATATTATTGGTGATAGAAATACTCAAAAGAGATAAAGATATGGTTAGTGGGATTCTGTAAGATTTAAAAGATCAAATTTTTCTTTGATTTTTGAAGACAATTAATTGGAGATAAACGTTTGTTTATGTCATCTGCATTCATACTGTTGTTTTTTTAAGGCTTTAAATTTCTGTGTATGCACATTATGTATGCATATGTGTTTGTACTCATATGTAAATATAAATTTGTATTTGTCAGATGGTGACTATGCTCTGTATTTGTTGAATTAAGTTTCTTGATACATGACAGGTACTTGTAGAGGTCTTTTTGATTGTGTGGAGATGTGGAAGAAGAGATGCAGGGACTAAGTTGTTCCTTTTGACAGGAAAATCACAATTCATGTGCTTAGAAAATCGAGTGGCAATCCTTCACTTCACACCATGTAACCCAAACAAAGAGAAGCTGACTCATAGGAAAGAGGCTTGGCAGTGTAAACAGGCAGGCATCATACACAGTGTGAGGGTAGTTATCCTATCAGCCCCATATCAGCTTCATACCATTCCTGTTCTGAACCCATTACTCAGGAAACTATCCTTTGGGATGTAGGATATGGGATGTAGGATATAGGATATAGGATGGAAACTGTGAGTGCCTGTGATGTGCATGAGATTCTTTTCCAGTTACAGCACGGTATGATTTACACTGCACAGGGTACAATAAAGACATTGCTTAGTTTTAAGAACAATCAAAGTAAATTGAAGGATGCTGTTGAGTACTTTTTAGTTCAAATAAGCTTATATTTATGTTGTTAAAGGACCAACAGAGGTCAGAGGATTATTAAGTTTACATGTATTCTACTTTTCTTTCAGGCCTGAAGAAGCCTGAAGAGTGGACAAGTTTTAACAATGAACGTAGACTGAACAGTTTTCTAGACTATGGTGCTCTACTGATTGAAAAAGTAGTGAAAGCACCAAATATCCTTTGCACTATCAACTGACTGTTATACTACACCTATTTTGAATCATAATGTTATAGTTTTAAACAAGTACCAATTTCATGGCTGAATTACTGATGGAAAAGTGACTCATGTTCAGATTCTGTAAAAGGACTTAGATACATTAGGCAACTAAATATTTAAAGGTAAGGATGTTAAGTAGACGTATGCATAATCCTCAGATTAAGTGTGTACCTTTGCAAATTTACAAGCTTGTAAAATAGTTTGCTTTCTTCTGTACTGAAAGGCAGTCTATAAAATATGCTAGTAAGAATTTATATCAACATAGTTATCCAGAAAAAAATCAGGGAATGAAGAGTTGGTTCACAGTGTGTCATACCTTCAGGTGACATCTCTGGAACAGTGGCCATATAAGGTCCATCCAAGAACTGTGGCTCATGATCATTGACATCTCGAACTTTGATAACAAATTCTGATTCAGGTTCAACAGGAAGCTGAGTGTCCCTGTAAACTGCTTGTGCTCTTAAAGTGTAGAAGGGTTTCTTTTCTCGATCCAGCTTTTGTGTCACATAAATTTTGCCATTGTATTCATCAATGATAAAAATGCTTCCAGCTCCTTCCCCGGTCAAAATGTATTTTAGATTGCCATCCTGCTTGTCTAAATCTGATTTCATCTGCAAGTAGAAAACAGAAAAATAATCCACATTTCTGGGAGGAGTATTCATTTTAGGCTTTGGCTTTTTTCCATTCTACAGTGAACACTGTTAATAGTGAGACTTCTTGCATACAACTAAAAGTCAAGTGTTTTCAACATATCTATCTGTGCCCAGTACATGGGTCAAGTTCATTCCTGGGTGAATGGTCTGGTCAAACACATTTTTACACCATCCAAATTTGGCTTCTGGTTAAAGAGCACCACAGATTCTTTTTGATCCATAACTCTTGTTTTCATCATCATGAACACTAGGGCTTAGGAAAGGTAATGAATATTAAATTGATGAGGTTCAGATGTGGTCACAGGGTACATCAGGCCCTTCGAGACTGGCAGGATTCCTTGGACTGGCTATTTAGACGTGACCTGTGTTGAACCACTTCAGTCAGAATCATTTATCCCCAAAAGATTTTTATGACCTTGATTATGTTAAATGAGAAGTCTTCTACAGATGTTATTTGCTGAGAAAGCATACCAAAGGTTCTCAGTTTACTTGTTTTACTAAGCCAGGCAGAAAAGAATAAATGTTCTTTCTATTGTAAATGAGAACAATAATTTATGTACTTGCCCTCCTATATCTGCCAATCCAGTGCTGGTGGACAGTTTTCTTTTTCTTAAATGTGATAATGGAAAAGTATTCTATGTTAAACAAAATTTAGATTGAGCTCTGAATCTGACTGCAAAAAAAAAAATTGATATGGAATAGTGACTTAAAAATAGAGGCTATCTACCTTTGTTTTTTGCATTGATGAGGTTTGCTTCAGGGACTTGTTTACTAAAAATTTTTGTGTTGATCATCTTTCAAATTTACTGAAAGAAGAGTACATTCTACTCAATAAAAGACACAAGTAAATATATGGGATAAGACTATGTTTAGGCTGCAATAAATTAACCATGAACTTCAATAAAAAATTCCCATAGATTACCTGTGAGAAATAGAAATGCAAGATTATGAACTTTTTCTAAAACTGCATGAAAATACACAACATTTATTACGTTTCTTTACAAGAAACTGTTTTCCACCTATGGAAAAATTAATAATTTAACATTAGTATGCCTATAGTTGTTCTTTCAGAAGTGAGACATCACATTTCCATAGTAGTTACTTCGAAGGGGCTGTGAAAATGTAATTAATGAATTTTGAGCACTTCACCCTTTGGGCCCAATTAAGTTTTAGTGCTAGTTAATTAGCAGCTAAACTTAGTTTGGTTCATTCATCTATAAAGTGCCTTAAAGAAAACTAGATCTCAAGATTACAATTACTTCTAGCAAACAAATATAAATAATATAAATAAATAATAATAATTATAACAATAAGCAGAAACATAAGAAGAAGACAGATAAACCTTCATTAATACAATTACCTTAAAGCACATTGTTAAAGAAGGGTAAAAAATAATTTCTTGTGCTAAAGCTATGTTAATCTAATGAACCATGCAGATTCCTGTAGTTTCTCAGTGGTAGAAGGATTTAGTATTAATCTGCTCCATTAAAAATTAATGAGGGGTAAATCAGCTGCTACTTAGTGTAATAGAAAATCATGCTAAATACTGTTTGTAAACTACACTGCACTCAGTACTGCTGCTTTGATGCAGAGCCAAAAATAGCATGAGCAAATTGCCAGATGTTGATAAATGTGTCCTTAACTTTCATTTGGAAATCAGAAATAAACTCTTGTGCTTGATACCTTATTTTGCTGTACATGGAACTAGATTTAGTTGCAGGGTGACTGTGAGTGTTGAGTTCCCTTGACAGCAGACCTAAGAGAAAGAAGATCATTGGAGTTCTCTGACCCTGTGGGGTCACAAGAAAGGGTGGCTTTTTTGCTTCTTAATTACAGCTCCCTAAGTTTCTCTTTTCACCTTTCTTGTTATTTTCGGGTCACTGGAGATGTTTAGTCTTCCAAATCAAGGTGGTAAGCTGCTAATCAGAACATCAAATATAGCCTTTTACTGTCCTTGAATCATTACTTATCATACCTGTCCAATGTACACAGGCACCTCTGAAGTCTGTTCCTCTGTTGCAAAAAGTGGTTCCCATACCCAGCCACGTTTTACTCTTTGAAGTGCTTTGAAAGACTGATCTGTATTTTGAGCACCACAGTTCTGTGTGCTTGGAGAGCAAGGCCAAAGTTGAACTAGAATCAGCACGAGAGATACCAATGCAGAGCAATTCATGCTGAATCCTTCTTTCAATCAATTTTCATCTGTGGAAGAGGAGAAAAGAAGAAAAAAATTTGACAAGGTGTCACTTCTGTCTTTCATAAGAGCTTATCTGCAATGTTTAAACCTCCTCCTCTCCCTAAAAGGAAAGAGCTGAAACAAAGTCTATTTCTGATTAAACAAGAGACACTGTCAGAGACACTGGAATGAAAGCCAAGTCTTCAATTTTCCCTTATGAATATCATACACAGGGACTTTCTATGCAAAAAAGGACAATCATCTTCCAATTAATTCATCTTCCAAATTAAGCTGGGTAATTGCATTGTGTAGCCATGAAATAATTTGATTGAAATAATTGTATGTTTCTACTAAAACAGGGCTCATTTTGAGCTGCAGCCACTGCCTGAAGGATGAACATCAAGCCTTGGTGGCCCTGGTGACTGACAGCTGAAACTGAGCAGTGCAGCTTTTTTTTAAGCTCTTTCCCAATTCAGAAAAATGCCTGCAAAAAATGCCAGAGGTAGTAGGGTATCATGAAGAAGCAGCAAGAATGTGCAACTTTCTTTTTCCTGCTCAACAGAAACTATCTTAACTGATTTTACCATTTCTGACATTCTTGCCTTCAATTAAAGAGACAAAGGGCAAATGCATCTTGAAAGCTCTAAGTTTCTGCAGATAGTTCCACTGGAACAAAGTATTCTTTCAGAAAATGAAAACTTTGCACAAGCTATATGCTATTATTGACTTTTCAGTGATATTTTTTGTACATTAAATGAAACCCAATATTAAATGAAGTAAGAATGGTCATCTTCTGTGAAGCAAAAAAAAAAAAAAATATTTTGAAATTCCTAGTCATACACATTTCATGTCTTAAGATTATTTACTTGGAATGGCATAAATTATTGTTTTCAAGGCTTAAGACATGAAAAAAACCCAGCAAATCCAAACCCAAAAGAAATGTTTCCTGCACAGGAGCAGTCTGGTTTATGAATTTATCATTGCCATTCAGTTTTTACAACTCACTGGAAAAAATATTAGGCTGCAATTTCTTTATGCCTGAAAAATCTATGGGTCTTTTATCTGTTCAGGATAAAATATGAATGTATGTATTTTAAGATAATTATTTAAATAATAATATTATAAGTACCCATCCTTATTCAAAGAAAAATGCTATAATTGCTTAAAATGACAGGCAGGCCATCTAGACAACTATTTCTTTGTTTTGAGCAATTTTACATGTTGTTGAACATTATTCTGTTTAAGCGTGCTATGTTTATGTATATTTACAGAGAAAAATAACAGAATTTCAATAGTAAGGTATATAAAATTCTCAGTGTTAAAGTGTGCATTCAAATTTCTTAACATCTTCTGGTTTTCAACTATAAAGCTTTAGCAGTGCAAGAAAAGACTTGCGTGGAAGGCACTGTCTCATTGCAGTTTTCTGTGTAAAACTGATTATTTTCCTAAAGTTGAAAGAATAACTGTGATGTGGAAAAGAAGGATAAGAAAGCTCAGCTTGGCTCTTAAGTAAAGCTTGTGTGGAATTTAAAAGGCAAAACAGATGTGGAGAGAGTCAGTACAAAGGATGAATTTAATGATAAGTAATTTACACAGAAACTAATCTTGAAAATGAACATTCATTTTATTACTGTACATACTAAAGGACAGACGTTTCAAACAATCAAAGCTTAACAGACAAAGGTACCTTGCTGAGGAATCATTAAAAAAATGTATTTCAGTAACTATTTAAAAGAAGAGACTGGTGTTCAGTCTGGGCCCTAACAAATGCCTCTGGCTACCCATTAGCTGATGTTTTGGCTGCTTGTTCTGAGATGGCTCACGCTGTTCAACCAAATATTACAGGGTTGCAGGACAGTATTTCATGAAGAGTGAATTCCTGACAGACACTCATTATCAAACTCATCTGACAAACACCATAGATATACACATCAACATAGGGAGGGTACCAAATATGGCTACTCTGGTCTATTTTTGGTCATCTTTTACCAGTGCACTCACCAGTTTGTCATCAGCAATGAAGAACTCAAAGAGCAGAATTAATATTTTGGTCTGTTTTGGTGTCTCCTTTTTACTACTTTATGCTAATAGCCTACAATATACGGATTCAAGTATCATGTCTCAGAAAAATTGGGAAGGAATATTCAGTTTTAGATTTTGACAAGTTGCACAATGTTACCTGTATAAAATGACTTTAACTCGAATCTACAGATGGTAGGGAAATTGTAAAATAAAATAAAGCTAAGAATTTGAACCAAAAGTTATTTATATTTCTGGTTTTCTCTGCTATACCAGACATATTCAACTTGCCTTTACTCTCAAGACCTTTCAAAGCATATTTGCTTTCAGTGTCTTCCTACTCATTTGGCATTGAGACACTGCCTCCAGCCTCTGTCCATCAGATATTGCCATTCTTTATAAATCCAGTTGTTCCCTTTCGAAGCAATCACCTTCTTTATGTTCCACACTCCCCTAACCCACTCTCAGAAGTAGTTCTTGTAAAATATCCAGAAACTCATTTTTATTTCCCTCTATTTCTAGTCTTTCCTTAAAAATTCTAAATTTCATTGTTGCTTACTTAAAGGAAAAAAAGGGTTTCATGTTTAAGGTCATTCTGTGCTGAGACTGCTGCCTATCACAGTGACTAGTATTGTATTGCTATGCCCTTATAGTCCTCTGTCTTTACCTATCCATCAGTTCTCTCTTGTTTTACATTCCATTTGTAAGGTCTTTGTAAATGAAATGCACTTGTACTCTGTGTTATATTTATATTATGCTGCAGCAGGCAGGATTAGTAAGCACAGAAATTGTAGGTGCTATATTAACATGCACAAATAGATAAATTTTTAACAGAATAATCTCTCATTGAAAAAAAAAATTTTTTGTACCCAATGAAAATCATAAGTTTCCTTTTAATCTGTAGAAACAGATTTACCTTCTTAAGACAAAAATTCCAGTTTCCTTTCCTAGGTTTGTTCTAGAAGCATCACCAAGTGACATCCTGTCACCATTTGAAACTGAATTTCTTGGTTATGAATACCCTTTGTTTTAAAAATAGTAATATATTTTAAATTATGACCATATCATTACATTACAAAATAATAGTTGTTGCTGCCTATCATTGTGACAAAACCAATAGGGAGAATAATAGGTTTAAAAAATAAAGCCTCAGGAATACATTGAAGTTATACATTTGTTGAAAAAAACAAATTATGATGGAAGACACAACAACAGCCTTCTAAAGCTAAAAAAACCCAACAACAGATTATAGTGAAGATGAGGATAAATCCTGTTCCAGCTTTTTTAGTTGAACAGTAAGGAAAAAACCCAGCTTAACTTTCTAACAACCCTCCCATAACACAATGAAAGCCTTTTACTTTCAACAAACACCTGTACCAAGGGAAATGGTAGATACTCCTTTACTAGAGACCGTGAGGGCCATCTAACATGTGTACCTGATATGATTTACATCAAGATTTTGAAACAGTGACTCCTGAGAAAAAAAATAATTCATATCCTTGAAAATACTGAGCAAAACCAAAAATACCACACTGACAGACATTCCTTTTGTGGAATTCATTGTTGTATTTGCTTATTTTAGTAACATCAGACAACAAAGTGGAAAAATTTGTGTAAGCCAATCTAATTAATTAATATGCAGCTTTTGAAACATATTTCTTATCTTAAGCAGAGGCTTAGCGTGGTGTTGTTCCAGTTGCAAGTTCTGTTTTGTTCAGTGGTGTTATGATTATAGAGAAATTTGTCTCCCTTCTAGGTTGCTATCTTTAATTTTCACTTAATAGGATAAAGAAGGAACATTATTTGCAACTAACACCTACAGATTACTGTGTTAGAAAAAGCTTGAATGAATAGAAGTCTTCATAGCTTCACCTATGCATTTTTTATTTTTTTTTTTTTTTGTATTGTCTCCTGGCTATTTGTCCTAGTTACATTTATATGGCTTTTTACTGATAATCCTAGTGTATTCTAGTGCTGCTTTCTATTTTTCTTCCAGAGAAGACATTAAAAGGATTCATTTTCATTGACCAATTTAGGCTTCACACAATATGGTAAGCATCTAGGTTATACTACTATAATTCCAAAAGAGTATTTCTCTTTTATAATCTGTATTAAAAAATGGTAAAATCTTCTAGAGTGTGCAAAATAATGGACTTAATCCCAATCTTGATGTTTCTTGTCATTGCTGAATTTTACATATAGATAGTACTATTTTTTACAGGTTTGATATGTTAGAAATTCTTCACTGCACATTAAAAAATCTTCACTATCCTTTTCATTGATTTTTAGCTGTGATTTGACTTGATCTTTTGCCATCAGTGCTGGGATATATATTCTTATGTATGTTTTCTAGTCTTTGTGTATTATGATTTTACTTGGAGACAGTAGAAAAAGTCATACTGAAACCCTAAGGAATATATATGAAATACTATAAATATAGCTCCAACCATGCTTGGTTTGCCTTCTGGTTTCATTGTTAGCTACCATCACAGACAGGCACAGAAATTACTATTGTGACAGTAATGTTTAATGCAGTTAATAAAACAAACAAACAAACAACCATCAACAAAAAACCACCAAAAAAAAACCCAAACCAAAAAAACTGTGGGAAGAAAATACTAAAATTTGCAATAATTTTCTGTTAGAACTTTCATGTTCTGAATATTATGCTTGTGTGCCATCCTGCTGTAGGTCAGGTCACATTTTCTCTAATGCCTCTCAGCTTATTTTTATCTGCCTGATAGCTTTTCTTTATGATTTGTTTAGTGTTTAGTATAGTTTTAGTTTTAGATATTATTTATATTAAATCTGAATATTTTAATTTAGTCTTTTTTGAATTTCAGGCCTTTCACACACTTCTTTTTGAAATAGTTTTGAACTGCTCCACCTAGCAAGTATGTTGAATTAAATTATACTCTGGCTGGCATAACTAACATCTAAAATGTAATAATGTCTTCAGTCAATTAATTACATCTGTATCAACAATAGTCTTGCTATTTTAAAATCTACTACTTGAGAAATGTCTTCTTAACACTTGTCTTGGTGTCACATTTGACCAAATCATATTGACTGGTAGTCATATGGTAGTGGATATTAACACAGTACAGCTATATGTGTCTCCACTTGTCACCCAGCATTTCACTTACATGAAAAACAGTTGCTTTGACATTATGCATGTGATATAAATTTCACTTCATTCCAATTCGTACATTATTTTTTTATTTTGTAAATATGCTATTATAAGACTAGGGAAGGCCTTTTAACTATTATAGAATTGCCAGAGTAATTATCTGTCAGTTATATATTGAGAGAACAGCTTAAAGGAAATGAATTTTTTAATTTATTAGTGCCTTTAAAATCTGTGGATTTTAATCAGTGTAGAAATGACTGACTGGAAAACCTGTAATTCTTATTGCTTTATAATGGTTTACATATTATCTTTCCATGTAGCACATTAACATATATTATCTGACTCCACTATTTTACTGGAATATCTGTGGCACTGTGGAAAAAGCCTAGGTGCTGTTTCACTTTGCAAAACCCTGAGTCTTCAAAGCATGATAAGCAGTAGCCAGAAATCTGTCTATACTAGAAATTCAAAACATGTTTTGCAGTATCAAATTACGATAGTTATTTCTTCAACTCCTATGTCTACCATTAAAACCTACAAGAACTGTAGAGAAAGTTAGGATATTTCTTTTAAATGAGGGGAAAGGAATCAAAAGTGAACTGCATGGCAAAAGCCCCTCCCCAAGTAAAGGTCAGGGCTTTAGCATGACAGCTTCCAGCTCTTTCATACTCCTATTTTCATGCCTCTGGTATCACACTGTGGCTACTGTCTTGTACACACTCTGCTCAGAAGCTGACCAACATGTACTTCAATCCAACCCAGCGACAGGAATAGGAAAGGTGGTACCCATCTGGAAACACTCAGGGTCTTCAGACAAATGAACACCTCAGCCTGTACAGTCCTCTGGACCATGACCAAGAGATGACTACAGTTCAGATCCAACCAGGCTAAAAAATGGACCCCCCACTTGAGACCACTTTTGAGTGGTTCTGGGGGGAGTAGGTCTGTGATTAGAAATACATCTAATTAGAAACTCATCCTTCTTCTGGTGAATGATTGTCTGGTCTGGATATATCCTCGAGAGAGTTCACACCCCATTGGGTGAGCGATTATATCTTCTGGGTACTATGGAGTGAGAGGGGTTTTCTTTGAACCTGTAATTTGTTAAATGTTATTGGAGCATTCATTTTTGTTAATGCTGTTTTCTTATTTGTTTGGCAGTTTGGCTCCAGTTACAAATTAAGGTTTTTTGTGTGGAGTTTTGGTATACCTCAATGACAGACTGAGACAAGCAGAAGAGCTGTTCCCTGTTCAGCCCTCAAGCCAAAGGAGATGCCATAGAGGATGGGGTGACATACTCTTCTGTTTTACAACCTCACACCACAGTATCTTTTGGTTGTTTTCATTACCATAGTGGAGTTATGCTAATCACCAAAAGATTAAGGCACGTCATCATGGTGGGGTGTATTCTCTTCTTTTGGAAGTTCAGATTTTCACTTGTTACTAAGTGAGGAATAAGATCTACTTGGTGAATAATTTTATAGACCAGAGAGACATAGTAGTTATGTTATACTGCACTCTTTACATTAAAAATAAGTAAGTGTTTAGTTTTAATTGTAGCTTTTCTAGAATATGACTATTTATTTTTAAGATAGTTTGCACTATAGAAAATTAAGATTAAACCCACGTCTCCTAGCATAAATATTTTGCTGATTAAAAAACCTAACACATGTACAGAGTAAAAACAGAAATTCTTGCCTTCTGGCATTTGCTTTTTACTGTTGAGAAGTAGCAAATCCAATTACAAGATGTTTGATTCACTGGGCAAATCCTACTGGAACATTTTCGGCTCTGCAGGATACCACTCAGTACTGAAGAACCACTTGTCAGCATAATGATGTTAAGGACCACACTCTGTGATTCACAGTCGAATCTGTTTGCCAAATGATTTTCAAGAAGTCACTTCATGAAATGGTCCAAAACTCCCTTTAAGATTCAGGTTCCTTTTTTTCTTTCATTCATAATTATTCTTTGCATACATTAAAACTAATAATGCAATGAATCCACCTTTCCCATGTGTTTTGAGGACATATAATTTCTCCAAATGTTAAATTCCCAAGGAGAATTTCAGTAAAGCGGATGCTTTTTGCTATCATTTGAATTATTGTTTGAAGATAAAACTCACTAGTAGTTTTAGTTTTAGAGTCAGTTTTCCACATAAAATTAGGTAAGTAAAAAACACCCTCAAATGAAATCATCCGGTCTGTTTCAGTGGGAAAATGGACCTTAGTCAGATTTAAATGCTTATCTTTGTGTGAACTTACTCATCTGTAAAGTAAGTAAACGTAAAACTAGCCTCTTAAAAACAGTTAATGATACCATATTTTCAGATAAGAATGTAAGGAAAGGAAAAAAATTTAATTTTCATTAACTCACATTATGCTCTGCGTGTTAGGAAAACACAACAGGATAAATATGAAGGCAACTATTACTTTTAACAATATTAAATGTTTTCTGTATAAGCTAGAAACTTTGCACTGATGCATAAATACAGTTTAAAGATACAATTTAAATTCATGAAGACACAAGGTTTCTTGCATATATATACATGCACACTGTGCACCACCACAGTGAAAATCAGTCAGAAAAATATAGAAAGAATGTATTTCCTTCAGAAAGGTTACAGTAGTGTGAGACAAGACAGGATACAATTTGCATGTTTTTGATTGAGGCAACAAACTGAAGGCTATTTGAAGTTTTTGGAACAATGAGAAAAAGAGGTGGAAAAGACTTAATTGTCAAACTTGATAAAATAGAATATTGTTTCTTGCTTTTGTATTGTCTTAGTTTACTTGTCTGCTGAAGAATCTTCCTTTATCTCCTGCAATGAGGTAACCTCAGTTTCAGTTCTGCTTGGGTATCAATGAGCAGAGGTTTCTCTCTCTCTTTCTGCTCCTCTACAAGGAACATAACTTGTTCTCTTTATACACTCATTTTATCAAGAAAATTAAAGGTTAATATCCTATTTTGTCTGTCTCATATACCAAAGATATATTAAACATTGTTTCATTTGATTCCATTAAACTTCATAACCATTTGCCAGAAACCGAGGTATTCAGAGCAGAATAGGAACAGAGCATTAGGTAATCCAGGTCAAATAAAGTACATTGTATAATCAATATTATATCATGAATTTTTAAAAAGGATTTATTTTCTGCTTTGGTTCAAGATGTGAAATAAAAAAATTCCACATACAGTCCAACAAACCCCACCAGATTTTTTATTTTCAAATTTTTCACATTTTTAATTTTCTTTTAATGGAACCACATTTTACAAAAATAAACAAAAAATAATCCTCAAAATAGTACACCTTTTCTACATACTAACATTGCATCCTCTAAAAATCTTTGGCTATTTCTTGAAGCTATTTTTCAAGGCTATGATATTCTTATATTCTAACACAATATGAGAGGACATTTTCAGGTAAAAAAAAACAAAACCAAAACCAAACAGCTATAAAAATCTAAGTTGCATAATATATGAGACCTAGGTCTTGATATTCTTCAAATTCATTAGCTTTTCTCCCTATGATATCTTGGAACATAATTTATGTCTGTTATTTTGTTGTTTATTTATAAAGTACAACTCCACTTTCTCTTATCAGCCTGCTACTTGGTATGTGCATTGTATCTCTTCCTGCAAAATGAGGGAGAAATAGTTTTTATACTTCTGTTATCATTCAACAGAGTCCTTACCTCAAATAAAATTAAAATATCTTGGGGCAGTCTTATTAATTATAAATTCCCTTTGACTAAAAATCCATTAATCAGAAAACCAGGAACCCTATTAGAATTTGTACTGAAACTTTCTAGAAGTCATTGTTCAGGTGCTACTGTGTTGTTGGGTGCTCTTTTGTAATGTATTACATCTATGTAGGAAATAGCCTTTGAAAAGTTACTAGCTATTATTTGGTGCCTTGAACACCCACGCAGGTTTCTGGAAAATGCAGCCTTTTAGACGCTCAGGTCCTTAAATTCTGGTCATTCTTCAAGAGTGTTATGTTATTTTAGAGAGAATAAAGCAACAAAACCAAACAAGACAAAACAGCACAGTGGAAAACTGGATTAAAAGTTCAATATGGTTAAAGACTTTCAGGTAACACCAAAATTCAGATGATATTATTTGACCTACTTGTTATTGTTAATTGATAAGAGTACTTCTGGACTAATAGTCTTGATAGGACAATTTGTTGTCTTTGAAGCTGGTAAAGTATTTTTTATTTCTACATATTTTCTGTTCTTTTTTTACATCTTTCACTCATTCTTTCCTTTTCCAACCAGTTTTTACCTTACCACATCATGATTTTGCTCTTCTGAGCCTACATTGAATTCTCCTTTCTCACTGAGAAGCTCAGGCACTGAGGGGGCCTGCTGACTTTTTTTAACATTCTTTGTTTAAAAAATGTTTTCTTGTTTGCACCTGTGATTGATGAACTACCTGGTCACCATCAGTTCTGTCCCCACCACTATAACTCATCTGGAATAGCAGTTTATTGCATCTTTATCCAAGCTTTTTACCTCTCTTTAATCTCTGTGTGTCATTATTCCGTTCTTACCAGTGTGAGCCTCTGTTGCTTCTCTGTTCAATGTTGTCTCCCAATCAGACCTCTCTGTACAGATTTCTTTTGATATTTTACTTCATAAAAACCTACTGAAAAGCTAAATTGCGCTGTATTATGTTGTTGAGCCAGAGTCCTTGTGCGTCATTCGGAGAGTAATTTTGCCTATTTCTAGAGCACTTATGTGTTTTGTAGCCTTAGCTGCTGTACCTCCAACTGAGCAGGTCTGCTCAGTACTTTACATATTACTAGTGTTTAAATACATAATACATAATCAGACTTAACATTTTCACACTTAATCAGCTGCTTTTTCTTTCAAGGAAAAAAAAAAAAAAAAAAAAAGAAAAGAAAGCTTCTTCAGCCAAGAAGCAAGAGGAAGAGGAAGGCAGAAATACAAGGAGTTCACATTAAAAGTAAATCCTGGTTAGGATGACTTTAATAGGGTAGGAATCATGCTGAGTGGTAAGTGGAAAACTAGAAGAGCCTGGTGCTTAAAATGCAAGACTTGATTTCACACTGTGATCAGAAAAGAAAGAAACTGGAAATGGAGTCAGACCTGCATTGGAAAGGAGCACCAAGTAAGCTGGGCCAGAAGCCTTCCAGTTCATGGGAGACATTCACAGGATGAACTGCTTCCAGGTCTGCTCACACTGTTGTAGAGCGGGGCTGTGGAAAACAGCAGGCAGGTCCTTTGCATATTTTTATTTTAACTCAAAATTTTTATTTTTAACTCAAAAAGTTGTTTCTCCAGAACAAAGGAGATAAGAGGATGGATTAAGAAAAATCACCCTGGATGAAGAAGTGGCACAACACATACTAGAAAAAGAAGTCTTTGCAGTTAAGAAAGCAGCAGTGTTTATGGAGGGCAGAATAAGTCTGAGACGATTTCAGAGATGCATTAAAACCTGTGTTGAAAAGGAGATAGAAGGCCTGGGAGTTCAACTAAGAGAGAAGCATGAGGCCTTAGCAAATAGAAAATTCATCTACAGATGATGCATGATTGAAGAACTAGCAGCTCCAGGATTTATATGTGTCTTTTAAATAAGAATATGTTAAGGTGAAATGTTAATTTCCCAAATAAATTTTCTGGATAAAGAAACAAAGTATCAAGGTACATTTTAAAAAACCCAACAAAACAACAAAAAAACACAAACCCAAAACCAACCAGCACCAAACTGAATGAAACTTTAAAATATATTATGGGTAAAGTTATCTGTCTGCAACTAATTTCATATCGTTATTGCTATTAATTTCTTAAGTAGATACAATAACCAATATTTGACTTTGGAAACTTGCCTATAAAAACTTACGGTGTTTATTTGGCAAAATATGACCAGGAATATTTTTATTCTGACTGTTTCAGTAAATTTTATTACTGTTTATACTGGGAAGTTGTATCAATTTCTGTAAATTGAGCTGGTATCTCATGGAGAAGAGTAGGAAAAACTGGCGTGTATTTTGTTACTGTTCCTTCACTTCCTTAATTACCTTATGAGAAGAGTGGGGGAGTTTCCTCCACGAAGTATAATTTTAAGACCCAAGATAGGAGATAGGGGATCCCCTCCATGAAATTAGCATATTTTTTGTGAAATAGATGGCTAAGACTTTGGGTACTTTTTCAGAGCTCATTCCTTCACAGTGGCTCATGAAAATTTGTAGTGAAAAAATAGCACTTTGAAGTCCATTGAAATGAGTGGATACTTTCCAAGCCACTTCTTGGCCTTGGACCTGGCTATCAGCATGCCTGCCTTGTAGACATTTCCTTTACTTCCTCAGGCCTGAGAGAATTCTCTGGTTCATGCGCAGCCAAGTGGATATTTTTGAATGCATATAAAGATATGAATATGCATGAGCTCTCAAGGATGCCATGATTCATTAAATCAGGTTGGTTAAAGTTGCCCCCAAAATAAGTTCTTACAAAAGAAACTACTGAAATATGTTTCTATGGATATCTCATTTCTTTAAAACTATTTTTATCCACATAATTCCCCTTCTTTCAGAAGTCTTTAAGAGTTTCTGACTTTAATTCACTGCAAGCCAGCTGAAACTGGGAAGTCCATAAAGTTGCCATAGTAACTGAATGGACAAAGACTTAATTCACTAGTTTATATAAGCCAGAACTCATATCCTGCAGACAGTAATGGTCTTAAATTATTTAGGTCTATGAAGTCCACTGTTAATGGATTATATATATATTTAATAAATAGATGTCAGTTCCTTATTTAGAGAAAAATGGGCTTCGATTGTCCCGTGCTGTCTCATAATTAGCTGTGTGTTGGGTACTAAGTCAATCCAATAGTCAAGAGAAATGAAAAGGAACAAGAAGCTAGGATATGGCAAGAGCAGTACTTTCCATGTTAAGAAAGGCAATGAATTATGTTATTAATGTTTTAGGAGTCTATTCCCCAAACTGAGCTGGTAAACTCCATAAAATCTGTGTGTATTCAACAGTAACAGAGGACAGCACACACTAAATTTTTCAGTCTAGTGAAAACAATGGGACTGGAGTCAATTGTTACTGTTTCCAACCCCTGTACATTTAATTCAAAGAACAGATTAACATGAGTGTTTCTCCCTGGGTGGAATTCCACTGCTCATCCTGCTACCAGACTTTATCACTAAACATACATTTTGTTTCATGCCAGCTACCTTCTCTCATGTCAGGTGGTTTGTGTCCTTCCATGAATTCTTGCCTAGGACTTGTAAATAGTGCATAAATGGAATGAGAGGAAATAGAATGTGGAAAATTTTATTCAGAGAAATAAAGATTGTTAAAAAAAAATTTGGGAAAGAGTTAGATGCGCCACTATCATATATATATATATCATATATGATATATATATATCATATATGATATATATATATATTATGTTGTCTTCTAAAATAATAGAAGGTTTGGGGATTTCTTTTTGTCATTTTAGGTGAGCTTTGCTTTTTACAGGAGGCTTTTTCATAAACTTTGCTTTTTCATGAACTGTTAGATAATATAGGCAGCTGCCTTAATCATAATTTTCTTCTCATCTCTCTTCCCCAGCTCACACTACCGTCCAGCATATTTTGAATTTTTAGAAGTCTCTTACAGAAAATGGTTTTTTGCTTGTTTGTTTTTATCAGAAGATCTATAATTCAGGACTTCTGATATAAAACTACAGTTTATGGTGGGGTTTTGTTCAGGTTTTTTTACCCTCAAAGGCTGTTATGTAGCAGATGAACTTTATATTGTGTATGCTACAGCCTATTTAGCCTTCAACATAAGTTTTAATTTTAAAGAAAGTATCTGTCCTCTGGCCACTCAGAGTTAGAAGGCCACTCTGATAATCAGTGCCTAAATTACAGAAATATATTTAACTGCTTTGAGAAAGGACATCATACTGCAGTGTAATAAATGGAAGAAAATTTTGCTATGCAAGATATTTTCAATATACAGAAACATTATCAATTACCTTGGGTTGAAACTTCATTCAGTAGTGCAACATAATTTCACTAGTGATTTGTTTAACAAAACCTATGATTAAAATATTTAGACAACAGGCTGAAAATTCATGTAGTGATAAACCCAGATTACTCCTTACACAGTTTTGCTTTAGAGAAGGATACAAAAAGGATCACTAATGCACTTGAGTTCTTGCTGTTATTACCAATAACTGTCAGCCAGGAAAGCAAATTCTGTACATTTTCCCTCTCATTTTCTTTCAAATTACTTTTGCGACTTCCTTGCCCTTAAATGAAATATGACTCAAAATGTATGTCACCAATGCTGATTATGTTATTGTATCGTTTCACCCTCGTAGCCACACAGTAACAAGTAACAAAGGAGTAGAAACAGGGGCAGGATATTGGCATGGTGCTGTAGAATCTTAAGTACATCACAAAAATCCCCCTCTCTGGGAAGGTGCCAGGAGTGCTATCCACACTAGCATAGAAACCTGAAAACAAAGCAAAACGTCCCCACCGGATACGAAGTGTAATTTTCCTAACAAATGAATACAAGGGTTTCTTAGCAGAACATGAAAATAAGCTCTACTCTTTAGGGTAACCAATAAATCTAATGTGTTGACTCCTCTCATTCCTGAAATAGTGTCAAAAAGGATTAGGTAGAGCTAAAAGAAACAAGCGTATGAAACATTCACACACAAACGCTAAATGAAAAGAGGCAACATGCCAGCTAGAACAGAGAGTAGATACGGGGGTTTAGATCTTCTGAGTTTGGCTTTTGGGATGTCTTGGCATTTTCTCTACTTGATGTCAGGTGATTTTTATAGAATGCAGACAGAAATATTTAAAATTAATAAATAGCATAGTGCTACTACTTAAAATTGCACTTGGCTTGAAAAAATATTTTACCTTGAGGAGATGGTTGAATTCTGAGCTATTTAAAAGCTGAAAAATTCCGAGCAGATCGAATTCTCTGAAGTGCTTCAAAGGAATGTCTTTCTCTGTTAAACAAAACAGAAATAAAAAACAACAAGGTTGTCTCATTAAAATGCAGCTGGTTTATATAAACAGAAGAGGATATTTTTATCTATGGATCACACCACTCAACAATTTGGGTTTTTTTCAAATATTGCTATAAAACTGGATGATGAACTATTTGCAGCTAGGATCCAATGGAGACCAAATAGGCTTTATGAAAAGGCAAACTTAAAGTAAAATATGATCACTTATCAGGATTTTGGAATTACAAACCCATCTTTGTGGAAACAACAATGGATTCAGTATACAGGCCACATAATTCATATACAATGAAAGCACTTCACCTTGAAGAGCACTTCCCCCACTGGCTTTGAGAACATTGTTTGTAGTGTCAGTCTTTTTGTTCTAACTGGTAAATGATTTGTAATTTTAACCTCTCAGAGGATTACCTTGCTCTTTTGTGATCCCTCTACAGGATATTTTAATGCTTTGGGTTTCACATAAGTTTTTTCAGTAACACCATGACTTTGGGCTATTTTTTTCCCTCTCTTCTAGCACCAACCACTTCTACCTCCCCTGTTCATCTCCTTTTGTTGTTTGCTGTTGAATAAAGAAATCATATGCTATGAATTGAACAAACTAAAAAAAAAAAATTTTTTTCCAGGATATTTACTACAGGTACTCTACTGGAGGACTGGAGAAGGTTTGAAGGGAGAAAGTGTTTGATAAGGCAGGAGAGTGACTGAGATGCTTACAGCATGTTTATGGCTTCAGCTCCTTAGTAAAGACTGTACTTTCATTTCAAGGCTAAGGTTAATCCTTTTCTGTCACAGAATTTTTTCATGTATAGAGTTCAGTTTGTAGAGAACCTTGATACAATAACTAAGAACTACTTCCAGCTTCACTATATCTAAATCCAAGATGATGCCTTTTGATAAGGTTTTAGTACAATTTCCTAACTGATAAATAAATATCACAAAGATTGCACTTGTTTTTGTATTGAATCAAAATATAAAGTACTTTGAGCTTAATCACTTTACACATCTGACATCCAAGATTCTTTCTGGCTTTCTTATTCTTTATAGAAATAGGTCTTTGACTGGGTTGAGTTTAATGTATAAATTGATCTCTATAGGTTTTTTCTTAAGGCTATAAGTAAATGATAAATTAATCTCAAAAACATGGTAAAAAAAAATTCCCCTGTTATAATTATAACCTGGAAGAAGGTTATGAGAGAAAGACTATAATTATTTTTGTTTTATGTATCACCGATTCAGAACTGGGAGAGTTAGCAGGCATTATGAATATTAGAAATCAAAACACATTAAATTTATATATAGTTACTGCACTTTTCAAAGTATTTCAAAAGCTCAAAATTTAAAATAATTCCCAGGACTAAAAGGGATGTTATTCTTATGTACCATTAGTATCATTGGTGGACTATTGCTGTACAGCCAGGTTTTGGCAGTGTAAATGATCAAAAGTCAACCCCAACTTACATTTGCAAATTAATGAACTTATATGTGATTCACTGAACATGCCATGAAATCGTTTCCTTTCTCCTATTTGTAGTTCATTTTTTAAATAAATGGTAAATAGGACTTTTATGCAAATTTACCAATATGTTTGTATAGACATCTACCTAATGGAGAAGTCCTGAAGATCTAAAGCATTTGCTGTTGAGGTATGCCACCTAAAATCCTTTAAATCATTGTGTCTTCAGTGCAAGATACTTGAATAATTATTTTTCAAACAAAAATTTGTTTCAAGGGTATTTTATAATAATTGTTTAGAAACATGTTTTAAACATTGTGTTTAAAAATAAAAACTGTTTTTGTTGTAAAACTTGTACAGTTTATCATTTTAGCTTTTCAAAACTTGAAATAATAGTTTTCTTTAATTTTCTCTCTTCAGAGAGGGGCGTGAGAAGATACAACTTTACATTTGATTTTTTGGAGCTTTTTTTTTTTTAAATTTTCAACTAATTTTGAACTCATTTTTTAACTGTTAGCTTCATGAAACAATATAGGGCAAGACTGAGCTGGCTGTGACTAACAAGCCTTCTAGGATTTGTCAGCAGTTCAGCTGCAGCCTGCATGCCTGAACTAAGTGATATGATTGGCAGCAGGGCTGGGCTGGATCAGCATTCCCTGGTTATCTCCTTCCTTCAGCTGTGGGTGGCAACAAACCATCATCAGCTGCTGTGGCTGTCACCTCTGCTTCTCTCTTGCATCAAGCAATCGATGTGTCTGACGGGCAAATACCTTACATTGTCTTTTACAGAGATGAACTTTCTGTCACTTGACAGAGTTCCAAACTTTTACACCTATTAAGGAAGGAAACAATAATGCTGTCCTTTTCTCTCCAGGGTTTTCTATATGCTACCTCTGACTGTGTCCTAAATGAATCAAGAAATCAATTTACAGCTTCTCTGCCTCAGTTAAATCAAACTTTTTCACAGTTTCTCCCAAGTTAAAAACATCCAGAGCTTCTCCACAGGTACCCACTACCACTTTGACAAGATATAGCAGAGGCTTGGCCAAAGTTACAACATCAAAATGTCAAATTTCTTTTTATTTGGCTTCACTTGTTACTATTTTACTATTTTATTATCTTGATTAGCACTGTTTGGGAGAATTAATTCTACTCCTAGAATCATTGCCTTATAAATACAGCTACTAACTGAAGTAGAAAAACTAATTTTATAGCAAGAAAAACAGAGCATGACATGGAATAACATCTCTTTTTATTGAAATATTGTTACTTCAAAATCAAATACTACAATGTTTACCATGGACTCATAGGTATTATAGGCCTGTTAATAACCTAATAATTTATCTGATTTTTTTCCATGCCTGTGAATGATTATTCCTTATGGCATATATAATATTAATTTTTTTAATAATACAAAGCCTGAGGCTCCCATGTTTTCTTAAGGCTGCTTTTGTTAATTTAAGCTCCTGAAAGATAAAAATCTAGTGTAATGTGCTTATGCAGACTCCCTCAGTTGCTACTGGAAAGTCATCTGTGTTTTACTGCATTGTAAGAAAGGTGCCTACCATAAAAAATCTAAATCACCTTCTTTCTGTCTAGAGAGGATTTTGACAACTAACCTAAAATGATAAATTACCTAAAAGATATATACAAACAGGTCAAATGCAATGCATTCTTAATCTTATTGCCATCCCCACGGAAATATTCTAATTTTGAGCAAGTTTTTTCACTTTGGAGTTCATTTTTGTATTGGTGTAGATCAAGGTGGTATTATTAGTACCAATTTGAATTTAGAAGTCTAGCTCAAAGTTCTTCTGTCACATATGTTTCCCATTTTAAGCAGAGATAGATAATTCCAGTGAAGAAAATCAGACCAGAACAAAGATGTTTCATAGATTAAATATCTTAAAATAAGGTTTAAAATTCATATTAAAAACAGATTATCTTCTTAGAATAGGTTACTTTGAATTATAATATAAGCACTTTTCAGAAACCATTTGTCTCTAGATTGGACAAGAAGAATAATATTAGCCAAAGCATTTGACATCTCTTCAGTTTTTGCTGTGTAGGTTTGTCTTCATTTGAAATAAAATGGATTGAATCAGATTATAGTAGCTAAGACTTAGGTAGTATTTCTCCACTTGGAAATAAGCTATTACCCTGGAGAGCTTATCTATCAGGGAAAAAAAAAAAAAAAAAAAGACGCAACAAGAGACCCAATGGACAGAAAAGAAAAAATCCATTATTTATGACAATTTGCCAGTTATGCACATCTTTGAATTATTTACAATTCCAGTTTGTATAATGTATCTGAAAAAATGTGATTATGAATTTAAATTTCATAGTTTCTTGGAATGCTTCAATGCTGCATGCAGCAAACCAATGCTTGTGGAGACTATACTTGGGGGTGAAGTTCTTGCTTTAAGTTTCCTTTTCTACTGACACAAAAGTTTCAGTTCTCCCTTTCATAAAACAACATTATCTACTGAGAATTTTAATTTTTAATTTTTTTTTTTAAGTACAACTTAATTCTTATATTTGGTTTTAAGGACTCAGTGTAATAGGAAATTCTGGGTTGTTTTATTAATGCTGGCTTACTAAAACAGGCAGTTACTTGCTTAGGTCATTGAGATGGTGGTGGTGGAATGAACTATTTCTGCCAACCAAGAGAGGATTCTTCAGGATATGGCCTTGGGTTATCATGTAAGTAGGGCTAAGGTGCCCCTGGCACAGAGCTTGCAGTGCTGGTCTGCATTAGCTGCTCCTACCCACTGTTGTATCTCTTGAGGAACTTCCTACTCTTCATATGTGCATTGCTGGGAGTGGCAGTGGTAGTATATGAACCCTAACACAAAAGGATACGGCCCTGTCACCATAAGAGCCAGGCACCTAGGGCACAATTATCCTTCCTGTGGATGCAGGAACTGCCAGAAGGAGAGAAAACACCAGAGGGCTTGGACCACAGTCTCGGCCACGTCCATGGGCTGGTTTAGGGTGCTGATGGCATTGAATCAGAGCATCCCAGTCAGATATGAGAAAGGGAGAGCTGGCTGCCCCCAAATGAACTCTGCTAACAGGCTGCATGATCCTGCTTCCCCATCTGATGCTGCCAACTAGCCACTAGTAAATGGTGCTTGTTTGGCACTGAGCACAGAACCTGAGGAGCAACAGCTCTGCTCATGGTGCTCTGTTTTTTGTAAGGACAGTGTATATATAGGGGAGTTCAAGTGTATGAGTCACACAGCTCATAAGACAAAAATGTTAACAATGAGATAAAGGCAACTCAATCAAACGTGACAGATTTTCTAAATGCAATGTTAAACAAATGCAATTAAAAAAAAAAACCCAAAACACTTCTTTTAAGTGATGGTCAGGACTGCAACTTGTAACATGATGTTTGTAATACATGCTATTGAGTTCCCTTTATTTTGTTGTTAATTTGACTACATGTGGGAGGACAGCAGGAGAGAACAGGAGAGACCTCAGAGTCCCTCACAACCCCATCCCAAAATATGGACTACATGGGGAGGGCTACTGTGCTAACCTGCCTGTCCTTCTTCCTGGAATACACTATCTTGCACCACCAAGGTCAGGGAAGCTGTGTCACTTGTAAAATTGCATGTAGCTGCTACTAAACTGTTCAGGTAACTGAGCCAATTTAGTCTGAACAGTGTCAAATTTCTCTTAAACTGTTGACAGTTTTTGAGTCTAGTCTCTGTTTTCCTGTAATCTTAAGTGGAAAAAAATCTTTTCATAAAATGATGAAAAATTCTTTATCTCAGATAAAAAATAGCTAAGATAAAGAATTGAGTAGAAATATATTGCATGTAAGGCACAAGAAAATGTGTCTAATTTTATAACATTTGTACAGTCCTTAGAGTGTACACAGGAAAAGCTGAAAAATCAACACGGTTTATCACTATGTGACATTTCCAAGTGTTATTTATACATTTCATGGGTCAGTCTTTTATAAAAATAATCATGTATCCGATGATCTGGCATTTGAAGCCAATTCAATTTATATGTTAAATTTGATGTTTGGGGAAAACCTATACACTTACCACATTTTCGTTCTATAAGTCTGGTTGTCATCTTAATTTGTCTGGAAATGTCTTTTTATTTTCTAGGGATATAAAGTAGCATAAATCATTCTAGCTCGTCTACCATTGGGAATTATTGTTAAGAGTAAATTTTGGTTCAGCCAATGTATCTCACAGTGATACACAAAAAGAGCACCAGCAATGCCTTTAATATTCTCTGACATCTATCTGCATTTCAGCTGAGTGAGAGATCAGATGTTTGAACACCACAGTAATTCAAAGTAGTACTATTTTCTAATTTGTTAGCAAAGATGGGGAGTTTATATTTTTCCACTGTATTGGCACACATCCCACCCTCCATTCTTTCCCTTGAGTTTTCTATGGGTTCCAGAGGAAGCTGAGGCATGTGGGAAAGGTATGATGAGCATGTTATATCTCATGGACCCTTGACCAACATTGTCTTTTTGTGTTCCTTACCTGAAGGATGAAAGAGAAAAGAAGGAATTTTCTCTGTTTAAAGAAAAAAAAATCCTTTTCACAATACGTCAAATGTCACAGATCAGTCAAAAGACAACCAAAGACTACTCCTAATCTATGTCCATCTTCTCATAAACATGTGCATATGGCTCAGGGCACTAGGGAGCTTCTGTAGTTGTTTGCACATTCATACTCCTCATGTCAGCATCTAACAGAGGCCATGTTTTTGTGTATGGGCATGTTTGCTTCTATGACCAGTTTCAATAAATTTCAAAATAATGCAGAGAATATTTGAAATGTTTTGGTTTGTATAAATTTTTACATGCTGCCAAAGTTTGCTGGCAATTTACTTGAAATTTTTGGAATGGTTCCAATAATCCAGAAATCACAGATTAAAGATTTTTAAAAGATTACTATTTTTTTTGATTTTGGCTCCTATGTTTAGTCAACACAAAAACTCCTAGGAAGTGAGCTCTGCTTGTGACTTCATCCAGTGAACCACAATCTTCTTTACAAAACAACTTAAGACATAGCTCCTTGTTCCATGTCCTGATAATTTCTCTTTTGAATATCAAGAACACATTTAACAATGTCAAATTGTTACAAGAGACAAAAATTAATGTTTTCCTTTGCAGTCTAGTGATTCGGGTTTTTTGTGGGTTTTTTGGTTTTTGTTTGTTTTTCCTTCTTTCCTGTAAATTGTTTGCCACATATTCTACATATGCTGTTCACCATTCTGAAAAGGTTCTCTACATGTAAAGGAGTCTGTAACTATAGTGTGTCTACAATTTTGTAAGCAATGTCTCTTTAAATCCCTTTTGATTTTTGTTGTCATTTTGTATTTAAAGAGAACTCATTTGTTTGACTACACAATCAGAATGCTAACAATGAAGAGCCACAAATCTTCCATTCAATGTGTGAGAATAAGGGCAGGGAATGTTCAATATTTAATAATATAATAATATATAATATTGCTTAATATAGTTATAAAAATAGTTTTAAAGATAAAATCGTCTTCCAGTGTGTCATAATTCAATGTAAAAAGGAAATCTAGGAAATCCTAAGTGACAGCTGATACTTCCTCTAATGTTTAATTAACAATTTTAAGGTTGCCAGAACTGCAACTTATGAGTTGGGAAAAAGAAAAAATATAATGCTAAAGAAAAAAAGAGTTTGTTCTCCATAAATTTAACATTGCATCAAATAACTTTTCAGTTCTCCCTTAAGATACTCTTAGTGATTTTATTTCAGGTATTCTCATATTCCTAACTTCCATGGCTGTATTTGTAGACACAAAGTTTTTTACCGATATTTCAGTTCCTGTTTAAATTTTTTTCTCCCATTGAATATCACTGTTTATTTGACTGTTTCTAATCTGGTTTTCTCAAGAGAGTTTGCTTTAACAGTTTAGTCTGTGACCTGAGAATGAAGGATTTAAATTTAAAATCACTTTCCATTTTAAGTCTTCACTAAATTTGTGTCCCTGATGGAAGCCCTGGGAGCAATGTCCTTTTGCAAACATAGTTAAGAGTTGTAGCTTGTTAGCAGCAGCTCTTGCAATTTCTTTTATGCTACAGGCAACACAGCTGCGTAGAGGAAACCCAGATCTGTGCATCCAAAGCACAATTTTGTTCCCAGGTCTGCACAGTATGGTCTTGTTGGTATTTCTCCATCCTCAGCAACTTCCTCTGTAATGGTTATGTGCCTGATATACTTAGCGGGATCTAGAAGGCAGAGTCCCACAGTACTCAGGATAGCCAGGGTAGCTGAAGCTACCATACTCACACTCTGGCCTTTCAATTCATTTATCTTCATAAAAAAGTATTTGCTGGGCTAGAAAGAAGATGTAAGAAGATGTTCTGTTACAGCTTTCTTCCTTTGGCATTATGTATACTCAAAAGGGCTTGGGAACATAGTGAAATAGAGAAACAATTTAAGGAACCATTTCCACTACCCATGATAGAAAGCAAGACTTTCTGTGACTTGCAGAGTAAATGAAGAATAATGGTTTTCATCTGCAAAAGAACTAACACTTTCATTCAATGTAACTCTTGTATTTTATATCTGTTGTCAAAATTACCTCTTTTAATTTAAACTGATCTATGAAATACCCATACCTTTCTGATTAATCTAAACAAGAAGTTTCCAAATAGACTTGTAGTGAATGTGATGCAAAGGCTACACAATGGAATTTTTGTCCCAAAGAGTTATGAAGTATTAAAGCAAACAAAACAAACAACAAAAACAAAAATTAAAAGCAACAGGCAGCTTGTATTTGACTGTACAATGTATCATATATCACTTCTTCATTTCAATATAAAAATGTGTTGCTATTGTTTGATATTTATTTCAGGCTGGTAATTGTAAAGCATTCTGAAACAGAGAGACAAAATACTGAGTTCATTTTTTAAATATTCCAGATTTTAGCAATTCTGAATATAAAATGAGCACTATAATTTCATAGATTACCTAACACAAAGAAAACATAGTTAGATTTTAGTTCTAAAACAGTAGTTTTGCAATTTCATTTTTTTCAAATTACTTTTACTGGAGTATTTTCTGATCAAGTTCCTCTTTCTTCCTCACTTCTTTACCTATAAGTAATTCCAAGAATGACTTTACATCGTCTGCTGGCCCTTATACCAATGTTTTTTCTAGTCGGTAAAACTGCAAAAAATCTGAACTCCAGAAATAGCCCTATATTAATTGTATGTAAATGATTAGTTTAACACATCGAACAGAAAAATGCTGAACATTGAGGTGCGACATTATAACTTCTAAACTTGAATCCACGGATAAATTTTTACCCTTTAGTGCAAATTTACCCTAGTATAAATCAAAAGTAGTTTATCTGGAATACTTTTGTAATCACAACGTTCTAAACTACAATGTATTAAAAAGTAATATTATAATCCAAAAGCCGTATAATTCCCACCAGTCTTATACCAAAATAATTTGAAAAAATTAGGAAGTTGGCAGAGATTCAAGATTTAAATAATCAGTCAACAGCTAGTAAATATCTCTAGGCTATATCCTAATGTCTCTTTCTTGACTACAATCAGATCAGACAGTCTGAACATGAAAAATTGCAGCTATACCTCCTAATAAAAAGCTTACAAAAGAAACATGCAATGCAAATATTTTTATAGTGAATATACTGCACTGCTCTTTGAACATCTTATTTGTTAACAAATT
Source organism: Heliangelus exortis (assembly GCF_036169615.1). NCBI lineage: Eukaryota > Metazoa > Chordata > Aves > Apodiformes > Trochilidae > Heliangelus > Heliangelus exortis. Next base: position 96,333,199 of record NC_092423.1, on the reverse strand, counting down.
GCCATTTTACTTTTAAGATCCAGCAAGCCAGCAAGAGTACAAGTGACACTTTTCTTTTTTTTTTTTTTTTTTTTTGGCCTGAAAGTCTTTGTAGGTTCTTGGTGTGGATAAAGAGAATTTATAAAGACAAATGAGGAAAATGGATACATTCATTTCTCTTCATTTATAAAGAGACATATATACAGAAATGTAAATGTAACATTAAGACAAAATTTTAAGATAAGGAATTATTTTTGCTACAGTAGAACTGAGAATAGCAAGCCAGGGAGTATTTCTAAGTGTTTCTGCAAAAATAGAGGATTTTTTACTCCTCTTGATGTCATCATCAAAAACTGTAAACAAATTTTACTGACAATAAATTGCATGCATGTAGATTAAGCAATCACAAGATGTCTGGCAGTGGCAGGGATCTTGCAAAAACAGATTAATAGTAAGTATTAAAATTTCAATATGCAAGTTGAACACAAAACAGGCATAGTAAGTATTTCCTCTGTTAAATTCAATTTAGAAAGTTCGATTTCCTCAGCTAGAGGAGTTAGTTGTTGGACTCTGAGGAAAAAACAGAAACAAATTTCTCCTTTTAGAGGTTTTCAGTTGCTTCTGGGCTTGTCTTTGCTTGTTGTGGTTTTTGCACTGGAGACACTCAGCTAAATCCTTTAAATTTGATTTTTAAAGATACCAAAGGAAAAAACATAGAGATCTTACCTGTGTAACCTCAGGGCTGTTGAGGCTTAAAGAAATGCGTGTTGTAAAAGTAGAATTAAACATCTGATCCAGAGAAGTAAGCATCTCTCTTTTACTTCACAGATCCTTGGAAAGCTTTAGGAGTTACAGATTCCTGCCAGTATAAGTCACTTCTGCTTTTAGTTTTGAAAACTCACAGTACAACACTGCTTACTGCCTGCTATTTTCGGTGCTCTGAGTACAACTATGAACACTGGCACTTTTGTGTAAAACATTATAAGGCCTCTCTGATGTTCATTCAGAGTTCAGAATTAAAATGCAGAAGGCTCTAGCAAGGAAAATACAAGCTGATTTTCTTTTTCCTAGTGGAAAAATAAAGTACTCCCTGGCAAGTAACCAAGGTGGTGGGAAGGTAATTCATTCTGTGAGAGAGTATTTTGCAAGTGAAAGGGTTGTGCCTTCTGCTTAGAGATGAGCCGGGGAAACAAGTAACTAACTTAGAGCAGTCACAAAAGTTAGTAAAAGAAGAGATTTTTCTACAGTTGGGTTTTTGCCCTCCAGCTTTTTTTCCCCCAAAAAAATTTAATTACAAGAATCAGAATCACTTTGAGAATCAAACACATGCTCAGGGTATTGGTTTATGTGAGACTTGAATTAAATATTTTTAATTTTCTTGAAACTCTCTACAAAATTTTATTTTAATCTGCTATACAGTGTTGGGATTTCTAGTCAGAAGAAAAATACAATAGAAATAATATAATCCTCATTTTAAAAAAAGAGGGGAAAAGAGGGGAAAAGACCGTTAAAAACCTTGTGAAAATATTATACCACAAATTATAATTTTGCATAGAAATAAAGTTTTACCTTAATTCATTTCTGGAAGTTTTTAATAATAATTCAAATATTCACAGTACATTCCTTGTGCTTTCAGAAAGAAATAAGGATATTTTGGGAATACATAAGAATGGTGAATTAAAGTAATATTTCTGAGAAATCCTATATGGTAAAAAAAAACCCATGATATTGTATCAAACTTGATATATCCTGTTAATTATAAAACTAAAATGACAAACCACCCCAAAAACTTCCAAAGCCATTTCAGATTTTCCACTATGAAGTTAGTAGCTTAAGGAATAAATATGCCTACTCTTGACAAATTTTTATTTTTTTCTTCTGAAATTTGCTTCTTATAAAGACAAAGTTCTGACATCTTGAGAAAAGTTACCTCTTCATCCAATCTAAAAAAAAAAATAAATCATCTGTTTCTATGCAGAAATTGAAAAACTTTTTACTTTATTTTGTTATGTATTTATTTATTTATTTATTTATTTATATTATTTTTCTAAAAAGGAAAGAAATTAGATTCTGAGCAACCCTGCAGATCTTCCTCAGACATTCAGGACTCTTACGATCAGAGAAAAAAAGATGAGGAAATTTGCTTCTTCAGCATATGTAAGGCTTTAAGAAAACACAACTTGATAGTGTTGCCAGGTGAGACAGCAGCAGAGCAAAAGAAAATCTACAAAGGGAACAGTTCTGATGGATGCATTTGTGAGCTCTGGCACCTTGGCAACACTGAAACTGTCTCCTGTATTTATGCCTAGGTATGCCAGGTATAAAGGAGTTGGTTCCAAATAAATAAAAACCTCTCTAATAGCACAGACCTTAAAATTTTAAATTAGTAGGCTTGAAGTAACACAGAAAAACTGAACATTTATTATGTCCATGTTGACACAGACAGAAAGCCTTAAACTTTATAAAAAAGTATTGTGTATACTATCTGAGCAGCTGGATTTTTGTGAGATTATTTAAAATTACTTCTCAGTCTCTTGAGGTTATCTCCTGATAAATTTTGAGGATTGTCTCCTCCTAACAGCTTCAGTATAAGTAATATAATTTCTGTATTAGACTGGAAGTGAACACACAATTTATCAAATTGTATAGCATTTCAACTTTTAGAGAGAGATAGAGTGCCTAGTATTTTTTTCTCAAATCAGATCAAATATAATAATGTCATACATCTTAAGGTTCTTTTATAACACTGTGTCATTAGTAAGAGTTATTTATTTATGAAATTAGGTATAAAAACCCAAGTTGATAAATATTTCTTTCTGGTGCATTTTCCATTAACATTTTTGCTTGAGCTAAGTAACATTTTATTTCTTTTTCTAAAACTTAATATTAGATTTTAGTGATGGAATTGGTATAAATTCAGGTTTTATTTTCATATCTTATGTACTTATTATCTTGTTTGTGTCCTTGCTTGTGTTTTTTTAAGAAAAAGGAATGTCTTGGAAACATTTTTATTTGGTAAGATACCAAAGATTACTTATGGTTCATGGACTGACATCAGGTCTGCACTGGGTGAGGGATAGCAGATGCAAAAAAAAAAAGAAAAATGGGAAGAGTAGAAGTATGCTTTCCTAAGTTCTGTGGAAAATGAATTGTAATTGGAATTCAGTGACCTGTTACTATTACTACCTGAAAAAAACCACCTTTTTTTTTTTTTTTTACTGCTACTGATTTTCACTGGTATTCAACAATAGAGAAGAGGTGGTGTCTCATTTTCCAAGTCAGAATTAAGTAGACATAGGTGTAAGAAAAGGGCAGAACTATTGTTGACAGTTGGCAAACAAGATAAACTAATTTACTGAGAAATCTGAATCTTGTCACAGAATGTAAGCTAAGTGATATGTGCCATGTGAAGGGAACTAAAAGGAGCTTTAGCAAGAAAATGAAAGTGGAAGCTTCTTAGAAATGTTTCGTTGTTTGCTTGTTTTTTAAGAACTGGAGACGTGAACTGACCAGAATAGGAGGGACTTTTGACAAGATCCGAACTACTAAGCCATAAGGAAAAAAATAAATCAGTTTTGTAGTCTGCAACTTAAAATAAAAAAAAGAAGGCTAATTCACAAAATTAGAATAGATTTCTCAAGTGAGAAGAAAATACCTACTAATTCCCAGTGTTCTCAAGTGAGAGACCAGTGTTCTGCTGCCTTATAACCTCTCAATGTGAAAACTAGTGTAGAGATTAATATGAGAACTGGTAGAGAAATTACACAGACAGGCCAGCCTAATTTGGAAAAGACATTTATGCACAAATTTCAGTGGCAGAAAAAAAAAAAAAAAAAAGCAAACAAAAACCAAAAAACCCCTCTTGGATTAGTTCCAAAATAATTAAATGAAAAATTAAAATTTCAGAAATGTCAATGTGCTTTGTTTGTTGTTGGTTTTTGTTTGTTTGTTTTTAATTAATCCCCATGACATTTCCATTTAAAAATAAATTAAATTCAGCAGAAAAAAATGATTTAAAATGAAGGATTTCTGTCTGAAAAAATTCATAAGGTCAATGTTTCATCTCATGTCCTACCAGCAAAGTCTAAATGATAGCTTGAAAGACAATTGTGAAAAATGAAAAGCCTTTTAGATACACTACTGGGGAAGGAAAAGATCCAAATATCATCCCTCATGCTAGAAGGGAAAGGAAAGCAGGCAGCCAGATTTTGATCTTTTTGTTAATGGGTGCTAACAAGGTGACATAGGACAAGGTGCCCTCAGTCTCTGCTCTAAAGCAACCAGAAGATCAGTTTATGTGTGTTAAAACATCAGAGTCCTGAACTATTCATACACTATTTCAAATTTTATCTTGTATTGGTTTTGTTTTCAAAATGATGCCATAGTTGTTATTAATGAGTTAGCATAGAATTACCTAACAGATTTATATCTGGTATCACATAAGTCCATCTTGTCTTTAAATGTCAAAGACTGGACAGGTAAAAAATACTTAATAACTGCTGCTTGTTAAATACTCCTATTTGATCTATGAGCAAAATGGGGACATGTAAACTTTTTTTAGCTTCCTTCATGACTGTGTAGTCAATACCAAAGACCAGCTGAAGACCCTGACATGAATGAGTAAGGACATGGAAACTCATTGACCTCTAAGAGTCAGAGGCACAGTCAGCCAACAAGACCTTTTATGATAATATCTGAGGAGAAAAATCAGCCTAATTACAATGAGATTTTTTATAGTAAACTAAAAATATTCACATAGGCTCTTCCATGTAAAGCCATCATCTATTTATGCATTTTACCATTTGGTACTAAGGATATGGGGTGCTCATATGGAATTAATTTTTATGACTGTCTGTTGCTAAAAGGCTTTACTCACTGGAGAGAGCAGAAGGGATGTGTGTGTGTGGTTGACACTCATGTGTCAAAAGGACAATGAAAATACAGTAAAAATATAAAATACAGATTTTAAGCTGGTGTTTTTTTGTTTTGTTTTTTTTTTTCCTTATAGGGGAGGTAGTTGCTTTTACAAAACAGCAGAGAATAAACTGGAAAGAAGTATAAAGATGGAGAAGCAATCTTGTAAATGCCAGTTTCACAGTGTTTAGAAAACTTGCTGCAAGCTACTGGAGAATAGAAAAGAAGACAAGGACAAAGGAAAAAAAAAAAAAAAGAAAGAGGGAAACAGCTAGATTTCCTCTCCACAAGTATGCAGAAATCTAGCCAAAATCAAATATGTTGTCAATGCAATAAGTAGGCTGGGGAGAGAGGTTAGGAACAGACTGACTGCTCTAAATTAAGAACATCTAGTTCATCTTTCCAAGAATAAACCAGATGGAGAAGCTGTGACTGGATCAGCTTGGACACTAGCCAGAGGAGTACCAGTTTTTTGGCAGTCAGAAGGAAGGGGAGAGCAACCTATGAGAAGCACAGCAAGGTCCCACGGATGAAGATGTGGGTAGCCCAGGAGCAAGGTCAGGCCTGCCTTGGGTGCTGGCCAGCTCATCCACAGCCAGATGGAGAACAGCTCGTGCAGCAGTCAGGCCGTTGCCTCCAGGAGCCATCCCACCTCCTGTGCAAACAGCAAGGCTGTGGGTTTTCACACGGGGAAGGAGGCTTGATAGGAGAAGCAATAATCATTGCCTCTGGATGACTCTGCTCTTGAGAAAGGGCTTGGGGATTCAGAAAGGTAAATCTAGCAAAGGATGTGTTAGAGGTACTCAAATGTGGTTGTTGAGTACATAACACTGCCTTTCCTCTTTCTGTTTTTGACCTTGGCCAAATACCTTGCCTCCTGAAGTGCAAAAGTAATATGCTACTATTTATTCAAATTGCCCTGTGTTTTCAAGATCACCAGGAACATTTGTTTTAGACCCAGTCTCAAATTTGACTGCTCCTTAGAGAATGTAAAAGCCATATTCATATTATTATTGCTATTAAACTAATTAAAATGTTTGATCTTTATTTCACTGGGGAAAAATAATAAATATTGTTCAGTGTTCACTTAAGATAAAAAATCTGGTATAACTTTCATTAGTACAATAACGTAATTTATTGGTGTTACTGTTAATTCCAACATGACAAATTGAAATAATGCTTAAATTGCAATCCCAGAACAGTACATTTGACCATTCGGCAACACTTTTCACTATGTCTTGTTCATTATATGCAAATATTTTATAAGCTGTTAAATGTTAAATCTTTCTTTCTCTTCAACAGAAATTATGTGCTTGCATCCAAATGCAAATCTGAAACCCGAATGTTTACAACATAAAATCATGCACGATAACTGAAATCTAAGTCTAGAAATGACAATTGAGAAAGGATACGTATATTATAGATTTTTTCACAGATACCATGCACCAAAAGTACCAAAAGGCACGGTTTGTCTATCTGCTTACACTTCTGAGCTTATGTGATTGTATGGAACCCCATAAAATTGATCTACTTGGTGATGAAATAATGAATCTTGGGGTAGTGATAAGTATAGCTATTTATCTTATCCTTCATCTTAATCTCAGAGATCATAGAATCATAGAATTGGCTGGGTTGGAAGGGACCTCAGAGATCATCAAGTCCAACCCTTGATCCATTACCACTGCAGTTACCAGACCATGGCACTGAGTGCCACATCCAGTCCCTTTTTAAATATCTCCAGGGATGGAGAATCCACTACTTCCCTGGGCAGCCCATTCCAATGCTTGATCACCCTCTCAGTAAAGAAATTCTTTCTAATGTCCAACCTAAACCTCCCCTGGCACAAATTGAGACCGTGCCCTCTTTAAATTATTAGAAGAGAAAAAGTAAGCTTCAATGTAAGTATCAATAATTTAGTAATCATTAGTCTGACAATTACAAGAAATAGCTAAGTTCTCCAAAAACTGGTATGTAAATAATGTATCACATCAACTGACTGAAGTAAAAATTGTTATATTCTTGTGGTTTGTAAAACTTTCTGGAAATTAAGTGATAGGAACATTAACATGAAAATATTTATTATTTAACACAGTAAATAAAAGTAAATTCAGCTCCTAGTCTAGTAGTGATATTTTCAGAGGAAAGCAGATGTTTGGGGGTTTTCCCTATACGCCTAAAGAATCTCTGATACGTACAGATTAATTTTTCTCAGCTACAATGGGTATGTAAAGTATTATATGCCAGCAGGGATCTTTCAGAAAGACCATCTTCAACAAGGCAGAACCAAAGTATTCAGAATGAAATCCTGAGATTCATCAAACAAAGCAGTAAGGCTTTCTCATCTTCTGCTTTTAGTGTCACATAACAAATATTTACATATTATAGCTTAGTACATTTTTCAACCTAAAATTTTACAATCACTCTAAAAAATGGAGAAACAGAATTTATAGCTTTTCACAACAGAGTTTGTAGGGAATAAAATTAGCATTCCCTATTACAAGGAATAATGTTAATTCTCTAGACGTCAATTGTAAGAAGTTTCATTGCTTTCTGCCTTTTTTTACTTGTAAGGCTAATACATTGTCACAAACTAACTCACTCTTTCATATTACAACTTTAACATTTGATTTTATTTCATAAAACCTTCAAACTACTGGAACTGTAGTTCTGTAAAAAATTAAGGGCACAGGTCAAAAATAAATTTCTTCTGAAGCATTACCCCAGTAGGTTAATATTTTTATTTCATATTATGAGCAGTAATGTCTCACTCACTCATGGCTTGGCTTCATGAAGGAAGATTTCAGAAGGTCTCTCCCCAGGCTGGCTGCAGGCACACTGGTGGCTGATGAGGCCAATGTGGGACAGGCAGTGCAGCTCAGCACTGAAAGGCTCAGCAGAAAGTGTCCTGTGAGGGGAAAGCTAAGGCACAGCTCTTCCTGTGCTGTCTTTTCTCCTCCAGACTGATTCTACTGTGTTCTCCAAGGAGGCAGCAGCATTATGGATGGTGTCTCCATGCCTCTTGACTGGAGGCCGGAGTGGACACTGCTGGCAGTAAATATGGCCAAAGCTGAGGGATTTTTTCAGGGAGTCCTTGGATCTCCTCTCTGGGGCTCTGTTGCAGCAGCCGATGGCAAGTTCACCACAGAGCACAATCTTAGGGAGAGGTGATCCTCCATCCGGGAGACGTGCCCTGCCCACTGCAGCTGCATCCTCAGTAGGATGGCCTCGATACCGGTGATGGTGAGCTGCTGCTCAGCACAAAACTCTAGCAGGAGATGTTAATTGTCATCACAGTTTTCAACACCGTGCTTGCCTAATACTCCTTTCCAGGCTTCATAGTTCTTTCCTTCTCTGGTGTTGAAGTCACAAAGGATCCACAAAGGATCACCTGAAGGAACCTTTTGGGTGAGGCGGTGCAGGTCAGTGTAGAATTTGACTTTTTTTGCATGGTCAGCTTGAAGGGTTGGGGCATATGTACTGAAGAGAACACCAGGTTGCTTGTTGTGTAGTGGGAGGCGTAAAGAAATAATGCAATCAGAATGATCTGTCAGCAAGTTTTCAGGTTTGGAGGCAATGGAGTTTTTAATCATGAAGCCAACTTCTGAGAGGTGTCTTTTGGTTTTGGGTTTGCCTGACGAATAGGGTGTGTAGCCAGCACCATGTTCTTTAAGACTGCCTTCCTCATGAAGACGAACTTCACTGAGAGCAGCAATGTCGATGTTAAGTCGTGACAGGTTGTGGGCAATTAGAGCAGAACAACGCTCAGGACACCTACTGTCCACTGTATCAAGCATGGTTCTGATGTTCCAACATGAGAGTGTCAATCTGAACACACCTTCAGAGACAGGTGTATGCTTTTGTCTCTTTGTTCGACCGCATCAGAAGGTGCCCGTTGACTGCGGCTGGCCAACTAGGTAGGGGTTGGAGATGAGCTTTGGTTAGGCCACCTTTTCCAGGCCCCTCTCCGTGTGGAGCAAGCAGTGCTCTCCTTGAAAAAGGCTGCCTGGTCACTCAGGATGTTGCAGAACAAAACTGTCATCTCCTGGGTCAGTCTCAAGCAACCAGAGTCCTGAGCTGCCTGCATGCAGGGTTGGGGCTGTGGCTTCCAGTGAAGCCTGTCACTGTCACTGACAGTGCACCTGTCCCCTGACATTTCATCCCTCACCTGTCCCTGCAGGGGCTTTACAAGTGTGGGTTCACCCTTCCAGCCTGCGCAGTGGCTTTTTTAGGTGAGAGGCAGAGTGTGGGGAACTGAACCCACCCTTTACTCCTAAGGTTCATCTGCCAGGGCCCAGCAAGCTGGGGTGGTGACAGTGAAGTCCTCAGGACGTAGGTTTAGTCAGAGTACCCTTCTCTTAGATGGATGGCCTTACAGGGCTAAACGAGCTCCATCTGCCCATGCTGGGAGTTAGAGTTGTCCTTCTCCTGGGATGGTTGCCTGAAGGCTGGTGAGCCCATCCTGCCCATGGACACACCTTGTCTGACCCTTCAGTTGTGACCTGTCTGGCATGGGACACCCTACTGGAGGCATCTGCCCCCATCAGCAGAGCTCCCAACTTCCCAAGGGCACAGAAGCTCCTCCTCCATGACAAGGGGATGGCCATGGAGGGAGTAATGTCTAGAAGACTAACAAATAGTATTTTCTTCATGTTTTATACTGTAGGTAGAAAAGAATAAGTTCTTTCATCAAAAAAAGAAAAAAGAAAATGAAAAAAAAAGTAATCTAAATACTTCAATGAAAAATGAAAGCTTCTACTGCTCTTTTAAAAGGTTAAGTCTGATATTCATTTAAAAAAACCCAAAACATTATCTGTACATGATCTCTTCATTTTAAACCTAATCAGGAAAATATCAGAAAACTGATTTTTCTATCAACATTAAAAATAAAGCTAATTAAGTCTGTATGTTCAGACCAGCGCACTTCAAATGCTATGAACTTGTTGTCTCTGAATTGTACAGCATCTGTGAGTCCAAAAAGCTTCTGAGCTTATGGTGCAGACCCTCCTCCCTACAGTCAGAATTGCCATGTCAGCACCAGCCAACGTTGTTCTTGCTTTAGTTAGAAATGTACTGGTCCCAACATTGTTCTTGTTTCAATTGCAAATGCAGTGAGCTGAGACAACTTGGACCTTTCTGACCTTGACTTCTGGGGCAATGAGTTGAGACAATCTGGTGCCTTGTGTGCCTGCTACGATTTCAGTCAGTTGAGACAAAACTGTACCTGGAACTCCTGTTGCCTGGGAAATGTAGCCCACTCTGAAAGCTTCTAAGATTATCTGCCAAAAATTAAAGCCATAATTGAAAAGTACTGACCACAGTCAATCAACTTGTGACACTAGAAATACCAATCCTAAAGTGAGGCCCTTGGGAATCCTCTGGGTGAGAGAAATAGTAATCTCTTATACTCTAAGAATTATGTATACGGTAAAAGAAACAAAACCAGCTACCTAGTAAAAGACAATGATATGACATGTAACTTGCTATTAAATTGGACAGATGAAAGTGGATAATTATTTTTAAATATGGCACCAAATTAAGGAACATTTGGTATCTGCAAGGAACAGATGATAAAGATCATTATTATAACCACCGGCAATACTGCATCTTTAAGAAGCAATATATTAGCACAAAATAGTGTGGGAGCAAAAGGAAGCATGTAGAAAAATGTTTTTTCTAGAAAACTGCTTAGGGGCAAAAAACTGTCTCGATTAATGTTAATTGAGATCTTAAAAATTAAATATATACCTTAAGTAATCTAAAGAAGTCATGCTTAACTAATGAGAAGAGAAAGTAGAAATGAAGTTCACCGGATTCTCTGAATAAAGAAAGAAGAGTAAGGAGATGTGAGAGTGACAGCTTATTCTGTAGTGCTAAGCAGCAAAGAGCTTCTCACATCTGCAGTGGAGTAGATGACAAACATCATTATTGCAAACATCCATATCAGCATCTAAGTTATACAAGGATTTGAACAGAGCAAATGCACTATTCCCAATGGGAGATGTCAGTGCCTGCTGCTAGCCAGCCAAGGAATAGAACTATGGTGCCTGTACCCTATTGTAAATACACTGTTTCGGAGTTAATGGGCCATTCAGTGGAGACATTAAAGGAAAGATACGAAAACTTAAGCCAGTAAAGTATCCAAAGTACCTAAGCTTGCAGCATAGGTAGCTAATATATAAAAATAAAAGAAATTATTTGCCAGAAAACAAATGCACAAACAAAACCCCCAGAAGAGTTTCCAGGAAAAACAAAACAAACTAAATCAAACCTGCTAAAGATAGTATGGGTCCAAGCCTCAGAAACTTTTTTTTTTTTTTTTTTTTTCCCCTAGAATCTAAGGACTTTCAGCTTAGAGAAAGAAGTTCTGATAGTGGGATGCTTTGATCCTCCCTCCTTCCTCTGGTATTTTTGGTTTTAGGTTTTGTTTTTTTCTTTGGTTGGATTTTTTTGGTTTTTTTTTTTTTTCTTGCTGCCTGTGATTAACAAAGAAGCTATCTTTGAGAAGATGTGCACCTAGGTTTTTTTTTTTGGTTTTTTTTTTTTTTGTTGTTTTTTTTTTTTTTTTTATGATAACAGCATTAACTAAAGAACACAGTTTAAGAAGAGAGATAATAAAAGGCCTGGGATTACAAATTCCAAAATTATATGCTACTGTTTCGAAAAAAAATCCCATATCCATGTAAATTAGAAAAAAAGCATTGGAGTTTTCCCAGATTACATGGGACAACCCCACTTGCACTTAAGTGAAAGGTTTTGGACCACATTTTCAGGGATTTAGGATATCTTCCACCACTTGAACTTGACTTGGTTGTCCCAGATTTGTGTTTCAATATTGCTGCTTATTATAGTTAGATTTTATTGGTTCCTTTCCTACCTTCTGATAAAAAAATTAAATTTGCAAGGAGAAAAAAGACAGAGGGAAAAGACTTACATAAAGTAATTCATACAAAAGTGCTGTAAGTGGCTCATTTAGATATAGTTTTGACATATGGGCTAAATTAAGACTTTAAATAGTGCAATACATCTTTTAATGCAAAAGAAAGAGTATAAATGGGACTCAATTAATGAGCGGAAAATGTAAGAGACATTTTAGAAAAGCTATAAATTGCTTACTAAAATAAACCAACAAATTAATAGATAATGGCTCTTGCAGCTCACTGTCATGTCCTCTTAACCACAACATCCATCAGAAAAAAACATGCTTACACCCAGTTATTTTACTTATTAAAGCTGCATGGGTGAACACTCTGATGAAGATAACAGCAAGTCTCTTAAATTGCCAACACAGAGAAAAAGCAAAACTTATGATTAAAAATAATAATAAAAAATTAATCCAGCTCCATGTGCTTATATATGGCTCTATGATTCTGAAGTAATAAAGAGGTTTCTATTATCAATGTACTGAATTCTCAAGGTGAGGGGATGGCTCCTGGTCCCTCCTTGTCCAGCAAGGGTCTGTCTGCCTGTCTGCCTGCTTCAAGAGAAGGTGGTCTGCAGATAGATGGAAGAGTAATTCCAGGGAATGTGGCCCTCCAGGAAGGGGAAAAGCACAGAGAGAGATGGGAAAGGGAAGGCCTCTTCTGCAGTGACAATTTTCCTTCACCAAAGCAAGGGGGGAGGTGCATAAGGGCAAAGGACAAATTGCTGTGTGTGTATCCATGAAAGGATTAAGACAACACAAATATTTTATTTCCTTTCCTGTAACTATTGATGCAATCACTATTACCATCCTATGAGATAAATAATTCACTTTGGGCTTCAGCAATTTTATCTCATGCTTACAGAGGAAGAGGTGATGAGGTGTTGCGAATAGTTATATTTACTGTTGTGAACAGTGACCCTTGCACTAATGTCCTAAATCATTATGTAGATCTGCTTTAGTGGTACAAAAGCTACATGTGATAGTTATCATTTCATCTTTTCTTAGAGAACTACAATATAGCTTCCCAAAGAAAAGTAGATTTCTTTTTTTCTGTTGCTTTTTTTTTTTTTTTACAGACAATGTATTAATATTATTTCTGTGCTTTGACCTACTTGTCTGGAGATTTTTCTTGTTCCTATTTTTAATTGCTTATCAGTTAATCTATCCAGGCCTGCATCTAATACTCTGGTACACTTAACAGTGCCTTAAACTTCCATGAACATTTCAAATCATTATTTATTTTATCCAGTTTCTGACATAATTATGGTTCTAGGTTGATTTTTTCTCCCATTTTTCTTCTTGACTGTACACATGGTACTTCCTCATTAGCATTTTATATGTCATTTACTATAACATTATTTCCAAGGTTGCTAGAATGATTTCATTTACTGTCTTCAGAGCAGCTTTTCTGTGTCTTTAAATATTTCTGACTTCTTTTCCCCTTAATCCTTTTTCCAGTTCCATTTCACACATTGTTGGAAATGGTCATGCACTGGTATTTCAAAGAGGGACAGTAAAAGGCAGAAATTACATGAACAGAAACAAGGAAAGCACAATGTGCCCTACATTCAAACTACAAATTCTGATCCAAAGAGTCCTTACTCTGAAACTTGGCAAACAGCAGAGGGTGACTCTAGAGGGGAAATGTAGGCTCTGGGCTTCAGTAAACTTCCAATGGCAATACACACTGATATCTTTCTTCAAAGCCTTTTATGTTTGGCAAACTAAATTTATTTTAAGTACAAATGTTCATCTCATTTCCAGCAATTTATAAGCCAGATCATTCAGCTAAAGTGGCCATTGCTGTTGTCTTAAAATGTCAGTATCTTTTTCAACAAACACAAGGGATGTTGTGGGGAGGGTGGAGGTGCAGTACTTCCACAGTGATCCTGGGGCATGTTTACAGATCTAGAGAGAAACATGACAAATTGCAAGTCTATGCTGGCATTCTTGGATATGTCATCTGGAGACAGAGCTACTAGAAATGAAGCCACTCATGATAAGCCTACAGAAACATGGGCATAGGAATATCTTTAAGTGTACATGTTGTTTCTGTGTGCTATAGATATATCTTTTTGTATCTTATAGATGTATCTTTTTCTCCAGAGGAAATACTGAAAAACCTGGCCACTTAGGTACATTTATTTTCTTATAACTGCACACATTCACAAGCCTGAACCTTTCTGCCTTTAGTTCATAGTAACCTTTATCATTGTGTTACTTTGCTTTACTTAAAGTTTAATAATTTTACCTATAAAGCAAAGATGTATTTCTCTGTTCTGGGAGCTTTACAAAAATAAATAACATCAATAGAGAGTCTGGCAATTCACACAATCCTAGGGATAAACAGTACAATATTTTGGGTATAAATTGGCAGTGTTGGCAAAATGGGACAGAAAATATTGGAGTCTCCCAATGTAGAGGGAAAGTGGGCTGTTTTAAAATATCACAAAAAGAGTAACATTTCAGGCAAATGGATAGAGATAACATCTGAACACTGTTGAATCAGACAGACAATAAATCACATTAGGATAAAGTATTCACAGTGATTGTCATAGGTAGGACTAAAAAGTTAAAGAATATACCAAGCAAGAGAACATGAAGGTAGATATCAATGGAAAAAGAGAACTAACTGGAGAGAATATCTATATACTACTTCTTGTTTATTAAAAAATAGGCACCGAGACAAGGCTGATTTATAAAGGAGTTCACAATGTGATGTAGCAAGAAAAAGTTTGAGAGATATGGAGGTCTAGATGCAGGAAGGAAGTTCTGTAATAACATTTGGCTTTTATACCAGACTGTTAGGAAATCTGCCAGCGATATTCAGCTGATTCTGCCTTTGAGTAAAGGAATGATCAAAAGGAATGATTAAATGATGCTTTAAGGTCCATGCAGACTTATTTCCAATGATTCCGCAGTTCTGGGATAGAAGGTCATCTTAACATCATGTCTTTTAATATCAGAATGTAGCCAGAACAATTTGCTCCGAAAGTCAGTTTTCATCAGTGTAATAATTGTCCTTAGCCAATCCTTCTACCTATTATACACCACTTAGAGATTGATTTATTCTGCATTGATGCAGGCATTTTCAGTCTTCGGTAGTTTTAAAACTAATTTAATTAAATGTGGAAGGAAGAAACTTAAAAAAACCCACCAACTTTATCTCTTCACATTTCTCTGCAATCTTTTAAACCTTCTTATGTCATTGACCTCAGAATATTTTGTTTGGTTTTTTGTATTTCCATTCCTGTTTTTATACCTTTGTAAGATCTCATCAACACCATGTAACCTGGCATCAAAACTCATAAGGACAGTGATTTTGATTTACAGCAGCTGGACCTCATTTGAAAGTCTGGCCCCATTCTGAGTTGATCATAATATCTATAAAAATGTTATGCTTTCTGTCCTTTCTAGATCGTGAGGACAGTGTAGGAAGGGTTGACCTTTGTTTTTGAAAATCAGTGAAATGAAGAAATCAATAGTTTTTCTTCCTTCAGAGAAGTTATTTCACTTCTGGATTAGGATCAATTTTAAAACATTGCTGTGTCTTCAAAACCTGGTCAGATAGAAATTACAGTTTTAGGAACCTGTCAATGACTGTGCTATTCACTCCTACACAGAATTAAATAACTATGTCAAGGCAGACAGACATAAGAAAAATCCAGGAAATTTGTTTCACATATTCACATAAATACTTGTATTTTCACATTAAATATTTGAGACTGGGATACTGATAACAGAGTGAGAGACTTACTTTAAAAATGCAAGTGTATTAATTTTAAATAAAAGACTTTGCACAACTCCCAAATGTTTTTTTTTCCTCTCAAAGATAAAAGCCTTGTAGCACTTATGGAATATCCTAAAGTGCTTTGTATCAACAGAAGTTAGCACCATAGGTGTTTGAGGGGATTTTTACCTGATACTGGATTATTAATTATTTCATCTCTTCAGATATATTACTACTCTACAATGTATTTTTATTAATAGTTAATAAGCTATTCCTAATGGCTTGGCTTCTTTCTTTCTTTCTTTGTAGGCTTTTTTCTCATAGCAACACTTATTATTAAATAAAACTCTATCTTTAAAATAGTGTACTTCAGTAACATTATGTAGTAGAGAGTGTGTTTTTACATATTAGCAGAGAAATACTTAGGAAATAATATGTTACAAAGGTTGGAGTACTATCTATTTTTCATGAAATAATGTAATAAACAAGACAACAGGGTGAGAGGAAGAACATTGCAGGGGTAGCTACATCTGTAGAAATGAAAAATGAAGGGAAAGTTGAGTGACCTTGCCCTGTCATACATGTGTCATACTCAGAACAGTGATCAATTCTAGCAGGACACAGGCACTTCCCTTTGGTAACCTCAACTTGCTGGTGGGTGTCAGTAATGTAAAGAATAAAAAAAATGTGGACTGATGATGAATAGAATAGAAAGGAGGAGAGGAAAAAGGAAAACAGCTGGATAGAAATCTCTAGACAATATGAATCCTTGGAGTGGGACTGTTGGCCCAACAGTTGTCATATTTACTGAAATAAATTTGTGTGTGTGTGTGTACATGCAATTTCATGACACTTCATCCTCACACCATAAAAAAAATGTATTTCATATTTATGCATAGCCTGCAACACTTTTTGAATTACAAAAATAAGAGTAATTCTGACAAAAGAATAATTTAACTCAATACTTACATGTCTCCAGCAGAGAAGTCAAAAAAAAGATGTATCTTAGCCATACACAGCAATGCCCTGCAAAGAAGAGAAAACTTGTTTCGTTAAAGAACTAAAGATTCTGTCAGGTACAAGATTAAATAGACAAATTATTTTATTATGGATTTTGGTAAAGCGTGGGTTGGTTTTTGTTTTTCTTTGTTGCTTGGTTTTGGTTTGGTTTTGTGGTTCCTTTTTTTTTTCTTTGTTTGTTTTCTTTCCTTTTTTTTGTTTGCCTGTGTTTTTTTGTTTGTTTGTTTGTTTTTTCTTTTCTTTAAATTCAGTATTGTCAAGAAGATGAGTGAGAATACAGCTTAAGAAAATATACACTGATAAAATATATTAAAAATATACATTGGTATAGACATAAATATAACAGATACGAAGATATAAATAGAGTTAGATATAAAGATATCGAATAAACTCCATAGCTAATTTCACCCTCCCATGTTTACCTATGGAAAATATCATGGAGCAAATCAAAAGAACTCCAGAGTCACTGCTAAACTTTATTTTAATGTGCAAGACTTTCTAATGTTAATCTGCTATATTTTCAACCCTCTTTAGCTTGTCTCCAATGCTTGTCTTGCTTTTCATTCTATTGAACATGGTGCACAAAAAGAATATTTGATTTCAACATAAAGAAAATCATCCCACTTAAATGATTTATTTTGAACAAAATATCTATCTGTGTAATTCTGGTTTCTGAATGTAACCTTAAAGCACTGTGCATGTTTGTTGGATTTCTCCAACTGGGCAAATAAAAATTAGTGTGAGCAAGGGCTATAGTTTGCTCCTCAAATGGTCTCATGGATGATTGAGCATTGTATCTTTGACTATCACTTGCTCTTGTCTCTAGTGCCTCCTCCTTCTTTTTCTGCCATTGCTGGGTACAGGCAGCTTCATGTAGCCCTGGGAGATTATATCCTCTGCCAACCAACGTGTCTCTGCCCTGGTGGATGCTGAATAGTGAATCTGAGCCAGCTAGGAGGACAGATCAAAATCTACGCTTTCACTGAGTTGCCAAGAGTACTTCTACTCCCACCAAGCAGACAAAGAATGTGAATCCTTTTTTTTTTTTTTTTTTTTTTCTTTAATGACTCTTTTTCTGCCTGTCAGAGCTACAACTGTCTCCTTCTATGTATTAAGTTTTGTGCTAGAACCATGTTTAGGATTTAAAAAATTGCAGTTTCTTAAATGGAGTAAGTTCCAAGACCTTGGAAATGTATAGAGATGCACACAAATGCACACTCATGAACATCCACATACACACATTTATTTTCATCCAGAATCAATACTGCCAAGCTCTTTTGCTTCTTCCTGCAAACAGGAAAACCGAATTTCACACATATTATCTTGAATGTGGCAAGGATAAGTTAACCAAAAATATGGTGCAAAGACTAAGATGTCAATCATGTGGAAGTTGACTTTACCATGAAAGTGGACTGATATCAGTGCAAGCAGGCACCTGCCTGTATTCACTTTGATTTACTCTGCTGAGTTTTTTTACAGATGTAAAGCCATCATACTGAGATAAATAGAGTAATAAATATGATAAAATAAATGCTTGTTTTATGAGAAAAGAAATGGTGTCAGGACCTTGCTGAAGAAGTAAAAGCCCCATGAGATACAGCTTTCCTCTCTCCTAAGGACAGACTCTAAAGACCAAAGGAAAAATAAAAACATTTCTGGAAGCAGCAGCAACAAAGGTATAGGGTGGGGGGAGAGGACTAACCCTGCTGGGGTGAAGGTCCATTTCCCTCCTACAAGAAGCATCTCAGCAAACAGCAGCAGATGTCACCCTGACAGGGAAAGTGGCAAGCGGCCATCTCAGCTCTGCTTGTAACTTCTTTCACAAGAGTCAAGCTGCTTTTTCCACTCCATTCAGCATGTTTGTGAGTGCTGGATTTGTTCAGGAGACAAAAAAGGACAAGAGCTATAGAATTCAATAGAAGGTCAGGATGGCAATCTTTTTTGCTGGGTTGGACTTCCTTTATACTGTGACATCTGGCACCATTACTAGAACAAATTAGAGCAATTCAAACCAGCAGCAGGAGAAAGTGGGTTTTCTGTTTTTCATACAGCAGAGCTACAGATTTGAGGGCAGGAGCGGGGGGCTCCCCACTTTCAGTGTAGCAATAGATTTGCTACACTTGTTTTACAGCTTGGTATGGCAACAAATGTAATCAGTGGTTAAGTTAAAGATGCCCATCCTGCAGCACAGCCTCCACAAAAGGAAGAGAAGTAATAATTACACTGATGAGTTTGCACTGCATTTTCAGCCTGTTACAGCATGAAGCACTAACAGTTCCAAGGAAGCACACTGCAGAATACAGAGTTCCTTCTCTTCCCCTGCCTGGCATTTTAGTATCTGTCGCTAATGTAATTGCCTTTTATTCTGTACTCCAGTAAATAATTACTCACATTTTACTTACAGATAAAGGGTGTAGATGCCTTGGACTATTTTGAACATTAAGTCAGTTACTGATATTAAATATTTTGGAACATTTGGCCATTTTCAAGCTCTAGTGTTCATATTATTTAATTTCCTCCTCTACTTAAATAGAACTAAATTCTTTCTACTGCCTGAAAACAGGAGAGCTGCACAGTTAATACATCTTCTAGGTACATTAGCTGCAGGCAAAAAAACAGGTCTTACACATGTAATCTATACTTGTTAGTGAGACTCTGTTCAAAAGTAACACAATTTATTGTGGCAAATTGGATTGAATCTCACTTTCAGGAGACTTTTACAGTTTTTTATTGTTATATTTTTTTCCTCTCTAAGAATTTAGTTTTCATTTTGATTGTATAAGCTTTTTTTACAAAATATAGCTTGCTGTGATCTTTGATTCAAGAAGAAAAAAAAATGGGTCTTGATGCTGAGCAGGATTGTATGTGAAATACCAATGCCCCTGCTCCATTAATAAGAAATATTTTCTTAATATCACTTACATTATGCTTCCCTCTGTTAACTCAACATTTGCAAATATATCTCCTTCAAGCATAAATCTCACCTTGAGACTGAGAGTCAATCCTGACACATGTCTCTGGTACCTTGTTATTAGGCTGATGGCAGGCAGGTGATGTCTTTCAGTTGTAGTGTTGGCTAACATACACTTCAAATCTATTGCACTGTTTCTCTCAAACTGCAGATTATCTGACCCAATACTGTACACTTAGAGAGGGGTCCTGAATAGGTTTATAATATAAAAAATAAGCTCTTGAAACATATATCTTTAGTAGGATTGGAGGAAAAAGGAAAAGTTGAGTTCTGGTGAGATTGTAGAATTAATCCACCACTAATCATGGAATAACTGACCTAACTCTACTAATAATAGCAACCTTCTTTTTTTACTTTTTTTCCACTTTCTTTTATATACTCAATTGCAATTTTTAATTTTCCAGAATTGTGATCTCATGAAAATACCATGTATTACTGCCTTAGTTCATAGAGGCATGGTGCTAAGTGTTCACCCTGCTGCATATTAGCTCTTATCTGCCAATGTTTTCTCATTACATCATCTGCAAGCTGACACGATGCTGTTTTCTCAGCACAACCCTTGGTACTGAAGGACATCAGTCACCAAGCAGATCAACAGCATTTTAAAATGCTGTTGGAAAACTGGTAAATGCTTTTCTATCATCTAGACAGAAAAAAATTCTTTCATTACTGGTTATCCAGAAGACTTCAAACACTCCTTTAAGATGAAGACCTGATAAAGGAGAGGTTATGACTTGTATAACCTGCAGGTTGAATAATTGTAACTAGGTTTTTTTTGCTTAGATTTGTTTATTGTTTGTTGAGCTGAGCACAGAAAGATGAATGAAAGATGTTCTGATGGGATTTTATTATAAATCTTTATACACTTTATACAACATTTTTAGGTGTTAATTTGTAAAATTTCCATAGCTGTTGTATGAGACCCAGTTAATAGAGACTTCTTCACTTCTTCTGTCACAAAAATAATTATGCCAAAGATAAACCAATGCTTCCACCATTAATTATAACTTAGTATTTACTTTCTAGAATGAACCATGTTAAGCATACACTTGCAAATGTAGAGAATAAAACTGAATTCAACCAGATATGGTCTGTTTATCTCTTCACCTAATGCAAGGGTCATACTACGAAGAGTAATTTACAAGTTGATAAGATTTTGGCCCTTGCCAACACAAGGAATTAGTATGATGAACTACTGGAATAGTCATAAATTACATAAATATTGCTTATTCAGTAACTGGTAGGCACTGATGGATTATTGAATGTTAAAAGCACATTGTGACTTCAGCTTGGTAGACCAGTTACCTTGGTGAGTTTATATTTTTAAATACAGACTGTACCATACCTTGTTTACAATAAACAAGACAATTTCAAGTGAGAGGAGGTGTTTACCCTCTAATGTTCAGCTCAATATAAGAAACAAAATCTTAACATAGTGGATATGCTATATTAATTTATTAACATGTATCTCACCACTTTGGAAGTATTCACATAACCTTAGTTGAGGATGAGCATAAGCACAATCATATACAGTGCTTGAAGAAAGTAACATTTCACAGAGCATATTTTTACCTAGAGGCATTTACTTAATATAACTATTTATTTCAGAGTCATTATTCCTCACTTTTATTGTTTCATTGGAATATACAGGTTCCAACAAATAATTAATATCAGTGAGGCCCAAGGAAGGAAGCAAAATTATCTAGGGAACCCTTTAAGGTAAACCATTTCATGACTTTTGACAGTGACATTTTCCTTAGAGAAATGATGTTTTAAGATTTTGTTTTCTGTATTTAATTCTCATTCAAAATGACATTCATTATACTTTTTCTACAAAATATGACATTCATTATATTTGTGCTAGAAAGAAACCTACACTTCCTGAACATGCTGACAGAATGTAAATCCTATTCAAGGTTGATAGAACACAAATGTTTAAAACTAATATCAACCAAAATAACACTATGTTAACTTATTTCATATAGTCTTCATCTATTTCATCTATTCCCCTTTTTAAAAAATGCCTTTTATATGTTCTATAATTAATATTAAACTGGTCTGGTTGGAGCAGAGGAAGAGATCCTGACATGATTGATGATACAACATTCTTTCCTCCAAAGCTGAATCAGATGACCTGTGAAAAATATTTTCTTCTCTCTATTTTTGCAAGCTTGCACCCTCAGATCTGAAGACAGTGAGTAGAAAATGTGACTCAGACATAAAACAAAGTGGCCTGTACATCAACATTCAAAACTAAGGTTACCAGCCTGGGTAGTTATTCCAACCAATAAGGCAGAAGTACAGATAAACAGATGAATCACACTTAGATGTTAATGTTAAAGTGTAGGCATTGAAAGGAATGCATTTAAGTTATTAAAATAAAATATTTTTTTTCAATTAATTTTTACATTAATCTCTTACTTATTCTTACTAGAGCACTGCACTGCAGACTTTCCTGAGATGTGGGATCATAAGATGTTCTCAGGTATATAGTTACTCTCATTGATCATTGCTAAGTATATTTCTAAAAGGTTCAGGTCTTGGTGTTGGTTCTCTTGTTTTTCCTATAATACACTCAAACCATATGGGTTCTCTCAAGGAAAAACAGAGCTTTGTGCCTTCACATACAGAAACGTTCTTCTTTTTCACTAGAGTGGACAGCCAAGAATATTGTGCATTTAAAGGTAGCAGCTTATAGAAAGCCAAGGCAGAAAATCTCCGATCAGATAATCAGGGGCAGGTCACCTTTCCAAGGTTAGAAATAATTCTCTTCTCAGCTTCAGGACACAGATAGTCAAGGTTTCCCTCCTCTAGTGCATGAGAAGCACACCTGCCTAAACATGAGCTTTTTCTACTGATGTATTGTAGAAAACTGTAATAACGGTTCTTAAGCTGGCTTTGACAAAAGGGGAAAGAAAACTATCTGTAATTCTTTGTTCTGCATATGCAGAGTAGCAGTCATACACTGTCTCCATAACAGTAGTCTGGCACAAAAACAGCCTAGTTTCACTGTGGGCTCACAGCCAAACATTTTATGCAGGCTAACAATAGAACATGATTTCATAGGCACAGGGTCTGCCCCCAGCTCACCCAGGGGTTTGAAGTCATTCACGAGAGCTCCCTGTTCCACTCTGTCCTCTCCCCCTTGTGCCCTTCATTGACATCCAGAACACAAACCTTCTTGACTAAATTCGATATTTATAGGAAGCTCTCTCCTGCCTGCAACTCACAGTGTCTGAAGTATAAGCTAAAACCCTAGTGTGAAAAACTGGAATTCTGAGACCAAACATAATCAGCTTATTACTCATTTGCAAAATGGGATAAAAATATGGTAGCTTCTTCCAAATGGACTAATTAATTTTCTGTGTTCAAGAGCACACTACTTCTAAATGAGGTTTAGACTTTGGATTTCAGGTTAATGCATCTTAAGTTCTCATCTGACAACACATTTATGTGGATACAGTGTTGAATCACACAGGTCCCATTTCTCAGACCGGACCAGAAGTCATTACTGAAAGAGATTTACTTTCCTGACTCCAAGAAAAGTAATTTGAAAAGTGGGATTTCCCAGCTGTTAAACCAAGGACTCAGTCACTTGGTATTAAAATAAGATATCTGATAAAATCTTCTTCTTTCATGTATTACATAGCTTCTCTTGCATCACTCCCTAACTCTGGGAGCTGATGCACTTCCCAGCTGGAATCACTGCTCTGAGCAAAGATTCTCATAGATACCTTTAGGAGACACCCACTCAATATGTATAGTGGGTTCAGACCTCTAAAGGAAGAGAATTGTTTTTCATAATGGGCACTTATAGATTCATTTAGCTGTTTGAATTTCATGTGCAGTAGTGGAGAACAATCTATGTTTTACACAGTAAAGTTAAAATTTCAAATGCTTAAAAAGAAGGCAATGCAAACATTTTCAAGATCCAAGAGATACCTAATAAAGCTGTTCTTCAAAATTTGTACTGTTGGGTGTTTCTTTGCTTGCTTTTTTATAACAGTCTTTCATAGATATTATTTTCTTCCCAATTAAATTTCTTCGACTAAATCTCTAAGGACAGGGCTTCTCTGGTAGCTCTGTCTGAAGATGAAATTCTTTTAGTTTTATCTTCAATGATTTCAAGAATTTGTGGCAGGTATGAGTATTATACATATGGGTACTTTTCTCATACTTGAAAGTGAATTACTGTCAGACTACATGAGAGGTATCAGACCTCTCAAAAGCAATGAACAACAAAAACACCCTTCCCTTCCTTAGTGGTTTCATTGCTCTACAGTGTTCCACAATACTTCTGGGAGAATATTCATATATAACCATTATATTTCCAGGATTCTGTAAAATCAAGTACCTTCTGTATTTGCACTCTTTTTCTTGTAGTGCCTGGTCTTATAATTAAGGCAGAGTAGGGTTCTACCTCCTCTCTAACTCAAGACCATAATTTCCCAAGTTCATTAAATCAGTCATTTTCCTTTCCTTTACAATGTTTTCTCTATGCATTGGTAGATTTTAACCTCATTAATCTATTTTTGCCTTACTGTAGGTTACAGATTTTTGTTAGTCAAGTTCTAGCCCCATAGAAGTTATATACCTGCTGAGTAAGATATTTTAATAATCCCTTTGAGAACATACTGACTACCAAGGACACCTCCATTGCCTGATGAGAACACAGATGTGTTCCTGGCCCAAGAAAGATTTATTTCAACTTGCCTTCTCCAACAGGAGTTTCCACATTTTCAAACATTCAATGGTACAACAGGAAAAAAGAAAATGAATGGAACTTCAGAGCCTATATCTGACATCATAAACTATGATGCTATATTGGTTTTGTTTGGTTTGCTCGGGGAATAGGGGATGAGCTGAAGTTTTAATCACTGGGTGCTTCACCTTCTTAGATGTTTGAGTTGCATCAGATTTGATGCTTCAATTATTCCTCTCTGACACTTCCTATGCTGGGCCATTCAAAGTCTATGCTGCTAGATTTTTGTTTGAAGGAATTCTGATATTTTCCTGCTTACTACAAAATCCACTTGACAGAAGAGGAAACTGGCAATAATTAAATATTTCCTATCATCAATGTGCTGTTACTGAAAATACGGTGTATATAAGAAGGAACATTTTAAATCAATCCAGATTTCTTCTCACTATTAAATTTCAGTTGTTTACTTTTTTTAGTTATATAACCTTTTTTTATTCCTGCCTGACTTCCCTAATAGTTCCTGAATATTTATTTCTTCCTTCAGGAAAACATCACAGTCATTTTCATGTATGTGTGTCTGTTTGTGCCTAAGAGAGGTCTCATACAATAGCAGCTATGAAAATCCTTTCTAAAGTAGAAATTGCATGCAAGAGTAAATACTTCTACAAAGGGATAAAAGATTAAAATTGAACTTCTCTATCACTGTTTTTGCAGTTCATTTTGGCAATGAGAGAAACTTGGTTTTTCTCTTCACGAAGGATAAAGTAATCAAGAAGGATTCCAAGTAGTCATTTAACTGCAGCAGACCTCCTAGGAATTTACATCCCTAAATTTGAGGAGATCGGTGCAACGTATCTGGGCTGAAATGCAGTGACTGTGAGTTTTCTACCTACTGTTCAGCTGCTTCTGCTTCAGTACAAAATTCAAACACCACAGCTGAAATAATGAGACAAAGTACATTGAGACAATACCATGCACTCAGATTTTTCAAAAATATGCAAGATATCCCCATGCTGAGTTAATATTGTGATCAAGATTAAACAAGTAAAGGAAAAAAGAGAGATCAGCAGATGCAGTTGCATCACTGTCAAAGGAGAATGCAAATATGCTTCTTATATTACTAATTTATTTTGTATTCAGGATTTAGAACTTACTGATGAATCTTTTTGTCACATCATCCATCACAGACTGGTACTAGAGAAAGGGAAGATAGAAAAATGAAAGACCTGCTTGTTACTGTAAACTAAAGAGCATGAACAACATCCATCAAATACAGACAGATGGAAGATAAAAAAGTGTTACTAAGAACCAAGTGATCTATGCTGATTTTATTTTAAACATTTATTAAACTGCTCTGAATGCTGATTTACATTCTTTTGCTCAATATTTAGTGTTACTTCTTTTGCCATGGACTGGAAACTGCAAACAGTGATAAATCAAATGCAGAGGTCTGTAATTCTACTCTTGCTCTTATAAACACATTTGCATCTTCTCCTGAAGAAGATTTTATTTTATTTTTAAACTCTGAATTAACAGTAATACATTCTTTATCAACTGTAAAGATGCTTTTTCCTCTTTGTTGCTAAGAGTTGCAGGACAAGGTATCTGTCATTTGTGGAGGACAGTTATTGCACAAGGGACCTGATACAGTGCTAGCTGCTGCCACTGGAAGTCATTTCATTGATTCAGTAGGCTTTAGATCAAGCTAGAGATAAACTCCACTGTACCCTCAAGCCACAAATATCTGAGCTTTTTCTTACAAAGAAATACAGCTATTTACATTCTAAGAGGTATTCTGAGTGCTAGTGCATTTCCAAATGCAACCATACTCTCAGATTATACAGTATCAGAAAATACAGCAGAATGACTTGTCTTTCTAAATAAATTACAAGGTGCTGCATTTATGATAGTTGTGCTACTGGGCCTTAGACAACAGGTGTGAGGAAAGGGAAAGAGTTTAAAGACTGTGTTCTGACACATAATACACAGTGGGAAACCTCCAAGAAAGGAAACACAAAAGTGTACAAAACAAAATTCAAAGGGTCTTGCTGTGAGGCAGCTCCAGTTGCTATACTGTGCAATGGCATCAATAAAGCTGAAAAAAGTGGAGTGGACCTCTTTTGGCCAGAGGGAAAAGAAAAAATGTTTTGAGGAACATCGCACCTAAAGCAGAGGAGAAAAAAATTAGAAGGTTTGAGGAGGGTGAGTTAAAGTCAAACAAAGTACCGTGAACTTAGTGCATGTGCATATTAATGAAAGGCAAGGGGACTACATGAAAAAAAATAATGAAGACACATGCCAGGTCACTGTAATCTACAGCAATGTGATACATCTACACATACATCCTCCTTTTTACAGAGGAGGAAAGCAAATAGGTCCAAATTAATAGATTTAGAATTGGTTTTAATAGAGCAGGGAAAAGATCTGTATGTCAATACAGGCAGCATGTTGAACTGGATTTCCCAATGCAAGGAAGTGGACAGAAAAGCTAAAAATTTTTCTATTCCATTAAGAGAGGGTAGAGTGTAATGAGAAAATGTGCTAGTATGAGTTGACCCTCATTTTCAGTACAGGACTGATTTGTACTACATTATTCCAGATTTGTGTCAGTTCCATTAAAATCCCTTACTATCACAGAGTACAGATTGCCAGGCAGCTGCATTACATTTTGTTTGCAGCAAAAGAGTTTAACCCTCAGCAAAAGCGTATTGGTTGCTGGCATCATTTCTGTATATGCCTATTCTGCAAGATCAAAACTAATTCTTTCAGTTTCTTCATAGACCACAAAACATGGGCCCTGTGAGAAACTTCAAGACCCTTACTTCTGTCCTGGGCCCTTAGGGCTGTGCGTGAATGAATATTCATGTATTAACCTCATTTAACTTTGAGCATCTGATTTAGAATTTGGCAGGCTATTAGGTTCTTTGATAAGTGGTGAATCATCCTCTGAGAAATCTGTTAATATATTTAGAAGAAAAGCTCCATTTTTCAGGCACTTAAGGTAGGTGTATAAAGTTAGACCTTAATTTAGGTCTTTTTGTGACACTGCCATATTAAATTTCCATGATATCCTTTCCAGAATATCCAGAATATCCTACCAGTATTGTTATACAGGAACCTGAAACAACTTATAGCTTGCTATCTTCAAAAGAAAAATAGCAAGATAGAATCATAGAATGATATGGGTTGGAAGGGACCTTGAAGATCATGTAGATTCACCCCCCGCTGCATGGACAGGGATACCTCCCACTAAATGAGATTGCTCAAAGACCCATCCAACCTTTCTATGAACACTTCTAGGGACGAGGCATCCACTACTTCCCTGGGTAATCTGTTCCAGTGTCTCAAAATCTCCACAACAAAGAATTCCTTCCTAATTTTTAAAATAAATCTACCTTCTCTCAATTTAAAAATCTTATCCCTTGTCCTGTCACTGAGTGCCTTTGTAAAAAATTTCCCTCCATCTTTCCTGTAGGCCCCATTTGGGCACAGGAAGGCAATAGAAGTCTCCCTGAGGCCTTCTTCAGACAGAACAATACCAACTCTCTCATCCTGTATTTATAGGAGAGGTGCTCCATGTCTTTGATAATTTTTGTGGCCTTCCTATGGGTTTGGTCTAACAGGTCCATGTCCTTCTTATGTTGGAGGCTCCAAAACTGGATACAGTACTCCAGATGGGCTCTCACAAGAGTGCAGTTGAGGGCCAGAATCACCTCCCTCCACCTTCTGGCCACATTTCTTTTGATGCAGCCAAGCATATGGTTGGCTTTCTGGACTGCAAGCACACATCACTAGCACAGGTTAAGCTTCTCATCAAGCAATACCCCCAGGTCCTTTTCCTCAGGGGCTGTTCTCAATTAATTCTCCACCCAGTCTGTATTTGTGCTTGGGATTGGCTTGATGTATGTGCACAACCTTGCACTTGGCCTTGTTGAATTTCATGAGATTGGTACACAGTCCATTTCTAAAGCCTGCTAAGGTCTCCCTTGATGGCTTTCCTTCCCTTCAGTGTGTTGACCACAGCACTCAGCTTGGTGTCATGAATGAAGTTGCTCAGCATTCACCCAGTCCCACTGTACATGTCTCCAACAAAGATGTTGAACAACACCAGACTTAGTGCCAACCCTTGAGGAACTACTTGTTACAGGTATCCAATTAGACATCAAACCATTGACCACTGGTCTTTGGATGTGAACATCCAGCCAATTCCTTATCCATTGAGCGGCCCATGAACTCCTCTGCGTTTGCTACCTCCATATTTTTCCCTGTATAACCCCTCCCAGCCTTGAGCCATCTCAAGCATTGTCTGTGTAGTAAACCAATTCAATAAAATATATCCATCAGAAAAAAAATACACAAAAAACCAAGAAATTCTGTATAGTTGTGGGAACTTGAATGGGTTTATTGACCCCTTGCTTCCACAGATTCTGATGTGCATTTGCCATCTAAAAGCAGACATATCAGAATAGACACAAGAGAACTGAGATTGCTTCATAGAGATGAGAGTAGGTATGATGTGACAAAGGAAGAGTTTGAGGGGATAGAGGAAAGATTATGAGAGGAAGAAGAGGGAGATACTTCAGTCCCACAAAGCAGCAGCGTGCAGTTAGATTGTATCTGTTGTCTCCTTGAACTGCATCCCAAGAAGAGATTGACTTTTTAAAGTCTTGGCCAATGATGGTATTTCCTCTCACTTTCAGTTTTAAAAATGGAGTAATTTTGATTAAATGACCGCACAGGCAATACATCTTATTTACTATGTAAATTCTCATTTCCTAGTTTTTAAAACAGTTCCAGGAGGAAGCTTTGGATTGTGCTTATGTCACTAATTCCAAACGACAGAATGTGAGTATCTCCACTGTCTCCCACAATGTTAATTTTCTTGATAAGTGAATTCTATTTCAACTGCGTTACTGAGGTTAGAGGAACTACACTTCACTAAGTGATCTCTAACCCAACAAAAATGACACAGAGAGAAACCTGTAGTAAACATACCTAAATACCAAAAAATAGAAGAAATCTTCTACATTTCTCTGCCTAGATATGTTTCCCTTCTCTGTGTAAGATTTTTTTTTTTTGTTGTTCATTTGTGTTGTAGCTCAAAAAGATAAATGGAAAACAACCCTGAGTATCTCCAACTGAGTGACTCCTACTGACGTGCAAACTCAGGCTTTAACATCTGGACATTCCTAACTGAATAAAGTTAATGAGCACCTTCAGTTAGAGCCAGATAGCCCTTGTGATGTTCTGAATTTGAAATTACAAACCCAGTTGTGTGGGCTGCTATTGTGAATACTGTGCAGGGCCTAAGATTTTGCTTAGACATTGAAAACTTGAGTTACCATCACCATGAAAACAAACCAAGAACTTAGATAAGGATCTAACCTTTAGATCACCCTAAACTTCCCGCTGATGTGTGCCTCTTCACATCATTGCAATAGTCAAATGTCAGTAGAGAAATTCACCAGGATGCCATAATCCAGACCTAAATCTAACCCTAGAAGAAAATTGCCTTTACAAATCCATTTAACAATCAGCCTCTGAGAGGAAGTTCTGAAACAATGTTAGTTCTCATGATGAATTTTCTGATAGAGTCTTGGCTTCCGGGAAATGTACAGTGGAAGAGATACTGGACTTTGAAACGTGTAAGATTCTTCTGATCTGAGTTAGACAGGGACTGATGAACTACAGATTAAAATCATTCTACACATTGGAGTCAAGTGGAATTTTCAGTTTAAAAAAAATTTAAAATTGCTAATATATTTAGATCATGTTTTACTCTGCAAATACATTTCAAAAGGCTAGTTAGTGAGCTCCTATATTGAATAAAACTAGTAGCCTCTTTTTTGTTTTTTGTATGTTGAAGGATAAAAAACTGCCTACAATGGAAACCAGATATCAGACATTTCACTGTTTATTATTTTAACTCACTTGATCGTGCAGTTAGAAAGTTATATGTATGGGGATACAGTTGAGTCCCTGCTTTAAAATATTGTTTCAGATATAATGATCAAAACAAAAAGATTATTTTCAGGACTACAAAGCATTCTTCAAATTTCAAGAGGTGAATCAAAATCAAGCTTTTCAGTTTATGAAAAGAACTGTTACATGTTGGTGAAATATTTTGAATCTGAAGAACATAATATATATAGCATTAAGGGTCTAGGAGTAAATAGAAAATTGGAGCATGGCTCATATGAAAGATAATATAGCCATAGAGCAAGGTTCAAGGAAATGAGAATAAAGGAAAGAGTAGAAATGAGTTCAAGAGATTCCTAGGATACAATTGTTTCTCAACAAGGAAAAGATTGATGGATATGATGAAAAGGTGAAAAGTTGAATTGTGGGAATAAGATAAACCTCGAGGTGGGAGGGGGTGAAGTACACACGCTGAGCTGCTTGGCCACTTTGTATTTCAAAAGTGTTTCATGTTCACTAACCTCTGATAGAATTCTTTATCAGTTTGATTTGATCATACTGCAGGGTGCACTGTGGCAGACTTTTGCCAGAGCTGCCCATTGCTTCAGTGAGAGCTGTTACCTAGAAAGTGCTATGCTGTCTTTAATTATTTCCCTTGAAATATGGAGCACTATTGTGTATACTGTATAATTATTTTTTTTTAAAATAAGATTCAAGCCTTGAGAGAGCTACATGTGGCAAAGTTTTGCTGAGTGTCTCTTAGGTTTTGTATGCTATTTTAGAGGAATGATTTTTCTTTTTACAGGAAGCTTACTATGTCTTTGATTTTAATTTTGGCAGTCAAGGTATCCAGGGTGCAGCAAATATTATATGTTTGTTCAAGTCATATCATCACCCTGGTAAAACAGCTGCACAACCCACTGTCGCCATCTATGTGTAGTTGTTGTGCTAGCTACTCTTTGAAGACAAGATTGCAGGTTTGCCCAATGAATGACAACTTGGCCTAATAATAATAATAACAATAATAATAGTGCAAAAACTTTCTTGCTGCCCTTTAAGAATAGGTGAGTGGTGGAAGAGTACACATAATGTATTCTTTCTTATTTCACTTTTTGAAAGACAGGTACAGTCCTTTGTCTTCTTTCAGACGATTCCAGTGCTCTAGCCTGGTCCTCTATACACATGGAGCCAGAGGAAGTTCAAAACTTGCATACTAAGCAACAAACTTAGTAATCCTAATACATAATGTTGAACATCCTTGCTTTTTTAAAATATCCTTTGACTCCTAAATTCACTTTCCTGTTGTTTTCAGCTGGAACAGCAACAGGCCCAGAAAATGCCACTAATTTTATAGACTGTATTGTCTGATTTCAATTGATGTGTTCAGTGAGGGTATTCATACACTCTCAGACTTAGAGACTTCTTGTTCTTTTCAATTACAGAAAAAAGAGATGTCACAGCGAAATCAAGAGATAATTTTGGCAGAGTAAAATACACAAGTATTTGTCTGTGTCTGTTCTTTTTCTGCTTTACCTATATCCCTGACCAGACTCAGTCATTCTATTAAACGCATAACTGAATCTGGGTAAATCAAAGAACTTTGTCTGACTGTCTGTTTGTTTTTCTGAACATATCAATCCCAAGACTGATAAATGATCCCAGTCTTCTGATCCCATTCAGTCTGGTTACCATGTGAACTGTCTTTCCTGAAAGGAACTTTGCATGTAATTGGTGATCTCTCTCTGGACATACAGAGAGAAAAATGTTTCTCTCAGGTTGTATTTACATTCACCCAAGGCTGAGCACTGTGGTTGTGATCCATCAAAGGATTTAAGGCTAACTTATCTTTAAACATCCTCCCATTGAAGCTAGTGTCATAATCCATGTACTTAATTTTTTACTCATAGTTGAGTGCTCTGCTGGATCATGTCCAGAGTATTCAGTTCCTTACCGGATTGAACTCCCTCTCTTCTTTGACACTGGCCTAAGGCAAGATATATAGAGATGTGTGAATATATCTCTTTTATAGTATAGAGGTTAAACACAGTATTATTCTCAGGATTACTTCATCTTCCATTCAACAAAAGATGTTCTCCAGTTTCTTAAAACTCCTGCCAGTTATACTAAAAGTGTCGACATTACAATTCCAAAAGTGTCTTTAACCTAGACTGTCACTCTCCTTTCTTTTTTTGATCATGCTGAATTTTATAACTCAGGAGATTCAAGTCAAGTTGGTGTTCTGAATGAAGGTAATTTGTTAACATATGTTTAAATCCCTGCAATGTTCTGCTGACAAAGGCTAACTTCATGTGCATCAGGTTCAACACATCTCCAGTGCTGGTATATATTTTAAATGAAACTGCATTTTATAGTTTTGGCTAACATTTGGGGTTGATTAAATTTCAAGTGCTTCAGGCAGCCAAACTTACATATACCTATTCAAGTTTGTTTAAAGCTGGTTTGGATAGTGAGCCTTACTGTTCCTGTTGAAATATGAATATCCACGTAAAATCTGCTATAACAACACTTGACATCAGCTGAGGTGTATTATAGTCTTGGTGAGATACTTAGTATGTGGAATATTCATAACCATAAGAGTTAGAAATTAGTTCAATGAGATATAGAGAAAAATGATCAAAGTTTGCACAAGATCTGAAGCCTTCAATCATATATTAAATGTACCCAAAGCGTTGTCTCCATCACATTAAATCAGCTACGTTTATAAATTAAAGTTAATGCACTAATGAAAATATTTTTTTTTGCTTGCATCACGTAATACTTAAAGGTGATCTTTTACCAGTCTAAAGTTCAGCTGTAAAAACAAATTCATTCAGGTAGAGGTTTTTTTCTCCTTTTTTTTCTTTTTTCTTTTTTTTCCCCACTTTTTAAAAATCCTTTTCAAACTTAAAATCCACATTCCTTATCTGCACATCAGCCAATCAGACTTTTTATCTGCACAGACTAATGATACATTCCAAGTATTATTTACTTGATTATAAAGCACGGTTTGATGGGATACAATCACTTTTCTGTTCTAAGTGACCCAGTGAATGATAGCATTACTCAAAATTCCATTTAGATGATGCAAATGACCTAATCGACTTGTCTTTTACCATAGCAGTAACTGAACTCAAATGTCAAAGCAAACTTAGTAAACAAAATCTCCCTTTTATATAACTGAAATTTATACTATGGGAATCTTAGGAATATTAGCTATGGAAACTTTCTGTTTCTTTCACTTGCATGACAGAGGTATACACGTCCACTTTATATATTGGCATTTCAGGATTATGTATTCTAAGCAAAGAAGTAAAATGCATAGCAAATAAGTAAAATGACACTAAATTAAAACCTCATCATAGATATTTTCCTTTGTTTTCTATAATAAATGATGCCTGTACTCAGAATTGGGGCAAAGTTTTCAAGGAAGCAAATATTCCTCTTCTGCATAACCAAGTGCTGATCATATCTTCTCTGTTTCCTTTATTTCTTTTTCTACCTTTAGAAAGAGCCTGAATCACTCAAGTTATGAATACCATCAGTATAGAATTGGTAGAAATAACCACAGTATCTTGGAGTTAACTGAATTATGTACGGTGATATGGTTGATGCACATGCATCTAAATTTATTTCAAGCAGTATGGCTTGGCAGAAGTTTAGTTTTAACAACATTCTAATTCTCAGGAAACAGCTACCTCTTTCACCCTGTTGGGACTATGTAGCTATCACTGAGCTTGCCGGTTTAGGTAATTGATCCAACATTCAAGGTATCTAGTGAAAAATAAACAAATTAAGTGTCCTGTTTTCTTATAAGGGTTACAATACAGACTTCCACAAAACTATGACCTAAAAAGATGGGCATAGTCTTCTAGGTTGTCTCAGATACACAGAGGTGATTTTCCAAATACAAATGTTTGAAACTCCAACCTAGTCTTTGCTTGAACACTGATTCAGTGGCATCATGGCAAAAAAGTCTTGATGAGTAGTGGTGAAACACTGCCAAGTATAGACTTTGCAACTACTTTACTTTTTCTCAATATTATTGTTAGCTAACTGCAAATAACATTTGTTTTGAGGAACTTCTTATGATGAGGCAAAGCTAATTACAGTATTTTTCCAGGAGTGAGAAGTGAAAGTAGATATCAATGTTAGTAGTAGTTCATCACAAACGATCCCACCTTCCAGGTTTTCTGTACTTTTGATTTTAGGCAAATTCTTATGTGCCAGAGACCATAAAGCTCTTTCCATAAGAATATTATGTTCCTGGTATATTACAGGACATATCTTCTATTAAGCTGAAGGAAGCTTATGAAAAGAGCTGCCAACAAGGAGATTTTTATAGACGTCATAATATCTACTATATCAAGCATATGAATCTAACATGAAGTTTTAAACACAAAAACGAACAAATCAGTTGGTTTTGTCTACCCACAGGAGAGTGCATTTAGATTTTCAACAGCTTTAATAATGACGTCATGAATGTCTGAACTTCATCTCTCACTGCTTTTAGTTATTCAGTTCATATTTGAGACTTGAAAAGTGACAATATTGGAACTATAAAGAACCTTTTTTCATTATTGAAATACTCCTATGTATGAGTATCCTCAAGACTATTCTATTTGCAGTTCTTGATAAGTGAGTGACAAGTGACAAATTAAATAATTATGAGGAAATTTTTTCGTCCAGTATTTCAGAGACCACACAAACCAAGAACATCTTTAAACTTTAGAATCTAAGGGTTTTAGTAAGCGATCTGGTAAACCTGTATAACTCAAAATACTGAGAAATTGTTCTCAATGCAAACTGCTTTATTAATTTTCATTTCATCTGATGGATATTCATCTGATTCATTTCTTTTGATGGATATTCAAAGGCTCAACATCTCACTTTTTTGTTTAGCTTTGTGATTTTGCTTTTGTGTTTTCTAGCAGAAACTTCATTACTTTTATGAAAAAATGTTGATTATATTTGTTTTGCCTGTGACTTAATAAGAGATGATTACATGAATTTTTTTACACAAAAATGAAAATCTGAAAGAAAAAGCTGGGAGAGGTACCAGACCCTTTCTTTCTCCTGCAACATCATGAGTCCAAATAGAACTTCTCTGTGCCAATACGAGTTAAATACTAATATTAGGCAATGTATGCGCACACACTCATATATATTTACACTCGTTTAGAAAAATATAAGAAAACAAACCAATATTCCTAATACTTCACACAACAAAATTAAAGTACTGTTCATTGACTAAATGATATGTATCCCAAGCCAATAAAAGAGATATTTTAAGCAACTTGATATTTTGCTAGGCCAGTTAGTTTCCTTGGTAAAGGTGCTTAGTTCTGGTACATCAAAGTCATCTGGGTCCTCTATGCTTTTTTTGAACATGTCACATTACTTCCACAGTCTGTGAATTAAGAAAGAACTGACAAGGTCAGAATGAGATACATATCAGGAAGGCATATATGCAAACTTTCTTCTCATGCAGGTACGTGCAGAAATGTGATTTTTACAGGAAGCTTAAAGTGATTACTAGAAGTCAGCAGAGTTAAATATCTCAAACCACATAGGTTAAAATTTCTTGTTCTGGTATAAAAGGCCAATGACCATGTTTTGTGTTGTTTAAATGTGGAAAGTTATCATCATACAAGGCCTATAGACTGTTTCTATAAACAGTTCTGCCATCTCTCTTTTGCAGCACAGAGGAAGGGTTATAGATGTGCAAGAATAGAAGGAAGACAATATTGCATTCAAAATGGACTTATAGCAAAGGCCTGGAAAGATGTGAGGTTTTTGGGTTGTTTGGGTTTTTTTTTTGTTTTTTGTTTGTTTGATTCTTTTTTTCTATTTTAATAATTTTTTATATCATTCTACTTCTGGGGGTGTTATCATCAATTCTTTAACTAAAACCCCAGCAATTTATCTGCGTTTCTTATCTACCACTGATATGAATATACTCATACACTTTTATCAGTGTAGAAAATTAAACTAAGAAAATACCAGAACTGCTTATACTAACTTTTCCTATTGTAATTGGCCTTCAGGATCCCAGATCTGTTACTCCATAGCAGAATAAGAGGAACAGCTGAACTTAATGAAAGATGTTCTTATCTTACCTGAGTTTTCTTTTTGCTTAGCCTCATTTGTTTATCCTCAACTATTCCCAAATAAAATGTAACTATTCTCAAATAAAATATGTTGTGCAGTATAAAATCTGATTTTCCAATTCAATGAATTGTTAGCGAAAAAATACCTATAAAGTTGGTAAAATATATTTTATATTTAAAATACTGTAAACATTTGTCATTCTTCAGTATCTTGTTTACAGCTTCGATGGTATATTAATTATATGTTTGTATATACAAACATTTTGGGAAAAAAAGGGATTAGTAAGAACAGCAAGCAAACAAATGAAAAGCAAAACCAAACAAACAAAAACAAAAAAAAAAGAAAGAAAACCAAACAAACATCCCCCCCCCCAAAAAACCCAAAAAACAAAAAAACAAAAAAAACAAAAAAAACACCCCAAGAAACTAAATCCATGCACAAATTGACATAATGGGCTCCATTTTTCAGGTACACTGAAGACAAAAGAAACAGAACTCCAATCTATTCTAATTCTTTGCATGAATGCTTCCTTATTTGTGAATCATTGGCCTGACAGACTTGGAAGGCAATGCTTCTACTTCTTTTGGTGTCTCACACCAATCTATTGCTAGGAAAATAGACGAGGGGTTCAGATTTGTGTACAAAGTTATTAGATTGAGCTGATGGCTGTATTTTGCTCTTCTAAAAAGAGCTGGAGACTCTCATTAGACTCTATCTGTAGCACATCTGTGTCCAGTCCTGGAGTCCCCAACACAAGAAGAACATGGACTGGTTGGAGAAAGTCCAGAAGAGGGACACAAAGAGAATCAGAGGGCTGCTGCACCTCTCCTAGCAACACAGGATGAGAGAATTGATGTTGTTCTGCCTGGACTAGAGAAGACTCCAGGGAGACCTTGTAGAAGCCTTCTAGTACCTGAAGGGGGCCTACAAGAGAGCTGGAGAGGGAAGTGTAGACAAGGATATTGACTACCCTCTCCAGTTAGCCTAAACTATCCTTTCCTGGGGAAAAAAAAAAAAACAAACCAAACCAAAAACAAAACAAAAAACAAAACCAACCCCCCCAAAAAAAAACCAAACTGATGTAAACACTTTAAAACTACAAAAATATGTCTCTTGAATCAATCTTTTTTTCTTCCTTTCTCCCTGCTATGTTGCGACATTTTGTCAATTAACATATGTTTACCTCACCATATGCCTGACGGACACCTAAAAGATAAGATTGCTTATAAGGTCGCCTCCTGGTGCATGGTGGAGACAATGAAGGTAGCAGGACACCAAAAAAGACAAGAAGATAAGGATAACTCATCTCCGGGAAGTCTGGAAGTCTGTGTGTATCAGGGACTTATGCAAGAAAGGGACTCCTCTTCTTTTCCTGTATAAAAAAGCCCAGGAGAAAAGGAGAAGCGGCGGCTTTCTTCTAGACCCCCCCTCTCTCGGAACTTCGGCTTCAGCTACGGGACAGAGAAGCGGCAGGAGCGACAGACCCTACGCACCCGACTACAGCCAGAGGCCAGGGCCGGCGGACGGTGATAACATCTTGACTACTTCCTCCTTCTTTTCTCTTCTTAACGACTCTTGTCTCCAAAGTAACTAATTGTATAAATCCTAAATAAATCCTTTTAACTTGTTTAAATCATAAAGCCTGGTTATTTTTGCAAATTCACGCGTCGTCTGTGAGTAGTGGCTGAATTTTCCTCGCAAACAAAACATAAATACTAACTCGGATCATAACACAAACAAAAAAACCCAACCTAAAACAAACAAACAAACAAACAAAAAAAAAAAAACCCAAGCAAAACCTTAAACAACAACAACAAAAAAAAAAACAACCCTAAGAGGATTCTTTAATCCTTTCTTTTACATTTCAAAGGATTTATTCCTGCACCAGGACATGATAGGGGAGGTAATTGGACCAGGGTGTCTACTGTGCTGAAACCTTTCCTTGCTGTCACCATTACTATTACTGAAGGGAAGCAAGTGAATGTATATATAATTGAGCCTCTTAAGTCTCTTCCTCTTATTCCTCTTGAAACCATTCAAATAGCAAAAAAGTGTTAATTATGATAAAAATAGTATGACCTTTTGCACAGAGGAATATAACTATTGCTAGAAACTGAGCAGAAGAATATGCTTACTTTCACTGAAAGAAAATACATGAATCACTGAAAAGCATTGTCTGCTGTTACATCACTCCTTTCATTGAGCAGAAGGATCAATAATCCTTTGATTGATTAATTGGTTAATTGATTTAGTTGCTCATACCAGGACTGTCTTGGCCACAGAATGATTCTAAGCTCTATCACTAATTCTGGGAAAATGAATATGGGTAAAAGTATACACTATCTTCCAGTTAGTAATGTCCTTCCAGTGACCAACTGAATTACTTCTGACTAGTTTGTACCTACTTACATTCTTTTAAACTGAACATAGTGATCACAATCATGACAGACATAACATGACTTGCCATATTGTATATGTTTATCTCATGAAGCTAAACTGAGAAATAAAGGACTATGGAAACAAAAATCTTGAGAATAATTTTATTTACTTTTCTATTTTTGACTGCAAAACATTTTATTTTTTTCCCCCAGACCATAGGAATACTGAATTCTATTAAAATAATAAAAAAAACCAACAATAAACCAGAAAATTCACTAATATGTTTTTAATATCTTTTTTTTTAACTGGTCAATGAATAATTAATTTTAAAATTTGTATCTATATTTTTTTTTTCTAAAATGAAATATATTCCCAAGTGGAAAGTCATTTCAATCAATTGGCTAAAACACAAACAAGTAACTAATATTAATGTTGAAAATATTAAAGCATAATAGTTTGTAACAAAAGAGGTTTTTATTCCTGTTTAAAGCAAAAAAAAAAATCATTTTTCCAGAAAAAAAAAAATCATTAGAAAATTCCCAGATAGTTAACAATTGCATATTTGGGAATTTCTTTTTTGAAGAAAAACTTTTAAACACCAACTATTAAAATGTCCAAACAAGCACTTTTTAAGGTTTTGGAATCTATGTATTCTTATGCTGAAGTCTTGTGCATCTGATAAAGTGGATTGACTATCATTTGCATTGAAGGGATTTTA
Source organism: Heliangelus exortis (assembly GCF_036169615.1). NCBI lineage: Eukaryota > Metazoa > Chordata > Aves > Apodiformes > Trochilidae > Heliangelus > Heliangelus exortis. Next base: position 96,293,837 of record NC_092423.1, on the reverse strand, counting down.
AAATGTCCTCGGAGACTCCTGGATCAACATCAGTGAGGACTTTAATACTCACTCAGCACTGTTTGTTTCAGAACATTGATAAAGGTCTATGATTTACTTAAGAAACTCTCCTATTTTTGCTATAATAGGAGATAGAGCCTAATAAAAACTACTGTAAACTTTGATTATGCCTATTTTAATTAAATGTTTGTCATACTGTAGCCAGAGTATACTATAATATTTATGTTTACCCATAATTAAGATCTGACATAATTCAGAGCCAAAACTCAAAGTGATGTTCATCTTCCTGATATTACACAAACTATTAGGCTTCCCAGACAGGGTTTGAAGGCAGTTTCAAAATCAGGCAGTGAAAACCAGAGCCAAGATTCATAATTGAAAGAGAATGACTGAGGCATTCGTCTGTGGAGTGTATGCATGTTTTCAATTAGTTGCAAATGTTCTTGAAACAGTTCAATATATGAGACTGGTTAGTTTGGAAAACCCGGACACCATTTCAAACAAAAGAAATGCTCTTTAGGACAAGTCAGGCAATTTGAACCAGGGAAAATTATACAAACAGATAAAAATGAAAGGAGGAAAACTAGGTATGTGTGAGCTATTATAATGCAGTAACAGTAAGGCATAGTGAACTAAAATTCCTTCTGATTATCAAACCTACCCTCTAAATATGCACAGCATTTTCTCAAAAGTGCAGGACACATTTACAATACCACCTTTACCACCACGTTCTTGGTCACCATCTATACATGGTATATATAACCATATATAACCATATAAGATATAACCTTATCCAAGACATGAGGAACTTAAGAGGCTTCAGTAGGAAGACGGATGTGTAAGGGAAAAATAAATGTCATACCTGCTGTTTTTCATAAATTTAGTTGTCTCTTGCTGGTAAGTAATTTGTCTTAGATTACCTTTTCTGTGTGTGACTGTTTCTCAGAATTCAGTTATTTTGTGCAGCATTTCCCACTACAAGTACTGAGAGCTACACCAGCATCTGCAGGGTACATAGTATGTTTTGGATGAAAGCTCTCCCTGTTACCTTTAACAATGCCATTGTTCTACATCCCCAGTGTTCTGTATTTGTCTTTGGTGGTTAGAAAGCAGCATTTTCAGCTGTTGTAGCAAAGCATTTTGCATAAATATTAGGCAGACACTACATTTAATTTGTATTGTAAACAATGAGTAACATGCTCTGTTTTAAAATTCTTTATGAGTGTCTAAATTAGGAGCATAGTTTATTAATTGTTGTGTTCAAGAGAAAAAGTCTGATCCAAGATGTTGCTGCACTAAGTTTGAAGGCAAGTAAAATTTGAATTCAAGCTTGATATCTCAAATCCAGAAGGCTCTGACACTGTAGATACATTGCTAACAGCGATTTCCCCCACACTGCTCTTTTTTAGAAGCAGTTTTTTTCATTAAAAAACTATCTGAAAAGTTTTGTGTCACAATATGATAACTCCTCTGGTACAAACTACCCCATTTGCATTATTCAATCTTCAGAAGTGTTGGGCATGAGGAAACTTCTTGATGCATCTGACTCATCTCTCACCATGCTGTCCAAGTCTGCCGCTGCTGTGACAGCAAGAAAAAGAGCTGAGATCTGTAAGATATGTAAGAAGGAGACTGCCTCAGGTTCTCTGTGCTCTGTCTTTTGGAGTCACATGCATGCAGAGCAGCATACTAATTGCTCAGTTCTGTTCTGTCCTTGACATTGGGAGTTTCTAGAGCATTCTTGGTGGGAAACTACAAATATATGCTTTGGTAGATGAGGTCACAGAAACCTTGTGTTCACCTTTACCTTCCCAGAGAAATTTATGAAGGATGGAGATTAGCACTAGGTGGTGGGATCTCATGACTGCTCAAATATGCATGTTTACTTGAATTATTTGGATAATAATGAAAATCCAGTTAGGGTGGTATCAGAAAAACTGCTGAAGCACCTAATTTAAAGGGCTATACTCTGACTTACTCTTTTAAGTGACTTGTCTTTCACATTGACACTGGGAGACATTATTTTCAGAAACAAGATGACTAGGGCCTGACACAAAGGTGGATATACAGTTGCTCAAATACAATTTCACTCCAGAAAATCTGTCGAAAAATGGGCCTTGACTTTTTCTTAATCTTAGTCTTAAAATTTATGAAAGACACTTAATATAAACTTTGCAGGTCCGAGAAAAGTTAATAACTTTTCTGTTTTGTTTATTTCCAATTTTATTATATCAACAAGGTATTAGCTACAGCTTCGCCTTTATGAGTTGATTTTGTTGTTGCTTAGGATTCCAGTACCTGTTCTGTGATCAACAAAAGAGAGGTTGCCAAAGAGACCATAATTACAAGATATCCTCTCTCTATATTTGCTGAGACATATGTCCATCAGACATCTGTCACGTGCCAGTTTGCTGCTATATCTGGATTGTCCCAGTTTATGTTCCTTCCACAGTATGTAGATGAAAGGCCATGGCAGTAGATGCTTTTAGTCTTACCCTGTGGTGTTGCCATGGCACACCTGAGAAGTGACTCCAAGTTCTGCAAACCAGAGCAGTTTCCATGTGCCCTGCCTTTGACCTACATGCTTTGTCTAAAGTCTTGGCAATTTAATTAAGGTTTCTAGTCTAGTATTAATCCGATTTATTTCAGACACTCTCAAGTGGGTTTATTAATACTAAGTGCTTTGGGAAGCCTTATGATTATCATTTATATGATAAAATGAGATAGACAAATAAATAGGGATTTATTTAGGGATAGGAGGAACTACTCCTATACTTAGATGCTTACAATCACACTGTCATCACAGGCATTAAGAAGTAATTCTCATCTAGAACATTCCAAACCTACTGTACATAAACCACCTACTAGATTTTGGTGACCAGAATTACAGAGTCAGCTGGGTTGGAAAGGACCTCTGAGATCATCAAGTCCAGTCCTTGATACACTATCACCGTGATTCCCAGACCATGGCACTGAGTGCCACATTCAGTCTCTTCTTAAAAACCTCCAGGGATGGAGAATCCACCACCTCCCTGGGTAGCTCATTCCAATGCCTGATCACCCTCTCTGTAAAGAATTTTTTCCTAATATCCAACCTAAACCTCCCCTGGCACAACTTGAGACCGTGCCCTCTTGTCTTACTGATGGCTGCCTGGAAAAAGAGAACAACCCCCCCCCTGGCTACAGCCTCCTTTCAAGGAGTTGTAGAGAGTGATGAGGTCTCCCCTGAGCCTCCTCTTCTCCAGGCTGAACAGCCCCAGCTCCCTCAGCCTCTCCTCATAGGCTCTGTGCTCGAGTCCCTTCACCAGCCTAGTTGCCCTCCTTTGGACCTGCTCCAGGACCTCGATATCCTTCCTGAACTGAGGGGCCCAGAACTGGACACAGTACTCGAGGTGTGGCCTCACCAGTGCTGAGTACAGGGGCAGAATCACTAATACTGCTTCATAAAGCACTGATAGTAAAATAACATCTTTGACTTGATGGGTATTGATAGCAACTGAGAGAATAGAGGGGCATGAAGTCTCCAGTGTATCCTCATAATTCATGACAGAAAGAAGTATCTTTTTTAGGGCAGGTGTGTTTTTGTACAAAAATGCTCTTCATTGTTTCAGCATCTACCAAATATTGTGATCATAAATTTTTACAATTCAGTATTTCCAGATGAGATGTATTTTGAATGATGACTGGGGTTTAGTTTAAACATCTTGGAGGAAAAAAAAAAAAAAGTTTAATTAAATTGAAAATTCTGGTTTTATTGTCAGTGAAGCACAATCATTTAATTCCAGCAATTCTTTTATGGGTTTATGGGCTTTTAGAATCATTGCAATGATAGCAGAGATTGTGAACATCTGGTGGAGACTTTGTATTACCTGTATGTAGGAAATACAAAAAACAATTGTGTGGTTCTGGTCAGGTTCAATTTAGTCATCTGAGTATTTACCATCTAATACCAATCTCTGGGCATTAGTCTTAATAAGAACAAGAAAAATGGCTTTTGATACACGATACTTAAAGTACTTGTGTATCGCCTTTTGTCCTCTTTGAAAATGAAATGGTTTACAGATGACTCTAGTTTATTGCAGATTCCAAGATTTCCTTTTGAAATTACTACATTTGGCTATGGCTCATAAAGAATCTAGAACCTGAATTAATTCCCTAGGAAGTTTTTCTTGGATTTTTTTATGGAAGAAAAGTTAAGAGACTTTTTTTTTTTTTTTTTTTCCTGAAGAATGATAGAGAAAACTGTCATCCTTTGCTAGTTCTAACCCCAGAGTTTTGGTTCTCTTAAACTTCAGTTTCTATGTCTGAATGATAAAGGCATGCTTCACACATATTATTCAGCTGTAATTTGGTGAGCATTTTTCTGCTGGTGTTTTTCCAGTGTTCCAAAATATACAAATAAACCAACATGACAACACTCCTGCAGCATTTTATATTTCCCTTGGAAGTAACATTCCTGAGCCATGGTGTTGCCATCTCTGAAAATTATTTTGCTTAGAAACCTTGAGTCAAGAGTGGAAGCCCGCCTTTTATTGCTAAACTCTAACTGACTCATGAGAAAAGCCAAATACTTGAGAGACACTCGTATGAGAGACACACCATTCATGTAAGTGTTCTACAGATAGAAGACAATTAATTCACATTCCCTCTAACTCCTCAGTCTTAGACTGACAGGAAAACCATAGGAGAGCAAGAAACATATATGAATGTTTTCTGCTTGCCTGACCTTACCAGTATTGGTGCTTAAATCCTGAATCAGTTCCAGGGAACATTGTGTCTATATATAAATGTGTCCAGCCTCCTCAGCTAGGCAATCTAATCAGATCAACAGTTTTATTGTTTCTCAGATTGTAAACCATGAATGCGGTGCAGCTTTGCATTGACCTCCAGTCTCTGAGGCTCCTGAAGTCTAAGGAGCAGAGGGACTACTCTGACAGTAACAAATGAATGCTTGCTTGCACATTAATTTCTATTTGCTTCTTTTCTATGACTCACCTCCAGCACTGTTTTAATTTCTGAAATTTCACCAAGATATGCTTTTTGTTAGAAGTGGAGTTTTTTTTCTTCTCCTTTTCAGACACATTTGACAGATTCATTTCAGAGTCAGATCTGTTAAAAAATCTGTGTTTTAGAGGGGTTTAGCTGGGAAAAGACAAATGTTAGAAGGTTTTCACTGGAGAATTTTCCTACGTTTTGCTGCAAGCAAATGTCAGTTTCAGTGACTTCATTAGAGTGGCTGTTGCAAAATAAAAACATTGGCAAAAAGAGAAAGGGTATCTGTAACCTACCAAACTTCACCACTAATTCTTTCCTTATGTATTTATCAGTAGCTTTAAAAATTTTGATACCCAGAATCTCTCCAGGAGTGCATTGTGACAGATGCTTGTGCTTTCTGTGTGGCAACCAGTAAAAGTTGGCTTACTGATCTTCTTTACAAAGAAACCCCACAAGCCATTTTTATCTTTTGAAATACCTCAAAGAGGCTGTCAGGTAATCACACGGACAGGTTCTGTTCATTGAAGGTACAGTCTGTTGGGAGTTGACATGAGTACTTTACTATTTTCTTTATGATTTTCCAAGCTCAATGATTATTTGGCTCCTTTGCAGAGGAGACAATAATTTTCCATTATTTGCACAGCCTTTAGAAAACTAAGAAATTATTTCCCTCACTTATTTCTTTAATAGAGGCATCAATCTTTTTGTCATGGTTGTATTGCTATACATATAGAGCAAACCTTCTTTTTCCTGTCTGATTTACTTTTATTCTAGACAGAGATAAAATAGCAAACAAACACAACAAAACAAAAAAAAACAGTAATAGAGGAATTGTAACATGCTGCTTCCCAACTGAACCACTAAATCAGAGCTGGTGGTGTGCTATATTTAAAGGTACAGTGCACATCTAATGCTCAGTTTCTTGTGCTGTTTGTGAACTTCTTTCTCCTTGCTTTTCTTCAGTCTTTTTTAATTTACTAGAGTGTATGTGAAGCACAGTCTCAGTCTTTCATATAGTATATTGTGTGACCTACAGCCAGAGTGTATTTACTGTGTGATAGAACAGGGAGTGGCCATGAGTTCACAGTCATTGTAGCTAATGCTACCTTAGACATAGACATGATGCCTTGAGAATAATCACAATTTTATTCTGAATAGTTTACCTCTAGGCTTGCTACCTTTTCTTTGGATTTAATGCCCCACAGATGCTTTTTCTTCTTCAGAGATACCAGGGTATTCAGGTGCTGCGGATACACTATACCAACAAGAAATGAGGATTTCTTGGCAACGTCTACTTTGTGTTTCTCATGGCTCACTGATTCTTTAAAGCTCTCTCACCAAGTGACTGATCTAATGGCTAAATTTCATGCAAATCTGCAGAGAACTTTCCAAGTCCTATAAAAGTTTTTTACCAGTCAAGTATTAGAAATTATCTGTAATTATCTATGAATAAGTAGCAAACGAGTGAAAATAGTCCTCGGCAGCATCTACATGTATCCATACAAAACTTATATATGAAAAGGACATCTTAAAGGTGTTTCTTGCTTTTTTTTTTTATAATACTGGTTGAGGTATACAGTTTGACCACTGTAGGTAAGTTAATATGCTTAATAAGTTAATATGCTTAATATTCAAAGCTAGCATCACCAGAGTGATTCTTACACAGTAAAAAAATAAGTGAAAGTAAGTACTTTCACCAGATTCTTTATAATTTTCCTCCTTTCTAGCTTATTCCAAGTATAAAAAACACTTTAAACTCTGAATACACAAAAAATATAAATATACCAGGCAACAATGCAGGTATAAAAAAAGTAATGGTTAATTTCATTTCAGTCTTATTTCATGTGTGCCAAATCTTTGACTTCCTGAGCATACATTTACTATGCAGTTATTTTACACTGTCACATGTTCAGACTAAAACTGAAAACTTTCCTTCAGAAAAATATAATTTTCAATTTCAATGTGAAATCTTAAGAATCTGTTGTGTATACAGTAGGAAAAACAAACAATAATGATTTTTGAACACAGAAAATTTTACTTGGTTTTGTGGTAATGATAATAGAATTAGTGTTCAGGACAGGGAAGACTGCCACTTATTTCCTGGATGTCTGAAAATTTATTACTCCAGAATTTTCAGAAGGAATTCTTCTATTCTAAGTAACTGACACTTCAGTACTCAGTTAAGTTTCCAGATATACTGAGCAATAGACACACACACATATATAAATCACACAAATATCTACCATGTTTTTCTAAAAAGGAAAATGGACTGCTCTTCTCAGCCAACATCTTAGAATGTATCTAGGCAGATGCATTACTCCAACAGACAAATGGAAGTTTCTTAGTTAAAAAGTACTTCAACACTAGTCTTCCAAAACAGTTAAAGAACTCATCTTTGAGAAGGGAACATACAACTTTTCATTGCCTTAAAGTCTAAAGCTTGAGTAAGATACTTTACTGCATAAGGACAGTGATAGATTAAGAATACAACTGAGAAAGTTTCTTGTCTTCATTCTATAAAATGGATCACAGTTCAATGCCTGAAGTTCTCAGAAGACACCTGTTTTTCACAATGTCTCCTGAGGACCGTACACAGTGAGTGTTCCAAATTCTGCCCAAATATTTGCTAAAGTGTCTGGATTGAGATCTGGAGAGCATCATCTTTCCCTACTGCTGTCATCATGAGGGTCTTAGTCCATTACAAAACATCCAGGAGAGAGAGGAAGAAACTGATGAAGGGACAACTTTCTTCATGTGATATTTGATGTCATACTCAAGGGGCAGCAGATTTCTTGTCTGCATATGAACCATTGTAAAGACACTAGAAAAAAAAACAGACCTTAAGATTTAAACTTCATATTCATCCAGACATCTGCCAGTCACTCTACAATTTGCTATGATATTGAGAGCTCTGCTCATGTTAATCCTTTAGGGCAATAATAAATAGAAAAAATCTTTTGCCTTTTCATTTTTTTAATAACATATTCACAATTTCACTAACCCTGGTTACTACTCATCATTTAGAGCTGTAGAAGATGTAGACATAAGCAAGATAATTCAGTCCCCAGATGTTGCTCTTGTTTATAAATAATGCCAGACTTCCTAGACATCTCAGTCACATATGTGGGTTCCAAAGAACTGAACACTGCCTAAATGTGTTTAGAAAGATTTCAAATCTTAAATTATTAGAGTGCAGGATCTCTTGCAATAATAATATTCTATTTGCTCTAATTTTATTTTCTTGTGGTTTACAAGTGCCATTACTTCATGTAATACACCCCTCCCCTCACCCCCCAAAAAAAGTTCTATGTGTTAGAAACTGCTAATTATGATTGCCTCACAATAAATTTACTATCTTGTGCTATTAATATATCCCCATATTTTCAGAAAGCTTTCAACCTTGTTTTTGCTTGTTTCTTTTTGCTTTTGCTTCTGTTTTAGGAGCATTCAAGGTTACCCATAGCTGTTGTTCAACTTGCTGTGCCACATGTTCCAAAGTTCCTTTCTTTCCCTCAGATTCTTAAACTTTGGGTCTTTGTTTGATGGATGACAAATGCCTCATTTTTCTAGCATTGCTCACACATTTGTTCAGCACCTCAGAGTCAACAGCAATGCAGAGAATAAGGCAAACTTGTTTTCAGTTCTGGATGATCTTATTTTCTGATTATTCTGTATCATGACAGCAAATGAGGCTGACATCACTTCCATTGAAAGAACTGATCGTCTCGATTTTCTGGCCAAGTAATTGTGGTTGTGTAGAGAGACAGATCCAAGTTCCGGAAATTAAAAGCTTGAAAGAAAGTACTGTATTTTGCTTTTTATGAATTGTTTGCTTAAAAGTACCTTTTCATCTGCATCGAGATTTTTTTTTTTAAAAAAAAGATTCTAAAATATTTTCAAATATTAAAAATATTTTTTAAAAAAATTTCCTGCTAATTGTTTATGAAAGAATAACAGCTTGATTACTTCTTTGATTGTAACCGATTTTTCTTGTTAGGGGCAAGAAATTGAGTATATTTGTGTTGTCTGCACTGCAAAGCAGATTTCTTGGCCTCCTGTGTGTTCCCCTTCTTATAAAAATAGGTTATGTTTTGATGCTGGTTGTTATTTATTATTATTATTATTATTATTATTATTATTATTATTATTATTATTAGTGGTGGTGGTGGTGGTGGTGGTGTTGTGGTTGTTGTTGTTGCTGTTGTTGTTGTTGCTGTTGTTGTTATTCCTGAGTCCATTCCTATTTTCTAGTGATGGCATTTTTCATCTGCAATTCTGAAGCACTGCCAGATTGCTTTTCTGGGTTAGCTAATATAAGCAAATTGATCAGTATCTTAAGGAATTTCAAAAATTATTTCTGTTTGAAAACATGTTGCTTTCTCTTGTTATAACTTACAAGAAAGAGATCATATTTCTGTAAAGAAAGGAAACCAGAGTCAGTTTCAGATTCTTGTGTAACATCTTCTAGACAGACTCCCCCTTTTCTCTTCTTCTTTCATATACACAGGTGTATTATTTGAGTTGGAAATTATCACTATAAAATCATAAAAGGTGAAGGAGAGATTAAGTAGCATACACAATACCTTAGATTATGTTTTATAAATATTTTAAAATTGTCTATATTTCAGTTTGACAGTGCCTTGTTAAATAATGTTTTCAGAATTTTCAGTAAGACTAAATTTTTCCTTATTACCATTGTGCATTAATAAATCATACATTTTTAGGCTTGAATTATTTGTTAGTCACTGCTTTTCCTTCTGAAGCAGCATCAACTTCACAAAAAACTGCATTCTTTCTACATACAGAGACTACATGTCTATATGTGTATATGAATGTATATTACCCAGCTATGTATAATTACACATACACTTCAGTAATGAATCTTGATATTGAATTCTTGTAGACACTAAATTTTAATACATATTTACAAGTCTCTATTTGCTTAATATACAGCCCAAAATCAAAAGATATGTACAAGCCTTCATTTCTGTCACTGGAAACTATCTAACACTCCTTAATAATGCATTTAAATCCAAATAATTTTAATAAGCAAAAAGTTCCAAATGGTTGTCTCATAATAACTAAAGAAAGTACTTCCTTCTCTCCCACTTTTTCCATCATGTGTTTTTAGTTGTCAATATTTCTAATTAATTACCAGTAGAATAATAACAATTTTAAAATTTCTTTTGTGTATAGAGAGGAGGAAGTAGCTTTTTGCATAAAGTCTGCCACATAAGATCCATCTTTAACTTCATATACCATTCTGGTGGTCTTTCAACATGTCAGAGAATTCCAAACATAGCAACAAGAATTGAACGTGTTGTGAAGAGTTCTTCTGTTAAGTTAGAAAGAGCAATCAAAGTATGATGACTTGAAATGGAGGGAAAGCACTTTAGAAAATAGGCAAGGGTCCCCACAAAGGCCTCTAAATGATTGACAGAAAACACTGTATCACAAACAGAGCTTATTTGACTGGAAAAGAAAAGCAATGTAAGTTAAGATCTACTGTAAAATGGAAGACCATAGCTCTGCAGAAAAACAGGGGACAGAAGCTGGGAAGGATTTCTCCTGAATTAGACCAAATCTAGTTCATTTGAATGGACTTGTAAAAGTGGAACACAGCTGGCCTATGTTTGTATATGAGCTGGTTTTTTAAAATCAATTTCTGCTTTTATGTAAGAACATTGTAATTTAGAGCATAACATAAAAAGTCTGAAATCCATGCACTTCAGCTGGGAGTAAAACTTTAGAATAAAACAATGCTTGAGAATATACAGTGAGAATCAAGTGAAATGAAAACATGTATTGGTGTTTCTATCAGGATGTATGTAGTTTTTGCTTAAAACTCCCTTTCAAAATTACATGCAATAGAAAATAGAATAGGAGCAGTACTACACATTTAAAGAAGGTTACTAGATTTAGATATTAAAGTTCAGGGAATTTTGCATTTAGTTCTTAATTCTTTGACAATCAGTGGAAAACTGAAAGAAACATAATTTCATTGCTATTCACATTAAATTAATTGCTCATAAAACACCGGGTACACTAACAATATCAAACATCATACAATGTATCTTGTCAAATGTCACCAACACCCATAAAACTGCAGAAGATGAGTTATATCCAGTTTTGTTTGCCTTAGACACATATAAGGAAAAATGTTTTCTCTAGGAAACTGTGACACATAAGATTATTCAGGAAGAAGTGCAAACACAAGAATTCTTGAAATTAATTTCAAATTCTTGAAATTAAATTTCCATTTAGATGTAAGAATTTCATATCTATATTATATAATTAATAAAATAGTTTGTGTCATTTATTAACAATCATAAACATGTCCTGCAACACACAGCTGTAAGGAAATTAGGCAGTGTGAATGACACAAGGAGAAAAGCAAGGTCATTGATGTATATATGAAACTTCCAAGCTTTTGCATCTATTTTATATTTCAGCCATAAACACAGTTTATATGTAACTTGTGAAGCAAGTTGCTGCATCCCAAACACCATTCAAAAGTTTAAGTTCTAACTTGATCTTCCTAACTGTACAGAAGTTATGTGAGTTTACAGTCAGAGTATAGACCAAGGTACAGACTTAGAAATACAGTAAAAGATTCATAATTCAGACTGTGTATCTAATAAGACTTGTGGTTCAACATCCCTGCTTAGTCAGGGTTACGTGGGATTTCATTAGAATAATTTCATAAAGATTTCCTGGACAATACTGTAATAAATTCTGCTTGGATTCCCACTATCTCCTGGACATTTAAGGAACCACAAAGCTTTCAGCTTTTGGAAACTGTCACCTTTTAGAATTCCAATTGTAAATATTAGACATATATGTATCTAGTTTCTATTGGAAATACAATTAAGCCATGATCATACATATCCAGTAATTGTTAGTTATTAATTTAATGATATATTCTTATACAATAAGATGAAATTTAACCTTAAATAACCTAAATATAGGCTTAATAGTATAGCTTTATTATAATACAGATTTTTTAAGGTTCTATAATGCTGTTATATGACTAATGTAATGCCCCTTCAATAAATTACTATTTTTCCTTAATTCTAGAAAGAAGTTTAAAATACTACAACTTATTTTCTACTCTGTATCTGGTGTTTGAAGACTGTATCTCTTCTAATGATAGAACATTTACACTATTGAAATACAGTGCATCTGCATTTCTTCTGCCTAGAACAGATTGAATATATTGAGCCTTTTCAGTTGCAAATATAAAGGAAGCATTTTGTTGAATTTTTTTTTTAAACTGGGAAGCTGGGATTGGTTTTGTTCTCGGCCTCATTTTTTTATTGAAAATATGCTGGAAAAACAAAGGTAGATATAACTCAATATATTCTTGCTTAAAAATAAAATAACCCTCTCTTAGCTCTCATCTGAACTTTCCCTTTTTTAAAGAAAATGTTGTAAGCAAACCTGATTCTGCAATTATTCAATGGAAGATTAAGACAATATAAAGAGAAGATTAAGGCAATACTTATGCATATGCCTTTTAGAAAGAAATTATATTTCTTTCTAAATTTAGAAATTTCTTTAGAAATTTAGAAAGTAATGTTATCTATAACTAAATATACATTTCAAATGAAGATATTTCCATAGCTGCTCTTAGACTGCAAAGATGCAAGCAGAATTTTCCTCTCTGAGGTAACAGAAACACATCATGTTTAGTAGGTGAAGGAGGACAATGAAACAAGTAGTTAAATAGATTCAGAGGCAATCATCATAGTTTTCTGCTTGATAGTATTTAGGTAAGTCTTCATACTAGATACGTCATGGATTCATTTTACATTCCTCTTCTTCCCTACTATTTACCCAGTTTTCAAGTAGAAAGGGAATTTTGCTTAGTGTTCAGTTGATTAGTGAATTAAGGTGCTATTGACATTTTGTGAAGCAGTGATTTGTCAGTTCAGATTTCTAATCATGTTCAAGTAGAATTAAGCTTGATGGGATATGGATTTTGAGATTCCATCTGTAAAATATATTTTTAAAGAGTGATGTCTCCTGATTTCACTAGAAAAAAAAAAATCACTGAAGGGGAAAATATTCTTGTTTCTCTTTCCTCTGCTGCATTTTCTCAGATGTTGAAAAATGTCCTTAGTTTTCAAGCACACTGATTGACACCGATTGACATTGGCCACACTGCAGTACTGCAGGTTAGGTCAATCCCAAAATCAAAATCCCAAATGGGTAAAATCCCAAACCAAACTGAACCACCAGCACCTACTCCCCTATATTCCCTTTAGACAGAATAAATACAGAAACTTACACAGAAAAATGAAAATTCTAAAATAATGAAAGAATTTATTTGAAATTAGATGGGGAGACTAATATGTTATAGACGAAAAAATACAAGTCCTTTATTTATGCAAGTAAAACTATGTAGAGAGACTAGACAGGCCATGATTACTTAGATGTAAGTTACATCTTTGCCTGCCCTGTGTTAGATGGTATGTGTTTGAAATAGGAGCTATACTTAAGTGATATTTTGAGCCTCTCAGAATTTTGTGATATATTCAGGCTAGTTGAAAATATCAACCCTGTTTAGAGCCAGCTTCTCCTGTACTGTACATGAAGAGCAGCAAACTTGCATTTCTGAGCAACAGTCTAAAAGAAAGTCATGTTACATGCATATTACTCAAGGAATTTTTTCATATTTTTACAGTTCTTTGCTATATTTACATCGGAAGGCATTCTCTAGGAGCCTCTCATTGTTTTTAATTTAGTTATAAACACTCACTGATTTTCTTTTACTCCCTATGGAACATAAAAAGTGCAGTAGGGATAGGAGAGTCTGTAGAACAGTTGAGAAGTTATATGATTCCTGTCTGTTTTGTAGTAGAAAAAGGAACCCTCTTGAGGTGGGTTACCTAACTTCAGTCATGCTCAAATGCCTGGTCAAAGCACTCTGAGAATTTTTAGAGAGCAAAAAAACCTAAAAACCAACACAACCCAACAAACAGAACAAGACAAACCCCATATGAATACTGCATACCTTGCCTTCAAGCATTTTGATAGCTTGATGAATTTTGAGATTACAGGGAATTAAAAGCAATAACAATGTCACATAATTTTCTCTTTTAAACACAGAGCAAAAAAAAATCAGCTCAGACACTTCCTCACTATGTGAATTTTATTTCTGACACTTTAATGTAAAGATAATGGAAGGGAGTGGATGTGTCAATGTTTTCGGTCAGCAGAACTTTTCTTCATAGATTTTTCTGAAAAATTCCTTCAATTACTCCTGCAAGAAAACAGCCTTTTATCTAATAAACATTTCTGTTTGTTTTAACACATACTCTAAACATATAGAATGATCAGAGTTAGCAGCCTCTTAGAGCACAGGTAAGACATGGACCTGTTGGAGCAATTCCAGAGGAGGGCCATGCAGATGATCAGAGGGCTGAACCATCTCTGCTATGAAGACAGAACAAAAGAATTAGGGTTGTTCAGCCTGAAGAAGAGAAGGCTCTGGGAAGAACTTATTGCACCCTTTCAGTACTTCAAGATGAACTATAAGATCTAGTTTCAGATGTCTCTGCTCACTGCAAGGGGGTTGGACTAGCTGACCTTTAAAGATCCCTTTCAACCCAAACTATTCTGTGATTCTAAATAAAATATTTTTTCCCTAGATCTTCGAAGTACTCATAGAGCATCTTGTACCACTTTTTGTTGAACAAAAGCCAGAAACTGATCACTCAGTGCTTTCTAAGATATAATGTCAGTATATATACTTGAATTACTTGAAAATTAGCTACTTTATTTCTGAAGAATTCTGCTATTGATAAAAAGGTAGAATGAGAAAAAAACAGTCAAGGAAACATAGGGATATTTTTCTGAGTCCCACAGTTATTCAGATTGCAAATGCCACATTAAAAGATTAGATTTTTTTTCTTTTTTTTCAGCTCTCCACCATTTTTTAAATGCTATTTTAATTTTTTTTTTTATCAAAGAAGCAGAACATATATTATACAACTTACTCATATGTCTTAAAATAATTGTCTAGTTGGTGAGCAGAATTAGTTATGTTTATTATGTAGCCTGAAGGAAACCAAATCCATGATGCCTGAACTGTAGTGCTTTTCAGATTTGAAAGGAAAGGTAACTGTTATTAAACTAGTTGATACCAGTGGGGAAAAAAGTCAAACAAGTGTGAGAGCTCTTAGCTTCTTTTTCAGATGGCAGAAACCCAGAACACAGTGCTCTGGTAACTGCCCAGCATTTGCAACAAAGCTGTGACAGGACATATGTAGGTCATCTTATTATGGAACCAGAAACAGAGGGCCCAGCTTTGTGAGGAATATACTTTATTAAAAGGTACAGGTTTCTAGTGCAGTAGAGACAGTAATTCCTTTGCACTTTTTTGAGAGGAAATATTTTTTATACTTTCATCATGTCTTGGTCTTATCTTTTATCCTTTCTGAAACAAAATTACAGTCTTACAAAAGAGTGCAGTGGTATTTTAACTGCATAATTAGAATTCAACGTGAAATACTGCAGATTGTTATCAAGAAGTGATTTGTTTTGTTTAATTACTGATTACAAAATAATAATAAACACATCAGTTGATAAAAATGTTATAGGCAAAACATTGTAAATATATATGTGCAAATAATTTGTATTGTACAATTAACCATATGTATGGACTTCAGCTTCATAAATCTTGCTAAATGTTTGGTATTTTCTGACTATATATCACAGAGCATTCTAGCTCCATTAATAGAACTTGTTTCTGTAATTTTTTGAGGTGATCTCACTCTCTGCATCCTCCTTGAAAAATTTTGTGCTGCAATTTTTGCACTAAACTATCTTCTGGCATACTCTAAAGACTTCTTTGATCAAGTCTGGACTTAGCTCACGATGCCAAGACTGACATTGAGGTTGATTGGGGTTGAATACACTCTCAAAATGTTAATACTCACCTGGATTTAACTGGCAATACTCCAGCAGTAATCTTAGTGACTAGAGACCTTAACCTTCCTAATATATTATAGTTCTAGGTAGCAACTAGATTATAATTTTCTTTATTTCTTTATTAATGCAGGCAATACAGGTATTGACAGCTGAACTAAATTGAAAATTTGACTTGATTTTCCACTGAGATTGGGTCAGCATCTTATTCACTCCACATTGCTCTCCTGCTATTTGATGTGCTATAATTTAGAATTAAATATAATATACTACTCTACTATCTCCAAATTAGAAATTTTAGGACACTACGGTACCAGATAATCAAAAAATCTTGCTAAAGGTTGGTTGCCTTTTCAGTAAACTGTGAGTTTGTTTTAGATTGAATTTGGTTATACAGGGTTATATATCAGGGTTCTTATATCAGTAATCTCACTGAATTTTAGCTTGCATCCCAGATTCATCAAGCATTTTATTTAATACTGCTATGGCAGCTGCTCTCTTGGCTGATATAAGAGAAATTGAAATAATGAACTTCATAACTAAAACCATCAACTATTACAATTCCAGCAAAATAGACAACATATTGTTACTGGGGCCTTTTAAAAGTTATATTCTCTGTTTAATAGTACTAGAGATAACTTACAATGTAGTCTCACCAATATATTGCTTATCCCCATTGCTCAAAAGAAGCTCAAAACATTGCAAAATAGATCAGCAACAAATGTAACAGGAGCTTAGGTGCCTAAGGCACATGTGGGAACTAACGTGTGGATTGATGAGTTTGAATTTGAAGTTGAATTTGACCTAGATTTTACACATGTAAATTCTTCAGAGCAGAATAGTGTTGTGGGTTTTGTCAAGCATTCAGTGGCCCCTGTAGAAGTCCCTGAAGCCATGAGATATTCCCTTACCCAGCTGGTAGCTTGAGGAGGAGCTTTTGGAGACAGCTCAGTGCTGGCTGACCTGCTGTCAGGAGGTAAGCTACTGAAACTAGAATGGATCAACTTAGAAGTTGTACAAAGAAAGTGAGGGCTTAATTTCAGAGAAAAAAAAAATAAAAATCCTTGTCTAGAAAAAAACCAACAGGATTGTTTAAAGAGCTTAAAGATATTTTTTTTGTTGATGTTGTTGTTCTCAGACATATACAGAGTTCTAGCTACCTGTTCTCATTGTTGAAAATATTATTATAGGCAGATGTAAAAGATATGGAAAGTACAAAGGGGAAGGATGTTTGCTGTTGCTCATTCAATTCATTGGTTGGTTTTGTCTAATTATCCCCCAAATGAATTTGAAACCTGATATAGTGAAACATGAGGAAAACGTAACTTTTTACCTTATGGAAATAAAGATGATGATATAACACTATGTCTCCTTGGTTAAGAAAAGACTGTCTCTAACCATTTCCTTTGTTTTTAAAAAGTACTGCTATCTTTCCAAAGAGTTTTTAAAAGAAAGATAGAACTTTAACTTTCTTTCCAAAGAGTACTGGATTTCTAAGAGATTTCCAGGTGATAAAATATGTTCATGGCAGATGGAGAACAAGTCATATTCCTCAAGTGCACATTAGTAGATTTCCTTCTCTTTACTATCTTTGTGCAATAAGGTACCACTGTTTGCTTCAATTCAAACACTATTTGCTTCAATTCAATTCACCTTTTGAGGAAAATTGTCTTATTTTTAATTATTTTCAGTGGATCAATGACTGCTTTTACAATTTCAAGAACCTGATTCTGGATTAAAATAAGACCTTTCTAATACCACAGTCAGCACACATTGCCTGTTTCCTCCCATTCACACACCTCAGGGACATTTGAGCTCATTGATTTATTGAAACCTAATTTTAGAGAGAGGCAGATCTTAATGTTCTGTTGCTAATTGTGCATTGGTAGGAGTCTGGAGCTCTGTTCCTCCTTCTCTGCTGAGAGCAACCTTCAGCTTTGCTCCCCTGAACATCCAAGCAAATGCATCTATTTTGTTTCTCTGGAAATAGGGATTAGTATAGAAGCTTCTGGGACTTTCTCCTTACCTTCCCTTATTTTGCTTTCCTTTGTTAAGTTACCTCAAAGTATCAAGCTGAGGAAGCAGAATAAAATCTGTCAATGACAGATGAGGAAACAAGGATACAAACACATCATATGAATAATAGGGACCTCAGAACCACTTCAGAATACATATACATGAACATGACAATTAAATTTAACAACTAGCTTGTGGTATAAAACTTAACATTTTACTACTAGTGAGCATTAATAAATAAATAAATTAAAATTGTAGATCCGCTCTAAGAGCTAAAGTAGAGATGGCAGGAGATAAACAAATTGAACAGATCTTTGCCTGTACTTTGAGGATCTTTGGTATGAAAATTGCTGGGACAGGCAGAAAAAATATGATTCCTTTAAGTGATTTTTGAGTCCTAAAAACCAGCAGTGAGGTATGCGTCCTAGAAGCAATACCATTTGTAAATGGCTTCTGTGGGAACTATTCATAAATAAAATGGGAAAAGTTCAGAATAAAAATGATAAAACTGACATTTTTTTCTTACTGAACTTGCCAGTTGGAGGAAAGGATTCCCTAGCGAGCCGTCTCTAATAATGAGAATATAGAGGTAACCATTAATGAGAATAAATGTATTGGGAGCTTTTTGGAGGTTTTAAGTGCCCATAGATAATCTGCAGTTCTCCTTAACTGCAGGGAAAAGAGGATTCAGATCGATGGGGAAAAAAGACTTGAAAATCTGGCACACCTTGATTTAAGTTCTCAGATGACCGTGTTAAAAAAAAAAAGGAAATTGGCACAATAGAGAATAAAAAGTACAACCTCAAGAGGGCAGGCATTTATCCTTTACAATAATCAGAATGTATGGGCAAAAAATTTTCAACAATAAAATTAAATATAGAGTTATTGAAAAACCAAACAAGGCCTTAGAGTTTACAGTAGTGACCCTATTTCTTTTATAGTAACAATTGGAAGCTACTCCATGCTTAATTCTGATAAATGACTCTTTGAACACTACAAAATTTCAGTATCCACATGCAGAAGCCCAAAGGGACAATAATAGAGGAAGAAACACAGTCTTTTGTAGTGTGTGCTAATCTCAGGTAAAAAATAGAGTAAGGATGTAAATGTTTCTTAGATAAAGCTTACAAAAGACCAAAGTTTTTTTCTGCTTTTTTATATATTAAGGGAAGTAAGAACTTTGAAAAATTAAACAATCTTGGACCCAGAGGTTGAGTAATATCATAACCTTCTGGATTTCAAAAACAGCTTTGAAGTTTTTTTCTAGTCAAAAGTATGGAAAATGTAAAGGAAAGTAATAAAAACAACTGTAGGTTTGGAGACCCAGGTTGTCATGAAGAATTGTAAAAAAACTGTGAAAACATAATTTTCAAAATGTCTGTTTATTTCCTAAAGTATTGCTCCACTTTTATTGACTTCTGGTCATAAATCTTGCTCTTTAAGAAAGTGAAGATAATTTAGTTTTACACATGTACGTATGCATATGTGTACATGCAAAAACATATCTATACAAATGTATTAAAATTTTGCTCTATGCTGTAATAATTTGGAACCTGCAAGTAACACATTTAAATATCAGCCATCACTCCTGTTTCTAATAATTTTGTAATTTTCATATATCCTTATGAGACTGATTATGGATCTATCTTGCAAAATACAGTTTGAGATTTTGTATGTAGTACATCAGTGCTGTGGTTTTTTTATTGTTCTATTGTAAAATGCATGCAAGAAGGCAAAGGTGATATTTCCTGATACCAAAGTACAATTGCATTCCTAATATCACATTCAGTGGGACATAAGCTACACCCAAATGCTACATTGGTTTTACTAACACCACTCCCCACTCCCCAGGTAAAACAAATAAGAAGCAAAAACAAACAAAAAACCAAACAAAAACAAACAAAAAAATTTAAAAAAAAGGCAAGAAAAGAAAGGAAAAGGAAAAATGAAAATGAAAAATAAAAGGAAAAAATTAAATTGAAAGGGATTTTTTAATGCTCATGTCACAACTGAGGCGCAAAGCATCCGTGGAAAAGTCTGGGCTTCTGGAGTCAGTGGCAGATGAGAGCTGAAAGCAGGAACACACAGATTCAGGATGGAAGGAATCAGTGCCACAGGAATCCTCCCAGGATGCTAAAGCAAACAGGGATAGGCAAAGAAGGGTCAGAGAGAAGGACAAAGAGAAAGGCAAAGGGGCCTGACCCTTATCATCCCTGTTACGATCCGAGTTATTATTTATATTTTGTTTGCGAGGAAATTTCAGCCACTACTCATAGATGACGCGTGAGTTTACAAAAATAACCAGGCTTTATGATTTAAACAAGTTAAAAGGATTTATTTAGGATTTATACAATTAGTTACTTTGGAGAGAAGAGTCGTTAAGAAGAGAAAAGAAGGAGGGTAATTAAGATGTTATCACCGTCTGCCGGCCTTGGCCTCTGGCTGTGGTCGGGTGCGTAGGGTCTGTCGCTCCTGCCGCTTCTCTGTCCCGTAGCTGAAGCCGAAGTGCCGAGAGAGGGGGGGTCTAGAAGAAAGCCGCCTCGCCGCTTTCCGCTTGGGCCTTCAGAGCTGCTTCCCGCCTTTTTGCGCCGAGCTGGCTGCAGTTTGTAGTCACAGGAGCTGGCTTCCACGTGTCCTTCTGTCCTTTGAGCTCCTGGCAGGCTTTTCGGTTCTTCTTGGGCGATTTTTATACAGGAAAAGAAAAGGGGTCCCTTTTTTGCATAAGCCCCTGATACATACAGATTTCCAGACTTCCCGGAGATGAGTCATCCTTATCTTTTAGTCTTTCTGGGTGTCCTGCTACCTTCATTGTCTCCATCATGCACCAGGAGACGACCTGATAAGCATTCTTATCTTTTAGGTGTCTGTCAGGCATATGGTGAGGTAAACATATGTTAATTGACAAAATGTTGCAACATAGCAGGGAGAAAGGAAGAAAAAAAGATTGATTCAAGAGGCATATTTTTGTAGTTTTAAAGTATCAATCCCTCAAACTTATACCAAGTATGATGCATATGGGTTGGAATACTCTGTTTAATTTTGCTCATTTGTCTTGTCCACTCCACCCTAAAGGAGGGCTGCAGGTGTGACCTCTTTACACCATTCTCTTTCCAGGCCATAAGACATTTCTCAGAACTGAGCAGTGGCCTTGGTTCTCAAAGTTGTCAAAGAAGGAGACACTGAGAAACTTGCTGTTAATTTCAGTAAGTGCATCTACTAAGAAGAGACTTAGCTGAAAACAAAGTTATAAGACATCACATTAGTTCTATTCTGGCCATGAAAATAGCCTATTGGACTCACATTCAGCAAAAAAATATATTTTCAACTGGCTTAAACTGTTGCTACCTTATATTTAAATTGAGAGATTTTACTGGGGAGGAGTAACTTTTTAATCTTTTCTTTTTTCTATAGCCACATTCATTTATCAAATGAAATATTTACTTATACTCTTGCCTTTCTTTAAAAACTCAACATCTCTGTATTGTGTGTCTAGTATTTTCAAGTGCCCAAAAATTATTATTAATTTACCTGTGGCTATAGAAAATATGAATAATTCTTAACTGAATGATTTTAAAAGTTTACGTTAAAAGTTTACAGGTTGCCTTTATACTGTCCTAGTATCTCCATGGTGTACAAGTCAGTCATGACCCTTTTCAGTTGCCTACAGATACAAATCACTTGTAATGGCTTCACTACATTTCTGAATTTGTCCAAATGAAAGTAATTATAGTTCTATGCTCAATTTTGGCCATTAAATGCCACGCCACATAAGTCATTTTTCAGAGTATGATCAAATCAAATACAGACAATTAACAAAGAATTATTTTCTCCCTGAAATCAGAAAAGCTTAGAAAATTCCTACCTTTCTGTTTCTGGACAGTCATTTATCATTTGGATCACTCAAACTAAAAATAATCATGAAGATAATTCAAGAATTGAAATTACCTAAAAATAAAGGAAGACACACTTAGAAATTATAATGGATGATGACAATGTACTTTGTACCTATGGCATATGCTAACAGTATAGGACAAGTCATTGGAACTTATGAGTTTAGGTTTTTCCACTTTGCAGATGCAAGAGACCAGAAATTATCTCCTAACAGATGGTTCCAGACAAAGTTGCCTCTCTCTTAGGCCCTACCTCTCTCATAGGTCATTGTCAGAGGTCTGAACTCAATACAGACCTGAGAGTACCATGAGTACAGATTTGTAACCCTCTGATGCAGTCTTTCAGCTACAGATCTCTTCTCACACTCCTGACAGGATGCATCACCAGGACACCAGGAGGTAACGACCACAGCAGAGGCACCATCAGACTTTAGCTCTGCAATATTTCTGTGGACCACAGTAGTTTTGTGCAGCAGTACCAGATATGCTTAAACACTTGCTAGAAAGATGTTTACAGGATAAGAATCAATATTTTACTACTTCTATTGTTATGATTGGCTTCTGGAGCTTACAGAAGGTGACAAGAATCTAAACAGCCCCCCTGTAATCCAGAAGGAAACAGTCGGTGACCTACTGAGCTGCTTGGATCCCCACAAGTCTATGGGACTCGATGGAATCCACCCAAGGGTGATGAGGGAGCTGGCAGAAGAGCTCGCCAAGCCTCCCTCCATCATCTACCAACAGTCCTGGCTCACTGGGGACATCCCAGATGATTGGAAGTTGGCGAATGTCCCTCCAATCCACAAAAAGGGCCGGAAGGAGGACCTGTCAGCCTGACCTCAGTGCCTGGCAGGGTTATGGAACAGATCATCCTCAGTGCAATCACACAGCACCTGCAGGATGGGCAAGGGATCAGACCCAGCCAGCACGGGTTTAGGAAGGGCAGGTCCTGCCTGACCAACCTGATCTCCTTTTATGATCAGGTGACCCGCCTGGTGGATGAGGGGAAGGCTGTGGATGTGGTCTACCTGGACTTCAGCAAGGCCTTTGACACCGTCTCCCACAGCATTCTCCTGAAAAAGCTGTCAGCCCACAGCTTGGACAGGGGCACTCTGCACTGGGTTAGGAACTGGCTGGAGGGCCGGGCCCAGAGAGTGGTGCTGAATGGTGCTGCATTCAGTTGGCGGCTGCTCACCAGTGGTGTCCTCCAGGGATCAGTGTTGGGCCCGGTTCTGTTTAATATCTTCATTGATGATTTAGATGAAGGGATTGAGTCCACCATCAGCAAATTCACAGATGACACTAAGCTGGGGGGGAGTGTGGATCAGCTGGAAGGCAGGAGGGCTCTGCAGAGGCACCTGGACAAACTGGAGAGTTGGGCTGATTCCAACGGGATGAGGTTCAACAAGGCCAAGTGCCGGGTCCTGCACTTTGGCCACAACAACCCCATGGGGAGCTCCAGGCTGGGCACAGAGTGGTTGGAGGGCAGCCAGGCAGAAAGGAACCTGGGAGCCTGGATTGACAGGAAGCTGAACATGAGCCAGCAGTGTGCCCAGGTAGCCAAGAAGGCCAATGGCATCCTGGCCTGTATCAGGAACAGCGTGACCAGCAGTTCCAAGGAAGTGATTCTGCCCCTGTACTCAGCACTGGTGAGGGCACACCTTGAGTCCTGTGTCCAGTTCTGGGCCCCTCAGTTCAGGAATGAGATTGAGGTCCTGGAGCAGGTCCAAAGGAGGGCAACCAGGCTGGTGAAGGGACCCGAGTGCAGATCCTATGAGGAGAGTCTGAGGGAGCTGGGGCTGTTCAGCCTGGAGAAGAGGAGGCTCAGGGGAGACCTCATCACTCTCTACAACTCCCTGAAAGGAGGGTGTAGCCAGGGGGGGGTTGGTCTCTTTTCCCAGACGACTTTCAACAAGACAAGAGAGCATGGTCTTAAGTTGTGCCAGGGGAGGTTTAGGTTGGACATTAGAAAGAATTTCTTTACTGAGAGGGTGATCAGACATTGGAATGGGCTGCCCAGTGAAGTAGTGGATTCTGCATCCCTGGAGATATTTAAAAAGAGACTGGATGTGGCACTTAGTGCCATGGTCTAGCAACCGCAGCGGTGGGTCAAGGGTTGGACTTGATGATCTCTGAGGTCCCTTCCAACCCAGTCAGTTCTATGATTCTATGATTATTTCCTCCAAAAAAGGAAGTCAGGTTATCTTTAAAGAGCTCTTGCCAGAAAATATTGGAACTGTACTGTGCTACCATACTGTGCCTATGAATCCCTGATATTGTTACATCGAGGTGTCCACTGCCTTAGATTCATACCCGATACAGTTCAGATGAATTGCATTTTTGCTTGGAAATTTGGAAACTGCTGTCATGGGTCACAGATTTCAGAAACAAGAAAGCTGGCATTAACATTTTGTTTTGTTTTTTCTTTCCTTCTTCTTTCTTCTTTTTTCTTTTTCATTTTTTTTCTTTTTTCTTTTTTTTTTTTTTTACACCAAAAGTCAAACCCTGTGTTTAGTTTCTTCATCAAGCCAAAAACTCCTAGCAGCTTTTCTTCATTTGCTGTGTTATCTGTTTCCAAATTTACAGCTTTGCATGGGCTGCTGAACAAGGAAATGTGCTGCAACAAATCTCAGCTGTAAACATGTGTTTTTCTGAGCACTGTTAGGGACTTTTTAGTTGCTTGCAAAATTTTATTTTTATTTTCCTCCGCTCCCTCCTTCTTCATTTAAATATTATGAAAAATTACTATGAATAAAAAGAAATCTCTTATACCTTGTTTTTGTTGTTAGCACTGAAAACCATCTGTTTTCTTACAGAATTCAACATACATCTTTTTAGCACTGTGCCTAAAATATTTTCTGAAACACAATCGATTCCTTCACTCTGCTCTTTTATACCTGTTTAACAAACTTATTTTCTTAGTGTTTGATTGTTAAATTAGCACTCATTTCTAGAAATGTTACACTGATAGCATTAACTCAGCTAAGAGTAATGCATTATACCTCATTTTGCACATAGCTTATTATAATGTCATATATCAAAACAAGTCCTAGTGATTTTTCTCTTCAGCAGGAACCAAATGACACCAAGATATATAAGATTCCTTAGCTCTGATTAATTTCTGTCTTATTCACCACACATCATGCCTTCTCCCAGTGAGCGCTCACTGCACTGGCAAAAACACCCAGGCGTCCATACTGAGTGACTAAGTAGTGGCAGTAATTACACAGTAAGAAATTTTCAGGTGTTGAAAATTTCTGGAAAAAAATGGCCATTGTATCTATGGTGGAACAGTG
Source organism: Heliangelus exortis (assembly GCF_036169615.1). Taxonomy (NCBI): domain Eukaryota; kingdom Metazoa; phylum Chordata; class Aves; order Apodiformes; family Trochilidae; genus Heliangelus; species Heliangelus exortis. The sequence continues at coordinate 96,268,708 of NC_092423.1, read as the reverse complement.
ATACCAAGCATGTAAAATAAAGATAGGCTAAATATGTCTTTATTCCTGACATCTCCTGTCAAGTCAAAAGCAGGAGAAAGACTTGCATTGACAAGTGAGTAATGACAATCTACAGCAATCCTGGTGCCAGAGCCAAAGACAGAGGCATGGGCAGGAAGATGGAAATTAATGCCCTCTTGAAGGTCGTAGGCTTTTTCTCTCACAGTACCAGAGCTACAGATCTAACTTGTCCTCTGCCTTTAATGTCCCATTTGGGTAGAATTTATCTGGAAATTATTTCACTGGAAGAAAATAATAGTAATAACAAAAAAGCCAACCAACCAACCAACCAACCAACCAAAAAAAATCTAAAAAGTAACCAAAATCACAGTGACTTTCTCATTCCTGGCTAATTGTCTTCTGAGTACCAAACAGAGGGCTAGTTCTCGAAATTAACTGCAAATGACAGATAATTTTGTATTCAGTATGTTCTTATCTCCTCATCCTATTGATGAGCTCCAAGTCATCAATTTTATCTCTTTATATGAAACAATTTCAAAGATTTTTCCCATTTTATGGAGGCAATGTCAAGGACAGTGATTTTTAAATTCCATTAAAAGACCAAAATTGAATACCTAAAATTTCTGAGTAAATATGTGCCAAACACAGATAAAGCTGTTCCCTTACTTGGAATGGGTGCAAGCAGTCCACAAAAAAAGTCACTGTTACAAAACACACTTGTGTTTTGTTTTTGCATATTATGTGATAAATTATTTAAAGTTTAAAATTTAAATTAGTATTTTCCTATACGTACAGGAAATTGTATAACAGAGTCAGAATGAAAATAACTTTCTATACATAATTATCAAAATTTTCATGCAATTTCAACCAAAGAAGTAGATTTGAATGACCTTAGTTCATTTGTCACACTGCTTATCCCCCCATTTTTATAGTAGCAGAGTAATCTTGCTATGTGAATTTTTATATATAAACATCAATACATATCTTGAATCTTTAAAAACCCCTCTTCTTTTTACATTCATCTCCAGCACTTTTTAGTGTGCAGTAGAGAGAACTGCTGGTATGATTTATGTTTATTCAAGTCAGGTAGTCCTATGCACACTGGAATGCTCCAGCTATGTAGAGGGCACATATTAAATGTCATCAGTATTACTGAGTTCATAAGCAAGGATCTTTGAGAATTTCATCTGGTGTCTAATCTCCTACACATGCAGAAGTATCTTCATATTTTTGCATTCTGTTATGCTCTGACGCTACCCTCCTTGATTTTTCAGGACAGTTTACTGATTAAGAAGACTCAATTTCAGAAGATGGAATATTGACATCAACATGCTTTTATCAAAATTATATCTTGTTGGGATTTTTAAAAAAGAAAATGAAATAACATTTTTAATCAAGTACTTTAAGTTGTAGAAGGAACGGGAAATCTTTCCCCTTCATTAAAAGAATTTTAATGAAGCTTAGAGTAGGCTATTATTCAACATCTTGAGAACAGTAACTATGCAAAATTAATCAGTTTATTTCTACCATGCAATTGTTATTCTTTTAACCATGGAATGGAAAGCCTATGAGAACTCAGCCTTAAAGCTTTTTATAGTTATCTTTATATTTACACTTTATATTTCTAGTCTTTTGTATTTATGGTGATTCTTGCCCTCCTTATAATGCCTATAAAATTCTAGACTTTTACATCTGCATTTAACTTCAATGGAAGTAAAATATTATTTTATTATCCTTGAAGGAAATTCTATGTTTAGAATTGTTTAGGTTTTTTTCCTTAATATTTATGTATTTTTTGTGTTGTTTAATCATGCTGGACCATCTAAGAGCTACTACTCCTTAAAAATCTCTGAATAAGGTAGCTCAAGTGTTGCGAACAGCAGCTCTGTAAATTCAATATGTGTTGAATTTCTCATCTTAAAGAGTTTTATTACCAAGGTCAGTCCTGAATGAATAACATGTAGAAATAAGGTGTTTAATAGAAGTACCGCAGCTCAGTCATATCCAAGACTGTGGAAAATCTTAAGATGCAGCAAGGACATCTTGAAGGACAGACAAAGGAATTGTTGTTTTAATAAAATCTTAGTGTTAAACCTATTAGTCTGATATAATTCCTTTTTATCTCTTTTCAGAGTCTAACCTGTGCTAATATGCAGGGTCCTTTGTTATAATAAATCTGAATATTACAGAAAATTAGGTATGAAAAGTGAATGGATTCTGCCATATGCAAACGCTGCAAATCTGTGAATAGATGATTTCACAACCAAAGCTGACACTTCTGTTTCCAAGTCAAAAAATTCAGGAGATGCTGGAGAGTTTTGAAGATTCATCAGTTGCCCACACACAAAATAATGAAGAAAATTTTAGCTTTTGTCTGTACCTAGTTCCCCATGGATATTAACTTTTTGTATTTTTGCACACTGTGACTGAGATATGAGACAGAATTCATGTTTTAATATGCCATCAGAAAAATATTACTTTTTTTATGATAACCAATAGAAATAGAGGAATGAGGTGCTTTGGTGACTTCCAAGACAAACAGCTTGTTTCTCACCAAAATAAAGTTTCAATTCCCAGGAAAAAAGAAAAAAAAATCAAAAAAAGTGAAATTTTAGTAGTGCCTTCCTGAAAAGAGACATAACATAAATGGAAATTAGACACTATTAATGCTTATTAAATAAAACTGTACTAATGTTAACATAATATTAAATTATATTTAATTCTAGGTAGGTTATCTGCATGTCCACATGTCTTTCTATATGCAAATTTGTAACTAGACAGTAATTTTATTGTTTTGGATTATGTGTTACATGTTAAGCAAGTAACATGCTTTATGGAAGATTAAAAACAAACAAACAAACAACAAAAAAGAACATCTAAAAAACATTTGGAATACGAAGTATTACATATATGAAATATATTCTAAAAGCAATAAAGCTGATTGAGCAATACTATATATTGAAAATGCTATCTTATGTTAAAATAAAGGATTATAAGTATGGGACTCTGTGCCTGTCAAAGAGATATAAGAATTTAAAAAGACACTGTAATTAAAAAATAATCTGGGACAGTTCATTATTTCTGACGTGTTACTCTGTGAGTTACACAGGAACAGCTTAAACAAGGAAATTCTGTAAACATATTATTGACAGGAAAATTAAAATTACTTATAATTTTTTCAATGAGTAATAATCAATAGAATATCTATAAAGGTATTCTGCTTACACTGTACATGTCTGAAAAATTTGTATGGAAATGTATATAGCGAAAGGTTCTTGCATGTTTGATAAGACAAAGTATTCTGCACAATATTTTTGAAATAATGCCTTAATTAGAGAACACTTCATGCAGTATAGAGACAGAGAATTACATTTTCCAGAATCCTGGTACAATATAAAGACATCATTCTTGTGTGTTATCTGAGCAGGATAATACCTGTTCTCACTGTACTTGTAGCTGATGACAGTCCTGAGAGACTGCTGTGTTTGATTAATACTATTCATTGAACTTGAACACTTACCTTGAATCTCCTGTTCAGTTCTTATATTTTTCTTTTAAATGTAGTACTCTTGAATACTGAAACCCTTATAACTTTGACAAGCATGTGACTTTATAAATCTTGAAGCGGAACATGTTAGGTGAGAAAAGGATGTCAGAGACTCAGAGTTTGAAAGGAAGGAATACAAAAATTGATATGTTGGCTTAGCATTGGACAGGAGTGAAAACAAATTTTTCAGCCATTGGTGAAGTTAATAAATTTTTGTTGTGAGTTTTTAAAAATAACTCATTAATTCACTGTGGAATTACATAGTCTTCTAGAAATGCCATAAAAAAAAACCCACCTCAGTTTCAGGGAATCAGTCAAAATACCTGACAGAACAGAACTAGTTTCTAATCTTTAACCCAAAGCAGAATATTTAAATTATCTTTTACTAGCATTTGGTAGTTATGCAAATAGAAATTATATAGTTTGAATAAAAAAGTCCTTCAAAAATATGACACATTGAGAACTTCTTAGTTCACATTAAATCAAAATGTCTTGAACATGTAGAGGGCATGCTGAGTTCTTGGTATCAATCTCACACAAATATCTTTTTAATATCCAGCTAGTATGCAGATGACAAAGACTAGAATTATTCCAGACCTAACACCTTAGATACAGTCATTAAAAAAACAGATTTTCAAAAACTTTTCAAAGTGCTACACTGAAAATTCTTAAAGAAATTATATCACCATTGATTAGAAAAAAAGTTACTTATGAATTAATAACTGTCCACAGACAAGAAATAGAGACCAGAAAAATAGTCAGTCTAACCAAATAGTCAGTGTTTATGTGTAAAATATATTGCCAACAGATAGCAGAAAGATATGTAGTGAAACCTGAAATATTTAACAAATTCCTAAGTGATCCCTAATCATTGTGAATATTGACACCTAAACATTTTCTAATGATAAAAAAAAATTTGAATAATAAATGTTTCAACATTTTAAGTAAACTTACAAAGATTAAAATGTTATTAAAAGTGCTATGTCATTATAGTAGTCAATAAAATGGCACTTAAAAATCAACACCAGAAAATGCAAAATAACACACATGAAAAACTATATGCACAGACTGATAAGATAGGCCTAAATCAACTATTTAGGAAAAAAAATTAAAATGTTTGGAGTTATTCTTTATAAGTTCCTTAAAAAAGTGCTGCTAAGAACTCAACAACAATCGTAAAGAACCTTATAAATTGATACAAAGGAACTCTAAATCAGGCTGCCACTGAATCACTTACAAATTTCAACTGGATTCACTCTTGAAATCCATATGGACTGTTGGCCCCCTCCCATTGAAGTTGATGCAGTAGAATGAGTTGGGTACAGAGAAGGAAAGACAAGGCAATTAGAAATATAGTATAGCTTCCACAAGAGAAGTTTTCTTTAGCTTGGAAAAAAATAACCTAAGAGGATTTTTGGAAGGTACATAAAACAACGTTTGTCAGGAAAAAGTGGATAGGGAATGACTAGGTTCTTTCTGATGGTTTTCTTTTTCTTGTAACAGAGAAGCTACATTAAAAATATTTTATCAGTGGCAAGAAAAAGTTGTTTGTTTCTTCCTTGTTTTTTTTTTTACATAGAGGTTATAATTAAATTTCAGATCTATCTGCTGAAGGACATTGCGTAGTAAAAAAAATAGGGAGAAGAGCCCCAGATAGTAAACATAATGTTCCAGCCACACCTATAACTGATAAAGTTTTCAAAGTTTCAAAGCAATCAATTGGGAAAAGTTAGAAGAGTGTATGTCTCTATAGTTTCTACAGTTTATCTCAGTGTCCACTATTCATCGTACACCTTTCATTTCTTTCTTAGACCTGGCCAACAGCAGTCTGGTCTCAGTAAAAGTTGTTAGGACTGGCTGATAACTTGTAATATTTAAGAGCTATCAGAGTAAGGCTGATCCTTATTTATACAATGAGAAATTTAGACATACAAAGTTTGCTCAGTTGAAAATCTAGGCTATTTATACTCCAGCATTTCCACCAATTTTATAAGAACTGTGTATGGAGTACCATAACACCTTACATTTTCAGATGGCATTGAATTGTCACAAGTGCATTTATTTAAATGAAGGTGTATCATTTCCTATTCATTAAGGAATGAGTGTCATTGTGTTTTATATACCAAATTAAATGTCAGTGAATAAACTAAGTCAAGAAGAGCTCCCATTCATTGTGGTTCTTTTTCCTATCAGTATAAACTGGACAGATTAAGTCCAGTAAGATAATTACATTGTTATCACTAGCGTGATAAAAAAGATAAGGTGATCTTTTCAGGAAGATAACAAAGATCAATAAGCTTTGCATTACAGCTTTGCAGAATTCACGGCAAATTACAGGAAATACTATAAATTTTGATACAAAGACATTGCCATGTCTTCAGAATAAAATAATATTAGAACAGAAAAGAATAATATTAATGCCCCTTTCATGGTCTGTCTCTAGGCATGATAAAAAGTGGGATAAACACAAGCTGCAGGCATTTTGAAAAATCATCATAATTACTTATATTATCCACACATACAAAGCACTTCTCTGTGTTCAGCTTTGCTACCTTTATTCTTTCTAGCAGGTATATGTCCTAGAGGCTGCCTGATGCACATTAATTTACAATAACTTTTACATCTGGTCTTTTTTTCTGTTCATCACTTTTTAAACTTCAGCATGCCTTAGTTCAAATATACACTGATAACGTTCAGTATCGAAAGTACAAAGGCTCATTCAAAACTGAACATCCTCTCCTGGCAAATATTGGCAGACCAAAGTGATTTGGAGGCTGATAAAAATTCAAACACTTAGAAGTAAAAAGAAAACTGAAAAGTATAAAACCGTAGTGGAAGGGGATGGTGAAATAAAAATAACTCATTCTAATAAAAAAACCCTAGAAATATTAAAAAAAAAAAAAAAAAAAAAAAAAAAGGATGATAAGCCCACTCAGCTTTTGGAAATAGTGTCTTTGTACAATGCTGAGAACAAAATTAGAAAGGTTTTGTTGTATTCAAAACCAAGGATATTAAGGTTAAAATCACAGTCGTAAATTAATATATTAGCATAATACAGGTGAGGAAATGAACAGGAAGCAGAAAAGCAGAGGTGGGCTGTTTAGTCATATTTTGCTCTTTTTCTTTTTTAGCTGAAGCACCGGGTTGTCCAACTAATGGCTGCTCTTAACTATCTGCAATACAGTTGGTCTCAGCATCAAGTATGACAGCTTTCAATAAAACATTCATTGTGATGCTTTGAGGTCTTCAGAGACACATAAAATAGTTCCCAAACTGCACACTACATGCAGTTTTCCATTATATGCTGCCATGAAATGTCCTTGACATTCAAGAGTTTGCTATACATATTTTAACATGCATCACTCCAGGGTGTATTTGAAAATACCCTCCACTTGCCTTTAATAATAATGACTTGTCAAGTAGAATCCAGATCTTGGTTAATCTAACATAATATGGACTTGATGATTTTTATTAACTGTCAAATGGAGCCTAATAGCCGTCAGAAACATTTTTCCCTTCTGTCATCTATATGTTCCCAGTGTATTTCATTTCTGACCACTAATGTAAAAGGTTAATAAACTGCAGTATTAAATGCCATTAATATTCAATATGCATGGCAAGTGAATAATTTTGCAGATTTTTTTTTATTTTAGAGATGTTGGGACAATTATGTGGTTATTCTGCAGCTTTATAGAAATGTACCAGGCTACATGGATCCGCTAATTTGTGTATAAAAAGTCTGTGAAGTATGTCTGTCAAATTAGAGTCTCTGCACATTTACTGAAATTCACATGATTGCCTCAGAAATCTGAAGGGTTTATTTTGTTTCTAGTTCTATCTCCTTCCCTTCTAGTTTTCACTTGCTATCACAAAGTGCGATTAATCTAATATTCTTTCATAAACATTTTATCCTATGTTAAGCATAAAATCATAGATAATATAGAGAAAGTCTGATTTTCAAGTCTATTTGTGGAGCACTGTCATTACTAGGCTAGTTATCAATGCTTGTTGGTCTCCATACTGTTGTTTCTCAAACAAAGAAACCAAATCAAACCTTGCTATGGCTATAAACAAAACTGCCTAAGAACCAGTCAAGTTTATTAAAAATTCACAAAGTTAGAAGTACAGAGATATAGTTGATGAGACCACCTTAGATTTTTGTGGTAATGGCACAAACATATTCTCCTGAAAACTGGTATAGCTTTGTGTTAGTGACAGTGCAAATCTCTTAACATTGACCACCACTCAGGAAAATAATTTTCCAGTTATTTCATGTCCAAACGCCACTATTAACCTCAATGCTTCTTGAATAGGTAGAATATGAGTCTATCTGCTTTTATCATTCTTCTTTCAGGTATGTGAATATCAGGAGTTCAAGTAGTAGTGCTGAGTTAGAAAGGTAAGTGTGGTGTATTCTGCTTATGACTACAAGAAAATGCCAATATTAGTGGGTTGACCATGGTACAATCAGATGTACTGATGCCTTTCATAGAATTGTAGAGTCATAGAATCATTAAGGCTGGAAAAGACCTGCAAGACCATCAAGTCCTCCAACTGTCAGTCTTATGCCACTGTAACCTCTAAAACATCTCCCAAAGCACCACGTCCACCCATTTTTTAAACAGTCCCAGGGATTTTCACTTTACTGTTCATATAGTCATGAAATATTAGAGGATAAGTTTGGATTGTTTACAAATAAAATGAAACCATTTCTCAATAAAATAAAATACACCTATTGTAGGTGTGCCATTCCTTTTTGCTACTAACTATTAAAGATGCTTAAACAGAAAAAATAAAAGTAACTGCTTTTTGGGTTTTTTTTAAGTTTCACTTAAGTGGAGGAGAAAGAAATGATGACTAGGTTGTTAGGGAGTATGTGAGGTCATTTTAGCTATAGACCTTTCCTGAGCTATGCAGGAATTTTGTTGGTTCTTTTGAAAGTTTCTTAGCAGAGAGAATAAAATCATCAATGTCTTTCCTCTTCCCTAAGGGGACATTTAATCATTTAAAAGTCCAGTGTATTTGTGGCTCAGTTAAAATTCAGTGTTTACTTAAAACTGGGTCAACAGATTGAACTCACACTATGAATGAGAGCTCTTGTGATGAGTGACACTTCCAGCCCAGGTGATCATGAGAGAGCACATGAGTGCTCTTACATTAATGAAGTTCCTACTTCTAGTTGATACTGTCTCATGTGAAGATAAGATGGATTACTTAACTCCTAAGAGTGCACAACATAAAGTGGAATTTTCAGGCCATATGAGACCCTTCGGCACTATTAAGAAAAATTATACTTATCATTTTCAAGTATCTAAAAAATAGTACTTTATACAAAACTAATAGCAATACCATTCACAGGCATGAATTATTCATAAAGAATAAAATTTACATATTTCATATGGCCATTCAATCAGCTAATCATACATAAAACTCTTTTGCCCCTTGAATTATTGCTTACCAAAGAGTACTTTTGGCAGACATAACAGCTCAAGGCTGCCAAAGGCTTTATTTCATATCCCATATGGAAAAGAAAATCCTGAATAATATTTGGAAAAAATGCAATAATTACTTTGATGCAAGATGGAGTGGTTGCATTGTATCATGTCCCATTGTACTGCTAATTGGTTTTCACTAGCATAAAGAAATTTAATCATCCAATGTGCTCCATGTGCATCGTATTCCATACATTTGGTCTCATACTATCACAGAAATTGACTTGTGATGATAATACACACAGAACTTGTTGCCATCTTATATTATCAGGACGTGCCTCAGTGCTAACATGCCCTCTTCAAAATGAAGAATAAGACAAATTCTTTCAATAGGTAACAAAAATGCTAAAAATAAAACAAGGAATGGAAGAACAGTAATGAAAGAAACTAAAATTAAGAATGGGTAAAACATTATTAAAATTTTATTTACCTTTTTTATTTGTCCCGTTAGCATGTTTTTGTCTGTCCATCTGAATCTGTAAGTGACATGAAATTTCTTTTTTTGCTTCATCTCTGCATGTGTGGATTTTTTTTGATATAAGTGGTTTATTTAAAATGCAATAAGACCATCTTCTATGTTATTAAATATTGATTTTCATTTTTCTCACGTGGTGATGGGACTGCAGTATTGTTTGACCAAACCTTGCTGAGATCTGTATTGAAGTGGGGACAGTGGGAGCTTGTGTGTGGCACATCTTGGGAGAGCTTGTTTGTGGTTACACTAGGCAGCACAGATGAAATCTCCAATAGTTAGAGAGACAAGGATCACGTAAATGTTCTGCAAAATTCATTATATTCTAGTTAGAATCATTAGGACAGAATGTTCTGTAACTTGAATACAGAGTGGCTCTTTGAGCTAAAGGGACTTACTCGGCTGTGCTGCAAGGGATTTACTCAGTATTCAGAGCAGCAAAAAAGGAAAAAGAATCTGATCTCATGCTCAGAACTGGGCATTTTCAGATTTATCTAAATTCTTTTTAAATCGCTAACTTTATTTATTTCACGTTTGAGATAATTCTGCATTCAAAGCCTTAAGAAAGGAACTAATGCTATGAGAACAGCAGAGCAGAAAACAGCAGTTACCAGTGCCTTCTTCAATGCCACATATCTAATTGTACATGAGTTTTGTGAAGGGAAAGGTGAATTTTTCCCTTGCTAAATAAGTGTATAGACTTAAAAAAGGGTAGAATAAAATGGGTATGGTTTAAAACAAAACTATTTCTCTGCACACCTTTAATTAAAAATATGAACATTTTTATAGTGGCCATAAGACACTGCAAAATGAACACTCAGTGGTGGTAATTAATGTCTGGTTACTCTGATGGTGACTTATCCTTCAGACTCATGGCCAGCAGCAGCACACTAACTATGAATTAATGAAGCGCAGTTTGTGCCCTACCATACCTTGTTGCTTTATTAAAAATGAACCCGTTTATTAAATTTGAGACATGAAGCCTCACCCCCTACAAGCCTGAATGAGTGTTTGAGCATCACAAAAGTCACTTTCAACTTTTCTCATTTCAAGCCTTTCACAGCAACTGTTCACACAGAGATTTGTTGACTGTTCTTGAATAGTTGCTTCTCTCATGCTGTAGTACCCATGTATTTGCAGGATAATGAGTTGTGAGAATGCTTGGATTCTGCACACCTACCTTTCTCTAAAGCTGTCGTCCTGCCATAATAAAACACCTCTCTGGAAATGCAACCTAAATAACTATTTCAGAAGCAGTAATATACTTTTCTTTCAGTACTTGGTAATGAAACAACATTCCCAGTGACAGTGCTCATAGAGCTAAAACTTTCAAAAGAAACAGTTTCCCCGCAGAGCTGATTAGGTAATGTTCATAATGCTGGAAGACAAAACCTGTGTGTGACAACATGTTAATGAAGTTGCTACAGAATTATCCTGAGTCTCACATGAGGGGTCTTGATAACAGAAAATGGTATGCTTTGAGTAAAATTATTATTTCTGATGAATTCCAAACATAAGTTCATGAATTAATAAATGATATATAAAGATATAACTTACTGCTAGTGACATTACATTTTCATGTTTTAATACTTTTAGAAGCTTATATTGATTAAAATTACATTATCCCAAACTTGATTCATTGATAATTTATATTTTCCTTCACTTATGTTTGAAGAAGTGTTTTTCCTAATTTACAGGAATTCCTTCTCTCCTTCTCCGTTTTAAGAAGATACTAATACTCAGAAGCCATGCTTCCTACCTTATCCTACCCTATCTTTCTCTTTAGAGCTCCTTCATTCAGCCTTCTAGAAACTATCATAAAAATTTTTGCTAGAGTACTGTCTACAGCTGGGAAAATCAGTCACAGTATACAGTAATATCTGTATCCTTCCATTTGTTATAAGGTACTCAGTTATCTCCATGAGGCTTTTTATCTCATTTTGCAGCCAGTTAGCTGCAGCTAACAAAGTATTAACTGAAATAGAGACAGCAGGAACGGAGAAAGATGTTGATCACACTGATGTTACCGCCAAAGTGGAAAGTCAATTTTCATTTTAATCTTTGAAACTTGCACCTTCTTCAGTATAAATATAATTTTCCACTTACATCTTACTTCAGTGAAAGGATTATACACTTCATGGAGACTGCAAGATGGCAGATTCTTTTTTTTATTATTGGTTCAGTAGCAAATTTATCATTACTTTTTTATAAAGTTACGAGCTCTGTTTGTTCCTCTATTTTTGTCCATTTAAATATCCATTGGAAAATGTTTATCACTGCATAATGCTTTGAGTACATTAGCAAACCTTCTGGTAATAAATCATGTAGAGTAGAGCTATCTTCTTTCATATGCCTAATCAGTATCATACTTCTCAATTTTCCAAGATGCTTCCTCTTGAAAAGTGAGAATATTTGTGGGGACTATAAATTTTCCTGATGGTTCAAAAAAATGAAAAAATGTTAGTTGCAGGTAAATAATTCCTTTCTGTCCAAAATATTCCGTAATATGCCCGTAAACAGGTATGATATTATTAATAGTTTTTCTTAATATTCATCTTGACCCTGCTTAATATGAGTACTTAGAATACACCATTTAGTCATAATTGTGAGTATGCAAAGGACAGAGTATGGAAATAACTGAATTTGAAAAAAGGTGTCTAGAAGGTCATATAGCTCTTGATAATTCTTCATATAAAATTTGTATGCCACAGATTTTAATTATAGTTAGTGCAGATGGAGTGCAGGCTAGCTAACACTTTCTGTTCTGAAGGTGTTTCCAGCTGTTCATAATTTTGCCAAATTTTAGGCATTTGGAGTGAATTATGCATTCTGTATCACCTTGATTACCACAATCTCCAAAACCAATTTTAGAGGAAAAAAAAGAAGAAAAAAAAGATTTTGTTTGTGTGTTTAGAAAGAGAGGTATGAATACATCTTCTTAAGAGACAGTAGCATGTCTATAATCTGAACGAGGGCTTTGAAGCAGAAAGTCCTTCTTTTCGTACCTGTGTTTGGATCAGAGAGTCAGTAAACAGCTTTTCAACTTGCTGCCAGTTCTGTTCATTACAAGTTTGCCACTCCACACTTCCATCACATGCTTCAATTCCTTTGATGTAATTAACCTACAATCAGGAGGTTAAAGACTTGCTGCTAAACTCTGCAGCAGAGTTACATGTCATCCAAAGAGGATATTCAGCTTCTCTTTTCGGAAAAACTCTTAACCCCTAAAAAAGTAAATCCGCCATAGCCAGCACTGACTTGAACTTCTGCTGCCTCATGTGATGGACTGATGAAGCATGCATTAGGTTTCGTCTCAATTTAATTTCTTTTCTGAAAGGTTCAGGACAGTGAGGAAAGAATGAGGGCACAGAAGATGGAGAATTTGTGGGACAAATGAGAGCATGGTGAGAGAGTAGATGTACAGAGTACCATGTTATTGGAGAGAGAAGTAGAGTGTCCGTATCAGTATGGAGGAAAGCTATTTGCTGATAGGCAATTCAGAAATGCATTAGCGTAGGCACAAGACAAGAGAAGAATTATTATCCAAGAGGTTCAACAGAAAGTCAGAAAAAGGGATTGAGAGGAAAAAAAAGGATTATATGAAGATAAAATAGGAAAAGTACGGGTAGAAGTATGTTTTTTCATTTGGCATATTCCCACCTGCATCTGAAACTGATTGCAAAAAGTTGTGAGATCCTACATTAATTTTCTGCAAGAGAAGGTTCTCTAACAAAATACATTCCTCACTGCTTTTTTCATTCCTTTCTGAGTGTTACTCCACATAAGGCAGCAGATTTCTACTGTCATCTTTTCCTTCATCAGCTCAGTTCACGTAACAATAAGGCCTCTTATATTGCTACTGAGTACCATTTATGAATAAAAAGCATCTCTGTTTTTTTCTTTTTTTTTTTTTTTTTAAAGTTTTTAATTTAGAAGTAGCATCCAAGAACAATGTAAAAGTTTTCAATGTCAACCTTGGTCTCCATTAGAGCATCAGTATACATTTTAGCACCGATTTTTTATTGGAAACTTTCTCCAATTATATATTATTAGCATAATATTTTGAAAGACAGAACAGCTCTCTTCTCAAAGGTCACATATTTTCAATTCAAAAGAAAAAAAGCAAAATAAAAGAATGATTATGACAAAAAAAAAAAACAAAAGAAAGGAGATGGAAAGGAGAGGGAGGGGGCTAACCTTTGGATGAGAAAAGGATAACTAAATTAGAAAAAGATTACTAAATTCACACTGATATGTCAAGCCATTTTTTGAGTGATTTGGCCTACTAAAAATGTTATAGGACAAGAAGAGCTTTATTTCCACTCGGTGTAAGCAAGCTGTTCCCACAAAATGTGAACACATCTGAGTTTCAGTGCTTGTGCTAAGGCAGGACTGTTTTTTAAAAATTGTGTGACCAATCACCAGGAGAGTGAATGCCCCCTGTAATCAGCGCTGGTGAGGTTGCATCTCAGATACTGTGTTCAGTTTTGGGTCTCACTACAAGTACATTGAGGGGCTGGAGCATGTCCTGAGAAGGGCAACAAAGTCAGCAAAGGGTCTGGAGAACAAGTCTTATGACAAGTGAGTGAGGGACCTAGGGTTGTTTAGTCTGGAGAAAAGGAAGCTCAGAAGGGATCTTATCACTGTCTAAATCTACATGAAAGCAGGGTGTAGCAAGGTGGGTGTTGGTCTCTTTTCCCAGGTAAAGAAGTGATAGGACAAGAGGTGATGAATTTTGACTGGATATGAGGAATAATTTCTTCACTGAAAACGTTGTCAGTCACTGGAACAGGCTACTCAGGGGAATGGTGGAGTCACCATCCCTTGGAAGTATTTACAGGACATATAGGTGTGGCTCTTAGGAGTATGGTTTAGTGGTTGACTTAGCACTCCTAGGATAATGGTTGGACTTGCTGATTGTAGGGGTCTGTTCCATTCAGAACAATTCTACGATTTTATGATTCTATTTTTCTGTTCTTGTTCACAGCATAGGCTTGCAGCAACTTAAGATCTGTGGTGTTCCTCTGAAAAAGTTAAAAAACACTGCCTTTTGGACTAAGCATTTCTCCAGTAGTAGAAACAAGTATGTTGTTGTTAGCAGTTGTAGAAGATATTTCAAGTTTGGCATCACTGTCCAGGAATCCAGCCAAACATTTTGCAGCCTGAAGGTAAAAAGAGACAGAGTATAGAGGGGATTTACAGAAGTACTGGAACTTAATCACCTCCTCTTCTTCTCTCACTTTGCAGGACTGCTTTGCGAGTATTCTTTTTCCTCACTCCTCTGCTGCATGGCATTTTTTTACCCTATCTGACACTCACTTTCTCATAGGTCAACACCTTGTCTGAGTGAGGGGCTCAGCTGTGCCCTGAGGTGGGTCAGCTGGAGCCAGCTGGAAATTGATGGGTTTGGCATGGGGCAACCCTGTCTGCTCCTCACAGCCCCAGACTGCCAGAACCTGGGTATTTCACTCAATACAAATAATTTGTATAACATTAAAAAAAAAACAAAAAACAAAAACAAACAAAAAAAAACCCCAATTACTACTAGGTATTGGAAAACGTTACAAATCACAGAAATCACAGAGTGTTAGGAGTTGGAAGGGACCTCAAAAGATCATTGAGTTCAACGCCTCCTGCAAGGCAGGACCACCTACACCAGGTCACACAGGAATGCATCCAGGTGGGTTTGGAATGTTTCTGGAGAAGAAGACTCCACAACCTCACTGGGCAGTCCGCTCTAGTGTTTTGTCACCCTCACAGTAAAAAAGCTTTTTCTTATGTTTACATGGAACCTCCTATGCTCCAACTTGAATCCATTAACCCTTGTCCTGTCATTGGTCATCACTGGGAAGAGCCTGGCTCCATCCTCAAATAACTGATAGCATATGTGAGAAAGAACATCTTGTTATATCTGTATATAGAATCGGAAAAGAAAGAATAAAAGATTAAAAAGTCTATTACATTCAAAGTTGATAAGGATTTTAAATATTTAAACCAGGTAGCTTAAGATGCTAATTTATCCTTAGCAGGAAATAGCTTGATATATGAATTTAAGCCCTTCAAAGAAGTAGCGAATACCAGCAAGAATTTTCTTTGGAAAATCTGTTTTTTTTCTATTTTCACATCTTAACAGAGTGGCAATAGACAGAAAGCTCCTTTCTGTATGATAAGATGATAAAAAGGTATGATAAAAATTTAGATGGGATATATAATAATTGGAAAAGCCAAAAAATGTTGAGCAATGAGTAAGAAGTTAGTGGAGATCCCATGAGATGTGCAAGTATCATCAAGCTGTCTGTAGCATCTCTATGTAAATCATTATCTTATTTATTATGAACTAAATGTTTGAGACTCTACCTAATCTGCAAAAAGACTGTAAAGTTATGTGGGAAATGTGCAGCTTAGAAGTAGATTTATACTAGAAGTATTCAAAGACTAGCAAAAAAAAAAAAATAATGATCATCCTTTAAATGTTGGTTCTGAACAGCCAGAAATACCAAGGAAGCAAATATTATCATTAAACTAAGCTTACTGTCATTGAAAAACTTCATTTTGTTACAAGAACATCCTGTTCCTGTCTGTATATTTTACTCTCCTGCTCAAGATGGTAATCATAAATTACAATTTACCCTTGAAGCTGTGAACATTTCTGCTATTTTTTCTTAAAGGAATTTCCCAAGGCACTAACACTGAAAAATGTGCATTCTTTTCCAAAAGGAAGACTATCTTCTCTTAGCTTCTAATCAGTATTAATTTACAAGTTGCTTATTCTGATTATTTAATGGTAGCTGTCATTCCTCTTTAGAGTTTAGCTGAGTACTACTTAAAGTTCAAAATACTATTTTTATTCAATAAGTTATTGGTTTCCAGGTCTGTGAAATGCATTTCCATTTGATTTTAGTAAGCTGCATTTAGTAAGCTACATTGATTTAGTTTTATTCAGATATAATGGAGCTTTACCTTTCATTGAGGAAAACATTCCTGGCTGTGGAGTGTTTCAATTAATACCAAGTTAGTATACAAATGCAAAAACTGTCCTGATTACAGAGTCTCAGTGTTTGTACGTTTACAATATCATCCAATAACCACTGAAAGTTGTGATAAGAATTGAGAAAAGAAAGTAGAATGCTCCTGATATACAGTTTTTTAATGAAATAAAATTAAAAGGAAATTGTTAAAGACTTCTTCAGTTAACAAAGGAAAAGTAGTCTCTAAGTAAATCTGAGATTATTTTTACAATAACACAATAATCAACACAATGAAATTTTAAATATATTAGTTGTTGCGGTTTTTTATTTGGTTTTGGTTTTGGTTTTTTTCTGTTTCTGTTCCTGTTTCTGGTTTTGTTTTTGTTTTTTTAACTGCAGGCTTCAAAAGCAACTGAGGTGACCTACATCCTTTGCACATGATTTTTTTTCCATCTCATGTCATAAATGAATTCTATGCCACTGATGTTCAATAGAGTTCATGAGAAATCCAACCTGTATTTGGACCATTGAGGAACTACTTGATAACATGGACATCAGGGGAAAGATCTTTGTAGAGGCTGGCTCATCTTTGGTGAGCCTGGTTTTATCCCCCTCCCCCTTCAAATCTAAAGCTCTGCTGAAGATGTCTGCTAACTTCTGTGCTAAAATGTTTCCTCCATGAAGACATGTGTACCCCATCTGTCACATGTAAAACAATTGTTTGGACTGTATCCACCCTTTACAGTTTTTAATTCTCCTACTACTACAAATTCTCATTCTAAAAATTTTCCTTTCTTACTCCTACCTTCTTGTTCTTCTTGCTGTCTCTCCTATGGTTTTAGTGTCCTCAAATGTGACATTGAATTGATTTTAGCCGTATAGAGTCCCATTCAAATGGAGAGTAAAATTCCCTTTCAAAAATGAGGACTATATTTTTAAATCTTGATTTTTAATGTTCAGAACATCAATAGTATATGTCAAATTTTAAAACAATTTTGGTTTGGGGATCTATTGTCTATGCAGTTCATAGCTATTGCAGTATATTTAAAGTGCAAATTGCTTGTTTCATTCTGGTTCTGAAAAGATTTAATTCTGTTTCCTGATAATAATGCATAATCATATCTACAGTAGGCAAAACTAGTAGTTTAGAACTTCAGGCTTTACTCTGATACTGTCACTGTTTTAAGTGTTTCTGATTGAGGGCCACCCTGTGCATTTTAACACTTCAGGAGATTTCTGGAGTTAAAATGTGTTAGTTGTAGCACTTATGAAACACCTTGATTAAGTGTCAGACTTATTTTTTAACTCCACATGAATAAAAGCCAGCTTTTCCCATAATAATGTAAACTGTGTGAAACTGAGTGCCAGGAATATCTGGGGTCACAGTCTATTTCACAGAGCTGCTGGTACTAAATGGCAAGTGCTTATGCACAGGACAACAATTCACAGCAATTTCTTTTTACTGCAGCTGGCACCTGATAACTTGTGACTGCAAGGCAAGAGACCGCAAATGTGCAGAGCAGTGTTTCTGGTAAAGCCTTGAGTATCTTGTTTATTTCCCTTTGAATTTCAAGTACTAGCATCACAGATCACATAATCATAGAATCATAGAATGGCTTGGGTTGGAAGAAGCCTTAAAGATCAGGGGGAATGCCAACTCTCCCTGCATTACCAGAGACACCTTCCACTAGACCAGGTTGCTCAAGGTCCTGTTCAACCTGACCTTGAACACTTCCAGGGAAAGGGCAACCACAACTTTCCTGGGCAAGCTGTTCCATTGTCTCACCACTCTCACAACACTGAACTTCTTCCTAATGTTTAACCTAAACCTACCCTCCTTCATTTCAAAACCAGTATCCCTTGTCCTGTCACTACATGCCCATGCAAAAAATCTGTCTCCAGTTTTCTTATACGCCCCCTTCAAGCACCTTCTACAAGGTCTCTCCATAGCCTTCTGTTCTCCAGGCCGAACAATCCCAACTCTCTCATCCTGTCTTCATAGGAAAGGTGCTCCAGCCCTCTGATCCTCTTTGTGGTTCTACTATGGACTTGCTACAGCAAGCCCATGTCCCTCTTATGTTGGATATCCAGAACTGGACAAAATACTCCAGCTGGGGTCTCATGAGAGTAGCACTGAGGGGGAGAATCACCTCCCTTGACCTGCTGGCCACTCTTCTTTTGATGCAGCCACGGGTATGGTTGGCTTTATGGTGAGGAAGAGCACATCACAGTCTCATATTAAGTTTATACCAATGAACACCCCCAAGTCCTTCTCCTCAGGATTGTTCTTAATCCATTCTCCACTCAGCCTGCATTTGTGATTGGAATTGGTCTAACCTATATGCAGATCTGCCTAATTTTTCAGTCAAATATTTTGTGTTACTGGGCAGAGTAACAACACTGACAAAATAATAGTCAGATACAAATCACCTTCAACAGATATGACTGGACTGACTACATAAAGACTCAAGATGAAGCTTTCTTTTTAACATCTTTTTCTATTTCTTCAACCCAGGAACATTTAGAAGTTTAAACATTGGAATTAAATTTATCATAGAATGCAAAGTTTTGTTATTGTATTTAGTGAACTAAACCCTTGAAAAATAGCTCATTGCCAAGTAGTGCTTAAGGAAGGATTGTATCTATATACTGAGAAGCCTTTTCATATTCTTTATTCAACATTGTACCTACAGACTGTGATTATGATGTGTATGCTGAGCTACATAAAATCAGAATTATGAAACGTCTATGCGTTTATTTATTTATACTGCCAGTGAATCTCTTTCTAAATCCTTTTCTCTCTCTCTTTTTTTTCTTTCATTTTGCTTTCTGTGATTTTATTTCATAAACTTATTATTTTCTGCTAAGCAGTTTCTTTGAGTTTCCTAAATACATTTAGAGTATTACACTGCATGATTCTGACCCATGAATTATTTCAGTATAGTTACTTCTCAAATCAACTTGCACTGAAACAATAAAAATTGTGTAAAGAAATATTCTACACTTGTTCCTAAAAACTACACTAGAACATACATAGAGTACTTAACTAGAAAGACTCTATATCCCATCAGTACTCTGTTAGCCATCCAGTTATTTTGCTGTTATACCTTTAGGAAGAAAATGAATGACTATTAACCTGTGGGCTCTGCAGCTGATCTGTTTTGCTGTTAATGTAGCGATGTCAACAAGTTGCAAGAAGGTTAAGGACAAAAAAAAAAAACATCAGATGCCAAACAATTTGCACTCCCTGTAGTGAGGCAATTATTCTCTTGGAGGTTCTTATCTTTATAGCATGAATTCTGCTCAAGCTTCAAGTGTACTTACCACTTTCTACTCCATTACTAGCACTGTAGTTAACACTATGGATACAGATTAGAGAAAGAGGGCTGAGACCAGTCTGTATCACAGACATGTCAAATTCCTAGTTCTGAGAAAAATTACAATTACACAACTGCAAATACATCCCTACAAGGAGGGAACTTCAGGCATATAAGGGCAAATAATTTCATAATAATATAATAAACATTTAGAAACATATCTTTCTCAAGAGGTAGAAAAAGATATTTGAAGATCACATAAAATGAGGAAAAATAATCCCCTAAAAGGAAATAATTCAATTTTTAACTTCTCAAAAAATTTAGTGTTATTGTTTTTTTTCTTGCTGAAGTGTAATCCATGTGGCACCTTAACAATTGCAGTTACACACCTCTATGTTTAAAGGTGCAAATATAGAAAGTTTTTCACATCTCTGGTCTGAATATGACATCCACTAAGTCATAAAAACATATTCCTAGGATATGACTATAAATAGACCAGATTAAACATAGCCAAATGCAAGGAAGGGTTGCTGAGCTTACTGTTGAAAAACACAAGGATTTTCCCAAGTGTGTTTAGCTTATGAAGTTCACAATCAAATAATTTCCTTTTTCCTTTACACCTTTAAGAGTGTAAACTATGAGATTTAATACAATTTATTTAGCTATGTACCTATTGCTATTCCTGTACTTTTGAGAAGTTAGGGTTTACACAAGCTTTTTTTTTACCTCATTTTTGTTTGAATACAGTACAGATTATGTTGTTTATTGGTTCACAAAGGATATTCCATTTGTGTGAGGCACCTAATCATTGTATATGTAAATTTGGGCTCAGACAGAAAGCTGTCCATATTTTTCACTCATTTACACTCACATAACTTCATTGTAGTTATATCAGTGACATAAATGTAAGAGAAACAATATTTCACTTACTGTATGATAAAGATTTGTTCCTCTCAATATATATTTGCTGACTTGCTATGCACAATTGTAAACAATGCCTGGCTGAATAATGACTAGATTTCTTAATTTTTCCCATTGTGCCTTCAGTTTACTTCAGCTTTAATTTAGGCATTGCTTCAGTTAAGTCTCTGAAAGTACAGATGTAATATCATGGCAATTGAATTCTGACTCAGCAGCCCATCCTCCTGAAAAACAGCCCTGGGCTGTGACTGAAGGCAGTAGAGGATGCTACAGCCTTCTACAGTAGTGAGCACATTGTCTGCACAATGACTGAAAAAAGCAGTTGCTTCAGTATCCCAATATGTAGTCCCCTGAAAGTAGAAATATAAACACCATGAAATGAAGCTCGTGACCCTTGCCTACTGATTTTTCTTCCAGGACTGAGAATAACAGAGCTAGAGTGCTCTGTTAGAGTGAGAGTCAGTGTAAAAGTATAAGATGGAATATTTAAGCCTGAGATAATAAAGTCTGTGCAACACAAGCTGAACAGATTTTGGACCTGTCTTTCTACCTCTGTGCTGGGTTCAATGCCTCTGGGGAAAAAGAGCTGCATCTGAGAGGAAAACACATTTGCTTATAATGATCTGATGATTCAAAGAAATATTCAGTTCAAACAAACAGTATCAATATTAAAAGAACAAAAAAAACCCAACAAAAAACAAAACAAACACACAAACGACACACATACACAAAAAAAACCCCAAACAAAAACATACAAAAAAAAACCAAAACAAAAACCCCCAAACCTCAACCACTACAAAAAAAAAAAAAACAGCCCTGCTACTGCTCTCCACTCAATGCTGTAGTGACACATGGTGAAAGTCTGTTTTCTAAAATGAAATTTGGAGATCGTGGTCAAGTATATAGTTGCATTAATTCAGTGTTTAGTTTCGAAAAACTTGAGATAGATGCCAAATACCTGCAGCATTGTATCCCAAAATATATTTTTCTCTTCCTTCTTCTTGCCTTTCTCATTCAGACTAATATTTTCTATTTCTGTATTACATACTGTTTTTCACTGAATCCTCTTACACTTCTCTCTCTCTGTGTCTCCTTCAAAATGTTGAAACACAGTAGTTTCATAAACTGAGAACATCCTAAGCTATTAAATACTTTAGTTACTAAGTATACATGACTGTTACAAGAGAATTAAGAGAGAAAGTGAGGTCTATTACGTTCTCAACAAAGAGCACATGAAGTCACAATCACATGTAGTATTTTGGGCAAAGTAAATCAAGACAGATTTACCAATCATCTTAATGAAATTCAGTCAGAGAGAGGTAGTTCCTCAGGATCCTGCAGTATCACTATGAAAAATCATGAAAAATATTTCAGATCATACTTCCTTATCATCAGTTATTCCTTTGAATAGTAAATAATACTTATAGCATTTTATATGATTTTTGCTTAATCATAATTATTTGAATTATTTGCTACTAACCTCCAGGGGAGGTTTAGATTAGATATTAGAAAGAATTTCTTCACGGAGAGGGTGATTAGGCTATGGAATGGACTGCCCGGTGAGGTGGTAGATTCTCCGTCCCTGGAGACATTTAAAAAAAGACTGGATGTGGCACTCAGTGCCATGGTCTAGCAACTGCTCCGGTGGGTCAAGGGTTGGACTAGATGATCTCTGAGGTCCCTTCCAACCCGGCTAATTCTATGATTCTATGATTCTATGATTCTATTTTTAGACAGAGAATTTATAAATAAATATAAATCTTTGCCTGCAAATTAAACAAAAGCAAAGCCAAAAAAAAGTATATGTAGATGAAAGAGACTCCTCATTGTACCATCCAATACTCCCCATTGTAAAGAGTTAAAAATATGGAAACTAGAGATGGCTGGGACATAGGTGTGGGAGTTACACTTTATCTGAAATAGAATACCGATTTATTGAGATGCTCTGTAAAATATGGCATACACTAGAAACAGAGACTGGTAACACCTTACTTCCTCTTTCCTCCTTTCCCATTTTCCATTAGCTTTAGGCTTTGATTTCTTCAGGGTACACAGTATTTGTGCTTGTACTCTGAAAAAGAATAGAATATATCTGAAAACAGAACCAGAAATCAAGTTTGCAATGAATCCCTGCTTGTCCACAGTTCTAAACAGTTTACCCTCTGTCTTTATTTTGAATCAGTTGAGCTATCTGTTACAGTAAAGTTTATTTTCACCTGGAGCTGTTGCATTAATCACCTTCTATCTCAATTACTTTTGGTATCTTAGTCTTCCACCTTGAAGCCATCATTCTGGACCCGGCTTATTTCAAATTTAATATTCAAAACATAGATTTTGAATATTAAGCCAGGTTGGGCTTTCTCCATTGCCCAAAAGCCTCCAGAATTCTGGGCAGTAGAAATGCACAATCATTGAATGATTTAGACATTAGTCAATATATGTCACTTGATCTCTATGACGGGGACCTATCTTAGGTCCTCTTTTATATGATGATAGAGCTATCCATCAAGTTTGATGTTACAGTGTCACCTGGCAAGATATAAGACTTTTATTTCCTAGTGGCCTCCCTAGCAGCAGGGATTTTTCTGCAAGCACTGGTGTTATCGTTTCTTGTAGAGCAGCAGTTTTTTGCCTCGGTGATAATATCTTTCCTAATAATTAATTAATTTTTTTTTTACATGATTTAGCAAGAATTTCATCATCTACCATAGTTAGTAGTTATCTGCTATCTCAGATGTCAGCTTTTTGTCTGACTTCCAAGATTACCGGTAAGAAGCATTTGCAAGAAACATGTTTACGCTTTCAATTAGTGTTTGCACCACAATGAGCCTGATGTACTATTGATCTGTCTTAGCATGGTTGCCAAAAAACTCTCTACCAGAGCAATATCCTGTAATTGCAGTTGTATGGACAAGAAAATGAAAAAGGGTTCCCATTTTAAAGGAATCAAATTGACAAAATATTTTAGAGTTGTTAAGTATATTGAATAACATATTCATGTGGAAATGAACTCACAATGAAATCTTTAGGATGGGTCTGATTAGAGAAAGTGCTGTTATCACCTGCATACTCGGTCTAGACATCATCCTTTTTCTTCCCTTTGGTAAAGAAAGAAATCATCCCTAGGCTTCATTCAGCCATACAAAAATTCTAAGACAGATCTTTCTCTTAACTATGACTGAAGAATTTTGTACTTCCTCAGAAGTGCAAAACATTAGCATCTGATGTGGACTGAAAACCCATTATAATGAGTAAAAGCGAATACATACTTCTGTTCCTGTCTCAGCTACTTTGATCAGGGTGCAGACATATACCATGGCATTAGCCCTTGAGCAGGAAGTGCATGATTGTGAAAATAATAGACAAAAATATCTAGAATACTGGCTACAAGTGTAAGCTTAGTTTGGGTACGGTGAAGACTGAAAGTTTCCTATGTTGCAGATGATTCTTTTAGTGGAGAAGGAAATAATTTTTGCAAGTGATTAACTTCATTAAGGTGATAAACAGTAACTTGAAGCCACTTCCTTTTTGAAAACAAACAGAAACAAACAAATATGCAAATAGCCCTCTACACTATACAAAGTGTCAAGGAAAGACAGCATAACAAATATAAACTATATTTTCCTTCACCTTTTATAAAAAAAAGGATATGATTTTGAACAAGTTTCATGAAAATAAGCGATTTCTTGACCAAACCACCAAAACCTTTTATTTTGTATCAAATTTCTCCAATGTAGGATAGGAAGAAAGGACTACACGGAAGATAAAAGAATATGAACGTAAAGCACTACCTTAAAAATTTATTTCAGTCAAAACTCATTTTACATCAAAAAATCAGACTGGAGTGAAAACATTAGACTAATTTTTATATACTTCCAAATCTAAGCCTGGTGCTCAGTGCAAAATATAACTGCAAAAGCTTATTCTTAGTGTCCTTTTCATTACTGATATTTTGCAAATCTATTAAAAAATGCTACTCATTTTCATGTGTAGATCAGCACATTTCTTGATGAGTTTTTAATATTTATCACAAGATCAAGTGTTACAAGGGATCAGACCCAGCCAGCACGGGTTTAGAAAGGGCAGGTCCTGCCTGACCAACCTGATCTCCTTCTATGATCGGGTGACCCGCCTCGTGGATGAGGGGAAGGCTGTGGATGTGGTCTACCTGGACTTCAGCAAAGCCTTTGACACCGTCCCCCACAGCATTCTCCTGAAAAAGCTGTCTGCCCTCAGCTTTGACAGGAGAACCCTGTGCTGGGTTAAGAACTGGCTGGAAGGCCGGGCCCAGAGAGTGGTGGTGAACGGGGTTGCATCCAATTGGCGGCCGCTCACTGGGGCTGCATCCAGTTGGCGGCCGGTCACCAGTGGTGTCCCCCAGGGATCGGTGTTGGGCCCGGTTAGGAAGGATATCGAGGTCCTGGAGCAGGTCCAAAGGAGGGCAACCCGGCTGGTGAAGGGACTCAAGCACAGGCCCTATGTAAAGAGGCTGAGAGAGCTGGGGCTGTTCAGCCTGGAGAAGAGGAGGCTCAGGGGAGACCTCATCACTCTCTACAACTCCCTGAAAGGAGGGTGTAGCGAGGTGGGAGTTGGTCTCTTTTCCCAGAGGACTTTCAACAAGACAAGAGGACACAGTCTTAAGTTGTGCCAGGGGAGATTTAGGTTAGATATTAGAAAGAATTTCTTTACGGAGAGGGTGATCAGGCAGTGGAATGGACTGCCCGGTGAGGTGGTAGATTCTCCGTCCCTGGAGACATTTAAAAAGAGACTGGATGTGGCACTCAGTGCCATGGTCTAGCAACCGCACCGGTGGGTAAAGGGTTGGACTTGATGATCTCTGAGGTCCCTTCCAGCCTGGCTAATTCTATGATACTATGATTTTTTATTTTGGCTGAAGCAAAATCTATTCAATAACCTGAAGGCTATATGGACAAAGGAAGAGCTGGACAAGAGTCTTAACAAGACTCTCAGGGAGTAAGTTATTAAAAACCCATGAAAGGTTGTTAGAGGTGGCTTCAGAAATTAGGTGATCGGCCTGTTTTGACCTTCCGTGGAAGGAAACCTACTTTACTTCCAGTAAATCCCTTAGAGTCATGTGATTTTTTTTTTTCTATATCAATGAAGGATATTTTCAGTTCCCCCTGTATTCACAGCCTTATTTATGTATTCATAGGAAGCTGATTTATTTTTTAATTATTACTTCCATGTAGTCTTTGTTACATTCTTTTATTTCCTCTATACTTTACATTCCTTGTTACAAGTAAAATGTTGCTTTTGTAGCTTATTTTTCACCTGGAACACCTCTTGTCCCACTTCAGTGAAGGGTTTACTGTGAGAAGAAATCAAGGACTGGTCTGCATCTTTATTCTCAAATTAATTTCCTAGGCCGTAAAAATACTAAATCTGTATAAGTCACAGAGAGTATAGAACGAAAGAAAATAAATAAATAAAAAATGTTGGAAGAGTTCAATTCAGAAAAATATGTAATTTGAAGTCTCTTTGCATCTTTATTTGTAAAAGACATGTAAAGTGTTCAGGTATAGTTAGCAGCAGCAGACATTGACAGTGACATGTCTGAGCTAGTCTTCCCGAAATTTTCGTGGCATTTTTCCTTGAGCACGATATTTCCATTTTCTGCATTGTCTTACCAGCCAGAGCCTCCACCCAGTCTTATGTCATGGTCAAGACAATGTCTTAGTTGTCTGTTCTGTACTCTTTCATTCCCATATTTGAATTTTCATTAGCTGTCATTATTGATTAAAACCTGACAAATGGCAGGGCATTCTGATCTCTATATCAGTCTAGCAGAAATTTAATTTTATTTTGAGCTTTCTACTAATTAGTTCTATAAAATTTAATCTCAGAATAGCAGAACTTGGGAGTACTCTAAAAGAATCCATAAACTTTAAAAACATGGGGGAGAAAAAAATTCAATAAATATAAAACAATTTTCCACTCTTTTCCTGTCCCTTAAAGAATTAAATAACCTTTAATTCTTTGACTCTCATTCCTTGCAGATGCTTTGGTATTCAGCTGGAGTACCTACACTTCTTTAGAGCAGCATTACTATACACAAGCCTTTTGCTGTATTTATATTTTGATAGCTCCGCTGAATTTAAGGAGGTCACACAAGGAACAAAGCAATTCAGAACTTGGTGTAATGCCATTATGAGAGAAGATCTATACCTGCTTCCATTTAGTCATTGGCAATGCTTCACAATAGCTTTACTAAGCTAATACCTACTGTTTTTCAGTGCATTATGTGTAACAGTAGGAAGCATTTACAAAAAGACTCCCATAGACTTAACTTATTTTAACTTATTTAACTTAATTTGAACTCTAAGAAATGCCACCTGCTACTAGTTTTATATCAGCACTGCAATTTCTGCCAGATGTGTTCCAATAGGTTCTAAACCATAAGAAGGACTTCAAGGCCTTGACTTTACATAAAAACATCAGCATTAAAAAAAATCATGGATTACCAAGTCTCTCTCATGAAAAAAGTGACCTAATCATAGAGATATAGGATTACTCTTAAGTTCTTTTTTTGACATGAAAACATTTTAGTCAGAAATAATTTTGTTGGATAGATTTGAAGAGGTCCATTACAAGTGTCTGTGTCTAGATAGATAAGAGATATGTATTTGGATCATTCTCACATAGGTTGGTGTTTAAATTCTCATGGAATGAACACCGTGTTAATAACCAAGCTGCTGCATAAATGTCAGAGCATCAGTTCAGATGTATCTTCTAGATACAATTGACCTTCAATAAAAAGGTAGCTTCTATGAGGATTATTTTACAATTGCTATGTATTTTGTGTGTTCAGAGGATATTCATTAGGCCAAGATCCTTAGGGGACCTTGTGGAGAAGCTTCTGCCAAAGCTTAGGTTGTGTGCAGGTGCTGCACTTCTGAGGCTGGGGAAGGTTGGAACACATGCAGGAACCAAATTCTGTGCAAGGGCAAAACTTTTACAGCAGGACAATGCCTCAAGGCATCTTTGGAGTAAGGAAGGTAATGTTGAACAGGGAGTTTAGATTTCACTACTGGACAAAGGTAATTTTAATTCTAGTTCCAGCTTGACTAAGTCTTTGTTTACTTTTTTCATTTTTGTCCCCACAGAACATGCATTTTGGACATGTATTTTATCCTCCCTCAAGGGGCACACATTCCATCCATTTTTTAATTGAATGTGTTCCCTTGTTCCCGTTTTTTTTATTTCCAAATTTAGTTCAGCTTGTTAGGTTATGAGACAGCAGACACATGGAGCAAAGTGAAAGACAGGCTACATTATTGTTCATTGTGTACTGGCAGTACACCAAGGAAGAGTAATTAAATAAACAGTTCTGAAAGCCAGCAACAGTAAACACTTTAGGCAACAACTTGTAAGGGTGAACTACAGCTCTTAGGCAGGCCAGAGTCTAGAATGCAGTGTTATATTATATCACTAAACACAAACATGATAGGTACGTCCTTGTGAGGGGAAAGCAAAAAGTAGAATAAAAATCTTAAATTAACCTTCAGTATATTTACTCCTACTGGTGGATGTCAGAGGAAAAAGTGCTGTAACAGGAGTTTTTATAAAGAAGTAGAGACACAGCTAAAACTGCAGTTCAAGTTATATTTCTCTTTCTTGTTTTCCTGCCTCTGTCTTCCTTGGTCTTCAATATGGTTTCAGGAAAGCAGCTTATATTCTTTGTTAATCAGATAATCAAGCCCATGCAAAAATATTTTTTAATTGTGGCAATAAATTTGTGCTGATAAGCAAGAGTAATATAGTCCCATCATGAATGAAAAGGCTTTTGCCCATCATGAGATGATGGTCTCTTTCCCTTTCGGTCATGGCTTCATACATCTAATTTTGCTTAACAGGGCCTTGGCCAAAGATATTATGTCTTGATCCATGGTCCACAATTTTCCAACAATCCCAAAATAAAATCTGTGGAAGTTGTAGCATCATATCAGAAATGCATGGCAAGAGTGACCATGTTTATGGAATAGAGATTGCTTTTTTACTACATTTTCAAGTTTCTGTGGTGCATTTTGTGTCCATCACTTTGCATCAGCCTTGTCCTCCCTCTCTTTCTAGTTGTTTATCATATATGCAGCACTTCACAACATAAAGCTAATGAAGAATATTACTCAGGATTTAATTTTCAGTAAATAATTTTTCACTGCTTAGTTATCTCCAAAATCCTTGAGCTATTACTTTGCAGCCTCATGGGCATGTGAAAGTATAAGCTCAGAATCAGATGCATGCTATTGTCTCATCCATCAGTAGTTTCATTTTGATCAGTCTCACAGGACTTGGGGAAGAGAGATAGAGATGATAGAGAGAAGAAAGCGAAAGAGAGAGGATTAAACTGTTCTAGTGCCATATGGACTGAGTCAGTAAGCTTAAGCACTGCAGTTAGTAAGGTCAAGAAACTGCAAAAGGAATTTCATATGGGGGATATTAATCTTTTGACATAAAATTGGAAGCAAGAGTCACTTGAAGCAAAAGCTTTTGGGAATTTGGAAAATGTCTTTTTATTTTCTTTGCTTTCTTTGCTAAAGTGGTTTAAAATCCGTGGCTGCTGGATGTGGGGGAGATGAAGCAGACTACTGGTTTGTGAATGTCCAGCTGAATGAGGGTCTAAAACATACAAAAGCAGTCAAAATATTATTTATCTTTTTCTTTAGGGTGTGATTCCTATCTCACTTTCTTCCTTTGACAGGAGGGAAATTTTAATTAGTAGAACAAATTTAAAATCCATAATTTTAAAATAAACATTAATGTACATTTCGTTTCCCATGATCAAAGTTGTGGGATTACTTGAGGGTATTTGGTTTTGTTTGTTCTTGTTTGCTTCTTTATTTTGTTTTGTTTTGTTTTCCTAGTCTTGTAATTTTGATGGAAAAGACATATACAATTAATAGTCCACAAAACTGAACTTCAAGAAGAGTACAACCCAATTAAAAGAACCAAGACACAAGAATATGTACCATTGATAGGCATAACAGAAGAAATATAAGCATGAAAGTCTTTCATATCCCAGATACTTGACTTTAACCTCGAGCAAAGCTTCAGCTTGAGAAGAAAATCAAACATATTATTTGTGATGTTTTCTTTTTCTGAAATTGAAGATTATATATAGACTCTATTAATCTGATATAGAACAAAAAACTAGTAAAACCGTAGCTTTAATAAGAGAGTGAACAGTTAGCAGGTTGAGTTTGAGTTAGTTCTTGTTATGTAAAGTGAAAACAAAATGTTCTAAATTGCTATAATTAAAACATAATAATAGAGGAGTGAAAGAAAAATATTTAAAAATCCAAAAGAAATAAATATTTACTACAGCATTTGGGTTGCACAGACGTAGATGCATATTTTGATGATTGAGTTGTATCTGAAATACAGAGTGAGATTTAATTTTGCACAATCTCCCTCTATCCCCTTCTCCTTTTTCCCATTAGAAAGTGAGATGTGGAGAGTGCCACAAGCAAAGGCTGCAATGCACTTTACACAAAAGACAAGGGTGAGTAGGGAGCTAAGCAGTGGTGTAGCACACGAGAAAAGACAAAATTAGACTTCACTATAGAGATGCAGATGGGAAAATGAGGAGTCCAGGTTGAAATATGAGGTTCTCTGAAACTTACAGGACTTGAATATTTTATTAAAAAAAAAATAATAATAAAAAAAATAAATAAAAAAGAGCATTTCAGATGGAATTTAAACAGTACTAACTATTTTTGAGTATGTATTAGAAAATGTTCTCTTGGCAAAGTCTTGCAGGAAAATCTTTAGCTCTTAAGTCATGTTACCCTAGTAGTTGTTAACACTCCTTCTTTATCCAGGCGATGAATTATAAATGCTTTAGAGTTTTCTGTTGAAATGAATGAGGGATACTAATGATTAGAGAAGGAGGGTTCTGTCTTATGTTTGTAAAGCTCTGTTATTTCCTGTATTAGTACTCTGGCCTGGATGAGGTGTCACTGTCCAAATGTGCATCCATTCAGTAAATCTTTTAAGGAATTGTTAAATTGGCTTCTTTTCTAGCTTATTCTACCTCTTTTCAAAATCCATATTTTTAGACCCTTAAAATTTTGTTAAATCCTTAGTAAATATACAGTATTTCATTGAAAGTGGGATGGTAAAATTAGTCTTTTCTTCCATTAAATCTAAAATCTCAAGAACAGTAGGATTCTTCTATACTTTAGCTACTGCCCTTAAATTTGCTAACTACCTGACATTGTCTGAAATCCTCTAAATTATTCTGCTGAAAAGCAGTCACACTAAGCTGTCTGCAGTAATCTCCCACCTTTCTGCAGTCGTGTAATTGCCTTCTGAATACCTTGCAAGCACTGTTCAAAACTGACTGTTGCACCATTCTAAGAGTGAGGAGCACACACACTGTTAAGCTTGTCTTAACACTCCCAAGGGCGCTGTGTATTCTGCATCAGCAAGGGCTTCAAAATAAAATTTATACATCAGAACTCCAAGCCACTTTAAAGGAGTAAAAACATGATTTCTGTTGAATTTCACACAGTCTCAGCATTTAGTTCTCCTGCATTCCTTGAAAAATCCCATCATAAGCATACCTCTTTTAAAAACAAAACAAAAAACAAAACAAAGCAAGAAGAGCATCAGTGACCCTTACATCTATTTCTTGATATCTGGGAAAAAAAGGAGCATAAGTGTATTCTTTTGGGACTGATGCTCTGACTATCAGTGACTACTAGAAACCAGTTAACTTCACAGGAAGATTCAGTAGCCTCAGAGGAGAACAGTTTTGGAATAACTTTCCTGAAGGAAACCTCACCTGTATTTTTTCCACTTTCTGACATGAAAAGCTGATTTTAAAACTTGAAAAAAACCCACAATTTTTAAAAATTGGATTTTTCTTTTTACATATCTACGTAAAATCTATGTAAAATCTATGTGTGTATCTATTACCTTTTGAGTAATTTCAAATTCTTAGTCTCAGTGTTATTATGTGGCAATTAGTAAATTATATAATTTTGTTATAGGCAGAACCACCATCACCAGAGTAACTAAGTAAATTAATGAACACATTTTTACAAGATACACAAAAGACCTCTGTGATGTACAGAAGCAGAATCACTATTTTGTACATAGAGGACTGGGGCACATAGATCCTCACTAATCTGACAGAAATTAGTGGAAATTATATAGCTAAGCACCTTTGGGAGTCTGGAACAAAGAGTACAAACTGTTGCCATTCACAATAGGTCTCCCTCCAACCCTGATGGAGTAGCAGTGTTAAACACCAGCCAGGTAAGATGGCAGCAAAATCTTGTGGTTTTAGTTTTTTTTTTAAATTGGTTGGAAACAGAAGTGCTGAGGTACTAACGGGCTGACTCCTGTTCTTACCTCTGCTGTCAGAGCGGTTCCAAAGAATGTTAATCAACATGCTGATAGGTGGTCTCTCTATATAAATGTAAATATATATATTTATATATATATAAATATATAAATATATATATATAAATAATAATATAATAAATAACAATATAATATAATATAGTATAATATAATATAATATAATATAATATAATATAATATAATATAATATAATATAATATAATATAATATATAATAATATAATATAATAAAATAATAATATAATAAATATATATATAAATATATATATATATAACCTTAATGACGTACTCAAGGTTGTTGCTCAGTAAAATAATAGTTTTTGAAATCCACAAGCTTTTTCACTTCAACTCTGGCTTGTGTTCTCCTCTAATTTTTGGACTCAGACAGATAGAGTTAACAGAACACTCTGGGTAATATCATGCTGCAGACCACAGAGACAGTGGTGTCATGGGTTGTTCCATCACTTCTTTATTTAGTGACTAATGAGGACAAACCTTTAAAAATATGGAGTTTTGGCACCAAATTCTTTATCCTATGAATGCATATGTGAAGAAGCTAGAGCTAACCTCTGTTTGTATGTCAGTCAGGAACTTCAGGGGAAAAATAAGGAAAAAGCCATGTGAAATAACACTGAATGATCAGGGTGGAAAAATGGCTCAGAACTAGGATCTATAGCCCTTAAAGCTCCATTTCTTAAATGGGAATGCGATACAAACATGCATCAGCTGTAATATGTGCTACCTGTACTGAATTTATATAGAGTGGAAATGCTCTAAGGCTTTTCTTCAATCAGCCAAGGAAGACCTATGAGGACAGTATGTTCACTCTGTAAAAAGTGAATAATCTGAGATGGGATTTTTCAAAAACGTGTAAGGGTAGGCATTGATAATATACTGGAAATCAGTGGAAATTGGAATTCTTCTTTTTTTAAGGAGTTTTTAAAAGCTTAGTCGTGGAACTCCATTATGAAGGGTTTATCAAGGGCTTAAAGATAGGTTAAAGATGTGGGACTGGAGCCCTTGCAGAACTATCCTATGCAGCAAATAAATTGTTCTTTCCTTTTTATTCATCTTTTCCTATTTTTTTAGTTCCTTTATCACTCTCCTCCATAGCTGCTGACAGCATTAATGGATTTGATCTCCCCAAGCCTCAATAAAGTTTGTTGGTTTTTTTATCCTTCTGATGCTTAGCTGGAAACTGAGAGCCGGAGGGACTACATTCCACAGTGCTCATGATTTGTGAGCTGAACCATAAATAGCACCCATATCCACATTCTGACTCCTCATTTTTGTGCCTTAACATCAGCAATATGTTTGTTTTCTACAATAACTTCTAAATTACTTGATTTCTTGTGCTCAAAGGGCATCTTGATTTATGGTTGTGCTCTCTGGCACTCTGTAGCACGAAAAGGATAACCATCCAAACAATAGAGGATTTTTGACAGAATATGTTTCTGAACTGTCCAATTTAAACAAAAAGTCAGGGATCAAATAAATCAGTTTAAACAGAATGAGAGTAAACATACCTCCTGTGTATCTCCAGGAACACAAGGTGAGAGCTAGCAAAACTTTCAGTAATATTTTAAAGGAATGTTGTGTCAGTATTCAGCAATGGTATCTGTCATATAATTTCGTCCTTGGAGCCACCTTTCAATTATTCTAATTATTATTGATTTTTTTTTTCTGTCTGATCTACCTTTTCATGAAGTATTAATTATTTTGATAGCCTGAATTAAAAACAAACAAAAAAAACCCCACAAACCAACAAATAAACAAAAAAAACACCCTTTACCAAACAGCTAAATATGATTGCATCACATTGCTTCTAGAGAGCTTTACTATAAACTTTCTTTTGGTCTTCTATATATTCTGAACCAAATATTGAATCTATTCTTAGCTGTCCTCATCAGTCCTTACAGTAGACTTGATTCTTCAGGAGTGTATTTTTTAACAGTAAAAGTAACAATAAAACCATATAATATCAAACCCTTGCAGAACAATTTTAGGAGGTTGTAGAGCATTTTACAACAGAGTTTGGCATTCATGTGCAGAACAAAAAGACACTACAGAAACAAGCATATGAAAAATAAAGCAGCTGGAGTCTGTGCTTGGTTGGAGGTTTTCTGTTTGCTTTCTTTTTTTTTCTTTTTTTTTTTTTTTCTTTTCTTTTGTGTGTGTGTGTGTGTGGCTGGAGGTTTTTAGGATTTTTGGTTTTTTTAATATTATTATTATTTTATTTTCTGTTTTATTATAATATGTATGGCTATGTAGTTAGCTTACAAAGTAAATTTTGAGGGTCATTACATATGCAAAAAAGACTGACAATTCAAGTAAAAATTAACTTTGTATTTAACTAAGTAGATTATACAATAATTACAATTCAGAAAGTGGCTTTCAGAAACAGGTTTAGTTGGTGAGATACTAGCAAATAAATGTTGAACTTTTAGTGAAAAGTCCGACAATTTAAATTTGTAGAGTATGAGCTTTTGCAAGCTTTTATATTTAAGGAAAAAATAGAGTTTGGTAATTGCAAAAACCTTGTTTCAAATTATATTCAAACATGCAGAAGTAAGGCAAGTAAAGGCATAATTAAAATCTTCTTGTAGAAAAATCCAATCTCTTTATAGAACATGCAAAAATTTCATGTCTCTTTATGCCCTTACACATCATTTAGTCGATTGAATTAGGCAGTGATACAGTAATTTCTCAGAGTTTAGAGGGTGTTCCCCCAGTTCAGCTCAAATAGTCAGAGTAACTTACTGAAAGGGAATGGTCTCCCTCAGCAGCATCCCCCGTCTTCATATCTATCATCATTCCTCATACTGCACATCCATGATGTCCCCCAAGAACATTTATTTGCCAGACAGTTTCTGGAATCTTTTGATGTGTTTTATAATTAAAAAAAACGGTAAAGGTATTATTAAGCTTTTTTCTTGTGAAAAAGAGCCATTAAAGTGCTGTGCATAAGATATATCTTATATAAAATGAAAAAAAAAAAAAAAAATTGAATCAACTAAACAAACAATCCAGAAGAGGATATGTGTAGAAAATTTAAGATGAAGGTGCCTGCAACTTGGTAGGAATTCAGAAAATGAAAGGAAATTCATTGGAAGTGTATACATATTCTAAAATATATTTTTATTAAAAAAAACCTGCTGAGGGATGTTTATTGTCAGCACACTAACTGAAGACCTTCAAATAACCTTTTAGAGAATGTAATTACACATATAATTTATCAATAAATAAGTTTCCTTTTGAAAGAACAGATCTATACTTTAACCTCAGTAGCTGCTGAGAGAATAGATAATGCTGGTTAAAAACATCTAAATTCTATAAATTAAACCATATTATATTACAGACAATATTAATGAATAATTTAGGGTGATTATTGGTATTCAATAATGCCAGACATGGTCTATTATGGCTTTTTTAATTAATGAAAAATAATTATTTGCAGTTTTCATACTCTATGATCTTGAAGTCTTCAAAACGTTGTGCTTTGTCTCCTTTTCCAATTAGTATTTTTCCAAGTTTAGCAGCAATTTAATGTTAATGTATAAGATCTACATGGAAATATTTTTAGACTATTAAGTGTCTGTTTTCTTGGCCCTGACTCAGGGCCTTGTCTCATAACCTAACCTTGATCACCAGCTTCATTTTCAGATCTTTAGGAAAGGGTGTGAGATTTGCCTGGTCTCCTTCCAGACACCTGAACTGATTTAGAAAAAATGAGAGCAAGAGTGACTGCCCTTCAAGGAACTCCTGCTGGCCTTTCATCTTTGTGGTCTTATAATAGAAAAAAAATATACTCCATGAAAATGCATACTTCTCATATGGAAGTTATAAAAATAATGTATTATATAAATTATTTTGGATCTGTGTCTCCTATTGAGCTCTACTGAAAGTTTCCAAGACCTTGACCCACTACTAGTGGGTCTGAAGGGCCCTAATGTAGAGCAACATCTGACTCTGACTAACTGGGACCCAACTCATGAGTCACCTTTAATCAGTCTCAACACAGCACTAATCTATTGCTAAGATTCCACCACCCCAACAGCAGAACGATAACATTGAGCCCAGATATATCAGAGATGGAAGGACTGAATAGAATTGACACAAAATAATACCAAAATTTGCATGGATAGTAATTCACAGATCAGTAATCTCTCTCTTTAGTGCTCTCTTTCATTATTTTGGGGTGAGATAGAAAGAATTGTTTCCCCAAAGTCGCTGAGAAACAGACTTACTCATGACCAGCTTCATTTTTCTGAAGGTCAAGCTTGCTCTATGCAAGAGGGATTTGAAGAGCTACTCAGGACAGATAGTTTCCCCTTATCTTCACTACAGAGAATGAACACAGGAGAATTTCAGTCCTGAGAAGCTTAATGGGAAAGAGAATGGAATTAAAAGTACAGACAGACACAAGGACTATAGAAAATGATGGTGGTTTACAGGTGTCATTCAGTCAGTGACGTAGTAATTATTAACTGCAAAGTCAAAATACATAAACTCTTTAAAAAAACCCTCATCTTTCTGTCATTATACTTCCGGTCATTGTCATAACAATAATAGAAGAATTTTCTAATTGGAAGATTATAAGAATTAAAAACAGACAAACATATCCTTGTGGTTTTTTCCTTCCAAGTTGGATTCTTTGTTTAAAAAAATAGTATCAGTAACATGGAGGTTAGTGAGTTTGTTTGCATAACTTATTGAGAGGTACAAAGCCTTTGAGAAAGGTTTTACATGTAATTCTGCTTGCTACAGGATTTTTGATAGCCACTCTTTACTGTGGTGATGAGCCCCTGTTCTAACTTGAGTATCAAGAGTTCTGTATTCTGTACATATAAATATAATTTTCCTGTGTCTGTTAAAATGTTACTGTCTATAAACACCATAATTGGGTGTTATGGGAAATCTTCTAAACTATAAGAATAAATCCATGAGACGTGGGCTCAAATCAGAAGATAACAATTAATGTATTGAACATAACTTCTGTTATTGTGCATTTTCTGTAGTCAAAAGAATATGGAATACACTGCAACCTGTTCTAGCCAGAAAGGAAAGAAGGCCCTTCAATTTTGTATTGAAATAAAGCAGAATCACCTTTACAATTCCTTTTTAGACACTCATTCCATGAACAACAAAGCTTGTACCACATCCAAACAATGAAATAAATTGTAATCAGACAGTTAATGCAAAACACTGCTTAGAAGCACTGAGCATCATCCCTTTGTAACTGGTAGTTCAGGAGAGCTTAAGGGTTTGTGTGTCCAGCACCCTCACTAGAGAACTGACTTTATGTTTAGAGACTTAGGGTCTTTTCATTTTCATAGTAGCCTTCAAAAGACTTCTTTCTTAAGATTTGCCTTTGCTAAACAACTATTCTTATAAAAATAAAAGTAAATAAGTTTCAAATGAAATAAAGACCTGAAGATTGGTTCTGCATTCTGATGTCAATTTTTTTAAAAAATTACCATTGAAATGAGAAAAGAAGCTAAAATACATAAAATTATTATTTTTCAATATTATTAAATTTATGTTATTATTTTTAATCTAAATTATTAAGAATAAATCACTTTAAAATCATTAATTTATAACATAAAATGTGTTTCTGGTTAAAAAATATTTTAATTACTAAAAAATCTCAGTGTGATAAACTTAAAGCTGAACTGATAATAGAATTGAACTAAAGAACTCAGAATATACCTTTATGTACAAAACATCAAGGAATCACTCATCTGTATGTAAATATACTAATACATATGTATGAATACATATATATTTATTGCAGGAATCTTTTTTAAACATTTTTAATAACTGCACATGAATGATTGTAGCAGGTATATCAGAGAATTTTGAAAGTGCAGAAACAAATACCCTAACCCCAGAAAAAAAAGCTAAATTGATAATAGTTTTTCATCACCCTTTCTTTTATCTTATGTTTTTCAACATATAATTTTACTGAGATGGTATGGTAGGTTTCAATAAGAGAGTGTGATTACTGATGCTGATCTTGGTCACTCTTCAGTTTTGTTATTATTTACAGTCTCACACTTCAAAGGGCATGCATAAGGTATGGAAAACTTTTTGATGACATTTGGGTAAAAAATGGATACTCTTTGGCTAACCCAAAGAACAGCTGTAAAGTGTAGCCAAGCTCAGGAATGGCTATTTTTAGTGAAATTTTTAAAAATACAAAAATGTGTAATTTTCAGTCCATTTGAAGGCTGCAGATGGCACCAAACAAAATAAAATGTTTAAGAACTCTTTTATTAATACTGATGTTCAGAGAGCAGTGGAAAAACTATTTCATATCACCACTAGTTTAATCCAAAAATTAAAAACTACTTTACATGATATGTGAAAGAGGTTCTGACATGTCCAAATTATTTACTCTTTTTAAGTAACTGAAAACTCATCTTCATACCGAAGCAGTCTCTGAAGGTATTTTTGACCAATATAACTTTATTAAAGCCTCAGGCATGATAGCTTCCCAATTTCCATTACAAGATGAACTTTACAGATCAAGACAATCATGACAGTAAAATAGAATGGGAGGATATCATGTAGCTCACTGATATACTGTAAAAGGGGAATTTGTAAAAAGGAGCTGATAGAAGGTCTGACACAGTCATAAGCAAGTTTAGAGAAAGATCTCATAGACCTGTGCAAAATAAGTGTTTTGAGGCCACTGAATGGCAAAATTTTGAGACAGATTTTGGGATCAGTGTAAAATTTTGACAACTCTCTGAATTGATGAATCAAAGATGTGCTCCAGTGACTTTCTCTTGAGGAATCAGTTCCCAGAAGACCCCAGGTTTCTCCCAGCCATCCTGAATTCATGCTAAGAAGCTACAGCTGACATCTGCTCCCACTACCACCTGGCTAACTTCTTCCTCCAGCTAAGAAGATGCATTCTTAAATGCCAAAACAGAGGAAAGAACAACTTTGATGACTTTTGGGAGACCCCCACTCAGAGTTGGCACACAAGGCATTGGGAGCTTCAGTATCCATGCTGAAATATCTTAAGAAAAATATAAACAAGTTTGGTTTTGTAATAGGAAGTGCTGTTTAAGAAATTAAGTTACTCTGTAAAGATCAATATAGAGAAATAGTACAGAAATCACCACATCAGTTAATGTTTCTCTAAACCAAATTAAAGTTAAAAGCTTGAGGCTGAAGAAAAGGTTCAAGACAACTCCCAAAGACTATGAAAAATGCTATGTAAACCTAGTTTTAATCCTTCACAGTATGGAGTTCTGCCACCCCAAATAGGTGCTGGCTTTCACCTTCACCATTCTATGGAGTATTAATTTACATGTAGGCCCTTCTCTTCCTAACAGATAAAATGAGTCAGATCTTTGACTCTTGTATCCGATGTAAATAATTTCTCATATGTAGGATTTTCAGATACTGTTGAACAGAGCTGTGAATATGTGTGGTGCCACACCTGCAGATAATGAAAAAGGGCAAAGGGACTATGTGACATACTTAGCTTGTTCTAAGCATAGCCATTTACCCATTGTAAATGCATTGTTTTGTGAAAAATGAGCAAGATGAGCATGAATAATACTACCTCTTGTAAATGGACTCAATTCTTTTTTGTCCTAGAGCTTCACTATATGCATATACACAAATAAGAATAAAAAAGTGAGGCTCAGTGATCACTCTGATAAAGAATAGATGAGATGGCACAAAAGCTAACTCAGAGAGAGAAGTGTGTTTGGATCAGATACATAATTTCCTGGAACTGGGAACAAAGACCTTCATAAAGATTTAAAAGGACTCACAGCATATTTATCTAGCTTGACACCTGCAAAGAGTAGCTTCAGCTGCAGAGAAGACAAGAACTGATACATATCTGAAAAAAACTTTTTCAGATTTTATAGAAGTGGTCTTATTGAAGCAAATAGAATACTGTATGTTGATTTTGAAATTCATGAAAACACAACCAGAAATAGCACAGTAACGAACATGTTAAAACAGCAAAGTTTTTGGTGCTACTCATGATAATGACTGAAGAAAACTATTTTCTCTTGAAGGACTGACTGCCTGTGCTCCATGAGGACTGCTGCACACATATCAAGTCTTATAATAGATATGTCAATCATTAAAGTTTGATTGAAGGCATGACTGATTTTTCTTTCTAGACACTTGGGAGCTTCCACTGGAGAAATAGTTAAAGTAGAGGGAGATGTGTCATTGAGCAGCTATGGTGTTGTATTTATTTACTATTGATTGCTCTTGCATCAAGTAAATGGGAATTTGTTGAAAGTCAATTAATCCTTATGGTTAATTAGTTTAAGTTCTATTTATTTATTTATTTTTAATTAAAAGGGTGTGTAGAACCTGCTACACATATCTCAGATCCCTGTTCTGGAGTTCTTCCTTCATAGCAACCCAAATTCCATAACTTGGGATGTTTCATGGTTCTCAAGGGCACAATTAAATTTCCAGCACTTGTGAGAGTGTTACATTATCCTGTTGGTGAATTGATTCTTCCTGCAGTCTGGATAGGTTATAGCTATGCCTTTCCCAATATATGACTGATTTGAATATCACAGTGCTGAATCAAAGGATGTGAGCCATATCACACTTGTTTAAATAAGTGTTTGCATGTTATTTCCATTAGTTTTTTGATATTTGGGTTTACAAAATATGTGTCCATACATGTACAATATACGCTGAGCTGAAAATAAATATAAAATAAATACTTTTTTCATAATTATATATATATTTCCCGAGTGCTACAGAAATTCAGTAACTCTTTCCTTGATTTCTATAGCATTCATCCTAATTTATATGTAGATGCTGCTACCTATTTGCTTATGGATTATTGAACAGAGTATCTTTGAAGATAATATAATTAGTAGTTAATTTGAAATGAATATTTGTTTTAC
This sequence comes from Heliangelus exortis, assembly GCF_036169615.1. Taxonomy (NCBI): domain Eukaryota; kingdom Metazoa; phylum Chordata; class Aves; order Apodiformes; family Trochilidae; genus Heliangelus; species Heliangelus exortis. The sequence continues at coordinate 96,227,701 of NC_092423.1, read as the reverse complement.
TGTTCACATATCATTGTATATAAGTCAGCATTGACTGGCCTATTTGTAACTTATTCTTGGAATTTGTATTGTCATTTTTTTTCTTTTAAAGGAATATTCTTGTATTATTTGTGTCACTATTGTGTAGTGTAGTCCAGAGGTTTGGCTGCTGCTACAGGACAGTTTGTTAGAAAGGTGGTGTAAAAGACTAAATCCTATAGATTCAGAGCAGTTCAGCTCCGGAACTGAATGTTGTCTTTTAGCATGCTTCCATATATATGAAGAAATATATAATTTCTGTGTGGATATTTCCACGTCATAAACTTGGAGAAGGGAAAATTAATGAGTAGCTACTTTCTAGCTATATAAAGGCTGTTTCTAGAGATTTTTGTTTGGGTAAAATTTTTAAATGTAAAATAAAGATATTCTTTTCCTTTCAGATGATAGAAAACCAAAATCCTTTCAGAGACATGGTATTCAGAAATATCACATTAAAAAGGAACTAGAAGACTACTTAGAGCTAGGCTTTAATACTTTGGACTAGATCTTGATTTATTTTCTAATTATAAAAATTTAATTTACTCTTATTTTTATTTCCAAGATCTTGTGATATTTATCCCTGCTTTTTGCAGCAATACCTGATTGATAACTCTTATTAGATGAGTTTTGTGTGGTTTCATTTTAATCAATTAAAAAAAAAAAGCATTAAAGAAGAGTAACACTGCTGTGCATGAGTAAATTATTCCATTGGGCACCAAGACCTGTCTCCGTTCTGTGTACAAAAAAAAAACTTGTGTTTTGGCTAAGTGCATTAACTTTCTGAAATAATTGACAGTGCTTAACAATTTATAGGGTTTTTTCTCCATTTTTCCACCTCTTTTTCTCTTGAACCTCTTGTGTTTTATAAGAGGCAGTCACCAAGTCCTTAAATTCTCATCTCTTTTCTGAAATTGTAAGCAGCAGCAGTTACAACTTTACTAAGCCTGCAGCTTGGTAACTTGTAGCAGCAATCACACTGGCCCCAAGAGACATCAATGAGAATGTTCTGAGCATCACCCTGGAATTTACCACTCGATCCAGGCCCAAATTCATTATGGTCTCACCTTATTTAATGTGGGCAACACTTTTAAAGCTAGCTTTCTGCTTCAAATTCACAGTATGTTTTTTCTCACATATTCTGTAGAGGCAACCTCATACAAGATTCTGAAATACATAACCATAGTTATAATCTTTTCCTAAATAGCCTTCAGTCCTCAGTTCAAACCAGTATAATAAATTAACTTAATAGCCTATATGTAAATGTATGATCATTAATCAATAGAAAAAAAAAACAAACCACCAAAACATGTATAGATGAACTCTCCTTCCCTCACATGTATTCCCATGTTTAATGTATGTATTTTAAAAGAAGTAATAATGATTTGAAACGTTGCAAACTCAGTGATTTGTCAAAACATCACTGAAATGGAAGTATAAATAATTGAATCATTTCCAAGCACACTGTGACTGACAAGCACTTAAAAGTATTCTGACTGTTTGTGCCACTTCATATATATATATCTATGTTAAATTTCTTTAAGTTTATGCCATATGTAGCTGTATTAAAGATACTGACTTCAAATTGTCAAAATTTCCATGCTATTTGTCTTCTCAAGACTAGGAACCAAATAGAAGACACTAAAATGCCTGATAAATATTGTCAAGGTTTCAGGCACTATCAGCATTTTTTTGTGGAAATGCAATACAATAGCAATGACAGTGATTTTATGAGGAGTAAGAAAGAAGATTATATTTTAAGCAAGCCCTTTAGATACTGCAGTAAAAATGAATCCCTAGACCCAAGGTCTTTGTTCTTCGTGTTATTTCTCCTAGCACAAATACAGAAAATTTAACAATACAACTGCTGCTGAAAGACAATCACACCTGGAAATAACTAACCCAAACAGCTTCCAGCCTCAGGTTTTGGATATTTTTTGTTTTATTTTTTTCCATGGGTCAACACACAGCACGTGGAACTAACTGTATCTTCAAAAGCAAAAAACATTAACTTCTTGAACTTACTTTCATTACTACTTCAGGAAAGCAACTCCACGAGACAACCACCAAAATTTATGGGTTTTGTACATTGTTGTCCTAGGAAAAAATCAGACATCTGTGTGGAAAATAACTGAAAACCCTGATAGATGTGATATATTGGAATGGTCTCACATAGGCAAACAACAAAAGAGAAAAGAATCTTTTTGCTCATGTTAGAAGACCATTTTTAGCAAGCAAAGTTTCCTCTCCTTCATTCCATTCCCATCCTTTGTGGAAAACTGTACAGTATGCTCAAAGGGAAAGCCTGAGAACTAACATTCACCATGTGCTCACTATTAACATTCACGGTTCTAAAAGAGATGTTTTGTACTACACACTACAAGGCAGAACTCTGGTTAGACATGCATTAGAGAGGATTGAATTTTTTTTCCCACTGAGTATATTTCATCTAAAAATAGATGGTTTCTGTTTAATCGTGTGTCATGGCTTGGGCCCACCTAGTATTAACCAGGCCTCTGCTTGCTCCCCACTCCTCTCTCTGTGAGTCAAGGAGATGAAAAAACACCCAAAAGCTCATTAATTGAGCCAAGGACAGGGAGGTTTTCACTCTCCAATTACAGTAGCAGGCAAAAAACAGAGAGATCTAACTTGGGAAGAAAAAAACTTAATCTACAATGAGAAAGGGAAAACATGCCCAGATCTAATACATTCTCCCCCCATCCCTCTCTTCTTCTTCCTGGGTGCAGATCACTTCACTGCTGTCTTCCCCTCAGCAGCACAGGGGGACAAGGAGTGGGGTTTAGGATCAGTTCACCACAGGTTTCTACCTCTTTCTCTTCTCAGGGGGAAAACTCCCCTCTCCAACATGGGGTCCCTTTCACACGAAGGAGTCCTTCACGAACCCCTCCAACATGAGTCCTACTCACAAGGTGCAGTACCTCAGGAATGGACTTCTCTGGAGTGGGATACCTACTGAGTCACGGATGCTTTGGGAGCAGTCACCTCTTCTGCCACAGGGTCCTCCGGGGATGTAGGTCCACATCTGCCCCTCTCCGTGATCCTGCACAGGCTGCTTCTTTACATCTGCCCAGCTGTGATACTTCAGGGGCTACAAATCCACATTTACCCCAGGGTGGTCCTTTGAGGACTGATCCACCATGCTCCACCATAGGCTGCTGGGGGACAGCCTGATATCTCACCATGAGCTGCAGGAAAATCTCTGCTTGGGCACATTCTCCCCCTCATTCTTCACTGACCTTGATGTCTTTTCTTTGATGTTTCTCTGTCACTTCATCCTCGACTCTACTCTGCAGGTGCTTTTCCTATATTTTTGCAGTTTCATTTCCCCTTTCTTGAATAAGTTACTCAAAGAGTTGCATCCAGTTCCCACACCTAATCAGCCTTGGGCAGAGGCAGGGCAGGGATTTGAACCAGGGGAGCTTCCAACAGCTTCTCACAGGAGTCTCCCTGTGCCCCATCTTGCTTCCAAAACACACATTAACCCAAGACACCATGCCCTAAAACATGCTAAAACCTCCTACAAGTTTATTTGTTTAGTATTTAGTTTAGGACTGTTTAGTAAATACACTTTCAAATGCTTGCTGAATTATTCTGGACTGTAGAGGACTAAGTAATTAGCCCTTTCTCCCACTCTAAACACTCAAATGATTCTTTGACTAAACAGTATTGCAGAGTAAGCAACTTATTTATTTCTTTAAACAAGCTCAGCACACTGCAATGTAGAACCTATACCTTAAGGTAAGACAGCCTTGTTAGTCTTAAGCAGAAAACTTACAATGTATTTTCAATTAATTGGTTTCAAGATGCAAAATATATACTAGGAAAAGAGATCTTGCTAATTTCTGTTGAGTAAACCTTACTGAAGACAGAACCCAGTGCAATAAATAACCGTAACCTTTGCTTGGCGTAGCTACGTGAAGGCCAACACCTTCTCATGGGACTAAAGACTATCTTTGTACTAATTACCATTTCCTATATAAAATGTCGAACACCTATGGACTAATGAAACAAATCTTTCCTGATAATCCAGTATTTCAGGAGTTATAACACCCTTAAAGATCTCAAGCTGTTCTATTGATAGCTGCTAAATTCAGAGAGATTTTTAAGACAATCTGTCTCTGTTTCATTTACTCCCCAGAGAATGTTCAAGTGAAAAATTCAGGGATGTGTAGGGCTCCAAATTCTTATGTTTGCCTTTATTTTAGTAGGGACACTCTCCAAGGACACATCCCCAGCTCAAAATAGTGTTAAAGTTTGAGAATTGACTGACACAGCACTATGAAACAGTTTGATCTTTGCACTCACTCACAAAGCCATCAATCCTGACACAAATGGACACCGAGATGAGGCATTCGGGCAAGCGTGGAAAATGGCACCTTGTCCCTGTCATAGCTTCTGAGAGTGGATAACTTTTGGTAGGGCTGAAGTCATATGTCATTTCTCTGGGCACATCCAAACTGCCCTGGGAGCAGGAGTGGAAACAGACTGGACAAGGTCATTAATCACAGGGAACTCTGTCTCCAAACATTATATTGCTTGGAGGCAATGTGCCTGCCTGAGTCTCTTCTGACTTTAGAGCTAAAGGCTGCAGACTGCCACGTTAGAGACACAACTAGGTGAAGCTTAGTGCCACAGTATGACCTCTTTAGAAAAATTATAAAACATCTTAAGAAAGCAATAGACACTGTACTTTAGGGAGCATCCATACAATGATAGAATGGTTTGGGTTTAAAGGGATCTTGAGGATCAGATAGTTCCAACTCCCCTGCAAGGACACCCTCCAATAGATGAGGATGCTCAAAACCCCATCCAACTGTGCCTTCAAAACTTCCAGGGAGGGGGCATCCACTACATTCCTGCACTTCTGGGGAAATCCAGCAGGAGGTCTTGTTTCTATAGCTCTCTGAAATCTTTCTGTTAGTTGTTCATCACAGCTATTAAATGCGTGCATAATTCCAAGACTTTTTTCCTTTTTATTTTTTTTTTTTTTATTTTTTAGTTTTTTTCCCCATATGTCCATAGTATATTTTCAGAGGAGCAGATTTTCAAAGTAAGCTATCGTCATCTTTGGTTTTGGCTTTTATGTCCTTATTTTTGTGCTGTTTATGAAAAACTATGCATTTCTCTAAAATTATTTTTCTACTAAGGTAATTTGGTAACTTAAACTAATTGAGAAAGATGTATTATGAAGGGAGGGAGCATGACAGAGCATGGGAGAAGGAGCTTGAAAATAATCATGTCTATAAGAATATACTCTCTTGTCACATATTAAAAAAAAGAAGCAAAAATTATGCTAAAGAAACTGTTAAAGATGCAATGTTACTGAGTTTATGTACATGTTTTATAACAGATGCTTGTGTAAGTCTCTGAAAAAAAAAATACTAAGCAATACTTGCCAAGTGACCTCAAATGTCTGAAGCAAGAAGACCATAGACAAGCAGCATTAGAAAGCTACAGTGTAAGATGAATACTGAGAGGCAGAGAAGGAGCATTTGGCAGTTGTCAGGCTGCAAACCAACCCTTCTGAAATCATTGTGATTCTTTGGTGACCATAACTCAAAAGTTCACCTTCATAACAGCACCAGGGAAAAAGAGGAAGAGGGAAAAACTAAAATGAACTGTGAAAAAAACCCTAGCAAAATATCTTAAATTAGGATGTTGCAGCTTAACAAAATAAACTCCTTATGTTTATGATCAACTCCTTATGAATACTAGATAACATATCAAGCAATTAATGGCAATTTAAAAAAAAATCTATTATTATACTTATATTTTTCCCACTTAGAGTGTGAATTTGTGCTAACTGTTTTAGTTTAATTATCTTTTGAAAAGCCCCATCAAGTTTGATTACACATGATTTTATGTTATAGCTTTACTGTCTCTATCTCAGCAGCACTCAAATTGAGAAATAAAGCAGTACATTTGAACAGCTGCTCTATATGAAGAGTCTAGATCACTTTTGTGTCCACAACTTGTGTGAAGCCTAGTTGTTGGGAAACATAAAACTTTGTATAAATATATAAATAATGAGAGACACAAAACATACACATAATACAATATATTCCTTTTTGGTGTAGGTGATTTCAAGGACTGGGCAAAGGACTTGTTTGGATTATTGTACCATTTTCTGTTATCTTTTCTAGAACTTTATTAATATTAAGAGGAACACGCAGTAATTCCAGGAAGACTGTGGTGTCTTCCCTGCATAAAAGTATTGACTTGACTCTCATAATTAAGGTAAGATCAAATTTTTCTGTCTGCATGTTTCTATACAGTTGAGGATTGTCCCATACTTCAGTTCTTTAGCAGTATTGTTTATAATTTGCCTGAGGCTACTGATGAAATTCCTCCCTTCTTGTGCTATGCATAATTACAAACATGGAGAAATAAGAAATCTACAAGGACAAGAGATCTAAAGTCCCTCCAAAAGCAAAGAGAAATAAGAAAAGAAAGTATAGTTATTACATAGGAAAAGAAATGTTAATGCCTCTGTTTACTCACTTTGCTTTATTTCTTAGTGATATGGTTGACTGAAGGAACAGAGAGCTGAAGATTGACAGGAAATATTGTTAGGGAAAAAGCTGGAGGAGAGAGTAAAGGGCTGTAGAAAGCATCAGGCTTCACAAGCAGAGAGAGCTGTTGCAGAAGATTTTCATTCAGCATGACAGCCAGCAAGTAGGAGGAAACACTCAGGTGATGGTTGCACTATCAGACTGCAGGCCCATAGGAAAGCCTCCCAGCACTCCTTTCCAGCCTTCTGCATCTGGCCCCAGGATCCCTTCACCCTGGAAATGGAGGAAGCTAATTTCCTAGCTCAGGTGTCCTGTCTTCATAATAGCCCAGAGAGCAGAGGTTATTTTTTCTGCTGCTTGTATTCACAAAAGTGAGGAGAGGACAGCATTATTCACCTCTGCACCAACAGCAAGGCGGAAAATAAAAGTGGAGGCTGTGACTTTCCCTCCTATCTGTCTTATGTGTCATTCTGGGGCTGCTTCTTCAACTCCTCTGACTTCTTCAGACTGCCCATTTGACAGTCGGTTTTCATCCAGTAAGCAGCTATATTTCCTTAACACAATACTAAATGACTGTAAACTTTTTGACTGGATAAATATTTACATTCCTATTTGCATATGAATATGTTGTATATGTAAAGCTCATAAAGACATTTCCACCAAAAAGAATGCCTCTAATTATCGAACAAGTGAGGTGAGGGTGATTAAGTATTTACATAGTAAGAGGATTAACGAGTACACTGAGGAAGGTAAAAAAAAAAGGCTGAGGAAGCATGTCAATATATGCAAGTAAAGCTAATGTTCTGTAGCTTGCAAGCAGGTTGGTAAAAGTCTGGTAGACCTTGAATTTCATGAGTCTTAGATTTTTAACAAATTGCTCAGACTACCACCTGTGTTTACTTTTTAAAAATATATATTTAAGATTACTTTGATATTTTTGCAATATAAGTTTTTTAAAATTACTATTTTAAATTCCTGCTAGCTAAGGTTAATCAGGTTTCTGTGGGTATTTCTTGTCTGAGAAATATCTTTCAAACACGTGAATTTTTTTCAGCTAATCATTGTGTTGTGAACAAAATCCAGGAAATGTGAAAATTAAATTAGACATTAAGAAAATACTTCAAAGACCAAGGTCAATTAGAGAGTGACATAATTTGCCAAGGGAAATTGGTGAAGCAGAGTCACTGAAGATATTCAAGGCTATCCTAGTAATATATAGGACTAATTATATAGCACTGAGTGCTTTCAAAGTGCTGTACAGACATGAACTAATTAATCTGCTCAATATCCTTTAGAGACAGGGGAGGAAGTATTGCAAGGTTCAGCATCACCTGACACAGCTTCTGTTTAGGGACAGAAAAAAAAGTATATTGAACAATCACTCTACCTCTCTCTTTGTTAAGGATATGCACATGTATGTGTGTATGCAAACTGAAGGTACTGAAGATGTCATAGTTAAAAGACAAAAAAACCCAACAACCAACCAATCAAACAAAAAATAAGCAAAAACCCCAAACAAACACATTAAAAAACCCAAAACAAGCAAAATCCAAAACTTAAAGTCTCATTTGGAAGGGTACTAAACATGTGTTTGGATTACTGAAAAACCCTACTCTTTCTTTTTATCACATTCCATTATGTGTAACCTTTGTTTGTGTAACCTTTGTTTAAATCATTGCTTTGCTCAGCATCTCCTCATATAGTAAGCAGTAGAGAAGCCAGGACTTTTTGATGATTATGTTCTTGGTTTGTCTTACTGCAGTTACTAAGAGCCTATTTGCTACATGTTCTAAAACCAACTCAGGGAGATTATAGGAAGACAGTTGTCAATCAGGCTAGCAGTTTAGAACACTACAGAGAAAACATGGGAAGAGACCTCTTCTTACAGTGGCTGCCACCTGTCATTGTTCTGGTATTGAAGCCCTTTAATTTATTAAAGGAAACTGATAGGAAAATTTCATTGTTCATTAGAGAGAGTTGTGAAGTTTCTGAAATGTATAGTTCAAACTACAAAATATTGTTCCTGTACAACTAGATAGTGACTACATCAATATAAATCAAAGGAAGTCTCAAAATAGGGGGAAAGGATATTCACAGCAACATTTTCATTTTCTATTTAACAAGTCTAAAACTAATAAAACGAAAAAAAGTTTTACCTAGTGCATAATAAACCCATTGAACCTATTGCCCCAAGGTATAAGCAAGGCCAAGAGTTAAGTAGAAGTCAAGTTACATTAGTTTGGATTAAAAAGTGAGGGCTATAAATCTTCCTGCATTCATATATAAGCTAGGCACTATCTGATGAGAATTCAAAAGCAGTTTTCCCTGTAGGTAGATTTTTCAGTGGAGATTTTAGTTGTTTTTTTTACTGATGCATTCAATCCTGGCTATTGAAGGTGAAATAAATAGACAGACTTGACTCATTATAGAGGTTTCTACACATTTATATGTTCTTAAAGACCATTTGGGCCTTGGCTGTTCAGTCAGACTGGAGGCATTTCAGAATTGGTACTGATGACTATACCTCAACATTTCAAAATTTAAAAAGGAAATAGAGCTTATACTCACATTAGAAAGTAGGCTAAAGTTTGAAGCATCTGAGAACGCTGATTACATTCTCTTCTTATTTTGCACTATATTCTTGATGAATTGCTGTCTGCATGCTCTAAACATAACATAAGCTGAGGCATCTGATATCCATCTTTTGGTCTGCTGAAGACTGCAAAATGCCTTGCCCTAGAAAACCATAGAATAAACCTTTAGCATATAATGCCCGACCATAGATCCTTCAAAGCAGGTCTGCAATATATGTGAAAATCTGTGTTGTGGAAGATGTTTTATTCAAAATGTTTTCATTTTCATAGTGCTCAATTTCTATCAGCTAAATAATACTTTGTTTGTTTCAAATAGAGTAGAATATTTCTGGAAGAATATATAGGTTAAAATAAACATTATACTGGCTGTTCATTCTGATGTTTTGTAGAAATGTTATTTGAAAAATAAGAAAATGCTATTTCAAAAGATGTATCCACCAAACCATTTTCTGCCACAGCATAGCTTGAAAAAAACGATAAAAGAAAAAAAAAAAAAAAAAGGAAGAAAAAACCCCACCAACAAACAAGTAAACAAAAAACAACAAAAGGAACCCAAACCCATAACACTTCCTCTAGCCTAAATGATGAATGTTATTTAGCCTAATAATGAATATTGACAGTTATCAGGATTTTGTGGAGATCAAGAATGCCTTTCTATAGTGAAATCTAAGTTTACAGAAATTTTAACAGAGGAAGAATAGGAATACTTTTTCCCTAAAACAACTAAATGATCTGTCTTCAGAGATACTTACAGTCATCCTATTATGACATTTATATAAAAATAAAATAAAAAATCCCTGCTGTGCAAGACTTTCAGGGGCATTTAATTTTTTAAGTTTTTTTATCCTGTGCCTGAAGGCTTATATTAATCCAGTCAGTAAAGCCAGTAATTTATTGAGCACACAAGGATGGCAATCATTTGGGTTTCCTGTGTTTACTTTGGTTCTGTAAACTACATTTAATGAAGAATGATCTCCTGTGACAGCAACTCTGTCTCACCATAGGGAGTGTGCCATGAAAATCCTCCAGTTTCTACTTCAGACAGGGGCAGTGATGCCTCTCTCTAATTACAGATTTTTTTCTGCTTATGCTACAGGAAATCTGGTGCAAGATTGCATAATGTGAACTCTGGAGGGAAGATACCAGTTTAGAAGATATATCATCAACAGCTGGAAGACAGGAGGAAAAGTAGAAGGTTGGTTTGTGAGATGTTTGAAGTTTAAGTTTAGTAAGGAAAAGTTACCAGAGGTGTTGTAGCAGTGGAATCTCAACATTTATACTTACTATTTCACTCAGTCCTGAAGAGGAAATCAAGAAAATTGCATATACTCCTCAGCAAACAAGGACCATTTTAAGGACAAAATTCCCTGTTTCACAAATGATAAGATGAAATCTTTTTTTCCCTTTATTATTAAAAAAAAAAGTTATTTTTAGTAATTATTTTAGATGTACAAGGGAAACCAACAAATAGTAGTTTTGAATACTGTTTCTTTGGAAAATAGTGCATATTTCCAATAGCAATAAGCATTTGATTTTTACATTTAGAAAGAGACACAATTATAAGAAAATACTAATGGCATTGTCATCGAAGTAAGTTCTTATTGCTACAAAATGCTTATGCACTCACTGCCTAAAGAAACACTGATGTTAAGGGTACATGGCTGCAATAAAAGCCCTTGAAGTAGTTTTTCCAGAAGAAGCAGTATGGCATCTTATGGAAACTGTAGAAAAGACTCAGTTTAGAAGAGGTGAAATCTTGCAAAAGGTTTTGGAGGATAATTAAGGGATTTTATTTGGCAAAATGGAGTGCTCCAGAAAGGACACTAAGATTAATCCTATTCTGAGCCTCTTTTTTTACCTTTCCTGTCTTATGAATCTATTTGCATGGGTCCAACATGAAATACAACTCAGAGAGAATAACAATCAATAGTTTCCTAACAAACCTTGCTGGATCATATGCTCCAAACTGTAGGCGTTAGTTCATGGTTTGTCATCACTATCACTTCATTTTCAGGTGTATATTTATTCATAAATCTTTTGGATTAGACTATCTCAAAGACCCATATGTAGCAACAGAAGATCATAAATGAGAACTCCTTGATATGTGAGAAGAATTTGGTTTTACATTGTGGGATATTTTCCCCCTTCTAACCACAAACACTAAAATAAAATAGAGGCAAGAGTTTCTAAACCCAGAATAAACTTTTTTTGTTGTTGTTGTTCAAAAGGTTCTATCACACATACATCTCCTTAGCTTTCACCATACAGAATATATAAAAGTGATCTGGTGGTGATGGATGAGTCACTTAAGTTCTGCTCTCAGAAATGAATCGTTTCATTCCCCTGCCTAGAATATGATGGAAGAAGGTATTTTCACCAACACTGTTGTTTTTGTAACTGGGGTGAGAGTGTATCCAGTAGAATCCAGAAGTCATATATCAATTTGGTGATGGGCAACAAAGAAAGCTGGTGATCTCTGGCTACTTAAAGTATTCCCTTATGTGTGGAAATCTTATGTGTGGAGGGTTGGCTATAAAATACAAGAACATTCTTGTGGCAATATTTTTGTTATCATAAAGGAAGAAATATAAGACAAATATGGAAGAGCTGTTTTAAATCATGATGATAACACAGGTTCTGTTTTCTAACTTTTTTGGTAGAACAAGGAGATTTTTTTCCCTGAAGATCTAACACAAGCATTCTGTGCATTTTCTTGTGTTTAGACCCTAAATAATTCAATACCTACAAGCTTCAAAACTTTATCTTATGCATGTTTGCTTCTGTCGAATTGAGAGTCATATATATATAGTATGCAAAAATATCCTAATAAGAAAGTAAGATGTTGCATTCAAACAAAGAAAATTTTAAGCAAAGTAGTGAAAAGTAGCAGTTTCTTTGAAAGAAGTTTCTAGGAAAATAAGACATGATAGAGAACAAACACAAGAAACCAAACCAAAACAAAAAACCCCACACCAAAGTCTCCTATGACATTAAACTTTGTGCTTTCTGACTTTTATCTATAGGCTCTTTTTCTACAGTCAGCAGGATATCAGGAAGGTCTTCAGTACCTTCATCCTCTGAGAAAGATGGATTTCACCAGCATCCTAAAACTTTAAAGTCTTTGGAATGCCATGACTACTTCTAAAAATTTTGTTTATCTTGAGTAGGATTAAAGGTGAAAAAAGTGCTTCCTTTTCCTGCATTAAGCATCCCAGCATAGCACCAGACACTCAGGTCACTAAAAATAGCAATTATGTGTTTCAGGCTATGAAAGTTTGTGATTCTAAATCAAATTCACTGCATTGATTGTGTGACACAGTAAGAGCCATGAGAGATTTAGTTTCAGCTTGCTCAAACTGGATACCACTGCCAGTGATTTCTTTGGCCTATTTCCAATAAATAGTTTGGAAGTCCTCACAGGAAGATCCAAAATATAAATTTCTCTATGTAATACAACTATACTTTTTTTTTCTACCTTGTCCATTTCAGGTTTTGATGCTTACAAAGCAGAATGAATATTAAAAAGTTGTAACTGTTACAACACTGCAGAAAGAAACTGGAGTCTGCAAGTTGGTCCTGTCAGTCTAAGCCCCCAGAAGAGATCTTCCTGAATTCCTCTGGAAAGGATATAATTTCCCTGTCTCAAAACAAAGAAGAGACAAAAAAATTTGTTACCTCTTTAACAGTGGATTCTTTCCATGTTCATGGACTCAATCACTTTGTAAGTAATGGAATACACCATCACACCATTAATTTCGAAGATTTAATAAAGTTCCATGTAGTAACAAATAAAAAAAAATCTGATTCATATTGCTTTTCTCCTTCTCCTTTCTCAAAGGTTTTCATGGAGAGGAATCATATTTTTGGCACACTGGTAGGGCACTTGCCTTTTTATCTTACTTTTGCAGATCAGTGATCTGCTGTTTTACAGATTTAAGCAAACCATATGAGGTCAGTTTCTCCTGGTATTTCAAATTACTTAAAACTTGTTGTTACTCTGCCCTCTCTAAAGCTATTCTTGTTTAGCTATTGGATTTATATTTTTGTTTTGGTTTTTTGTTGGTTTGTTTGTTTGTTTGTTTGTTTGGTTTTGTTTCTACATTATAAAGAAATCCTGAACGATATTCCATATCCTGCTTCTGGCTAACCTTTGAAGGCAAGCTGGCTTACAGTGATAGCCTTTACTTCTGCCTCCAGTTCTCCTTTACTTCTGCCTCCAGTTCTTGAGTTTGTTTACTTCGGACGAAAATGTTCAGAGTTGCGCTTTACTGCCATCTAGTGACAGAATTAGGAAGAAATATTTTTAAAAAATCCCTTGTGGCTAGAAGGAAAGTTAACATCTGTAAGAGAGACTACTGCAGTTTCTGTGTGGGGAAAAAAAAAATTAAAAAAATTCAACATAGTATGATTAAACGTGAGAATTCTAAAGATCTTTGAAATTTTATGAGCTTCTTAGGAGATTGTCCAACGTTTACTAAACTGATATATACTTAAAATTACCTATGTTTGCCCGTACACAATTAACACATTTACATCTACTGTTAAATAAGAAAGCAATGCTTTATTTCACACTTAATTTTAAATATAACTGCATTTGTCTAATGTTTTTGACTGGTATAGAGTAATAATTTTTTCATAGTGGCTCTTATGGAACTATGTTTTGAATTTATAATTAAAATAATGTTGATAAATTACAAAATATTTTACCTATTGCAATGAGCAATGCAGCAGTCAAGACCTTTTCTGCTTCTCACCCCACTCTACCAGTGAGCAGGCTGGGGTGCACAAGAAGTTGGTAGGGGACAAAAATGGGACAGCTGACCCCATCTGACCAAAGGGAAATCCCATTCCATATGACAACATGCTCCGCACATAAATCTGGTGAAGAAGAAGGAAGGGAAGGACATTTGGAGTGATGATGTTTTTCTTCCCAAGTACCTGTTAAGCCAGATGAATCCCTGCTTTCCATGAGATGCTTGAACATCTGCCTGCTGATGGGAAGTAGTGAATGAACTCTTTGTTTTGTTTCACTTGAATATGTGGGTTTTGCTTTACTTATTAAACTGTTTTTAGCTTGACCCATGAGTTTTCTCACTTTTAGCCTTCCTGTTCTCTCTCCTATCCCACTGGAACAGAGTGACCCAACAGCTGTGTGGTACTGAGCTGACTGCATGAGTTGTATAAAGAATCAAAGAATCATAGAATTGGCTGGGTTGGAAGGGACCTCAGAGATCATCAAGTCCAACCCTTGATCCACTACCACTGCAGTTACCAGACCATGGCACTGAGTGCCACATCCAGTCTCTTTTTAAATATCTCCAGGGATGCAGAATCCACCACTTCCCGGGGCAGCCCATTCCAATGCTTGATCACCCTCTCAGTAAAGAAATTCTTTCTAATGTCCAACCTAAACCTCCCCTGGCACAACTTGAGACTGTGCCCTCTTGTCTTGCTGAGAGTTGCCTGGGAAAAGAGACCAACCCCCTGCTGGCTATACCCTCCTTTCAGGGAGTTGTAGAGAGTGATGAGGTACAAAGAAGAGCGTGGCCAGGAGGTCAAGGGAGGCCATTCTCTGCCTATTGGAGCCAAAGCTGGAATACTGCATCCAGCTCCAGTTTCCCTAGTTTGAGAGACAAAGAACTACTAGAAAGTGTCCAGCGGAGGTGGGTGGAAATTAATGGGCAATTGAAACATCTCTTTTATGAGGAAAGGCTGAGAGAGCTGGGGCTCTATCCTGGAGAAGAGAAGGCTGAGGAGAGACCTTGTTAATGCCTGCAAGTATCTAAAGGGTGGGTGTGAGTGGGATGGATCCAGACTCTTCTCAGTAGTTCCCAGTGACAGGGCAAAGGGCAATGAGCACAAGGTAGAATGTAGGATGTTCCATTTAAATATGGGAAAGACTTCTTTACTAAGAGGGTGACAAAGCACTGGAACAGGCTGCCCAGTGAGTTTGTGGAGTCCCCTTCTCTGGAGATATTAAAAACCTGCCTGGGTGCCATCCTGTGTAATGAGCTCTAGGGGATTCTGCTTTAGTGGGAGAGTCAGACGAGGTGATCTCTAGAGCTCCCTTCCAACTCTGACATTTTTGTGATTCTGTGAAACTACAGGAACTTGTAAACACAGAACAAAAAACCCCATGCACATTAACAACAATAAAATAATTTATATAAATTAGATAGGATTGTTAGATAAGAACAGCAAGGGAATATGAGATTGAGACACTGTATATTATCCCAGAAGAGAAAGGAAAAAGAATTAAAGGAAATGGCCATTTGGAAATTAAAACTGTTCAAGCAACTGTCTTTAAGGTTTTGGCTCTGATGTGATTGAAGCAAAATCTTACACTGATTATTATAGTGAAAAAAAATTCTCCTTATAAGCCTGAAATATCAGGAATATTGACAAAAACTTGATAGTTGGGTTAAGAAATCTTTTTTTGATGCCTAGTATATATATGTATATCTATATATAGTTAAATATATATATGTATACACATAGTAGGCTGTTACATGTGGTTCACCTCTGTTATTTAGATTTACTTTCTTGTTATATGTATCTTTTTCACAAATGACTTTCAGACCATTGGCCACTGTGGTTCCTAGACTTGCTAAAGCTCTATAGGACACATAATAACATCATAGCTTACATCCTCACAAATTTCTATCAATACTGTGGATAGAATTATAACTTAATCTTGCTGAGGTGTCAAGGTTATAGTAGTCAAGGTGTAGGCAATTTCGATAGCAGCAGGTATGGTATTAACAAGTGCAGTCTATCAGTTCTACTTTGGCTATAAAATTTCCTTTGGAACTGCACACAGTCAGCTAACTGAAACCGTGGGGGCTATCTTCACAGCTATATATAAAAGGTTTGCATATTTGGAATGGTTAATTTTGGGAAATAGTGCATGAAATGCTCCTGACTATATCGAGAAAGATACCCCTGTCATGAACAGATAAGGTCATAAAAGAACATGGACTTACCTTGTATGCCTTTTTCCTACATGTTTATTGGGCATTTGCAAAAAGTAGCTGAAAGGTAAAAAAAGTAATGGGAAAGTAAAAAGAACAACAACAAATTTTCTGGTTTCTGCTGCACAAGTTTTTCTGAAAAGATATTTATTTTTCTTACTCTACAATATATTGGCTATGTATTACTGAATATTGGTGTAAAGATATTCAGAATATCACAAGCTTGATAAAGCGCTTCTCAACTGAAGTTTGATTTCTTAGTTTATAAAAAAATAGAAGAAAATACAAGAAAATGTAGAGAAAAGTGTTGCTGGCCAAAGCCAAGAGATTTACATTTGCATCACTTTTATGATGTTATAGTGTTAGTGTTAGGTTTAGGTTTAGGTTTAGGCTTAGGCTTAGGCTTAGTGTTTGTTAGTGTTAGTGCAGAACTGCTTGGTCCTATAGAACATTTTCTTTTCAAGCCTATATGTGTAATAAAGCACTCATGAAGTAATTTATTAAATATGTCTATTTGCATGTATGCATTAACATCGTATTTCCCTAATGATTTAGTTCTGAAATTAGCTTGCATATCATGTTGAAAATAACTAATTAATATGAATATAAAACATGCAAAAAATTAGAAGATAATGTTTGCAATTCAGTCACATGGATTACTTTCTTATACACTTTAATTTCTTTTACAGAACAGTAATACATTTAGACAAGCTTAACATTTAAAACTGACATACAGCTTTCCCTCATCCATCACAACAACTTTTCATTTTCTCCCAAATTTTCTCTGGAAGGAGCTACTCTTGACAGAGTAAGAAACAGCTTATGTTTTTAGACAGATTCTGGTAATCAAACAGATTCAAGGGAAAGAGCAGTAAGATACATAAGTCCTGTGAAATGTAAACAGGGAAGTGCTGAATTTTGAGATCTCTCTCTTTTCTGGAAGCTCCACCATACAATCATTATCACAGAGATAAGGGAGTGGACTGAATGATATGTGTGCATATTTTGCAGCAGAAGCCTAGCTCTGACACCAGAAGAGTGGAATTAGAAAAATAAGTGGAAATCTTCATTGCTATGTCATGCCTGGGGTTTTGTGTTCCTTCTACTTTGCTTCAAAGACAATAGGAAAACAGATTTTGTAGTAAAGGGAGGCCAGGTATGGAGAAGAACACACTTTCAGAGAAAATTTCACATTTCAATTAACCTCTTACTTTGGAGCTTGTGGCCTTCTCTATTTCTGACCTGTGTTCCCACGCATATGCTCAGAAACTCAATGGTTGAAAAATTTTACATAATTTAACCTGCTGCCTTCCTCCTTCTGTAAATGTGAAGTATCCCTGCATTGAGTTTAGTTGGGATATTCAATACACAACTACTAACGAAGGATTTCAGTTTTCATGGCACTAACAGCTTAAGGAAAAATTGTCAGCAACATGGACTAGATTGTCATCTTCAATAAATATTGATTCTACAATTGCCCTACACAGGTCTATTTAAAAAAAATTATATATATATATATGTATATATATATATATATATATATATATGTGCTTATGCAATGTCCCTCTTCAGGCTTTAGTCAACCAAAGTTAACCTTAAATTCACTATGAGGTATCCAATGATGAGGACTGACAGGCATCATCTGGCTTCCTATGAATTTCCATACTCACTTACTGCTAAGGACAAAGGTATTCCAACAGACCCTGTTTTATTTCTTGCAGAAGTACATTATGGCTTACAGCAAACAGTCCTCCCTCTCTGTGTTTCATTTTTAACGCAGCCTTAATGAATTACATCAATTTAAGACCATTTTCACTCCAATACTTCATTAATACTGTTTTGATGAAGCATGGGTAGTTGTCTGAGAAACAACAACATTCTAGCATGACAAAAATAAACAACTATATTTTCAACTCTACATATTGATTCAGTAAGAAGTTATTACAGCTCTGTCCATTGCTGTAACTCAAACTTTTCACATACTCTGTGAAAAGTTGAAATGCTGAACATAAGGGTTGCTTTACACGTCAGTTCTTTGGACACAAATGATGTTACCAAAGACTAGAATACAGAAGATGAGGAAAATATTTCCTGGTCTATAATCGTTTTACTATTCTTTTTTTATTATCATTATAGCATCACAAAAATGCTAGATAATTCTGCATATTATCTCGTAATTATGGTGTAAATAACAATTGCTTCTAAAACTTCAATGAAAAAGTAATTTGATTTAATTTTATTCAATTTAAAAAACCAACAAAACAAAAAAACCCACAAAAAGCAAAACATTGAAATATCTATTAATATAATTAAGAATATTAACTTTGATCAAGTTTAGGGAATATTCTTGGGTTTTATTGGGGGTTTTATTTGGGTTTTGTTGTAGTTTTTTTGACAATTCTTTTTGTTTTAAATTAAAAGCATTCTGTACTGCAATTTCTGGATACACTGCTGTGTCTCATATCCTGCTGTACTCTGGTATTGTCCTTTGCTTGTTCTTTCAGGTCATAATGAAACCTATGCTCAGCAAGCTGAAATCAATGAACTTAAAATGGATAAAACTGCCTTTAAGCAAATGCCAATATTCATTTGTAGTTAAAGTTAAAATATGAGCATTTATGACCTTCTAACTCAAATTTAACCTCTTAAAACCCTGTCTTAATTTTAATTTTAATTCAAGATACACACTGAAAACTAGAAACACAGATTTATATTCTAATTAGAGAATAATCACTGAACAGTTTGAATCTTAGTAATTTAAAAGTGAAATTTCTTCCCAGGTGAACCAAAAATATGGCTCTCTGACAGTGATTTTTTTACTTCAAAATTTGTCCATTTTACGTTCTGTTCTATGTGTTAGTTATGAGGTTATTATTCTGCCTGTTTTTTTCCAGCAGGAGGAGAAGGGAGGAGTTAGAGGTAGGAGAAAAGCAAATTATCCCAAGAATAATTTATTATAGTACTATGATAGCTCTTCAGCCTTACTCACCAGGAAGAGCTTTTTTGCTAATATTAGAGGGCTTCACAATGAGTGCTTTAATACATTAAGAAAATATGTATGTGAACTGCAGTATTTCAGTGGTGCTCATCTGTAATGGAATGAGTATTTGATTTTTGGCATATTCACAGTTGCAATATAATTTTACAGTGTGCAGCTCATGTAGAGCATGAAATAACTTTCACAGAATACATGGCTTAGTAAACAGAATAATTTCAAAAAGTTGAGAGTACAAAGTTGAAGATTAGAAACGGACAAGTTTCCAAAAATATTGAACACATGGTGTTCAAACCCTTCTGAAAATTACCTAATTTTTTTAACCATGCTTTTGCATAATATTGTCCTTATTATTATGGCACACAAATTCCGTTACTATTTTGTTTTCAAGTTTTAAAAAGCTTTTTTTTTTTTTTTTTTTTTTTTTCCAGTGGCATATAATACATCATGTCATGGTTAGATGAATAATTCTGTGGAAGCATTTCCACTCAACACGCTACCAGGTTATCCTGGTTTGGGACAGGGTAGAACCAATTTTCTTTCTTGTAATTTTGCTTTCAGCTAAGTTTTTGCAAGTAGCTGCACTTGCTGAAATTAACAGCAACTTTCTCAGTGTCTGGTTCTGGGACTGATAACACTCAATATTTATACTTACAGCTAGAGAATGATATGCAGAATCACAGCCACTGCTTGGTTCTGAGTAACATCTTCTGCTCTGGAAACAGAAACAGAGTAAAGTAGTGTCCTGGTTTGAGAGGACCAGGATAGAAGAATCCTGCCTGAGATGCCACCAGCAACTGCACGCCTGTTGATGAGGCAGTTACAGTGAACAGTTATAAAATGGAGCATAGGCAGTTCCACATAAATATTAGGAAGAATTTTTTCACTGTGAGGGTGACAGGGGACTGGAACAGGCTGCCCAGGGAGGTTGTGGAGTCTCCTTCCCTGGAGACATTCAAAGCCCACCTGGATGCATTCCTGTGCGACCTGCTGTAGGCGACCCTGCTCTGCAAGGGGGGAGTTTAGACTAGATAATAGTTTGAGGTCCCTTCCAACCCCTAATATTCTGTGATTCTGTGATTCTATGAGAGCAGCTGAGCCTATGAGAGGAGAGGAAGGGTCAGGTGACCCAAATGGACCAAACACAGTATTTCTTCTTGCCAGGAGAGCTGATGTGCTGGCTGGGTTAGGGCTTCCTTGTGACTGGACTTGTGTCTCTACTGTAAGGAGGAGACATCCTCGTATGAAACCAGCTCCAGTGAGATGGAACCAGTGCAGCTGCAGAGAGAATGTGAGAAAGTGGCATGGACAACCTAATGCAGCCCTGAGGGACTGAGTATATGAGATACAAAGTGGAATCCCCATACCAGAAGACTTTTCCTGGAAGATGGCCACACCACTATCTAGCAAAAGGTGTTAAAATGCCAATACAAACCCATTGATTAATGCAACTAGAAATAACATAATTGCATCTGTTGACAGAGGAAGATACCCAAGAGATTAGAGGTGCCCCTGCCTCCAGCCAAGTGGAGGAAAGGGATAACAAAGGTTTATTGGACAGTGTGGATTAGATGGCCTGGCACATCAGAACCCCAAAACTCAAACCCACATTGAGTTTTGGTAGACACTGGTGCCCAGTCCACATGGATGTCATCAAATTATGTAGGGAAAGAATCCACCACAATTTGTGGAATTACATTAGGCTCTCAAACCCTATCAGTATTAGAAACTGAGGGGAGTTTACTGGGCACAACTGGGAAAAGCACAATGTTGTGACCAGCCCAGATGCTCCATGCATCCTTGGTATAGTTTTTCCTGGAAAGCATACTTTAAAGATCAAAAAAGGGTACAAACAAGTCTTCACTGTAGCAGCTGTGGATACTGACAGTATTAATCATCTGTCAGTAAAGGTGGGGTCAGGTGACATAAAAGAGGCACACTCAAAATGTTGGATGCACTCCCACCATCCAAGGACCACAACTTCCTACCAAGATCATTGCTGAATCCAAGGGTGGTGATATCTTTCCTGTCTCTTCTTTATCTCTCTCTCTGTTTCTAATCTTATGAGGCTAACATAGTTTCTAACTCTGTTAAGTTTTACAACCCATTGCTTTGTTGTGTTAGATTTAACCTGTTGTTTTGACAATTTCCTTAAGCTTTGCTAAATTGTAATTCATTACTTTGAAAGTACCATAATTTATAATTTCTTCTAGTTGTTATCTGACATGTTTTATAATATTACTCATTTTTAAGTAAAATTGTAGTTTTATACAAACCTTCTGGGTAATAACCTTACTCCTGAGTACTGTGCAGAGAATTCCTGAACTTAATCTCACCAAATGGGTTGTTAAGAGATTAATTTGAGGAGGAGGAGGATTGGGCCCAGCTGCACCAAGTCTTCTCTCTGAAGGAGTTTAGAAAGCAAGGGGGTCCAGTCCTAATCTCCATGGGTCAATCCCCACTCTGGGGAACTCTACCCATGCTCATTCTGTGGGATGTAATGCCATATCCACTTTGTGGCAAGTGATGTTTTGGACCCCAGCTCTGGGGAGCCACGCTCTCTTTGTGAGACATGACAGTGCTGCACCCACCTTCAGGGACATTAAGCACACCTTCTTAGGTCTTGTAGGATGCCTGGGTTTTTGGAGGATGCATATTGCATCATACAGTGACATTGTGAAGCCTCTGTATAAACTAACTCATAAAAACAGTTTCCTGTGGGGCCTTGAACAAGTACAAGCATTTGAACAGATAAAACAAGAAACTGTACATATCGTGGCCCTGGGAACAAGAATGTGCTCTCCACTGCAGCAGATGATGGTCTTACCTGGGTCCTCTTGTAGAAAATACCAATGAAGGCTCAATAGCCTTCCCTGGAATTCTAGAATTGGGGTTATAGAGGCTCAGAGGCCAATTACACTTCTACAGAAAAAGAGCTATTGGCTACCTATGAAGAACTTCAAGCTGCTTTAAAAGTCACTGGCACTGAGGCACAGCTCCTCCTAGTGCCATGAGTCCTGTCCTGGATGTACAAAGGGAAGGCACCATCCACTGCCAGTGATGCTACCTGGAGAAAGTGGATTGCTCTAATAACAGAGAGCACAAATAGTGAACCCAAATCTTTTGGGCATTGTGAAAGTAATAAAAAATTGGCCAGGGGGCACAGTATCTGGGATGCCACCAGAAAAGGCAGTGACTTGTGTCAAGGATGCCCCTCTATATAAAGACCTCTCAGATCACGACAAAAAACAGTGGATGCTGCCATCATGTAGGGAACCAGTGGAAATGGAAAGCTTCAGAATGGATCCCTACTTGACAGGCTGCAGAAGTGAAGGAAGAAGAAGGTGAATCAAGCCAGTTTGCAGAGGTCAAAGCCATCCAACTTACCCTAGGCATCGTTGAGCAAGAGAAATGACCAGTACTTTACCTGTAGACAGATTCTTGGATGGTAGGATGCTTTAGAGGGGTTACTGAAAAGGTGAAAACAAGATAACTGGCAGTGGAAGGGGAAAAAAGTTTGGTCAGCTGAGCTGTGGCAGGATATTACTGTCAATGGATATTTAGTGGTGAAGGTGAGGCATATAGATGCCCCCCTGACCTTAAGAGAGGGCTACTGAGGTGCATAGAAACAGCCACCAGGTGGACCAGGATGCTAAGGTGTTCCAAATAGACTTATATGGGGAACACAAAGGTGAAGTATTCTTAGCTTAGTGGGCCCATGATGCATTTATCAGTGTGTAGTTACTGTCTAAAATGCTGATAAGGGGTCACAACTGCAACCAATTGTGCAAGGGGTCACAATTAAGGAGGAATGGAGCAGAAAGGTGGCCAAAACTGACCCAATTCTATCCCATATGCATCATCCTTGGTATAAATTTGAGGAACCACCAAGGGTCAAGCTCTCTTCATTCATAGCATGCATCTGGGAGGATTCCAGATGTTTGTCTTCCTTTGAATCTGTGTTTTCCTGCCTCCAGCTCCCATCTGCTTCTGACTTCAGGAGCCAAGCCTGGGACTTTTCCAGGGCTACCCTGAAGCCTCAGTGGTGACATGATGGGAAAGGAGGAGGAACATGATATCATTTTTGTATATATTTGTATATATTTAACAATTTTTTAATTTTCATCATTACTGTTCTACTAAACCTGTGTAGTTTCCAATTCATGTCTTTCTCTTTTTTTCTCTCTTGTTTTCTAGCAGTGAAGGATTTAATTAATGTCTTCTTTTGGCTGGAGTTCCCAGCCTTGCCTTGAGACAGTCTAGCTCTGCAATGTCTCACAAAACTCCAGTGGGACCTAAATTACCATTAAATGGCTATATGTGTATAGGAATCTGGGAACACTGGTATTTTGTATTATTTCCATCTGTTCCCTAAACATACAAATCATTCCTCAAACCGCCATTGCAATCTTCTATTTAAAATCCATTTGTTCTCTATTCCTAAAACAGATTTTTTGTAGAATGTTTTTCAAATTGTTGTCTTCTTATAAACCACACACAATGTTGACAAGCCTTGAATAATTATTTTTGGATTTAACTAAGATTTGTAAATAATTTATGTCATAAGAACTGTTTAACTTTTTCAACAACATAGTTAATTGTCAACAAAGAGGGAAATGTGTAGACAGGGATAGCATACTGAAAAACAGACTGCGAAACCAGGGAAAGATAGACGTAGATAACAAGAAATAAAATGTGTTTGCAGAATAAATTGCTTATAAACAAACATGATGTTAAATTAAAAAAAAACACAAAACAAGCAAAAAACCTCAAGTTTATGTATCATTCTAGAGACATAATATATGACAAGAAGAAGAATCATTATTAAAATGACATTAAGGTGACCAGAAAAATCTTCAGGAGAATAAGAATGAGACAAATTAGACTGAGTACATCTAATAGGTTGCTATGGTTAATAGAATGCTGCAGTGGGCTGATTTGACCTAACAAAAATTACAACAGAAAATAGTAAATCTGAATGTAAAGAAAAGTTGGAATCTTAATAGGGTCCCAAGGTTGTATTTCACTGATACACACATACTTATGGTTATGCTTTGTTACTATTTAAGTTTCATACCTCTAGCACAGTTTGTCAGATAAATATTCCTCCTGTGAGAGCTGTAAACAGCAGCCTCTCTGAGTGATGGCAACTATGAAAAGTAATTGAAATGAAGCGGTCACATCAGTTAATAGGGAATAGGTAAGTCAGTTCATCCATGGTGTATTGCAATGCAGAAGATAATTCATTAGGGTGATTCCCCCTGCTTATTCAGACATGCACTGTTCTCATCCATCACTTGCATAGGATTCAATAACAGCATAACAGAAACAAAAGGCCTTGTCAAGGTGGCATGGGAGTCTTGTCTAGTATTCTGCTAGTATGTATGGACAAGGTCACAACAGAAGCTAATTTGTCATGCCAATTTGAAAGGCTCCAAGATTTAAAAAAAAAGATGGATTGTTTTTGCCTTTATACATATGTGCAAAACCACGTGAAACTCATTAAAAATTGTGTGTTCTTCAATGTTTTTATTAAAAAGGTGCACTGTCATTTCAGGTCTAAGACTGGGAAGCGCTGCCCTGTTCCAGTTTGTCTGCAACCTCAAGGACGAGTTGCTCCTGTCAGCAGCTGTCAGGAGAAATGAAGTATGTATCTGCACTATATACAGTAACTGTTTCCAAATGAGACACCATCACCTGAACACCTGACAACTGCTTTGGATGTTGGCATCTATTTTCTGTTTCATTCAAATCTATCACACTTTATGCAAAAGCAAAGAGGTTGCCATGGCAACTTTGTATTCCTCTACTCAATAAGAAGGAGCAAAACATATGTTGTTTTGCCTTTAAGGTATCCTTTCCTTTCCTTTCCTTTCTTTTCCTTTCCTTTCTTTTCCTTTCCTTTCCTTTCCTTTCCTTTCCTTTCCTTTCCTTTCCTTTCCTTTCCTTTCCTTTCCTTTCCTTTCCTTTCCTTTCCTTTCCTTTCCTTTCCTTTCCTTTCCTTTCCTTTCCTTTCCTTTCCTA